>NC_142686.1:107200000-107825000 GCF_056320005.1 Nelumbo lutea
GAATTCATCCATAGGTAATGTTGACTGATCTGTGGCTGCATTGAGTTCACACCCCACCCAATCACAGTGTAGTTTTCTTGTACCATCTCTCATAAGATGGATCATCCTCTGGAGGAGCTTTCTTGCTCCCAGAAATAAAACCCCATTTTCCTTTGCTACAAATATGGATTTTCACTGATTGTGACCAAGCTAAGTAATTGGTCCCATCAAGCTTGACTGTAGTTACAGCTAGCATAGAGTCGGTTGGGGTTCCCAACATCTGCCCATATTCAGCAGTATTCTTGTTTTCAAAGTTTGAGAAATCCATCATGCAAAGTTCAGTGATAATTCTTTTCTTTTCTGTTTCAGCCTCCAAAAGACACCCAGCAACCTCCAAACACGAGATATTTCTGATTCTAACAGCCGGTGTCTCAAGAGGAAGGCAAAAGAAATACAGTCCTTGAGAGACCTTATGTCGAACACTCAGTGTGCAATACTTAACAGCCCACTGTTTATTGTTTCATCCTTCAAGAAGGGGCTGGAATGAAGATGAGACTAGTACCTCTTAATTTTAACAGTCTCAGGAACTTCCCAACCCAATAATCAGCCGAATAGGACCTCCAAAAACAACCCAGAAATTTCTGGGTAGGAGTAGTCCAGCAACAGTGGCCGAATGATGCAATCTCAGTAGCAGTGATTCCAGGGGTATTTCGGCTACTTGACAGTCTAGAAAAGAGATAAAAAACAACCCAGAAATCTCTGGATTAAGTCAGACCAGAGGATAGCCGAATAGTAGCACTGTTTTCAAGGAAACTTCGACCCTTTTAACAGTCCGGAACAGTGAAAAATTAACCCAGAAACAACTAAGCAAAGACTTACAGTAAGAGAGTCTCTGGTTTGTACAATAAACCAGGCCGAACACTTGTCCTCTAGGATGACTTCGAAAAACCCTTTTCTCTGATTTTAAATCAGGCAAAGCAACTTGTTCTCTGATTCTTCCTGGCCACCGAACCCTTCCCCAAGTGTGTAGAAGCTTGGGAACCCTCCAATGACCTCCAAGAATCAGGCGGATGACTGTAAACTCTCAGCCCTAGAACCTCCTCATGTAGTTGGCTGGACTAGAACCACATAAGGGACACGCCAAGCAGTGGCCTACTCTGATACCAAGTTGAAAAACAGTCCTAGAAGTAGGGACTGTGTTTGAAACAAAGGAAACTAGCAAGAGAAGATTAGAGAAGAAGAGAGAGCTGCAGCAAGGAGAGTTAGAGGATGAGAGTTTCGAACATAACCTCCCTCTAACTCTCTTATACACTTTTATTAAGTTAATCTTTTAGTAATTACAAGAGAGGTCCTTAGTTGGACAAGAAATTACAAAAAAGGAACATAAAAGAGTATGGGCCCAGAATAAAGCCCATTACAGAGAAGAACATAGAGATAACATACAGTAACAGCCTATGGGCCATTCGGCCCATCTTCTCTACAATCTTCTCACGGAGACTGGGAAACTTGGTGCCAAATCTGTTTCTACACCTATTGATGCTAACCATAAACTCTCAATTGATGATGGTGAGCTTTTGGTAGATAGGGGAGTGTTCTAGAGACTTTTGGGGAAGTTGCTATTACCTTTACATGACACAACCAGCTATCTCATATGTTGTTAGTGTGATTAGTCAGTTTATGCATGCCCCTAGAGACACACATGAAGCTAGAGGCTTACACAGATGCCGATTGGGCTGGTAGTATTGATGATAGGAGATCTACATTGAATTACTGTGCATTGGTTGCAAGGAACATTGTCTCCTGGAGGAGTAAGAAATAGTCAATAGTAGCCAGGTCTTTGGCTGAGGCGGAGTACAGGGCAATGGCACATGGAGTTTCAGAGTTGTTATGGCTCAGGTCACTTCTAGAGGAGATGGGTATTACACATGATAAGCCCTTAATGCCTTACTATGATAATCAGGTTGCGATCAGCATAGCTTACAAGCTAGTTCAGCATGATAGGACAAAAGATATTGAAGTTGATCGGCATTTTATAAGAGAAAGGGTTGCTTCAGGAGAAGTTTGCCTTCCTTTTATTGCCTTAGAGCAATAGTTAGCATATGTTATGACTAAGGGTGTCCCCAAGGCAAAGTTACAACGTTGTGTAAGCAAGATGGGCATGACTAATATCTATGCTCAGCTTGAGGGAGTGTAGAGATAATGGGTCAAATGGGCCTTACTTTCTTTATTTTTCTTTAAGTTATATTTATGACTTGTGTTAGTAGGTAGTGGGCCTTAGTTATGGGCCTGTTTTCTTGTTTTTTATTGTTGTCTTTAGTGATGGACGCCCCACTAAGGGCACTCATGTAATTGTCCTTATTTTTTACAACAAAATAATAAAAATAATGAAGAGACAGAAAGATAATAAGAATGGGATGATTTTTTATGCTTTTGTACATCAAAATTTATAGCTCTCTCTAGGATACAAACTAGGTAACAAATCTCCCTAAATAAAGGAAAAAAATAAAACTGATTTCTAAAAATATTTGTACAGCTCACAAATCTCTCAACTACCTAAAATAGCACATAATTTAATACATAATTACCGAAATCTTCCAACACTCCCTCAAGCTAGCATGAATATATCACTCATGGCAAGCTTGCTAACTAAGTTCTCATACTGCGCCCTAGGAAGCCCTTTGGTGAGAATGTTTGCTACTTGGCTCGTGGTGGGTATGTAGGACATGCATATCACACCACTATCTATCTTCTCCTTGATGAAATGTTTATCCAGTTCTACATGCTTTGTTTTGTCATGTAGAACTGGATTATGAGCTATGGAAATAGCTGCCTTGTTATCAAAATAGACTTTAATAGGTGTTGGTGTAGGAACCTTCAACTCTTCTAGGAGCCTTTTGATCCATAACACTTCACAAAAGCCATGTGCAACAGAGCGGAATTCTGCCTCTACACTACTCCTTGCTACAACACTCTATTTTTTGCTCCTCCAGGTGACCAAATTCCCTCCTACCAAAGTGCAGTAACCTGAAGTTGATCTTCTATCATTTATATTACCTACCCAATCTGCATCTGTAGGCTTCGACTTGGAGATGACCCCTATTTTTGAACAAGAGTCCTTTCCCTGGAGTTCTTTTCAGGTATCTCAAATCCTGAACACAACTTCAAAGTGAGTAGGTCCAGGTGAATGCATAAACTGACTTACTACACTTACTGCAAAGGCTATGTCAGGTCTTGTGTGCGACAAATAGATTAGTCTTCCAACTAATCTTTGATAATGTTCTCGATCAACCACCTCATTTGCTGTTGCTGCTTTTAACTTCATATTTGGGTCCATTGGAGTTTCTGCGGCTTTACAACCTGTCATCCCTGTCTCCTTGAGCAAATCAAGAATGTATTTGCGTTGGTTGATAAAGATTCCCTCCTTGGACCTTGTAAACTCCATTCCGAGAAAATATTTAAGTTTTCCTAGGTCTTTAATTTCAAATTCAGCCTCAAGCTTATTCTTCAACTTGTTGATTTCAAATAAGTCATCTCCAGTCATGATAATATCGTCTACATACACTATCAAAATAGCTATTTTACCTTTGGTGGAGTGCTTGAAAAATAAAGTATGATCAGCTTGACTTTGTGAGAAGCCGTGCCACCTTATTGCATTCCCAAATCGTTCAAACCAGCTTGACTTTGTACCCTTTTTTATTAGATGCATAACCAAGCAACACACATTTTTCAGCTTTTGGATCCAGTTTTGATTGAAAAACATTTGGTATATACACATAACAGACACAACCAAACACTTTTAGAGGAAGATCCATGGTTATTCGAGATGTGGGAAAACAATTTTTCAGATTCTGTAAAGGAGTTTCATATTTTAAAACTCGAGATGGCATTCTATTTATTAGGTAACCTGCAATTAGGAGAGCATTTCCCCAGAGATATTTAGGTACATTCATAGAAAACATGATGGCTCTAGCTACCTCAAGAAGGTGCCTATTTTTTCTTTCAGCAATCCCATTCTGTTGTGGTGTGTCACGATACCTTTTTCGGTCATAAGTGCTCCTAAGTATTTGTTAAAGTATTCAGTCCCATTATCTGGTCTTAGAATACCAATTTTGGTTTGAAATTGATTTTCAATCATTAGGAAAAATTCTTTAAATCTTTGTTCAACCTTTGATTTTCTTTCCAACAAGTAAACCCAACATACCCTTGTATGGTCATTAATAAAAGTCACAAACCATTTTTTTCCAGAAAGTGTTTTAACCTTAGATGGGCCCCAAACATCACTATGTAACAAATAAAATGGTTTTGAAGCAAAATAAGGTTTTATTGGAAATAAAACACGATGATCTTTAGCCAAATAACAAGCCTCACAATGAAGTTTTGACCAATCAATTCCTTTAAGCAATATAGGAAACAAATGTTTGAGATATGGAAAACTAGGATGCCCTAATCTTCTATGCCATAATATAACTTGATCACAAACAGAGATTGAACTCGTACTACTTAAACCATGAACTTTTTTATTACCAATAGCGGTTTCATCAAAGTAGTAGAGTCCATTTATCTCTCTAGCAGTTCCAATCATCTTCCCCGAGTTCTGGTCTTGAAAAACACAAGTGGAAGGAAGAAAAAGAATGGAGTAGTTAGTATCTTTAGACAATCTGCTAACAGAAAGAAGATTGCAGGCAAGTTTTGGAACATGTAAAACACATTTCAGAGTATTTTTTTCTGAAATTTTAATGTTTCCTTTGCCTGCAATAGATGAAAGACTACCATCAGCTATTCTCACTTTTTCAATACCAGAACAAGGATAATAGGAACTAAATAAATTATAGCAGCTTGTCATATGATCGGAGGCCCCTGAATCTATGATCTAAGGACCGGATTTTCCTAGAATTGAGAGTGCCAAAGAATTGCTACCTGTTTGTGCCATAGACCTGACAAGAGTATTAGGTGACGAATAGGATTTTAGTAGTTTAAGAAGGTGATCTATTTGCTCTTTACTGAACGAAGATGATTCAGCCTCGTTTGTTGTAGGTATATTCTGTTCACTAGGTTTGTTTGCCCTGCCATTGGATGGTCTCCCGTGCAGTTTGTACCAATTCTCTCGGGTATGGCGAGGTTTCCCACAGTAATCACAGCGCAGGTTATTCTTGTCTCCAACCCACTGATTTTGGGATGACCTTCGACTGACTTGGGCCTCGGAAATAATCAGGGCTGACCCTTCCACAGGTTCGGTTGTACCTGCAGCCTTCTTTGCAAGCATCACTTGTCTCCGGCTTTCTTCTCTACGTACTTCTGCAAATACCTCACCGATTGGGGGCAGAGGGTTTCTTCCAATAATTCGGCCATGAACCTCATCGAATTCAACATTTAAATCTGCAAGAAACTTGAAGACTCGGCCAACATTCACCATCTTCTTGTAATAATTGCAGTCATCGGGTGACTTCCACTCGTAATCGTTGAATAATTCCAGGTCCTGCCAAATTCTCTTAAGAGAATTAAAACACTTAGTCACAGAGTTCTCACCTTGGCGAATATCTCCGAGTTGTAGAGTTGACTCGTACACTTGGGATTGATTCCCTAAATCAGAGTACATTTGTGAGACATTGTCCAATAATTCCTTGGCTGTAGAATAGCAGAGATAATTTGCCCCTATCTCTTCAGTCATGGAGTTAACCAACCACGTCATCACCATGGAATTTTCAGCATCCCAAACAGCATAGGCTGGATCCTTCACATCAGGCTTCTTCGTGTCTCCTATGATATAGCCAATTTTCCCTCTCCCTCTGAGATACACGCGAACAGATTGTGACCACCGGAGAAAGTTGTCACCATTTAGTCGGATTGTAGTGATCTGAATAGAGTGATTTTCAGGCAGATTCCGGACAATCTGGGGCTCAGGCTGAGAAGGCTGAGGAGGCTGAGAACTGGACGTGACTTTGGACATTTTTTAGGGACAAAAACACAGAAACAAACCCTAGGTCTTTTCTGTTCTGATACCATAAAGAAGAGACATAAAGATAATAAGAATGGGATGATTTTTTATGCTTCTGTACATCAAAATTTATAGCTCTCTCTAGGATACAAACTAGGTAACGAATCTCCCTAAATAAAGGAAAAAAATAAAATGATTTCTAAAAATATTTGTACAGCTCACAAATCTCTCAACTACCTGAAATAGCACATACATAATTACCGAAATCTTCCAACAAAAAGAGATCATTGGGGGCTGATGAGAGGTTCGAGAACAGCTCTCTCTTCTTCTTCCTTTCCTTCAATCTTCTTCGTCCATCACTTCTCTCTCTTCAATTCCTTCTTTTCTCCTATTTCTTTTCTTTTAATTCAGATTATTGCAGGTGTGATTTACAACTGAGTGCTTAAAATGGGAGAAGGATTGGGTTTCTCATTACCTACATTCTAGCAGTGAGCAGAAGTTATTGGAGGCCTATTCCTGAGTTTTTTCTTTGAGGCTTAAAGATGGACTAGTTGGGGGTTTTATCAGCTATAAATATCTCTGGGGTATATGTTGAAAATTCATCTTTCAGGAGGGAATTTGAACTCCTATGAGATTTATTTGTTACTTGTTCTTTCTGTAGAAAATGCAGCATGAGTTGTTATTTGTAATGTGCAACTCAGTTTCTTGAGAAGGGATATTCTGGATATCATGCCTTTCTTAGTGATGATAAGGTTCTTGTTAGGTTTATTGTGTTAACCAAATAATTCATTGCTTAGGTTTATTGAGTGTATCATATCAGTTTCTGTTTCTTTGATTTCTTACTCTCCTGCGCTGCAGCATGTTACTGCTGAAGGTAGAGCCTTCGTGAAACATGCAGAAGATGCAGCAAGTAACAAAAAGGTATTCAGGGCTTCTTCTGTAGTGTTTCTTACATTTTACATTTATCATATACATAAGATGTTCCTATTCAAAGGTTATTTCTTCCCTGTAGAGTTCTAAGAAAAGCTAACATTACCCTGCATAGTTACATTTTTTTTCTTTCAAGTGAATATGGCTTAAGATATTCCTATTCAAATCATAGGAAAAAGTTCCTCAATGCCAATGAATGACCACATGCTCTATTTTGCTGTTATACTCTGGGTGGCTCTTGCAATCAAAATTCCGCTGTTCCTTCCCTTCCCATTTTCCAACATATTTTCAGTATTATCCATGCTGCCTAAAAGGTTTCAACAAGATGCAGTTGTTTATTAGTGGAATATGCACCGGAGGTGGAAGCATATTTTCCAGTATTTTCCATACTGCTTAAAACCTTTCACCAAGATGCAGTTGATCGTTAGTGGAAATTCGCAATCCACTTAAGGATGGAAATCTTAGTTGGAAAGGTTGTCAGGGTAATTGGATATTGATTTTGGCATGTTGATTAGATGATCTTTCGTAATTAAACTTTAGAATATTGGAGGTTCAAATTTTTTAATCATCCATTGATGCTGAGTTTTTCTTTCTAGTATCTTTATTGGTCTGTATTATCAATGTGATGAAGTGATTACTAGTCATTTTAGCTTCTCTAGTCAATGCAATGACCAGTCAGTACTTAAACACTGACTAGTCGATAAAAAAGAAGATATGTTCTAAATTTGAGATATTTATGCAATCTCATAAATAGATGGGTATAAACTAGAGTTATGCAAGAAGAGAACGTTAACTACACATAGTTTAGTCTATGTTTTGCAACAACGAAAAGTTTGGTTGGGTAGGCTAGGATTAGGAGCCACAACCTTTGTTTTCCAAAGAAAGAGTTAACTTGGACAGTTTGATGTGCCATTTGTTTGTGGTAAATTTGTATCAAAACCACTGATTGGAAAAAAACTTAAGGAACTCCACTGCCATATTTTATTTTATGCATTTTTCTATTTTACATACCATCATCTAATCATATTCCAAGGGGGCATTACTTGGTTTAATTCTAAAATCTTGAGCTGGCAAGCGTGAGAATGTGGGTTCGAGCCTGAGAGTGTCCACTTTGTGTAAAACATGCCATAGATTAGGACCATATCCAGTCTACCCCTCCCAAGACCCAGATAGCTGGGACCAATGTTTGGGTTATGGCCATGTTCCGTCACTAATATTTAGAGCAACAGCTTGAGTATAGGAAAATGCAGACATATTCTATATTATTTCAAATAATTAGAAATACAAACAAACAAATAAAGATTGGAAATGATTTTATGGTTGACTATATTGTCTAGTTTTTTTTTTTTTTTTTGATAATTGAATTGTGTTTTTATTAATCAAATGATAGATAGTACAGGCATCCCAAGGAGAGGCACAAGGTGCAGTCTCTCCTTAAAAGAAATATACAAGAAAATTACAGAGACAACAGTAGTGAAAAATTACAAAGCATCCCAGTACAAACTTTCCCTATTGACCCCTTGTTTGGCAAGACAATCAGCTAACGCATTAGCCGAGCTTCCCACCCAGTGTCAGCCACCCCACAACAACTTTAGAATCTCCTTCAAGTATTAGGTTCTCCACCCCAAGTTGATGTGCAGTTTGAATACTTGTAAGGCTGCTAACAGTTCAGCCCTACTAGAGTCTCCCAAATCCACTGGGCCAGAAAATAAGACTAAGATGTTACTGTCCTTATTTCTCAAGACCCCTCCTATTCCAGAAGGTCCTGGGTTACCCTGACTACTTCCATCAAAATTCATCTTTACACATCCTTCAGGAGGAGGAATCCAGTCAGCGATTACCCTGACTATATTCTCTAGTTGTTACTTGTTAATCAACTAAGCAATCTAGGTGATGCTTAGTCATCCCAGACGATTACATCATGAGTATTGACGACCAGTCATGCAGTCAATCTGGCCCTCAACTGTCTAGTTGGTTGACTAGTTGATTACTAGTTGACACTGACACTTTGATAACACTGATGGGTCTGCATGCATTCGTGGAGTTTGACCTCTTTTAGTAATTTGTTCTACCTGTAAGAGTTGATATTAACATTCAAAATCATATTATTGCTGCTTGATGACTTCTCTTGTTTGTGAAATAACTGGAAGTTCTGTACAACAGTTCACATTGGTAGCAAACTACTGTTGCCTTGTCATGGTAGAATTTAACTACAAAGTGTATTTAAGTAGGGGATAGAGAAGGAAGTACAAGTAAACAAAGCCTGTCTTTTTGGGTGGAGAGGAATTTTCTAGAAAAGCCTTTATGGAACTAGAAGATGGAATTGAAATATAAGTGGGAATACTGCTGATTCTTGCTAAGTTTCAAATGATGGTAGTGGTGAGAATGTTGCAATGTCGCTGATACATAGGAGGCTTAGGTGAAGTGTTTCATCTTTTGCAATGATTCAATAAGTGGTCAAGGTGCAGATACATTTAACATTTGGAAGGACTGGATGGCGTTTTGTTTCTTTTATTGGATATATAGGTATGGATTTTTTAGTGGTCTTTTATTGTCATGTTTGGGATTGTAAGAAAACCCTATTCGATTCTAGGTTAAAGTAGAAAAGGAGAAAAGAAAGAAGAAGAAGAAGAAGAAGATGAAAGAATGGTAGGATCCATCTCATGGACGCTATGAAGGGTGCGGAATGGGTGGGCGAATTTCAAAAAATTTCCTACATTCTTCCAATTGGGAATCATATTCCCTAAATTTAGAATACAATGTTCAAGGATTCTACTTGAACCATAATCAAACCAGATTTGAACCAAAAGGAAACAGGAAGATTATACCTGATCCGGAGAAACAATATCTCCCAAAGTTGGTGTTCACGCCCAAAGAAGAAACCAAGATCCACTCCTGTTGAAGATGACACAGCTGTGGATGGAACGGAACCAGCAAGGTGCGTCCTACACACTGGATCCTTCGCATGAATCCTCTGGAGACTTTGAACACGGAATCTTTTTGGTCTTTCTTGCAAGACTGTTGTCAAGAACTGATTTCTTGACTTCCTATTGCTGCAAAGATCCAATCTTGCAACAGGGAATGGCGGCTGCTGGAGGAGAAATCTAGGGACGGAGAGGGCTGAACTGTGTCTCTTCTCTCTGGAGTCTGTGTGAGATCAAATCTCAATTCGCAGGAGGTATCTCTTGCATATCAACCCTAGTTCAAAATCTGATATTTCTGTTAGGGTTTCTCCTCTTTCTTCTTGATTAAGAAACCTCCTAATTTGGGAGTTATCTCAATCCAAATCAGTATTTGGATAGGGGATAATCTTAATCCTATCTGCAGATTAAGTTTGTTGACTCCTGATCTTATCAGGAGGTTACCAGATTCAAATCTAATTTGAATTTGGTCTCCTAGAGGATATGGTTAAAGACACAATCCTTTTACTAACATTAATCTCAGATTCGCCCCATGAATAGGTGATCATATCAGCCCAGTTCAAAATGGGCTTTTGGCCCATTAAGTGTTCAGTGTTTAACTAGTTTCCAATCTGTTGCCCAGTTGGGCTTCTTTGTATGGCGTGGGACCCAAGCATTGATCTACACACCAGCCACATGGGTTCGGCCCAGCCTTTATTACAAGGCCTAGCCGAATTCACTGAAAAACTCAGTGACCCCTTTGAGCCCATCACATGGACCCTATGGACCCAACACTTACATTAAGTGGACCCTAGGCCAAACCATCTTATAAAAACCCAGGGACTGTGGGCAGGTGCAAGATTAGCCCATCAGGTATTATCCTAAATGGTCTTACACTTAACCTCTCATCCCTTAATGATTAAGCACTGCCCGACAAGAGAAGACCTCTCCCTCGGTTGTAAGGAACAGTGCTGCACTCTCTACTCACATGGATCCCGGGAATTAAAACCTTTATCTTTTGAAACTGTACATATATATATATATATATATATTAATTTTGCAAAACAAAATTCCAACGATTGAAATCAACTGCCGGCAGTTTGGTTAACATCAGAGAGAGTGCATTCTCGATCATTACCATTGTCCGACAAAGGGGCTGATCTTGTCACTATGATCACTCACTCAGATGAATTCTCAGACTGCCCCAACATGTCCAGGTTTTGACCCCACTAAGGATCTCACTGATTGACACATCAAAGACAGCCCGATGCGATACCTAGTGATGTGTCATAATCGAGTCCAGGGGTCAGGTGTAACTTTCCAGTTTTGCCCATCTGTCTCCAAGGTCTAGGGCAATACTGGAAATCTGGTCCGGTTCAAGGGTTCAAGCAATCCCATACTGCATGTGCCTTGGGTCTTACCCTGATGGCCGAAACAAGCCATCCCAACACTTGGATCAGCCTTGGCAGGATAAATCTCCCCAGACTTATCCAATGGCTGTGAACATTTAAAACTAACACAAGTTTCTATAAGTGTCTAGTTTTAGGGTCTTACACAGAATTATACCAAACAACATGAATCAAACATGTACTTTATTTATTTACACTAAATGTCAAAAGTACATCAAAATGGATTGAAGCTAAGGGCATACAAAACTGTCTAACAGCTCCCACTTGCACTTAGGTCCAATCCGGTACAAGCTGGAGTCCCATGCTTTCCACGTGTTTCTCAATCACCTTCTGTGTCAGTGGCTTAGTCAATGGGTCAACCACATTGTCAGCTGATGCTACCTTCTGAATTAGGACGTCCCCTCTACCAACGATCTCCTGCAGTACATGGTACTTCCTCTCGATGTGCTTTGACTTCAAGTGAGCCCGAGGCTCTTTAGCCTGGGCGATCGCTCCATTGTTGTCACTCAACAACGGGATGGGTGATGTGTTGGACGGAATCACTCCCAATTTGTGTATGAATTTCTTCATCCACACGGCTTCCTTGGCAGCTTCACTTGCGACAATGTACTCGACCTCAGTTGTGGAGTCTGCAGTGGACCCCTGTTTGCTGCTTTTCCAGCAAACAGCACACGATCCTATCGTGAAAACATACCCAGATGTAGACTTTCTATCATCTAGATCCGACTGGAAATCGGCATCGGTATACCCTAGAACTTGTAGTGAACCACCGTCGAGTACCAGACAAAACTCTTTTGTCCTTCAAAGGTATTTAAGTATGTTCTTCACAGCAGTTCAATGCTCCTGGACTGGGTTGGCCTGGAATCTGCTTACCACACTCACCGCCTGAGCTATGTCTGGTTGTTGGGAGATTTCTGTAATTATGTATTATATTTGATTTTGTGCTATTTTAAGTAGTTGAGAGATTTGTGAGCTGTACAAATTTTTTTAGGAATCAACTTTATCTTCCCTTTAATTAGGGAGATTTGTTACCTTGTTTGTATCCTTTAATTAGGGAGATTTGTTACCTAGTTTGTATCCTTTAATTAGGGAGATTTATTACCTAGAGAGAGCTATAAATTTCGATGTACAGAAGCATAATGAGATATCCCATTCTTCATATCTTTCTGTCTCTTCTTTATGGTATCAGAGCATAAAAGACCTAGGGTTTGTTTCTGCATTTCTGTCCCTAAAAATGTCTGAAGTCACGTCCAGTTCTCAGCCTTCTCAGCCTGAGCCCCAGATTGTCCAGAATCTGCCTGAAAATCACTCTATTCAGATCACTACAATCCGACTAAATGGTGACAACTTTCTCCGGTGGTCACAATCTGTTCGCATGTATCTCAGAGGGAGAGGGAAAATTGGCTATATCACAGGAGACACGAAGAAGCCTGATGTGAAGGATCCAGCCTATGCTGTTTGGGATGCTGAAAATTCCATGGTGATGACTTGGTTGGTTAACTCCATGATTGAAGAGATAGGTGCAAATTATCTCTGCTATTCTACAGTCAAGGAATTATGGGACAATGTCTCACAGATGTACTCTGATTTGGAGAATCAATCCCAAGTGTACGAATTATCTCTACAACTCGGAGATATTCGCCAAGGTGAGAACTCTGTGACTAAGTATTTTAATTCTCTTAAGAGAATTTGGTAGGACCTGGACTTATTCAACGATTACGAGTGGAAGTCACCCGATGACTGCAATTATCACGAGAAGATGGTGAATGTTGGCCGAGTCTTCAAGTTTCTTGCAGGTTTAAACGTTGAATTCGATGAGGTTCGTGGCCGAATTATTGGAAGAAACCCTCTGCCCCCAATTGGTGAAGTATTTGCAGAAGTACGTAGAGAAGAAAGCCGGAGACAAGTGATGCTTGGAAAGAAGGCTGTAAGTACAACCGGACCTGTGGAAGAGTCAGCCCTGATTATTTTCGAGGCCCAAGTCAGTCGAAAGTCAGCCCAAAATCAGCGGGTTGGAGACAAGAATAACCTACGCTGTGACTACTGTGGGAAACCTCGCCATACCCGAGAGAATTGCTACAAACTGCACGGGAGACCACCCAATTGGAGGGTGAACAAACCTGGTGGACAGAATATACCTACAGCAAACGAGGCTGAATCATCCCCATTCAACAAAGAGCAAATAGATCATCTACTTAAACTTCTAAAATCTTATTCGTCACCTAATACTCCTGTCGGGTCTATGGCACAAACAGGTAGCAATTCTTTGGCATTCTCAATTCTAGGAAAATCCGGCCCTTGGATCATAGATTCAGGGTTCTCCGATCATATGACAAGTTGCTCTGATACCATGTTGAGCAAGAGACCAAGAAGAAGAAGAAAAGAAGGAGAAAAGAAGAAAGAAGGAGAAGAGGAAGAAGAATAAGAGGCAACTGAGTTAAGGCCTCAACCAAACTTAGCTTCAGTCGAGTGAAGCTATCTATTTATACTATTCTGGCCGTACATAACAAAATGTATACAGAATTACGAAAATACCCCTACGGGTACTAAGCCTGTGTACAATACATATAATACACCTGTTAACACTCCCCGAGGAGGCCGTGGTAGTTCCATGATTGGTTGGGGTGGTCGTGACTCAGGGGGAGGCCGTGGCAGAGGGAAGAATAACTCTACAAGGAAGTGTACTCATTGTGGTAGGGAAGGACACACAATGAATTTCTGTTATGACCTACATGGCCCTCCCTCTAAATGGGATAATCATGCTGTAGAAGGTGAGGTTGAGATCAATGATAGTAAATAGGCAGACCGGACTCCTCCCGCATCTACATCTACTTCTGGGAGGGAGATGGTGAGTGTACCGTGTGATGAGTATGAACGGTTCCTTCAAACTACTTCACAGCATACCACTGCCACACTTGCCCAATCAGGTATTGCGTGCATGTCATCTAAAACCCCTCGCTGGATTATTGACTCTGGAGCCTCAGATCATATGACCGGAACTCCAGGTGTGTTCTCTTCTCTTTCTGAAACATCCACATCACATACTGTTACACTTGCCAATGGGTCCTCATCTCCCATCTGTGGTGTTGGTAATGTTGACATGGCTTCTGTGCCCTTATCATCTGTTTTATATGTACCTAAGTTTCCATTCAATCTTATGTCTGTTAGTAAAATAACCAAAGCTCTTAACTGTTCTGTTACCTTCTTTCCTTCCACTTGTATGTTTCAGGATCTCAAGATGGGGAAGAAGATTGGTGGGGGGCATGAAGCTGGTGGATTGTATTATCTTGACGGTGGTAGATCTTCAATTGCTCTTCAGACTTCAATTACTCCTCTACAATGGCATTGCCGACTGGGACATCCATCTCTCAAGGCTCTCAAGATTTTGGTTCCGTCATTGAGTCATTTTTCTTTGGGAAACATCGTCGTGTGTCCTTCAGTCCAAGAGTTGAGAGTCGTATGTTGAGTCCTTTTTCTTTGGTTCATTCAGATGTTTGGGGTCCAATCAAAATAGTCTTATAATGGGTACAAGTATTTTGTCTCCTTTATTGATGATTGTTCAAGAATGACATGGATTTACTTAATGAAAGAAAGAAGTGAATTGTTTTCCATTTTTCAAAAATTCCATGCTAAAATACGCACACAATTTGGTGTTCCAATCAAAGTTCTCCGTTCAGATAATGGTCGTGAATACTTTCTTACTGCATTTCAACAGTATTTAGAACAGCATGGCATTATTCATCAGACCTCGTGTGCTTTCACCCCTCAACAAAATGGGGTAGCTGAACAGAAGAACCGTCAGCTTCTTGAAACTGCTCGGTCTATTCTTCATCACATGAATGTTCCTAAACGGTTTTGGAGTGATGCTATACTCACTGCATGTTTTCTCATTAATCGGATGCCCTCTTTCATCCTTCATGGTCGGTCCCCCTTCCCTATCTTGTTTCCCACTTTATCTCCATTCCCATTAACTCCTCGTGTCTTTGGTTGTGTGTGCTTTGTCCACAATCTGAGTCCTAGAATAGACAAGCTAGATGCACGCTCAATTAAATGTGTCTTCCTTGGCTACTCACGGACTCAAGAAGGGTACAAGTGTCATAATCCCATTACCCGAAAGTGTTGTGTCTGCCCTGATGTCACCTTTTTTGAGTCTGTCCCCTTCTTCTCAAGTCTTGAAGCACCTTCGTCTCCACCCGTTCTTCCTCTTCCTCTTCCTGTCAATGATCCCGTTCCAGATGCTGTTGTTGGAGTAGACTCATCACCTCATCCAGTGCAGATCACCACCGAACGGCCACTAATCCGGCAAGTGTATACACGTCGAACAACACCGGCCCCTCCTCCAGCTTCTACCTCATCTGTGAATCCTCTCATGGCTCCTATTGTTGAACCTTCAAACCTTGACCTACCCATTGCCTTACAGAAAGGTAAACGCAGTTCTACCCTCCATCCCATTTCCAATTTTGTTTCATTATCTTGTCTTTCTACCTCACATCGCCAGTTTGTTTCACTTTTGTCCTCTATTTTCATACCTAACAATGTTCAAGAAGCTCTTAGTTCACCTGGGTGGTGGCGGGCAATAGAGGAGGAACGTTATGCTCTTCAACATACTCAAACGTGGGAACTTACTACTCTCCCACCTGGTAAGCATGTTGTGGGCTGTAAATTGGTGTATATTGTGAAATACTTGCTAGATGGTAGTGTAGAGCGTCTGAAGGCCAGACTTGTTGCTAAAGGTTACTCATAGTTGTATGGAGTGGACTACATGGACGCATTTTCTCTGGTGGCTAAAATTTGTTCTATTCGTGTAATTTCCCTAGCAGTTATGTATGATTGGCCTCTGTTTCAGCTTGATATAAAGAATGCCTTCCCCCATGGTGATCTTGTGGAGGAGGTATATATGGAGCAACCACCTGGGTTTGTTGCTCAGGGGGAGGATGGTAAGGTATGCAGATTGAAGAAGGCAATTTATGGGTTGAAACAATCGCCGCGTGCTTGGTTCGGGAAGTTCAGTGAAGTGGTGAAGAGTTTTGGAATGAAACAATGCCAGGTTGATCACTCGGTGTTCAGCTATGACTCAGAAGCTGGGAATATCCTATTAGTGGTCTATGTGGATGATATTGTCATTACTGGCAGTGATAAATTGGGGATTGGCAAACTAAAGGTATTTCTGCAAAATCATTTCCAAACAAAAGATCTTGGAACATTAAAGTATTTCTTGGGAATAGAAGTTACCAAGTCAAAACAAGGTGTAAATTTGTGCCATAGAAAATATGTTCTTGATCTATTGGAAGAAACAAGACTGTTAGGTGCAAAACAGGTTGAGACCCCTATGGAACCAAATGTTAAGTTGAGCAGTGATACAGGAGAAGTATTTGAAGATCCTGGGAGGTATAGACGACTAGTGGGGAAGTTGAACTATCTGACTATCACGAGACCTGACATATCCTTTGCAGTCAGTGTGGTGAGCCAATTCATGCAGAACCCTCGTATACCTCACTGGGATGCAGTTCTTAGAATTTTAAGGTATTTGAAATGAGCTCCAGGCCATGGACTATTGTATAATCCAGGAGGAAAACTTGAAGTAGTGGGGTATACAGATGCAGACTGGGCAGGCTCAGTGAATGATAGAAGATCTACTACAGGCTATTGCACATTCCTTGGAGGAAATCTTGTGACGTGGAAGAGTAAAAAGTAGACAGTTGTGGCCAGAAGTAGTGCTGAAGCTGAGTATAGGGCCATGGCACATACTACCTGTGAGTTAGTGTGGTTGAGGAATCTTCTACAAGAAATTGGGTTTCACATGGATAAACCTATGAAACTGTATTGTGACAACCAAGCAGCACTCCATATCTCATCCAATCTGTATTTCATGAGAGAAAAAAGCATATAGAGGTTGATTGCCACTTTGTGAGGGAGAAGGTCCTTGCTGGAGAGATAAACACAGAACATGTGGGCTCGAATGATCAATGGGCAGATTTGTTTACAAAAGCTCTAAGCTCAGGGAAAGTGAACTATCTATGTAACAAGTTGGGATTATATGACATATATTCTCCAGCTTGAGGAGTGTTAAAGTGAGCCGAATAGGGGTAGTTTAGTCATCTCATGTTTAGTACCTTGCTTATGTGGCAGTTTTATTAGAGATACTCTGCCCCGCACTTAGGTAAGGGCAGTTTAGTCTTTGTAAATGTTATTAGAACCTAATAAACATTAGGGGGTCGAATGAATAGTGAATGAATGAGTTTCGACTAAACCCTCCTGTTCTCTTTTTCTCTTTTCTTCATCTTCTTCTTCCTTCTCTCCTGGTTTGGGTTACTGTAGCTGCATTCGAAACAGAAATAAAGAAAAAAAAATGCAATGATGCAATACTGCACACGACACAGTGGGCCTAGTATGTTCATTGTTCAGTTTTGGTTACCTATTTATTTCTGCACTGAAAGTTTTCTCTCTTCTAGGCACTCAAAGAGACATTTGAAGTCCTCTGCACCAAGGGTGTTGCTGGAAGTTCTAGTGCAGAACTACTGGCTACTTTCTGCAATAACATCCTCAAGAAGGATAGAAGTGAGAAGGGTAGTTCTAGTGCAGAACTACTGCCAACTTCCCTTTACCCACTCTTTGCCTGGACATTAACTTCTATCATGAATTTTTTTCCTTTTCCTTTTCCTCTCCCATGAATATAATCTGCAGGTTGTACAGTTGCTTGCTTATGTCAGTGACAAAGACCTCTTTGCTGAGTTCTATAGGTAAGGACTGTAGTCTCTTTGATCTGCTTTCAGTCAGCATCTGGTAATGTCCATTTATATTTTAATATTTAATTTCTCGGTATTTGCACTCCATTATTAATTGTTATTAACAGGAAAAAGCTTGCATGTCGACTTCTCTTTGACAAGAGTGCTAATGATGACCATGAGAGAAGTATTTTGACAAAGTTTAAGCAGCAGTGTGGTGGACAGTTCACATCAAAGATGGAAGGGATGGTCAGTAGTTGAAGATCATTTCCACTTTAAATTAGTAATTTTTTTTTTCTGCACACATAATTCAGATATCACTAATTGAGATGGTATTTTTAATCTTCCAGGTCGCATATTTAACATTGGCCAAGGAAAATCAAGCCACTTTGATGAGTATCTTGGTAGTATTTCAAATCCAAATCCTGGGATTGACTTAACTGTTACTCTGATGGGATTGATCATATGATCTGCTCAATAGGAGGATCTCTTAATGAATCCAGAGAAGCAAAAGTAAGCAACTTGCAAAGCTGTGAATGATGGTGAAGCAAATACAACGGCTCTCCTCACAACTCAAAAAGACTCGATATCGTTTCTTCTCTAAATAACTAATTAGGTCTCCACCTTCTGAATATGGCCGTTCACTTCCCTCTTATTTTAATCGTTTTTGGCATTTGCATTTCATGCTTTGTCTTGGCCTCTTGGGACCCACTTGGTATCCTCATCAGTCACCTCCCCCTAAAAAACAAAGCCTGCAACCTGGAAGCATAATAAGAAGTTAGAAATAGCACATGCACTTGAAATAAATGTTAGGTTATTTTTAGTGGACTGTCAAAGTCAATAGAGCAGCAAAGTGTTGTTCCTTTTGTTTTGTCTTCCGTCAGCTGGTTATTTTAAGTGCTTTCGCCTGATTGACTTGGGTTTACAGAACCTATAAATGAAAGGATAATTAGATCAATCAATGGTAACCCAATAAAATATTTCATTTTTCACTACACTCCAGTTCTAGTTTTTTCTTTATATATATAATGAGATCAATCTAGTCTCTAGCTAGGTCACATTTTATTTTTGTCTCTATTGCCTTATTTATTGTAGTAGAAGTAAAACTTTGTCTCTCTATCGCCTCCCCTGAGTTAGTGAGACTGGATTGGAGAAGTCAAAAGTGGAATTTGTTGGCTGTTTTTGATAGTACCGCGGTGCCCTCAATAATGAGTGCTTTCCCCACTGGTGGGGCTCTTGGTTGGTAGTCTCTGATGGGTATACATATACCACTTTTCTCTGTTCAGAATCTGGTGGTTCTTCAAGCATCCATTCCAATACTGGTTGGAGAGACAGGAGAGCACAAGAGAGGGGTGGGGGTGGGTGAGGGGCTCATTGGAAGGTATCCATTCGAACTGAGGAAAAAGCACCTGCCATTAATAATTACTTAAGTCATAAATGAAACTTGTGGTGGGCCTTTGACAACTTTTTGCTTCTAGAAAGCATATTAATTTCATATCAGACGTCATGGAGGTTTGAATTTGATTCTGTTCCCCTACTGTAATCACTTGGTGACATACTGACATCTCAGCTAGCACCATCAATCAGTAGAGGTGTCAAATGGACGGATTTGGTCCAATCGGATCTAGTCTAATGTGAGTCCACTTATCAATGGATTGGACCCAATTCAGTCCAAATCTAATATAAGCCAAATCCAGTCCAATCCATTAAAATGTAAATGGATTGGATTGGATTTCAGGATCGGATTATTGGAAATTTGGTTTAGGTTTAATTCAGACCAATAAGAATATAGACCAATTTATTTTGGATGGACCCAACCCAATAATTATAATGGACCATCCAAATCCAATTTAATAATTTTGTTTTGGATTGGATTCAAACTAAAACCGGTCAATTGACACCCCTACCATCAAGGACCCAAACTCAATTTTGCTTTGCTAGTTCTTCTGTAGAAAACATACATGCATAATCTGTTGAGAAAGTTCTTTCTCCATAAACAAGGGAGCACCATCATAATTTGATTAAGGGAGAGATTTTATGGTGGACAGATGCTTAATTGGCTACTCCCATCAATTGCAGGTCTCTTTCCTTTCCAGGAATCTAAATGACAAATTAAACAGTAAAAGTGATTGCTTATGTTCATTGATTCTTCTTACTTCTCCATTATTTTATTTTAGTTATTAGTTCCTCCAGAGAAGAATCTTCAAAGACAAGAACACTACAGGAGAAAGTTTTATATAGGCAAGCGGCTCCACAGTCGTCCATTAATAGTCATGAAATGTACAAAGGAAAAGTTGCATATAAACAGTAATACCCATGAAAGATGTAGATTGATTTGAAGTACAGAACCTATGCTTTTTTTTTTCGGCTCTACCCTATTCACAAGAGTTGAAATCAAACTACCAACACTACTACCAGTATGTCATATTTTCACATACAAATCTAATAGGTGGCGTGGTGAGGACCGAGGAGTGGGGTCTTAAGTTGAGATCTTGGTCGTCTGAATCTTGGCGAATTCCAGAGTTTTCTTCCCTTGCAGTTTGTTGGTGACGTAGTGGCGATTGTATTCTCCATGGTAGTATGTTCTATACAAGCAAGGATGGTTGTCGTCCACCAACTCGGGCAGGGGGCCGAGCTCGATCTCATAGCTTGGAGCGTAGAAAGTGACAATTGACAGTCGGTCCTTCTCCTTGTGTGTCACTGCTCTGTGTTCAACACTCTTGTACTTCCCATTTGTGAGAACCTATATATACATATGATCATCAGAACTTAGAATTAGAAATGGGTCGTCTTTGATGAAATTGATGATGTTGTAACAAGTTAGCTAGTTGACTAGATACCCTAATTAATTAAGGACAATATATATGCTTACTTCCATGGTGTCCCCTATGTTGATGACAAGAGCATTTGTCACGGGTTGAACAGGCACCCAGGTGTTGTCCTTGAGGATTTGAAGGCCAACTGAGCTACCTGCGCCTTGCTGCAACACAGTTAGGGCGCTTCCATCCGAGTGTGGACTCAGACCCAACACGAGATCAGGCTTCGAGCATGGTGGGTAGTAGTTCATTCTCACTGCTTGCACAGACACCCCGAACATATTATTGAACGTATCCTGGTTCAAGCCCAGGGTCATGGCTATGAATCTCAGTAGAGTCTGGCATAGCTTCCTTACTTTTGTTGAGTACATCTCAAGAGTCTCACTGCATATATATATCCAAATTAATTAATTAAAGCCCCAGATATAAATGTATTACAGCTAGAAGCGTTAATCAATGCAGAAGTAGTGTTACAGTTAAACCCCACGAAATTTGTATTAATTAATGATGCCAACCAGAATTGTTACGTATATATACATACCTGAATTTAGCTGGGTTTGTCGGCCAAAGTTTTGGGTTTCTAATGTAGTGGGGCTCAACCCCAAGAGCCAACATGTTGCACCAGTCCAGCTTCTGATCCTCCGAGAACACAAAGGCATGGCCATAGCCCTGGATGGTCCCTGGTGCCATTGGATATTTCTGTTTCTCCTCCAGTGGTAACATGAAGAAATCCGTTGCCACCTTTTCTATACGCTCCAACAGATCCTTGTCAATCCCGTGGTTTATAACCTATATATATGTTAATAACGTGTTTAGTTAAGTAAGAGGAGAAATTCAGAGTTTGTAATTCAGCAGTTAAATTATATATTAGATGGAAGAAATTAAACATATATAACGATTAACGAACGTAACCAATGAAGAGAAGTTTATTGCATGAATTTTACCTGAAAAAAGCCCCACTCCTCACAGGAGGCAGCGAGCTTCATTAGTTCTCTCCGAGCTGCTTCATCATCACCACCTTGAACAAGCTTAGAAAGATCGATAACTGGAATGTCCAGGGATGGAGATGGGGATGAGAAGGTGGGTACCGTTGGCCGCTCAGCCATGTTTCGGACATACCTCTCTGGGACCGTTGTTGGTCTAACCTTTGTCAGCTCTTGAACATCATCTATGTGGCCGATCTTGATGGGAGGAATGAGTACAGGAGCCATGGACGAAGTTGGATATTGGAGCTTTAAAGCGTGCTGATATTCTAACTTGGGTATGTTGGTAGCTTGGGCTAATTAAAGAGATGCCTCTATGTCTCTTTATATAGAGTTGGAAGACAAGACTCAATGCACAATTGCACATATATGGTTGAACTTGGAGTGACGCAACTATATATATATATATATATATATGGGTTCACGTAGGAGTGTCGACGGGTTTTGAATCATTTTTTTCAATCGAATTGACCTAATCGGTTTATTTATTGATTAAATCGAAACCGATTGAGCTTGAAGCAAAACTGACTCAAACATGAAGGGTCGGTTTATCGATTTATTCAGTATATATATTAAACTAAAATATCTATATCTAAATATCTATATATATTTAAGTTTATTTCTTTTCAATTTTTATGCAAAACCAAAATATATATATTTAAATTGATTAATTTTTTATACGAAACTGATTTTTTTGTCAATATATATTTAAATTTATACAAAACTGAATTAAATATTGTACCATTGTATTATATTTGTATTGGTTTTATATTTTTAGTTTTTATCATAAATAACCAATTTTTATCCTAAAGTTCAAACAAAACACAAATAAAGTGTATCAACATTTAACATATAGGGGCTAATTACTTAAAAATATAGGATCAATTCGATTTGGTTTAGCTTCGATTTTCATACATGAAAATTGAAACCAAACCAAACTATCGGTTTATTTTTTTCATACAAACCAAAACCGACCAATGACTTAAAAAAACCAACCAATTCGAATTGAGTAGGACTGATTTGATCGGTTTAGTCGATTTGACATTTAATGCAAACACCCCTATGCTCAGGTAAATGCACTAATACTTGTACTCTCACAGACAATATGATTTCTATGATAAATAGCTGCTAGACCCTATGCATGGATGATCTGTAAACCCTAATTTGCACCATTGGATCGATTTCAGAAGGTGATCAGGTGTATGGTTCTTCCTGCATGCATGGTTCCCCTGATGCAACAAGCTCTAGGCTATATATGGCCTATTAATGAGAGGTATCAAATTGGGTCAAGAAGAGCAATTATTGTGTTTGAATGGCTCACAATTAATTAAACCGTATTGCATCACTCATGTATCGAAATGAGTTATATTGTCTGTCTGTGATCTCAGTGGCCAGATACCCTTATTTAATGACCTTAGTGTATTGATAAATCTTATGGAGGATGCCATAATTTACACCAATGCCTTTGTTTTGTCTCCCATCTTGTGCTTATTTACTGTTAAACAATTGCTATATCAGCTATTTATTTGCTTGGTGTGGTCAAAACTCTTTTCATACCATATCTTTTTTATATCATAGCTAGACCATTAAGAGTGCTGGGTCTAGGGGTGATCGTCAAAAATTTATATTGGATTAGACCTGGTTCATCCATAACAAATTTATATTGGATTGGGTTAGATTAAACCAATAATATCTGGTCCATTGATATAGGATAAGAATATATGTGCCAACTAGGGGTGCCAATTGGACTGGATTTGGTCCAATTTGATCCAGTCCAATGTGAGTCCATTATAAATGGAACAGGTCCAATCCAATCCAATGAATGTTTTGGACCAATTTGGACCAGTCCAATTTGTTCAAATTCATTTTGATTTAGATTGGTTTCAACCCAAATCTGGTCCATTGACACATATGTTCTTATCTTATATTAATGGACTGGATATTGGCTTAATCCAACCCAATCCAATAAAAATGTGTTACAGATGGACCAGGTTCAATTCAATCTAATAAATATTTTGGACTGGATTGGTCTAATCCCATATGTCTTATTGGTCCGTCCAATCCGTCCAAATTAATTTTAGACTGGATGGGATCCAATCCAAAACCGTTCCATTGACACCCTTAATGTCAATGGACCGGGTTTGGATTGAAACCAATCTAAATCAAAATGAGCTTGAACAAATTGGACAATCCAGACATTGAATTGAACCAGTCCAAATTGGTCCAAAACATTCGTTAGATTGGATTAAGGATGGAATATTGGAAACTGAGTTTGAAGCAGCTGTAAGCAGTACGTAGTTGGAATATATGGTTATCTCATGGGCACAATTTAGATGTGCGGTTATAGTGATGGCCTACTCTCAAATTGCAAGCACCTGTCCCCATTCTCCCCGACCCAACCAAATATAGTGTTATTACCACCATCAAAATTTTAAGGTTTTCGTTCCACTTTTATCTTTTGTTTCTTCTTTTCTTATTCTCTCTCAACAAG
Organism: Nelumbo lutea; assembly: GCF_056320005.1. NCBI lineage: Eukaryota > Viridiplantae > Streptophyta > Magnoliopsida > Proteales > Nelumbonaceae > Nelumbo > Nelumbo lutea. The sequence goes on from NC_142686.1 coordinate 107,224,169, forward strand.
AACAAAACATGAATGAAAGACAAGAAAGGGTTCTATAGCTATGTTTATTTAAAAAGAAAAGGAAAGAAAGAAAAACTCATAATCGTTGTACATAATCACTACTGAATAAGCATTCTATGCTTTAGCTTAAATGCGGTAACTATTGATTTGCTAGCATCATCAGGAACTTGCACAGCAGGTTTGGGTCCCCCTTTTTGTTCATGTACGTGTGCTTGTGGTTGACGCTAGTACAACTGGATAGATTTTTCAGTTCAGACCCGTGTCATGTATGGAAAAATCTGAAAGATTTAATAATTTTATTTTTTATTTAATGTTGATTTATAAAAAATAATTATTGTTAATTGAATACAAATAAATATTTTTTAATAAATTTAGTTTTATTAATAATTTGTAGTAATTTTAATAATTTTTATTCTTTTGTTATTTTTAAATGAAATTTTGATTAACTTTAAATAAATAAAAATAATTATAAAAGATAACATTTTTATTAATTCCACTAATAATTAATAATTATATAGGATTGACAACGGGGTGGGTTCAGGGTAAGGCACCCCATCCCTTTCCCTGCCCCATAGTCAAGACACTCTATCACATCCCCGCCTCGTCCCTAGTGTCATGCGGTTTAGGGCAAAGTAATCACTCCTCAATGTCGAGCAAGTTCAGGGGCAAGGCACTCCACTCCTCATCAAGGATGGAGAATCCTCGAATTTTCCTGTCCCGTCCCCAGTATTGGGCGGGTTCAAGTAGAGGTGTAAATTGGGTCGTACTGGGTCGACACGACACGACCCGCATGTGGCCCGCACAAAGTGCGAGTCGCGTCGTGCTAGCCCATCAAGCGTCCCGGGTCGTGCCTCCCTCCTCTAGGATAATTTGGGGGGGTCGGTTCGCCACGGCCCATGTCTCGAATCCGCACGAGCCCGTGCCGTGCCATGGGTTGGGTTGGCCCATGGGTCGGGCCTTGGGCCAGGACATGTCGCACACTAAGCCAAGCTCAAGGCAAGGCACCAACTCCCCATCCAAGGTTTTTAAAATTGGACCAGATAGGGAACTATTCTGGGGTCGAACGGTTTGTTCGGTCCGAACGGATGACCCACTCTGACAAAAAATAAAAAATTAGAAAAAACAAAAAAAGGCCAAAAACTGTTGTTCGGGTTGATGGTTTGACCTGGACAAAAAGCGATTTTGAGGTGAAATGATGTCTAGTTCCCAATTTTTTGGTCTAACCATCTAGTTTGATCCAGTTTTGAAAACACTGTCTTCATCAACCCAATATTCAATTTGATGATAGAAATTATCAAAATGATATATTGAGTATCAACCACATGGTAAATTTTTAAAAGTATACTAAATTGCCTTTAATATTCAAAAATGTAATTTTATGAAAATTTTGGAAAATTTATTGTACTTGTGTAATTTTGAAAATTTATTCAAATTTATTTAATTTTTATTAAATAATTTATTTTTTTAAATGGTTTACTTATAGAATTATACTAATTTAATTTTCAATATAAACTAACCACTAATTTCCTTTTTCCAATATTATACAAATTTATCTTAATAATTTGTGTAATTATTTGTTCAAATTATATTTTTCCATTTCCCATAGTCATTTATCTTTAATAATTTTCAATAATTTGCAATGAATATTACATAATTTTTAATGGTTTTCCAAAATATTCTAAGAATTATATAATGCATTTTAAATAAACTTTCAAATACTTTATATCTTTTAATTTAAAAAATGTTATTTTATGAAAATTTTTGAAAATTTTATTACATTTGTGTAACTATGGAGATTTATTGAATTTTTTAAATTGTTATTAAATTTATATTTTTATTTGGTAGTTTACTAACAAAATTACACTAATTTATCTTTTATTTTTCAATATAAATTAATTAATAATTTAATTTTCTAACATTATAATATATTTGTTCCCCCATTTGTATTTGGTTATTAATTATAATAATAAGAATAACTAAAATTTTTTACTTTTTGATAATTGTTAAATATAATTCTCAATTTTATAGAACTTAGTTAAAGAGTTTTCAATTTCTATAAAATGTTGTTAATGAGTTAATTAATAACAATGTTTATTAATTTTTGGTAATTTACTAACCGTATTTATTAACTTTTGGAAATAACACTATTTAATACTCTTTGAATATGGGTGTGATTAAATATAACCGTATTTAACTATTTATTAATTAATATAAATATTTTAAATGAGGGAGAGTGGATATATATTGGGGGGAGGGGACGCATTTTAGGAATTGATTAGGGAATTGGGCAACATGATACTTTCCTATTGGTTTAAATGAGATACCTTAGGAGAGAGATTATAGGAATATTTTTAAGTGGTTGGGTGACATGGCTTAATGGGAGCGGTGGGAAGCAGAGAGGAGAGAAAGTCAAAGAGAATGCTGGGTGGGGATAATGGAGCAAGGAGAGGCATGGTGACGGGGACCTGTGCGATGCATGAGCTTTCTTAAGCGAAAGTTAAACAATAGAATTACATAAGAGTATATAATTGTTTTATATTTTAACTTTTTAATAAACAATCCAATCAAACTCAACCCGAGTTGGTCAGTTTTCTAGTATTTCAAATCGGCTTCGGTTTAATAAATATATAATAATATTTTATATTTTAAATTTAATTTGTTAATACTGAAAAGTAGGAAAATTCTCATATTTCTTAGTCTAAAATATTTTATAACATAGGTTTAGTTTTTGTAATTTATTTTTTTAAAATATCATTGTAATTTATGAAATTTAAAGTTATTTTTTAAGTTTAAATCTTTTGAACAAACAAACTAAATCGAAAATAGACCCAAATCAATACAACCCGAGTTGGTGGGTTTTCACTAATGGTCAATCGGTTTTGATGGACAAACTACGGATTTGATCAGATCGATTTGGTTGGTGAAACAGCCTGCAGTTGACCTGAACTAATCATTGAACACTCCTAATTTCAACTAAATTTATAATCTAATCTCTAATAAATAACAATAGTTTAATCTCCAATAACTATTTAAAGTTTATAGCAAACGTACAAAATAATTGAAAATAAGTTTATAATGAAAATATAATAAATATATAATAAAAATACAATAATTACAAAATTATAGTAATATTAAAAATATACTAAATTAGTCAATAAATAGTGCAATCTCAAATAATAGTTTAGTCTCTAATAAGTATTAATCTATAAATTATAAAAATATATAATTACTAAAAATAACAAAAATAATAGTTGATAATTTTCCATTAAATAATAGTTGTTTAATCTCTAATGATTATTTATGATTTTCTATCAAATAAAAAATAAAAATAGATTTATAAATAATTATTGAAAGTATATTTATAAAAAATAATAAATAATTACTTAAAATAAAACAAATATTAATTATAGTATATATAAATATATAATGAATATACACTCTTATTGTAAAATTATTACTAATAAATATAATTTTGTTGATAGTTATTTTCTATAATTATTAATTGATTTAAGTGAAATTAGTTATTTACAATATTATTTAGTTATTGAAATGATATTGTTATTTAAATTCTTAAATATTAATTATTTATTGAATTTAATAACCCATAAAATTATAATTGTACTATTATTACATAAATTGTTATTAATTTTGTAAATTATTAAATTATTATTAATATGAATATCATGAATTCTATTATAATTATTTTTCTACTTTTAAGATTTTTTTTAAATTTATTACATAATTTCGTTATTTTAACTATTTAAATTTTTGTCATATTAAATATTTTTTTATTTAAATATTTATAGAATATGTAAAATTTTTAATTTTTTTCATTTTATTTATTTTAATGGTATTACATAATATTAAATATTTGGTTATATTATTTAGCTATTTTTTATTTTTTATTTAATATTTTTAGTTATTGAAATATTTAAATAATGTTTTATTTTTTAATGTTAAATGTTATTATTTGAGTAACATTTAAATTGAATAATTCATGAAATTCTAATTTATAGTGTTACTACATAATTTCATGATGAATTTTGTAAAATATTGAATTATTAATAACATGAATATTATTAAATCTATTAATTTTTGTGTTTTGAATAAATATTTTAAATTTAGTATATAATTTCATTATAACATTTAAATAGTTCTGAATTTTTTTAATTGAAACTTTCTTTAGATAGATATAGATAAAAAGTGGCAGAGATGATAAATAGGAATTAGAGATAGTTTAGGAGAGAATCTCTCTACTAAATTAGAGATAATTTAAGAGATAAATAGGAGTTAGAGATAATTTAGGAATAAATAGAAAATAAAGACAATTTAGGAGGAAGTGGGGGAAAGTGGCGCCACTTGGCTGAACATTAGAAAAGCAAAGCCCTTGTTGTTAGAAATAGTTAAGTATATGTGATTTACTTATTGGTTTAATTGGTAATTATGTGGAATTAAAAAATTAAATAATTCAAAAAACAGAAAATTAGGAAGGGGGGTTTGAAGCAAGGAGATGTATGATGACCAAACCAAATAGGGAGCCGTTCTAGGGACTAATTCCCGGGTTGAATGGTCCAATCGTTTGGTCCAAACGGATGGCTGATGCTAACTTAAAATATAAAAAATAAATAAATAACAACCATAAACTATTGTTCAAGTCATAGGTTTGACAGTTCAATCACTCGGGTCAACGGTTCACTAATCAAATCAACGATTTTTGGCCAAAAAGTGATTTTAGGATGAAATGAAATCGTTCCTGGTTTCCAATTTGACCATCTGGTTTTGAAAACCATGATTTTATATACAAGGTATTCTTGAGAACAATAATCTCCTCCTAAGGTTGTGTTTGGTTGCATTGCAAACTAATTTGCACTAGTGCAAATGTAAAAAAAATGCAAATTTTTGTTTAATTTTGTTTTGGGTTTTATTTTGTTCTGCTTCATGTTTTAATTTACTTCATTTGTACTGCCATCAAACAAAATAAGCTAAAATTTAAAACAAAAATAGGTAAAAATTTACACTCAAATAATTTGTACTGTCATTATTTTGCATCAGTGCAAATTTATTTGCATTGCAACCAAACACAACTCAAGATTCAGTTGGAAAGAGTACAAATGCAAATATATACGGTGCAAATACATGCAAACTAATACAAGATATAAGGTTTTATATTTTATATATTTACATTTATACCCCTTCCAAACTAAGCCTAAGTGGGTTCTTTATTTTTATTTTATTTTTTATGGGTTTCTAGCATATAAAGGCAACTTTTGGGGTTTAATATCAATAAAAGTAATATATTTAAAAAATTTTAAAAAATATGTTAACTTTTTAAAAATAATATCAATAAAGGACAAAAACAATGTTCATCTTCTTCTTGCCATTTGTTCACCAGAGCCACCGCCTGCCGCCGTCCGCCACCACCCACCACCATCGTCCATTGCCGCCCACAGCCACCTCCGCCTCCGGCAACATTGCCAGAGGTGGCGGCGTTGGACAAAGAAACCACCAGTGCCGCCACTGTAACCTATGCCTCCGATCACCTCCGGCAACGTTGTTGGAGGCGGCGGCAGAGGTGGGTGGCGGGTGGCAACGGACGACGGCTCTAATGAACAAATGGCAAGAAGAAGAGGACGAACATTAATTTTTTCCCTTTATTAATATTATTTTTAAAAAGTTAACCTATTTTTGAAATTTTTTAAAATATATTACTTTTATTGATATTAAAGCACAAAAGTTGCGCTTATATGCTATTACCCTTTTTTTTATTCGGGACTAAGTTCGGACCCAGATCCACCGTTACAAGCCGTGGTTTTCTTAAACCTGTAACTGTTTAGTCCACAGATATATGTGAAATGCACGAGCTCATCAATTAGTATGCAGTTTTGACAATCATGTTGCTGCACTCAACTTACTCTCTTCTTTAATTTATTTGAAAGAAGAAAGAAGTTAAGAGGAATAAAGATGGCTAGTATGACTAAGAGGAATGCATGTGTTGGTAGGAAATAAACAAAGACATCAGCCTTATAGCTAATCCAAAGGACAGAAGATTTCCACAAGACAGGCTTCAAAGTTCCCACCCAAATCTTTTTATAAATAATTGGAAGTGAATGAGTAATGGCTGCATCAGGCCTACACCACCCTATAATCTAAACCTGAGTGGGGCTTAGGATCAAAACCTGAGTGGCTGAGCTGAGCCCATGGAATATATATGGAGAAAGGGTAGTGAGGAGAAGTGAGAACCAACCAAGATGCTTTGATTGTTTGGACCATCTCCTTTTCATCAAATTGGACAAGAGAGACATACTTAGCTTTATATTTCTTCTTCTTTTTTCCCCATATTCTCTGGGATCTCTGAGTGAAAGAAAAGTTACTACTACATAGTATTCAGCCAAAAAAAGAGGAAAATAAAATTGAAGTTACCACACGTACAGTACATGATTGTAGAATGTGAGGCTGGTGTTGAGTGTAAGGAAAAGGCCGTTGTTCTGGGTCTGGCACCTTTGGCTCTTCATCACTCCCGCACAATGCAAGTACCAACTAATTCAGACAAGCTTAAGAAAAACAAAAAGATATAAGGATAAGGTACTGAAGGGACGTAGACCCATGTGGTTTCATCTTTTCCAAACTTTCCTTCATCAGTCAGTCAAGGCTAAGCTATGAATAACTGATGCATGTGGCATGGATCGAGCTGCATGGACACCAATATCTTGCATTAATATTCTTGTGGAGACAGGTCTGAGGCATTCAAAGACGTTTGCTTGGAAGCTGATTCCAAGTTGATTTCAGGTTTCTATCAGAGGTCAAGGGGTCCCTGACTTGCCATCTGTATCTTAGTTAAGATCGATTGGGGTGGGTCCACAATTAAATGGGTCCCATGACTTGCCATCTGCCTTAGTTGTTTCGCACATCCATGCCTAAGATCCCCCCCCCCCCACTTGTCATCACTTTTCAGCTTCTTTTCACTGCTTGCTGTACTTTGCAGCTTCTCTGGTTCATTACTTCATTATAGCCTGTTTTTACTAATGGCTGTAGGCCTGTACTTGCAGCATCCCCCTTTTTTTAAGGCTGAAAAGGCAAATGCCACCTGCTTTGAATGGGGTACGTTGTTTGTACAGGGTTAGAAATGAGCTTTCTGAAGTAATATGCGGTGAATTTGTAGTTACAAATAAACTTTTCAAACGAAGCTAGGAACAGTTCAATGGATGATAAATGAGAGAAATTACATCAGGACGATCATCAGAACCCAGATTTTCTACTCACTTTGCCTACCCACTCTCTACCCTTCTTGAATTTGAATTGTAGCCACAAATCTCTCAATCCATAATAGAGATGTATGGCTGCAATTCACAGTGCGTAGAGAGTGGGTAGGAAAAGTGAGTAGGAAATCCCGTTTGGATCTCGTCCAATTTGAATCTACTGCTATATCTGACAAGCAGTGGAGTAGAGGCCACTTGTCCCTAATCTCATGTTATCATTTCCCTCGTTTGAAAAATTAGTAGTGCTCTCTCTCTCACACACACACAGAATCCCTTTGTCAATCATGCCTAGCTATATGGCACACTATATCCACTAATTTCAAAGAATATACATTCATTGTAAATAGCATTTGATGTAATCTACAATCAAGGTCTAAGAAATATAGAATCATATGGTTATTTGTTAATATACTTATAACACCTAGTTTTTCATTAAAATTCTAACAGCTAATTCTTCATTTAATACTCCAACAATTAGTTTTCATTTAATGCTCCAACATCTATTTTTTGTTCTCTAGATAGAGTTTTTTTTTTCTGTAGAGAGACTGGGCTGAATGGCCTTAGTATCTATTCTTTTATTTTTCTAGTGTGTTATTTATTTATTTGTTAATGGGCCTGTCTTTATGGGCATATTACTTCTTTTTTATAAGTTTACTTTAAGTTCTTGCTTTAACCGATCGCCCACTCGAGGGCATACTTGCAATTAACATAATGAATAAAGATTAACAAAAGGATTAGAGAAGGGAGAGAGGAGATTATCAAACTCTTCTTCTTCCTCCTCTTCTTTTCTCCATCTTCTTCCTTTTGTATTGCTGCCCTCTACTTTTTTTCTACTTTTCTCTCTAATTTTAATCAAGTTTATATCAATTTCAGAGGACTGATACACTTCTTGGTATCAGATTAGGTTTCTTTCTTCCATTTTTTTCTTTTTCTCTTTCTCTTTTCCAATACACGCTTCGATTAGGAGAATGTATGGAGAGATAGGTTTTCTATAGCTCAAACGATGTTTTGCCTAGTTGGTAGAGGGTTTGGAGAGTTGAAGTTTGGTCGAAAACTTCTAAGAAGTGATGTTGTATGTTTTTTTTTTTCCTAAAACCCTAGACGATTAGAGAGTTTCGAAGTTACAGGTAAAGGAGAAGCTTTTGGTGTGGTGCTCAGTTCTTGGGAGGTGTATTTTGACTTCTAAATGATTGTGATTCAGTCTTGGAAGAGATTGGGAAGCTCTGGTAGGAGCAGTTGTAACTTCTCTATTTCACCCTAACAGCCGGGCATAGTGAAACCCTAGTTTTCAAGTATTTGGGTACTATTTTGACTTCAAGTAAGTTTATATAGACTAAAATTCTAGTTTTTTTATTTTTCTTTGATCAATAGAGAAATACAGAAATGAGTTCAAGCAGATGCCGGTATTCGGGCTTGGCTCGGTAGATTTCGTTTTAACTGGTGTGGCCAAAATTAAGTTAGATGGAACCAATTACCTAGCTTGGGCACAATTTATACGGATTTATGTCTATAATAGAGGTAAATTAGGGTATCTCACAGGCAGTAAGGTGAAACCCGAAGAGATAGACCCTAAATTTAAGAAATGGATGCAGGAGAACTACACAACAAGGATCGACATGATATGCCCGATACAGGGCATATCGTATCGGTATCGGTAGGAAAGGATACAAGATATGCTACGACTGGTACGATACACGTCCAATCGTGCGTATCGACACTGTATCCGTATGTATCGGTGTGTATCGCACTGTATCGGCTTGCATCAGCCGATACACTCTGATACACACTAATACACGCACTGGTGCGCACACCTGTGCCACTCTGCGCTAAGATTCTAAACAACTATGCTAGCATTCAACTTATAATATTAATTGAAATAAAATACATTTTATTAATAATAGATAATTATTTTAGTACTTGAATTTCATAAATTTGTACATTATATGTATCTTCAAATTTTATTAATTTGTTTATAAATTATTCATTTATATTTTAATTTAGACTAAAAATACATATTTATTATTTACGAAAATAAAAATTTTTCACAAAATATTCAAGAATATAATATTAAATTGAATTTATCAAACCCACTAATTTAAATTTATATAAAAATGATATGTTATTCCAGAAAAACTATAGAAAATAAAAATGTTAATAATGGAAACATTACTATAATAATTAAAAATTATGAATTTCATATGATATGTATTTTAGAAATTTTAATAATTTTGATATAGTTTTAGTTAAGATTAAAAGTAAAAATATGATAATAATATATGTATCTTAGAAAAATTATAAATTTAATATGATAGTAATTTTGATATTATCAAACATTTCAAAATTTAATATTGAATTGACTTTTTTGTTAATGTTGAAAAGTAAAAATATAAAATAATTTCTATAGAAATTAAAATATAACAATTGCATATGTTTTGTGTCTTGGACTTATAAAATTTAACATAATAATGGTTTTGTGCATGTTTTACTTTGTAAAAACTATAAAATATGAGTCTTTGACTCTTAATTGTTGGATTATTAATAGAATTGTAAGATATTCATGTATCTTGTTATATTAGTAATATACTTGTTTATGTATTTATTCTTTATTTGTGATTATTGACTTTTAAAATTAGTGGAATTGATGAATTTACGAAATTTGTATTATTTTTGTAGCGTATTCATGTGTTTTCATATCTTTTGTCTGTATCCATGCATTTCCAAAGCGTATATGTATCCGTTTCCGTATCCAAACTATCCGATATGAGACCTGATACCGATATTTTGATCCTTGCTATACAATAATAGGATGGTTGGTCAACTCTATGCAACCCCATATAAGTCAGCATTATCTTTGGATGTCTTCAGCCAAGGAGGGAATAAGAAAGCCTAAGATTGCTAATGTTGCCATAGTACCCGAAGGAGGGAATAAGAAGAGGAAGAAGAAGAAGAGTTTGACAGTCTCCTTTCTCCCCTCTCTAATCCTTTTGTTAATCTTCATTCATTAAGTTAATTACAAGTATGCCCTTAAGTGGGTGACCAACTAAGCAAGGACTTAAAGTAAACTTATAAAAAAGAAGTAACATGCCCATTAACAAACAAATAAATAACACACTACAAAGATACAAGAATAGATACTAGGCCCATTCGGCCTATTCTCTCTACACTTTTGAGAGTTAAGAGAGTCCTCTCTTTGGTGAGCAAGTCTCTTCTTTGAATGAGTGAATCTCTATCCTAGGGGTGCTCATTTCAGCCTAGCCTGGAAAATTTTGGGCTTGGGCCTGGGTTTTGTGTTTAGGCCCAAGCTCGAATCTGGCCGATAAATTTTAAGGTCGGGCCTGGGCCTAATACTTCAAGCCCAGTCTGGGCCGCATATATTTAAACATACACATTTTATGTATAATGTATATATATGTACACTCCGCTGGTAAGAACCACCTGCTCCCGAACAAAGATAAAAGCCAATTCCATATTTCTGCAACAAAAGAACGGGAAATCAATAAATGAGAGCAAACATGTATGAAAACATATATAGCTACTTAAGGGAAAAATAGAAAATCCCAAACTTTTGATCTTTGGCCTAGCTCAAGGGCCAAAAATCTAAGCCAACATAAAATGCAATATGGTTTGGCTTGAGCTCAAGCCTACCCAATTTGCATCCCTATAGACCATTGACCACCAATTAGATGTAAAAACAGTTTTCTTTTCAAGTTAGTTTACTTTTTAATTCTATTTCTATGCTTTGGGCCTAAGGCTCGAAACCAAAGTCAATCTTGATATATTGAGCTTGGACTCGACTTGCACTAAAATCTAATTCACTTGGGTTGGACTCAAACTTGGGCTAGTTAATCAACCCCATGACAAAATCTGACATAAATGTATGTGTATAATTGCATTTGCATGCATGTATGCAAATATGTCTATGTATGTATGTATGTATGTATGTAGTTTTGCCTTGTTTGGGCTACCTAAGGGTTCGGCTTAGGCCCAAGTTGAAAATAAAAAAGCCCAAATTTTTTAGCCTAGGCCTAAGCCCAACTCAAGGACCGAAAATCCAAGTCAGCCCGCCTAGATTTGCAAGTTGGGTCAATCCGGCCTCAAATTAAGCTTTGCCCAATTTGCACCCTACGGACCATTGACCACCAATTATATTAGATGCAAAATAGTTTTATTTTCAAGTTTACTTTTTCATTCTATTTCTATCATTAATAAAAATACTTCTTATTTATCACAATTATTTTTGTTCAATATGATAAATACATAATATTAGAGATGCACCCAATTTTTTTTATAGAATTTCTATATTTTTAATAGTTTTTGTGTCTCTATCTTTTTTAAAATTTTATTATTTAATTATGACATCATAGGTTGACCCATTTAACCTAAAAGGTTGAACTATTGACTCACTTCTTGAATCGGAAAATGGTTTCATTTTTTGTGTTAGTTTTAAATCTTGTATTTCATTTCCATCATTAATAAAAATAATTCTCATTTGTTATGCTTATTATTGCTTAATATGATAAATATATAATACTAGAGATGTGCCTAGATTTTTTTTACGATATTTTTTTTGTAATTTTTGTAATATTTGCATTTTTATTTATATTTAAATTTTTATTATTTAACTACAAGACCATAGGTTGACCAATTTCGAAGGGTGGCTTATTTTTCGTGTTGGTTTTGAATACATATTTTAAATTATTAAAATTATTGGATATATTTAATTAGTAGACTTTTTTGGTGAGAAACAAAAATACTTTAAATAAAGGTTCTAAGGAGAGAGAGTGGGAGTTGCACCTTAACGAGAGAGAATTAAATGAAGCGAAAAGTAATAGTTTAAATTATATTTTTTGCCCTCACAATTAGAGAATGACCAAATTCAAAAGTACGATGTTTAGTCCACAAAGCACAATTATTTAGCTCTTGTTTGGAAAGGCTTGTGCGTTGAGTTACAGTGATTAAGTCTTGGCCACGAATCACCTGTGTTCTGGACAAGTTACTTGCACTAGCTTCACTTTATAGTCATGTTTATTGCGTTCGGAACACCAATACTGGTTTTTTGGATTTTCACCAAGCATGACTTAGATCAAATCTGGTTTTTTGGATATCCCCCCCCCCCCCCTCAATGGTCACTTAATACATAGTAAACGTAAATATATAAGATTTAATTAGAGAGGATGAAAATTAACACCTGAAATAATGAATTTAATATAAGTAGCAGTTCAAATTATGTTATTTACTTTTAAAATTAAAGAAAAACCAAATTCAACAATAAATATATTTTATTAAAAAAATCACAATATAGACCTTATTTTCCACTTTTAATTGTAATATAAATATAAATATATACATACATAACACGTGTTTATGTGCAATTGTGCATTGAGTCTTGTCATCCAACTCTATATATAGAGACATAGAGGCATCTCTTTAATTAGCCCAAGCTACCAACATACCCAAGTTAGAATATCAGCACGCTTTAAAGCTCCAATATCCAACTTCGTCCATGGCTCCTGTACTCATTCCTCCCATCAAGATCGGCCACATAGATGATGTTCAAGAGCTGACAAAGGTTAGACCAACAACGGTCCCAGAGAGGTATGTCCGAAACATGGCTGAGCGGCCAACGGTACCCACCTTCTCATCCCCATCTCAATCCCTGGACATTCCAGTTATCGATCTTTCTAAGCTTGTTCAAGGCGGTGATGATGAAGCAGCTCGGAGAGAACTAATGAAGCTCGCTGCCTCCTGTGAGGAGTGGGGCTTTTTTCAGGGAAAATTCATGCAATAAACTTCTCTTCATTAGCTACGTTCGTTAATCGTTATATATGTTTAATTTCTTCCATCTAATATATAATTTAACTGCTGAATTACAAACTCTGAATCTCTCGTCTTACTTAACTAAACACGTTATTAACATATATATAGGTTATAAACCACGGGATTGACAAGGATCTGTTGGAGCGTATAGAAAAGGTGGCAACGGATTTCTTCATGTTACCACTGGAGGAGAAACAGAAATATCCAATGGCACCAGGGACCATCCAGGGCTATGGCCATGCCTTTGTGTTCTCGGAGGATCAGAAGCTGGACTGGTGCAACATGTTGGCTCTTGGAGTTGAGCCCCACTACATTAGAAACCCAAAACTTTGACCGGCAAACCCAGCTAAATTCAGGTATGTATATATACGTAACAATTCTGGTTGGCATCATTAATTAATACAAATTTCGTGGGGTTTAACTGTAACACTACTTCTGCATTGATTAACGCTTCTAGCTGTAATACATTTATATCTGGGGCTTTAATTAATTAATTTGGATACACATATATATATGCAGTGAGACTCTTGAGATGTACTCAACAAAAGTAAGGAAGTTATGCCAGACTCTACTGAGATTCATAGCCATGACCCTGGGCTTGAACCAGGATACGTTCAATGATATGTTCGGGGTGTCTGTGCAAGCAGTGAGAATGAACTACTACCCACCATGCTCGAAGCCTGATCTCGTGTTGGGTCTGAGTCCACACTCAGATGGAAGCGCCCTAACTGTGTTGCAGCAAGGCGCAGGTAGCTCAGTTGGCCTTCAAATCCTCAAGGACAACACCTGGGTGCCTGTTCAACCCGTGACAAATGCTCTTGTCATCAACATAGGGGACACCATGGAAGTAAGCATTAATATTGTCCTTAATAATTAGGGTATCTAGTCAACTAGCTAATTTGTTACATCATCGTCAATTTCATCAAAGACGGCCCATTTCTAATTCTAAGTTCTGATGATCATATGTATATATAGGTTCTCACAAATGGGAAGTACAAGAGTGTTGAGCACAGAGCAATGACGCACAAGGAGAAGGACCGACTCTCAATTGTCACTTTCTACGCTCCAAGCTATGAGATCGAGCTCGCCCCCTGCCCGAGTTGGTGGACGACAACCATCCTTGCTTGTATAGAACATACAACCATGGAGAATACAATCGCCACTACGTCACTAACAAACTGCAAGGGAAGAAAACTCTGGAATTCGCCAAGATTCAGACGACCAAGATCTCCACTTAAGACCCCACTCCTCGGTCCTCACCACACCACCTATTAGATTTTTATGTGAAAATATGACGTACTGGTAGTAATGTTGGTAGTTTGATTTCAACTCTTGTGAATAGGGTAGAGCCGAAAAAAAAAAGCATAGGTTCTGTACTTCAAATCAGTCTACATCTTTCATGGGTATTACTGTTTATATGTAACTTTTCCTTTGTACATTTCACGACTATTAATGGACGACTGTGGAGCCGCTTGCCTATATAAAACTTTCTCCTGTTGTGTTCTTGTTTTTGAAGATTCTTCTCCTAAAATAAAATAATGGAGAAGTAAGAAGAATCAATGAACATAAGCAATCACTTTTACTGTTTAATTTGTCATTTAGATTCCTGGAAAGGAAAAAGACCTGCAATTGATGGGAATAGCCAATTAAGCATCTATCCACCATAAAATCTCTCCCTTAATCAAATTATGATAATGGGTGTTCCCTTGTTTATGGAGAAAGAACTTTCTCAACAGATCATGCATGTATGTTTTCTACTGGCCTGAGAAAAGAACTAGCAAAGCAAAATTGACTTTGGGTCCTTGATGGTGCTAGCTGATATGTCAGTATGTAACCAAGTGCTTACAGTTGGAGAACAGAATCAAATTCAATTCAAACCTCCATGACGTCTGATATGAAATTAATATGCTTTCTAGATGCAAAAAGTTGTCAAAGGCCCACCACAAGTTTCATTTATGACTTTAAGTAATTGTTAATGGCAGGTGCTTTTTCCTCAGTTGGAATGGATGCCTTCCAATAAGCCCCTCGCCCACCCCCACCCCTCTCTTGTGCTCTCCTGTCTCTCCAACCAGTATTCGAATGGATGCTTGAAGAACCACCAGATTCTGAACAGAGAAAAGTGGTATATGTGTACCCATCAGAGACTACCAACCAGAGCCCCACCAGTGGGGAAAGCACTCATTATTGAAGGCACCGCGGTACTATCAAAAACAGCCAACAAATTCCACTTTTGACTCCTCCAATCCAATCTCTCTAAGCCAGGGGAGGCGATAGAGAGACAAAGTTCTACTTCTACTACAATAAATAAGCCAATAGAGACAAAAATAAAATGTGACCTAGCTAGAGACTAGAGTATAGTGAAAAATGAAATATTTTATTGGGTTACAATAGATTATTAATCTAGTTATCCTTCATTTATAGGTTCTGTAAACCCAACTCAATCAGGCAAAAGCCCTTAAAATAACCAGCTGACAGAGGGCAAAACAAAAAGGAACAACCCTTTGCTGCTCTTTCGACTTTGACAGCCCACTCAAAAGAACCTGATATTTATTTCAAGTGTGCTATTTCTAACTTCTTATATTATGGTTGCAGGCTTTCTCTTTTAAGGGGAAGATGACTGGTGAGGGCAGCAAACGGGTCCCAAGATATATGCCAAGACAGAGCATGAAATGCAAATGCCAAAAACGATTAAAATATGAGGGAAGTGAACGGCCACATTCAGGAGGTGGGGACTGGACCCAATTTGTTGTTTATAAAAGAAACACGATATGGAGTCTTTTTTAGTTGGGAGGAGAGCCGTTGTATTTGTTTCACCATTATTCACAGCTTTACAAGTTGGACACACTATACGCCCCATCCCGTTCATTGATCCACTTACGTTTTCTTTTTTGGATTCAGTAAAAGTATATTCCAACACACGAGGCTCTAGCCTTTAAGGCTGCAACTTGGGCCGAGTTGGCCCGAATCCAACTTGGGTTGGTTGATGCTCAGGTTAGGCTTAGGGTTAAAATTTATGAATCCAATTTTATTTTGGATTGGATTAGGATTGACCCCTCGGACAATCCGACCTCAAACCAAACCCGACTCTATGGTATATATTGATTTGTTTAGATGTATGATAGTTGTATAACCCCCCACCACATAATATCATTTATTTCTTTTAAGATAATCACTTCATTTAATCCTAATTAGAAATACAAAAATATTAATAACAAAATTTATGTTTTTCTAATATTTCATTTTTTATCTCCTCTCAGTTGTTTGCCACCCATAACTTGTTGCCCATAAAAGATCTATTATAGGTCATAATTCATATAAACTATAGTCATTTCAAATACTTTTTTCTCTGAATTTTGTATTTAAAGAACCAATAAAAACATCAACAAACAAATACTAATAAAACATATGATTAATATAATTAGTGAAAGTTAAGTTAAGATTTGAAATTATGTTCTACGAGATTTTAAGGGATGGGAAGAATGTTGTGTTGGGCCCTTTGCGTTGGGTTAGGGTTGAAGGAATTTAGTTAGACTATGTTTCGTTTGAAGGAAAAATGTTGGGAAAGGAAGGGAAAGACAGGGAAACCAATACCTTTCCCTACCTTTTCCTTTAAACCAAACATAGCCTTAGGGTTGGGTAGGTTGTGTTGGTTTAGGATTACAGTTGGGGGTTTAGAACTTAGGGTTCAGCTAGGATTGACCTCAACCCAACCTAACCTAGCCCAACTTGTTGCCCTACAAAGCTCCCGCTAATGTGGGGTTCAAGGAGGACAGATGCATGGTTTTCTAAAAATCGTTGATATGGATGGTCAGATCATTTGACCCAAAAACCGTCTAGGAAACCAATGAGGTTCAACAATGTTATAGTGGCTGGGGCTTGAGCGGCATGGAAAGCTCTTTACCATTTAAAGATTTCACAATCGAAGGAGATCTGCCCTTACCATCGCATACATCAAGTCAAAGTGCAAGTAACCATAAATCCGTAATCTTCGTCTAGCATTATTAAAAACATTCAAGCATTGTGTAGAGTCAGAAGAGGTTCAAGTTCACTCACATCCATAGAGAGGCAAACTTTCTGGAAGATTTTTTTGGCAAACCTGCGTCACAAGAGATCTCCAAATTCCACTTCTCTTCAAGACGAGAGAAATTGAAAGAATTAGGTGCGACCCCCTCCCCTCTTTTCTGTACCAAAAAAAATTATGTAAAGAATAGTTAACAATTTATGTGTTTTTTACATATTTTAATCAAATAATTGGAAACTTATTGGTTGTTTGTGATTGTTATATTACTCAATCCACTGAGTTTTGGGGCAAATATAGGTTTGGAGGTTTAAGAAGGTAGGTAGGGTCTAGAAATTACAAAACCCTCCCCAAACCTGCCCGATTGCCATCCTTAGTTTAAAATCCACCCCGATACAGTGGAAGGGGTGCATCGTTTTTTTGTTTTTTTTTTACTTTAAAATTTAAAGAGGGACTGGAGAAAGCATACATCATAATGCCTAAAACAAACACAAAAAAAAAAAAAAACCTTGAAAACAACATATCAGTACATCAGTCAATATGGGCCAATACAACCTAAATAGACGAGTATTAGCAATCCACCCCTTACCCTGAATTCTGGACTTATGCCCGATACTTAGAAAAATTTTTATCTTCGTTGAGCACATGCAATTGAAGCATTTGGTCCCTCTAGCATTTCAATTCCAGAGAAATTGTAAAGAACAATAGTGTTCGCATTCATGGGCAATAACAACTCTTTCAAAACAGTTCCTGAACATGGAAAATAGAAAGAAATCTGAGTCATCAAAATATTACAATTGCAGGGGCAGGGGGAAAATTAATAAACAAGCATCGAAGTAGTAGCAAGGGGATTCCCGTGGCACAAAAGCTGGCTGATGCGGCACTGCCCCATAATAATTCCCTTTTTCTTCAACGCAAGTGAAGTGGTTACCCAATATTCATGTTACAGCAAAATTTACAAGAAACCTCACTCCTGGTCCTAAGTATATCACCTAGAGAGGCTATGCAGCAGAGGTAGCATTCCAACTATGTTGGTACTCTGACACATCCAACAGCACCACAACTCTTTGAAACTACTGCCAGCAGATCCACCTCCATACAGAAGCAGCTCCAAATCATGAATTACTCCAATTCAACATACAGCACTTCGACTCAAGCCAAGTATCTGAACATGTTGGGGTTGTCCTTGTCCCTCTCAAGATAATCTCGGGTGATCAGATCCTCTATCCTCTTCTTGATTGCCTTGAAGTCAGGCTGATTATGGACACAAACCATCCAAAATATATGAGAAATACTGCTGACTTACCAAAACGAGGTAAAGGGAATACAATATAAATACCTTGAACATGCGGCCTAGCTGCTCGACACATTCCATCACCAACTGCTGGTGCCCCAAAACTTTTCGACTCTTCATGATGCGGACAATTGAGGCATCTATCGCATATCGCCTATCCTTATCAACATCTTCAATGACCTTCTTCTTCTCATCCACAGGAGGGAGTGGAATCTGCAATTATCAAAGTTAGTTCATCTCTAAGTAAAAAAAAAAAGAAAAAAACACAAATAAAGAAAAGAAAGAACCAAGAAAATGGTCATCAGAAAGCAAGCATTCAAGATTTCTGAAAAAACTAGATCTGACCTTTATCCTCCTCATCTTGTCAGTAAACTTGGAATTGAATTCAAAACAATCGGTTGGGGAGATGGTTTTGGTATTTGGCTCTTTATTAAGAATCTTGTATTTTGCACATGATAAGGAATGAAGCAACCTAACTACATCATCATCCGTCAAGTTTAACTGCGTCATGATTTCTGAGTAACTTAATCTATCTGAAGCGTTGAAAAGCAGCAGGGCAGAGGCCTGTGAACAAGGAAAACTAGGAGGTCAACTTGCATTGCTGAAACAATCAGGAACTCACATTTATCAAAAAAAAAAAAAAAAAACAATCAGAAACTCACGTAAATGGAGAATATATATGTACAAAGATTAACCTGGTAAGTTGTCACAATTAGCTCCATAGTTTTGGGTTCAAACTTCCCATTAATGTTGCAAGTACCCAATGAATATATCCATGTAAGTTTTCTGTGTTTAGTCTTTGTTTGGTAGAATTCCTTGAAAACTTCAACACATTTTACCTGAAACACAAACTCCAAGATGCATTTATGGATAATTAGAGCTCCCAAGATTTTCAAGAACAAATGAAAAGGTCAATTTACCATCTCTGCTGGAAGGTTGAGGTCGAATGATTTATAACTTGGCCAGAATCCAGTAGTCAACACAGTAACAGTCAAGTCAATACCAGGATTTGCATTTGGGTTAGTACTAAGATACTCCTCAAAGTTAGCTTGATTTTCCCTTGCCAATGTTAAATCTGTGACCTGGAAGATTAAAAATACCATCACACTTAGTGATATCTGAATTGTGTCGGCAGAAAATAAAAATTACTAATTTAAGGGGGAATAATGTTCAACTACTGACCATCCCTTCCATCTTTGATGTGAACTGTCCACCACACTGCTGCTTCAACTTTGTCAAAATACTCCTCTCATGATCATCATTAGCACTCTTGTCAAAAAGAAGTCGGCGTGCAAGCTTTTTCCTGTTAATAACAATTAACAATGGAGTGCAGATACCAAGAAATTAAAATATAAATGGACATTACCAAATGCTGACTGAAAGCAGATCAAAGAAACTACAGTCCTTACCTATAGAACTCAGCAAAGAGGTCTTTGTCACTGATATAAGCAAGCAACTTTACAACCTGCAGATTATATTGATGGGAGAGGAAGAGAAAAAAAAAACATGATAACCATTAATGTCCGGGCAAAGAATGGGTAAATGGAATCTGACAGCAGTAACAACAAACTACCTTTTCCAGTGTTTCTTCAATGGCCTCATCACTCAGTTTTTCACTTCCACCCTTCTTGAGAATGTTATCACAGAAAGTAGCCAGTAGTTCTGCACTAGAACTTCCAGCAACACCCTTGTTGCAGAAAACCTCAAATGCCTCTTTGAGTGCCTAGAAGATAGAAAACTCAGTGCAGAAATAATGGGATGTAACCAGGACCATAGAAAGAGGGACTGAACATACTAGACCCACTGTGACAGTGTGCACTATTGCACCATAGCATTTTTTCTTTATTTTTTTTCTTTTTGCCCAATAGGAGCACATATGCAACTTATACAGCCACACTTAATAAAACATAAGGCGGGTGGTCAATCATTCAAGACACCCCTTCAGACAGTTTCCCGTTCTTCAAGTTGCTTAGAGAATTTTGGTCTCTATGGTAACAAAAGCAACTAAGATAGTATAATTAAATGCAAAATTGCAAACCTTGTGGAAAAGAGAGTGGTTCATAAAGCAATCATTCACATATGCCAGGTACTTGTCATGCAGCTCAATTACTTTCCTCACAAAAACCTGAAGACAAAAAAAAAAAAAAAAAAAGTTAATTTCTTTCAACCAACTATCCAGTCGAAGACCAGATTTACAAGTTACGATATTTACCTGCTCTTGTAAGCCAACTACATCCTTCTTTTCTGCCTGTACAGTACAAAAATGTTAGTACTGTAATTGTAGAAAATAATGACAACTTAGAGTTCATGCATGTAGCTCAATTTTTTTTTTAAAAAGAAAAAATAAAAAATAAGAAATAAATAAATATTCCTAGTAAAACTCCTCTATATTCTTAAAAGCTCTTAACCCTCCCCAAGAAAGACAAAGAAGAAAACAGTTACAGCACTGCCCAAAACAAAAAAATCCCTTCCCACCCCTTGTTTAGCCAGAGTAATTGCAAATGAATTTGCAGATTTCTTCACCTAATGAAACTGAATCTCTATTCCCGAGTTACCAAATCAAACTCTCTTTTTTCATTAGCAAATTTCCAGAGTTTATTATTAGCCTATCACCAGTTTAGAATCCCCTTCTATGCTTTTGAATAAAATATTCCTTTGCCTTCTTTACCCCTTCCAACACCACCAGGCTGTAAACATTAAAAAAGACATAATGGGAAAAAATTACTTATTCCCCTTCTACTTTTAGATATCAATGTGTCTAACCTATTTTTGATAGATAGAAGTGTATATGCAAAATTGTTTACCAAAAAATTGTATATACAATTAAAATTAAGTTTTTATGAAATAAAATAAATAACAAAGTATTCCAAGACTGACAAAATTGGTGTAAAATAATGCTCAATTCTGTAAGTGAAGAAAATCCACTTTTAGAGAGAGAGAGAGAGAGAGAGAGGATCTCTTTTACGCTATTTTCTTAATTGGACGCTATTTCTGAATTCAGACCAAGCTTAAATGGCCATGGAAAACTGAAAGATACAATTATTGCCAGGACCAGATCAATGTCATCTAAGCCTTGTCCCAACTATAGGGGTGGGGTTGGCTACTCAAATCCTGTTTTTCCATTCTGTTGTGCCCAGAGCCATATCCATCACTAAATTATGGGCATTTACACCAAACTCTAATTCCCATGCTTGTCAGCAAGAGATTTTAGCATTAAACAAAGTAATGGACTCTTGGAGTATGAATGGATTGATGCTATGTAAAATAAAGAAAAATGCATAAAAAAAACATGACAGTGGAGTTCCTTATGTTTTCTTCCAATCAGTGGTATGTTGGTACCGAGTTGCCACAAGCAAATGGCACATCAAACAATAAAGCTTAAAAAGGTGGAGCTGTTTTGATGAATGTTGTTAGTTTAGATGCAAGTTTGGAAATTTCTGGGGGTTTGTCTGGGTGTTTGATGCTTTGGTTTTTCTATCCATGCGCTTAGTTTATTGTTCGTAAGGGCTGGAAAATTGGATTGTTTGGGTTTTGTTATCGTTTTTCAGGGTGACTCCTTTGTGTGTACTTGTCTTTCTCTTTTCTCTTGTCTAATAAAATTTTCTTACTTATTTTCAAAAAAAAGGTCAAAATTGACTCTTTCTTTGGAAAAAAGGCTATTCTTAATCCTAGCCTATCCACAAAGTTGACTCTTTCTTTGGAAAATAAAGGCTATTCCTAATCCCAGCCTATCCATAAGGTTGACTCTTTCTTTGGAAAATAAAGGCTATTCCTAATCCTAGCCTATCCATCCTAACTTTTCTTGCAAAACAGATTGAATTATGTGCAATACTGCAGTTATCTTTCTCTTCTTGCACAACTCTAGTTTATACCAATCTATTTATGAGATTGCATACATATCTCACATTTAGATCATTATCTTCTTTTTTATGGACTAGTCAATGCTTAAGTACTGACTGGTCATTGCATTGACTTGAGAGACCAAGATGACTAGTAATCGCTTCATCACATTAAAAACAGATTGAATTATGTGCAATACTGCAGTTATCTTTCTCTTCTTGCACAACTCTAGTTTATACCAATCTATTTATGAGATTGCATACAAATCTCACATTTAGATGATTATCTTCTTTTTTATGGACTAGTCAATGCTTAAGTACTGACTGGTCATTGCATTGACTTGAGAGACCAAGATGACTAGTAATCGCTTCATCACATTAAAAACAGACCAATTAGGAAACTAGAAAAAAAAAACTCAAAATCAGTGCATGATTAAAAAAATTGAGCAACCAATATTCTAAAGTTAAACTACAAAAGATCAGCTAATCAATATACAATTACCCAGACAAACATTCCAACTAAGGTTTCCATCCTTAAGTGGATTGCGAATTTCCAGTATTTTAGCAATTGATAAAACATTATTTAGACAATGGTATATGCAGAACTTGTATTCACTGGTCTCTCTTTCCAAGAATTGGTTTTCCATCTCGAGTGCATATTCCACTAACATACAACCGCATCTTGTTGAAAGCTTTTAGACAGCATAGATGATAATGGAAAATATACTTCTGCCCCCAGTGCATATTCCACTAACAAACAACTGCATCTTGTTGAAACTTTTTAGGCAGCATGGGTAAAACTGGAAAATATGCCTTCACTGACCCAAGATTGGTCAGTGAAGAGTTTTAATAAAACAGGTTGTATTCTTAAGAACCTAGTCAGATTTGCAATCTGTTGGAAAATGGCAAGAGAACGCATAGCAGAATTTTGATTGCAAGAGCCACCCAGAGTATAACAGCAAAATAGAGAATGTTGTTGTCTTTTGGCATTGAGGAACTTTTTCCTATGATTTGAATAGGAACATCTTTATTGATCAAAAAAAAAGGAACACCTTTGATACAATAACGTGAGGATGGTATAACCTTTGTTATGTGTTATGGAGAAAATACATGGAAGTATTAGATATTGGAAATTCAGTAATAATACAATATTTACTTGTAAGAAAAAAAATGTAACAAGGCCTTGTAATGTAAGCTTTTTTAGAACTCTACAGGGAAGAAGTAATACATTGGCTAAAGTGGACTGTATCCAAACAAGAGTAATACATTGGCCGAAAACCTTGGATATATTTGCTGATTTCTCTTTTGATGACATGTGGAGCATAGTTGTCAAGGCAAGTCACCTAGGCGACTAGGCACCCTTGGCTGGGCGCCTCGCCCAAACGCCTCGACTTTTAGCAACTAGGCACCCTTCTAGGCGACAAAAATGACAAGGCGGGCGCCTTTTATAATATCATTTATATTGCTGTGTCTTATTAATGTATGTGTTAATACATTTTATTATATGCTATATATATCAATTATACTTTGTTTTAATGTTTTACTATTGAAATTTAAAAGATCAAAGGGTTTTGAGAAGAGAAAAAGAAAGAAAGAAAGAAAGAAAAGAAAGAGGAAAGAAAGAATAGAATAATAAAGTTATTTTTTCTATTCTCTCTCTCTCTCTCTAATTAAATAAAACAGAAACTCCATCCTTGTTTTTCTTTTCTATTTTACTTTCCATCTTGAATATTTATCATATAAAGTTGATAAACATCTTTAGCTGCTAATTAATATGAATTTTCTCTATTAAATACTCTTATTATAGTAGTATTATTTTTGAAAATAATGAAATTAATATATGTAAAAGATTTGTATCTTTTAGATGTGATGATTTGCCACATTTTTAGAGGAAATTTAATGTTCTTAATAAAGAGAATTGCTATTTTTTCATTTAACATACATGCTGAATGGTATATAAAACTAGGAAACTAGCCAAAAGTCAGAATTTTATATTATAAAATTTTTATCACTTAGGTGACTAGGCGCCCCAGTGTCACCCAGAATCACCTAGATGCCTTTAAAACTATGGTGTAGAAGAATTGGTTAGTAATAGCTAATACTTCTACAAAGAAGAATAGAAGTTTGTTGGAATGGGATCCGCCTCCAGAAGGTGTCATCAAGTTAAATTTTGATGGAAGCAGCCAACTTAACCCTGGGCCTTCAGGTATAGGGCGTGTCTTGAGGAATAAGGACAGCACCATCGTCTCCTTATTCTCAGGACCAGTGGGAGTGGGGGGCTCTACAAGGGCAGAAATACTAGCTGCAGTACAAGGAACTCAGATCGCTAACCAGCTTGGGGTGGAGCATCTACTAGTTGAAGGGGACTCTCAGGTGGTAACAAGGTGGCTTCTAAACCCGGATGCTACCATTTGGGACTACAAAGACCTCATCAAAAAAGTAAAGTGGTTAACTAGTAATATGAGAATTGAGGTAAAATGGGTAAGTAGGTCAGCTAATAATACTATGGCTGATTCTTTGGCCGAACAGGGGGTGTTTCCAGGGAAGATCTTTTTTGTGCTACATTGTAACTTGTTATAGTATATTGGAAAACTGTACTTAACTAACTTCGAGAGGTTGCATCTCGTGCCTCTCCTTGGGGACATTGTACTATTTTTTTATCAATAAATATGTTTTATTAAAATTCAGATTCAAATTGTAAACATTTTATGCAATTTGATGATGGGACCGTTGATCCCTTTTCCTCACTCTATTTATCCCTCATTACAATGTAGCCCAAAATAATTGTTGTCTCAATGCCCCTTGTTTTGCTAATCCATTAACTAGCCCATTTGCACTTCTACGGACCCATTTAAATTCAGCCTCAACCTCCTTGGCAATCTTCTCCACTTCCCTATTCACATGTTTAAACATCCATGGGGTGTGGCTGCTATTTGTTGCCCATGAAATTACTACTTTTGAATCCCCTTCCACTTCAACATGTCTGCATCCTAGTTGTTTGGCTAGCTTTAACCCTTGTAAAAATGCCAGTAGCTCAGCCTTCAGTGAGTTTCCATTGCCAATCGGCCCTGAGAACATACCCAATATCCTCCTGTCAAGGTTTCTTAATACTACTCCTATTCCTGAGATGCCTGAATTTCCATATGA
This sequence comes from Nelumbo lutea, assembly GCF_056320005.1. Taxonomy (NCBI): domain Eukaryota; kingdom Viridiplantae; phylum Streptophyta; class Magnoliopsida; order Proteales; family Nelumbonaceae; genus Nelumbo; species Nelumbo lutea. Next base: position 107,249,540 of record NC_142686.1, read on the forward strand.
GCACCCGTCAAAATTCAGCTTTACTTTATTGACTTCAGGTGGTTTCCACTCCGGCCTTATTTTATCTCTTACTCTCAAAGATTGTGCTACTTTGGACCATGTTCTTAGAATATCTTCAACTGAGAAGACTTAAAAGCAGTCCAAGAGTTTTACCCAATGGGCTACTTTCACTTTGGTATTATCAATCACTTCCTCTACTGTTCTACATTTTTCCAAGAAGATTCTGTTGTTTCTCTCTTCCCATATTACCCAACAGATTACTGCCTTTGTTGCTTTCCACATTACCATCCCTCTTTTCTTTCTCTGTCTCAAGAAATCATGGTTGAAGAGTCCTGCCACATCTTGAGGGGGAGCCCACCTGCAGCCAAAGAGAGTGCAAAAGAAATCCCAAATTCGATGCACAAGAGAACAAGATATCATTAAATGAGAAAAGGTCTCACCACTTTCCTTACACAGTGAACACAAGTGAGGAGAAAGGCACATATATGGCCTTCTTTTCTGCAGCATATCACAAGTGTTAACCTTACCAAGGAATACTTCCCAACAGAAAGCTTGGATCTTTGGGGGAATAGGCCTGCACTAGATTTCTTTCACAGGGAAGGTTGGGGGAAGCAAGAACTTTGAAGAAAGAGGAGCAAGAAAAGAGGCCGTCTAGAGAGCCTATCTAGATTCTTGAATCTTCCAATGAAGGGTCCAGGTTGATTTGCCCTAAGAGGTTCAGCAAACGGGTTAAGGATTCACATTCATACTCCCTTAGTCCCCTTCTAAAGCCTAAATTCCAGTTCACACCAGTTGGACACAGAGATCCTAACATAGATCTAGCTTTCCCCTTAAGGTTAGATAATGCAAAGAGATCAAGAAATTTGTCTTTTAGTGGGGTTTCCCCTACCCACAGATCTTCCCAAAACAGAATTCTATTACCTTGTCCCACATCATACCGGATGGAATTGAGGAAAGTAGGGTAGATTTCATGAATTGCTGATTAATAAATTTCTTTCAATTATCAAAAAAAAAAGAAGTAACCTTGAATGAATATTCTGATAGATCATCTAGCATGTACCTAAGGCTCAGTTTGGAAAGAGTACAAATGCAAATATGTACAGTACAAATGTATACAAAATCAAGGCTTTGCACTCTACATATTTGTATTTGTACTCCTTCCAAACTGAGCCTAATGAATTCTTACAATGTATATGCCAAATGTTAAATGTAAGATAAACTACAGAAGAAAACCCGAATACCTTTCTGTTACTTGCTGCATCTTCTGCTTGTTTCACCAAGGCAGTACCTTCAGCAGTAACATGCTGCAGCACAGCATAGTAAGAAAGCACATAAACAAAAATTGATGTGACACATTTAAGACTACCTCTGATTCAGAATAGCTAAATGCAAGCACCTGTTTAAAAATATTAGCAACTGGATCTAAACCACGAGGTATTCTGAAGAAGAGTCTATACATCCTTGATAGGTCTTCCACCTAACACAATAAAGAAATTAAGGACAAGTATATTGAATTATAATGCAGTCTCCAGATTACCAAAGCAATGAAGTATATGGCCAACACAATTAACCTAACAAGTACCTTATCATCCCTAAGCAAGGCATGGCATCCAGAATGTTCCTTCTCAAGTAACTGAGTTGCATATACAAATAATAACTCATGTTGCACTTTCTACAGAAAGAAAAAGTAACAAATAAGTCTATAGGAGTTTAAATTCCCTTGAAGATGAATTTCCATCATATCCCGCAGAGATATTTATAGGTAAAACTACTAAAATAGCCCAACATTAAACCTCAGAGAAAAAACTCAGGAACAGACCTCCAACAACTTCTGTTCACTGCTAGAATGTAGGTAATGAGAAACCCGATCCTTCTCCCGTTTTAAGCATTCCTCAGCCTGAGAGTAAAACAGAAGCTCTTAAGCAAGATAAAAATTGGCGACATAAATAACTTCACATCCAATGACAAAGGGAAGACAGAAAGTCAGAAACGATTACCTTTAGCATGTAATCTGGACAAGAATCCTCCAGAATCCAATTTGAAGCCTTACGAGAATAATAAGCAGCAGTGTCTTTAAGCATTGCTGCCTCAAAATCATTTTCATAACAATCCATTTGCCCCATTCCAATTTCAACAAAAATATCTATAATATTCTTCAACAAGGCCCGGTCAATTTGTTCTCCCTCTCGCTCTTGATCAATCTGGTACAGAAAATAATTAGTAAATCATCATATAGAAATAGAGGAAAAATATCTAATCAGTACACAACAACAGAAAAACACATACCAGAGAGATTACAGCATCCCTCACTTTAACATTTATCTCCCGATACACCTGAAACAGAGATAAATGTGTATCTAAAACGTTCAATATAATATACCTTTAAGTGAGGCAAGTATAAAAAAACTAGCACAAAAGTGATTTGTACAATTTTTAACTCATATAGAAAAATATATATATCCTAAAGCAATTGAAATTAAAACAAATTGATATTAAGATTATGTGTGACAATATGAATTTGTTGCATACCAAATCACGAAAGCAAGTTAATCCAACTTCATTGAGTGGAGGAAGCGAACGCCGAGCGATGAAGTAGCGATCAAGATAGTGGAAGAAACGGGAAAGCCACCTCACCATAACTTTATGATTGGCCCACCTTTTTACAAGCTCTCTTAGCATAAACTCATCATGTTTCTCTCTCAAAGATGGCAAAACCTGGCAAAAATGTTCTACTGTCAAAACCTAAACTTGTATTCTGACAAAGGATAGGTGCATTTAACATTGCTTGAGGCTATTTTTTTCTTTAGTATTTCTCTTGCAATGCTGTGTTGTTAATCTATTACAAAAAGCTACCCATGCATTTCTAAAGAGATAAACTGTCTGTACAGGGAAAAACACCAATACATCCATTTTAATTTTAACAAAAATGCAAATGGTAAAGCTTTACATGAATCACAAGTTCATTTAAGTAAGATATTACATTAGTTTCAGTTGAACTTGCAAAACACTTGATGTGTCACCAGATACTTAGTAGTTTAGACAAATATACAGTTTGATCAACAAGGTAATCTGTTAAACAGTATGTGATAAATAAGGAACACATGTAATGTAAAGTGAACTTAAACAGACCCCATAAACTTCAGTTTTAATGGCTCCAACTACTGGCCAAAAAGCATGTTCTGGGTGGTGAAAAAAGGAGAACCATTGGTTCATATGTTTCAAAAAGTAATAAACTTAAAGATGCTCAACTCGTAGTTTCATAACCACTAATCAACCCAGTTCCATGGCTTTGCTCAATCATTGTTTCAACCCTTTAAATGTTGATTTTCTGACTAGAAATCCCAAGCAATAATAATAGTTTCTTCACTCATTTCCTAAGCAATCAATGTTCTATTCAATTTGAATAGGACTTATCCATATCTTCCACATTGGAAATCATCATCATCTAAGCATATTCCCAACTATATGGGGTGTGCAACATGAATCCTGTCTTTTCCAATCCTTTCTGTTTCCTGTCATATCCATTATTAAATATGAGCACTTAAATCGTTTCTTACTACTTTGACCCATGTCTTTTTTGGTCTTCAACTAGCCCTTCTAGCCCCTTTAACTTGTAACTGATAGCTTTTTCCACATTAGAAATATCATTTCTTTAAAAAAAAACATATATTCTTCTTCTTCTTCTAATAACTAGACCACTCATTCTCAGCTTTGGTTGAGATTACTAAAAACCTGTATTTACAGCTGCAAACAATATCCATTTGCCTGATTTCAAATCCAACCTGAATACAGCAATATGCATCTATTAACAAAGTCAGCTTGAATGCAGCTTTTATTTTTATTGTGTCCAAGATTTCCATTTCTGTCCTACTCTTATCCTTGAAGATCCCCCCATTTCTTTCTTCCCAAATAGTCCATATCAAGACCACTCGCACAGATTTCCACATCATCTTCCCTCTTTTCATATCCAACATTAACTTTTCTTGATCAGCACCTTGAGTTGAAATGACATCAATCCCAATGGAGTCCATCATAACAATTTTTTTTTCTTGCGCAGGCATCAGGTATCTCTCCTCCAACACTTTGAACATTTCCCTAGCAAAGTCTCCCCTCCTAACACAAGTAGACTGTAGACCTAGATCACACCCCCCTTTAAGAACACTATGAAGTTCTTATACTAAAAACAAATAAGTTGTTGTATCTCCCGCTACCATTGACCAAGTGTGATCTGATTTGCAAGAATTTACATATTGAGTTTTAAGTGTGGGAAACCAAAAAAAAAAAAAAAAAAATCAGCTGTATTATGGAAGATAAAATCTCAAATTAGATACAAATTCCCAATAATTTCTTATTGACAACTATAACAAAGGAATTCATCTTTCTACCATATATCTGCAATTCATGGAAAATACTTAGATTCGGCATATCTTAAACTAAGTGGTATATTAATTCTGAGAAAGTGTAGATGAAACAAATGCAAAGATGGTATCTGTGCTACCAGAAATGTGCAAAAATACCTGAGTGTCGATAGCTTGATTTCCACAAATGATGATGAAAACGTGCATAATATGAACTCTCATGAATAGTTACATTCACTTAACTTTCTTCACCTCACAGACCATCAATCAAAGCTTAAAGTTGAGACACCAACAATGCTTTTACGAAATTTAAACCAATCAATTGCTTATGTAATGGAACTCGATTAATAGTTTAAAAGATGATAAATCATGTTATCAAAGTCAGTAATAATAGGGACTAAGATTGAAAATAATGTACTCATATCAAGATCATTATCTCTCCCTTTGACACTAAATTGTCATTTGTGATAAGAAAAAGACAATTTCCTTTGTGATTGGCTTTTGATATGAGCACCAATAAGAGTCAAGGATAACATTGTAACATGTAGGTGTCTATTTGCCCAAGCCTGTATTCTCCCATAGACAACTATTTGTTGTTATATCCCACGTAACCTCTCCATCTAAATTGAAGATTTTAATTCAAAATAAAGATGGTCAACCTAATAACTTCACCCAAAACATTATTTACAATTTAAAATAATTATGAGAAATGAAGCCATCATTCTAGGATTTGAAAGAAGATTAGAGGAGACAATAATTTGCTTATTAGTTATGGAAATTTGTCTAAAAATGGGATTATAATGGTTATTTGAATTCGTCTAAAGAAGTACCTAATGTTGGAAGATGCCATAACTTTTACTCCCCTTATTAGATAGTGTTGAAGTCATTTTTTTATTCAAATAATTTGTAATAAGTGGGCTAGCTAGTCTACTAGCCAAATCATTAAAATTATAAAAAAAGTATCTCGTATGGGAGTTCCCCCTCTTAAGTGGGGAGTTCTCTCTCTTTAAGTGGGGAGTTCTCTCTCCTCAAGTGGGGAGTTCTCTCTCCTTAAGTGGGGAGTTCCCTCTCTTTAAGTGGGAGGGACAGGTGTCCTTCACCTAGGAGGAGGGGGTAGTTACATAACCACCCCACTCCCTATTTAAGCTCCTTAAGGGGAAGCTAGAAACATAGACACACAAAGAGACTCTTCGGAGAAAATTTTCACAAGAGATTCTTAAGAAAGGCAAAGATAAGGAGAGAAGAAAAGAAAAGTGCTCAAGGGAAGGCAAGGAAGGAAAAGTCTCACTAATACAGGTAGAGAAAAGAAAAGTCCTCTCTGTGAATACTTCCTATTTATGTCTTCTGCTATGTATCCTTCTTTCTCTCCCTTTTGTTATTACTTTTGAGAAAGGATAAAGAGGGAAATAAACCATCTACAACCAGGTGCCTTTACTTGGTTGATTATGGTCCCTCTTTCAAGAGAAATTATGGTTCCCTTCAAATGAAAATGAAGAGTAGGGGGGGAATGAACCATCTACAACCAGGTGCCTCTACTTGGTTGATTATGGTCCCTCAGTCAAGACAAAATTAGGGAGTAAACCATCTATAATCTAAATCTCAAAGGCTGATTATGGTTCCCTTCAAATGAAAATGAAGAATAGAGGGATGAAAACCGTCTACAATCAAATAATCAATTTGATTGACTACGGTTCCCTTTTTGTATGCAAAATTCCAAGGAGTAAGGCTGTCTACAATCAGAATTTCATCTGATTGACTACAACGTATTATGAAGAAAGGAGTGAGAAGGAAATTTTCTTTGTATTAAAGAAAAGAGAAATGTATTGCTGTATAGTTTCTCAATTGTAATTTCTTTTTCTTTCTTCTCATTCTTGTACACCCGATGTAAAAGAAAAGCAAATGAAAAGCTCTTTTTAAGTATCCTATTGTTCTTTTCTTTTGTTCTATGCGTTCATTTCTCCAAGTCAGAATCAAAAGGTGTTCTCTACTTTCCTATGGGGATGTAATTAAGGGGAACAATTCATATGATTCCCTGAATGGGCCTTATCCAAAATAATAAAAACTCAATCACTTGATTGAGTGAATTATGTTGCATGAGAATTTATTAAAATTTTCACACCAACAGATAGATATCCAAGTATTCCAAGGCCTAGCACAATTTTTTTTTATAATTAGGCCTTGAACAATTGATAAGAAACCAGTTGACAACCATTTGACAATTGCCTTCTATCACCATCGCACTGTAGCCTGCTTCAATCACCAACTTCAAACCTTGAGGTAGAGTCATTGGAGAATCTTCATCTTCTTATGGTCTTGCATGACTTACCACAATGTTTACCTCAAATTCTCTAAAAACTCACCTTAGACCCAATTGTCTCCAATTCTCAATTGACCCTTTGTTAAAATTTACTTTAATGCCCCCTATCATGTCCCTTGGATGATACTTGTCTCTTACGTGACTTTATTATTATAAAGTCATGGTAAATAATGTTCCAAGTAAAGTCACAAATTGACCATCTTTATTTTAAATTAAAATCCTCAACCCAAATAGAGAGGTTGCACAAAATATAGCAACATATAGTTGTACATAGAAGAATACAAACTAAGGCAAATAGATACCTACATGCTACAATGTTTGTCCTTAACTCTTATTGATGTCCATAGCAAAATCCAATCGCAAAGGAATTAAAGAATTCATCTTATAAACTATTAATTGAGTTCCACTATATAAGCCAAGTGATTGATTTAAATTATTTAAAAGGCATTACTAGTGTCCCAACTTTAAGATCTAACTGATGGTTTGGGAGGCCAAGTTAAGTGAATGTATCGAATCATGGAAAATCATATGTTGCTTGTTTTCATCACCATATGTAGAAACTAAGCTATCAACATTCAGGTATTTTTACACATTTCTAGTAGCAGAGATACCATCTTCAGATTTATTTCATCATCTACATTTTTCGAAGCTAATATACCACTATGTTGTAGATATGTCCAATCGAAGTATTTCTCCGTGAAATGTGGATATATATAGTACCAATAAAAAGTTCAATTCCTCCATTTGTAAGAACATAAACATCCACAAATCCAATTTAAACCACTACAAACTGAGACCAAATCAACTTGGTCCAGTGACCAAACCTAGGTAAATAAGCCAAAACAAAGTGAAAATATCCCAAAGCATTAGGGAACAGGAGGACAACACTCCAAAATTAGGGCACTGCCTCTCCCTCTCCATCTGCCCCTCTCACCCCCTCTCCAACCTCAGATCTACCACTAGAACTATGATGGCCTGATCCCTCTCTAGGGTACATAGTGCAACCCCTCTAGGGGGTCCAGCCACTTCCCAACTTTTTTTTGAAAGTGAAAAAAAAAATTGTGGGGCTTACACCATTACAGTTGTATACATAAGAAATTTCTTGAAAATTTGTATCCAATTTGAGACTTCATCTTCATTAAAGATGCAGGTGGCACCTTTTCATCTCCAACACTGAGAACCTAATTTGCAAATTCTTGCAACTCAAATCGCACTTCATTCTAGGGTACATAGTGCAACCCCTCTAGGGGGTCCAGCCACTTCCCAACTTTTTTTTGAAAGTGAAAAAAAAAAATTGTGGGGCTTACACCATTACAGTTGTATACATAAGAAATTTCTTGAAAATTTGTATCCAATTTGAGACTTCATCTTTCATTAAAGATGCAGGTGGCACCTTTTCATCTCCAACACTGAGAACCTAATTTGCAAATTCTTGCAACTCAAATCGCACTTCATCAACAATTTGTTCCCAAATGTATGAACTCTCAATGGATGATTCAACGAATTGTTCTTGACCTTTTTTCCTAACAACTAGCAAGATTTGGCAGAAACCCCTTCCTAGAATAACTAATTTCCTCCAAAAACAGTGTTTTTTGCATTTGGTAATGTTTTTTATTTCTTTTGAAGGGCTACACAATGGGGGTAGCCCATCCCCCAACCCAGGTGCAGGCAGGATTTGATCCCAAGTCTCCGCTACGACCAACAAGAGACCTTACCAGCCCACTGGTTGGCATTTAGTAATGTTGATTTCTGTAATGTCTGAAAATCCCATCAACAACCTCAAATGTGTTCCTATTAAAAATAGGAGATTCATCCCAAATAATCAAATCAACTTTTAAATTAAGTTTGCCAATTCAATTCGTGGTTGATTGAATAACATGATGCTCCATGTAAATTTATAGAGATTCTGATGAGTTACCGCTCACCTCAGAAGCCCCTTCGAGGGTGGCTTAACCTCCTGAAACAGAAGATGGGGGAAAAGAGAGGGGAAAGGTAGGAAGAAAACGACTCAGAGAGAGATGAAAGGGATATTCATTCACGCCACTTATTACACGTTCAGGGCCTTATATAGCTGGCCTACATGTATGCAATCATGGAGAGAATATTTTCTGGTGGCAGTGTAACTAACTCTGGGAGGCTCTGAGTGTAACCAACTCTGGGAGGCTCTGAGTGTAACCAACTCTGGGAGGCTCTACTGCGTGCCATGCTAGCCTCTCTGTCTTCTAGTGAAATGTTGTTTGGTGGTGGCCTGCTCCACTCCTATAGTTGGGTTCGGAGGGAGTGTTTGGGTCCCAACAATTCCTCCCCCCTTAGCATTGACCTTGCCCTCGAGGTCTAGGTTTGAAAACTTCTCATTCAGCCTCAAATAAGGTTCCCAAGTGGCATCATCTGGAGGAAGCCCAACCCATTCTACCTTGGCTTCTAGCACAACCTGACCACCTCGTCGAACCCAATGGAAATCCACAATTCTGATAGGTTCCGTGTCAATGTCCCCTTCTTCAGTGAAATGGGGTAAGTTGGGTGAGACGGGTGTATATTCCCACCACCTTCTTAAGAAGTGAGATCTGAAACACTAGATGAAGCTTTGAGGTTGCAGGGAGGTCCAACCGATAAGCAACAAGGCTCACTCTCTCTAGAACCTTTAAGGCCCATAATACCTGGGTGCTAGCTTGTGCCAAGCCCGTCTTACTACCGAGATCTGGCGGTAAGGTTGGAGCTTAAGGTAAACGAAGTCACCCACCTGAAATTCTAATGGGCAGTGGTGAGTGTCATAGCGGGCCTTCATTCGCTGTTGGGCTTTTATCAAGTTGGACTTAAGCAATCTAAGAATCTCGTCTCTCGCAAGTAGATGGGTCTCTACTTCTACCACCTTGGATGACCCATATTCATAAGGTAATATGGGAAGAGATTCTCTTCCATATAGAGCTTTGAAGGGTGTCATTCCTACAGTCGTCTGATAAGTCGAATTGTACCAGTATTCAGCCCACGGAAGCCAGTGAGCCCACTGTTGAGGCTTTTCCCCTATGAAACATCTAAGGTAGGCTTCCAAGCAACGATTAAGAACTTCAATCTGTCCATCAGTCTGCCGGTGATAACTCGTGGAGAGGTGCAGTTGGGTTCCTTGCAACCGAAAATATTCCTTCCAGAATGAACTCAGAAAGGCAGGGTCCCGATCTGAGACAATGGATCTCAAAGGTCCATGCAGCTTGGTGATGTCCCGGATGAAGATGTCAGCCACCATTGCTGCGGTGTAAGGGTGAGGTAATGAAGAGAAATGGTTGTACTTGGTGAGACGGTCAACCACTACCAATGATAACCTCCTTTCATGCAGAACGAGGAAGACCCGTGATGAAGTCCATGGAAAGGTCTTCCCACACTTGATCTGGAATCTTGAGGGCTTGTAGAAGGCTAGCGGGAGACTGTGACGAGTATTTCTGTTGTTGACAGGTTTGGCATTCGGATACATAGTGCAATACATCCTTACGCATTCCTACCCAATGATAGTGGCTGTTGAGCCTCTTTAGTGTCCGTAGCACCCCTGAGTACCCTCCCATGGCGGAGTCATGAAACAACCTTAGCAGTTCAGCTTTGTGGACCGAATTTTGGGCAACAACAAACCAACCCCTAAAGAAAAGATCAAGCCCCACAACTTGGTAACCAGCAACTTGTGAAGGGTCTCGCCTCCACACTTGATCTGGAATCTTGAGGGGTTGTAGAAGGCTAGTGGGAGACTGTGACGAGTATTTCTGTTGTTGACAGGTTTGGCATTCAGATACATAGTGCAATACATCCTTACGCATTCCTACCCAATGATAGTGGCTGTTGAGCCTCTTTAGGGTCCGTAGCAACCCTGAGTGCCCTCCCAAGGCGGAGTCATGAAACAACCTTGGCAGTTCAGCTTTGTGGACCGAATTTTGAGCAACAAAAAACCGACCCCTAAAGAAAAGATCATGCCCCACAACTTGGTAACCAGCAACTTGTGAAGGGTCTCACCTCCACTTATCTCTAATGACCTGCAACTGCGGATCAGACCTGGCTTCTTGCCGTATAGCTTCGAACAAAGAGAAGTTTGGCTGAGAGCAGGTCAAATGGGCTAACTCTTCTACTCGTGACAAGGCATCAGCTACTCTGTTTGCGGGCCCCGGCTTATATTGTATGAGGTAGTCAAAGCCCATCAGTTTACTAAGCCATTTTTGTTGCTCCATGATGTGCACCCTTTACTCTGCTATGTACTTCAAACTTTGTTGGTCTATCCTAATAACAAATTGGCGTCCCAATAGGTATGTATGCCACTTTTGCACGGCCATTACCACAACCATCATTTCTTTGACATAAGTGGACTGACTTTGGTGAGCTGCTAAGAGAGCCTTGCTGAAATAAGCAATGGGCTGCCCCTTCTGCATCAAGACAGCCCCTACTCCTACACCCAACGCATCACATTATAATTCAAAGGGCTGAGAGAAGTCTGGAAGAGAGAGAACAGGAGGGCTAGAAATTGTTGTCTTCCAAGTCTTCAAAAGCCCGTTGGGCTTTATCATTCCAACTGAAGGAATCCTTCTTTAATAGACGTGTTAGAGGGACGGCCATAAGCCCATACCCCTTAATGAAGTGCCTATAATACCCGGTAAGCCCAAGAAAGCCCCACAGAGCCTTTACAATAGTGGGCTTGGGCTACTTCTGGATGGCATCTACCTTTTTTGGATCTGCCATGACCTGACCTGCTGCAACCACATGGCCTAAGTATTGAATTTGTCCTTGTCCAAAGGAACACTTTGTCATTTTGGCATGTAACTAGTGCCCCCTTAGAGTTGAGAGGGTGAGTTTCAGATGTTCCATATGCGTGTCCCAATCCCTGCTGTACACTAGAATATCATCGAAAAATACCAGAATAAATCGCCTTAGGAATGGCCTGAAGATGTCATTCATGAGGGCCTAGAAGGTGGAGGGGGCGTTGGTGAGTCCAAAAGGCATAACCAAAAAATCATAATGGCCATCGTGGGTCCTAAAGGCCATCTTGTGAATGTCAACCCGGTGGACCTGAATCTGATAGTACCCTGGAGATGAAAAGGGGCTGGTGTTGGTCTATATATGCCATTTTTCCAAAACTTCTCTCACTACCTTCTCAATTTCCAGCTTCTGAAAGTAAGGGTATCTATATGGCCTCACATTGGCTGGTTTAGAACCGGGTACGAGAGATATCTGATGATCATGAGCCCGGGGTGGAGGTAATTGGTTCAACTCCTTGAATACATCGCCAAGTGCATAAATATGGGTTGGCCAGCATCCTTGGAGGCTCGTATCATGGAGGCTAAAGTGTCACCTTGTGGACTAGGGGGCTACACCCCTTGTAAATGACAAGTCTGGCCATCCTGGTGAAAATCCTTTGTCATTTTGGCCCAATCATATAGAGCAGAGCCTAGGCCATGCAACCAATGAATCCCCAAAATAATATCAACCCCCGAGAAATCCAATGGGTGGAGATCCACCACAAAATTATGGCCCTGTATAAGGATATTTTTCTTCTTACATACACCATTATACGACATCTGACTCCCATTAGCCACATGGATTGAAAAGCGGAGTGGATTGACTCCCATTACCTAGTTGCTTAGCCAAAAGGCAAGTGATGAAATTCAGGGTAGAGCCATTGTCAATCAAAATCATCACAGTCTGGCCCACCAATCTTCCTTCTACGCGCATGGACTGAAGAGAGTTGAGGCCCATGAAGGCGTGTAAGGAGATCTTGGCCCCATCAGGTTCTGCGCCAAACGGAATCAGTTCACAATCATTTAAGTGCTTCGGGTCTGTCTCTTCCTGCTCTTCCTCTGTCTGTAGGAGAAACACCCGTTGGACCCAGCATTTATGGCCCGAGCCAAACTTATCATCACAGTTATAACAAAGGCCTTTCTCGCGTCTGGCTTGCATCTCAGCCCATGAGAGACGTTTGAAGGGCATAGTGGGCCGGTGCAATATGGGCTTCTAATGATCCCCAGCCGGTTTCATGGGTTGTTGGTCGACCCGTGGAAGAGTCCTCAAATTCGGGTAGGTCGGTTTGCTAGCTCTACAAAGGTTGTCGATTCTTTCTTCTTGTAGGCGAGCCAATCCCACCGCAGCCATGATGGTCGCCGAACGGAGAGCCCTCACCTCCAGACGGATATCCTCTCTGAGACCTCCCACAAAACATCCTACTAAGGCCTTCTTCGGCCAGCCATGTACCCTGGTCGCCATTTGCTCGAACTCGAGCTGGTGCTCTGCTACTGTTCCAATCTGCTTCAACCGAGTGATAAGTTCGTCGTAGTCCACGAACGTCGTCGTCCCAAAGCGGATGCACAAGGCTTCGGTGAACTCCACCCAAGTTACCTGGGGATGATTCTGGCGATACCACTGGAGCTATAGAATCACATCTCCTTCTAGATGAATGGAGGTGATGGAGACATGCTGGTGTGCAAGAGTTTCATGGTATTCGAAATATCTTTCTGCTCGGAAGATCTAGGGAATGGGATCTCCACCGGAATAGTTGGGAAAGTTGATCTTGGTGACTTTTCTGGTGGGGTAATACCCTATTCTTTGGCTACTGGAAGCAGAGGCTTCCGCTCCTGCTGGGTGACTAGTCTCGCCGGACTGTTGCTGAGAGGCGAAGCTGGAGACGACCACTTTGAATTCCTTGAGTTCGTTCAACACCTGGTGGAATCCAACCTCAAGCTGGTTGACCCTATCATCCACGGTAGTGGAATGTGTTTGTTGCATCGTGAAGCCTGGGATTTGGATAGCCTAGCTCTGATAGCAATCTGATGAGTTACCGCTCACCTCGGAAGCCCCTTCGAGGGTAACCAACTCTGGGAGGCCGAGTGTAACTAACTCTGGGAGGCTCTGCCGCATGTCATGCTAGCCTCTCTGTCTTCTAGTGAAATGTTGTTTGGTGATGGTCTGCTCCACTCCTATAGTTGGGTCGGAGGGAGTGTTTGGGTCCCAACAGATTTTAAATGAGTTATTCTACCACCTAGTAACAAAAGAGCAGAAATCCTTGAGGAAGCATCGAAGCAACTGAGAGGACAATTTTATTGTTTAGTTTTTTTATTAGCAACAATTTTTTTGTTTAGTTTTTTTTTATTAGCAACAATTTTATTGTTAGTTTGACACCTTGCAATAATGCAATTAGAGTTTTCCACAAAAATGTTTTCCTTGTTCCACAACTGCCATAAACAAAGATAAATCCACCCTTGCCCCACTATTTTTTCCAATTAACATTTTTGGCCTCAATTCCCAATTTTTAGCACTCTTTTTATAAACAAAAATTAAAACTGAAATAAAAAAATATAAATTAAACATAAAATGATACATATATTAGATGTAGATTATAATTATATATATATATATATATATATATATATATATATATGTATGTATGTATATAACCTAAAAACCAGAAAAATGAACCGATTAACTAACCGATTCGCTTTGGCACTTTACAGAAACCGAAAGGACTAGTTCAATTTCAAACATGTGCCCACAATTTGGTTAATCAAACCATGAGCACCCTTATTTAGAACCAACTGGTAGCCCCAAATATGTAAACAAAAGATTACCAATTTGACATCCCAATGACCAAGGAAACTCTTTAAGAAGCTCAAATGGTTAACAACCACCATCATTACACTTTTACTGAAATTATCCTTTATACCAGAAAAAACACTTTACCTTAGAAAATGGAGATGAAAAGGAACTAACTCTCCTTCATGAATCCCCAATTTGCATGATCTTAAGCCTTAAAAAGGATGAAAAAAATTCTACCAATGAGCCATTTACCAAAATCAACACAGATACTGAAAAATACACAAGAAAAAAACCTAACTACTCCACCCTTTCCCAAAGCCCATCAAACCAACTACCCCTTCATGAATTGCCATTCTGCATGATCTTATAAACCTTTTCCATATCAATCTTGCAATTTGCAAATCAATCCTAAAATGTTGGCTATAAGTCTTGGATCCACTAATATATTAGCAACCAAAACTCCATCCAAAATTTGTCTTCCCCCCACCAATGCCATTTAAGTTAGACCAATCACATCACGTAAAACAGTTACAGCCTTTTGGAGAGAATTTTGCAATAATATCTTAGAAACATGAGATGAAGCTGACAAGATTCAAGTCTTTTAATTCTATAGCCCCTTCTTTTTCGGAACTAAGGTGATGAATGTAGCAGTTGTACCCATTTACAGTTCAGCATCTTTAGAAAACCTTGGATGAAACCAACATAATATCTCCTTTAACCAACCCTTCTTTCAACTATAATGTCATAGACTTCATTTTCAATTATTAAAAAAAAAAAACCTATAATGCCATAGACTTCGCCCCCAGCATGCTTCACCCCTATGGGTTGTCAGTGACACTTCCATCCCTCTTCTCCTCTCAATAGTTACCCATCTAGGAAACCTATCCTCCTATTCCAACTGCTCCAAGTATGCTAATTTCTGAAGACTCCCACCTCTTTTTTTGTAAACAGAAGCATTCCCAAAATCTCTTCATTACAGCTCTTTAGGAATTCTTTGAGTACAAATGAGAAAATGAAGGTTGTTAATAAATTTAATAAGATGCCTTAAGAACTTTCCCAAGATTTTTTTTTCTTTTATCACTAATATTCTGACAAACCAAACACAGCCTAAGGGGCTTCAGTTTCTTTACCATGGAAAAATCTGCCACCAATCTCAGCCACATTGTTTCTTCCACCAATTTTTGTCATCATTAACATATTTTATTGATTTTATTTGAAAAAGGAAACATACCATTATATTCCCAAGATAAATAAATGTAGAGACCATACTATTCAGTTCCTTTGAAAGATTACAAATTATGATGAATCCCCAACCCAGGCATGCACCAAGCTCATTTTTGTCACCACAGTCAAGCTATGCTATCAGCTAAAGCTTTTACCAATTTTGGGACCTACCTGAATGAGCAGTTCAGACGGATTAGATGCCATAAATATTTACTTCCCTAATCCCCAACCCTGGCATGCCCCTATCTAAATCTTTATCACCATAGTCTTGCTATACTATCAGCTGAAGCATTTACCAATTTTGGGACCTACCTGAATAAGCAGTTCAGAATAGATGCCATAAACTTTTACTTCCCTTATCAGATATCCAAATGTCCAAGGGCTTTACACATTTGATAGAAACCAGCTGCCTGCCATTTGACAATCGCCTTCTATCACCATCCCACTCCAGCTTGCATCAATTACTAACTTCAAACCTTGATGTAGAGCCATCGGAGAATTTTCAACTCCAGATGGTCCTGCATGACTTACCACAATGTTCAACTCAAAGTCTCTAAAAACTCGCCTCAGACCTAATTGTTCCCAATTGTCAATTGAACTTTTGTCAAACTTTACTTTTAGTCCCCTCCCCCCCCCCTGCCAGGTGCCTTGCAAATTATGGATAATACATGCCTTTATGTGAATTTATTATCAATTTAAACCAAACCAAAAGACTGCCATCACCAACATAGGTGGAGCCCCCTAGTTGCTCAGAAGGCATTCAATCAAGACAAAAATAAATCTGAATTTCTTGCTTAACGTGGATCATTCTTCAATACTCTCCAGCACCTATTTTATGGCTTTTTACTGTTGCCTTAAAAATTTCCTCTCTTCTATTTTATTCATTAGAAGAAGAATACCAAAAGTGTTTTATGAAAGACTTTCAACATGCATATGTTAGAATCAAAAGTCATATTATGCTTCCTCTCTGTTATGCTAACAACACAAATGAAGCAAATTTAATCCCTTAATTTATTGAAAATCCATCGATACCATGGATCTCAAATAAAGGTATGGTGGTGTTTCACATTACCACTAGGTTTTGTTGCTTTTGTTTAGCACAAATAATCAAAAGCTTATAATAGGATATTGCTTTACATTGCAGATTTTTTTTGATCAATAACACTTTCATTAATTCATCAGTAGAAAATTTACAAGTGGAAGACAAACACACTTATCTTCCAAGAGTCACAAAGAGCTTCAAGAAAGGAAAAAAGAAAATACAAAGACACTAATGTTACAGCTTAGCCCAAAACAATTAATCCCTTTCTGCCCCTTGTTTAGCTAAACCGTCAGCTAGGGAATTAGCAGATCTTTTAATCCAACATGTCTTAACTTCCATCTCCCGCACCAGCCACTTGAATTTCCTCTTCTCATTATTATACTTCTATAAATCATTTTTATCTTTAGTCAGCCACCCTATCACCACCTCTGAATCCCCTTCAATTATAAGTTTCTTGATGTTCAATTCCTTAGCTTTCTGGACTCCTTCCATAACTGCACAGATCTCAGCTCTAAGGGAGTCACCCACTCCAATTGGGCCTGAGAACATAGCAAAGATGACCCCATTTTCATCCCTAAAAACACCCCCGATCCCCGATTGTCCCGGGTTTCCCCTACTACATCCATCAAAGTTTAATTTCAAGAATCCACTTGTGGGGGGGTCCAAGCCACACTCATTACTGACTTGGACTGCGTGCAAATTGCAATTTCACCCCACTTCCTCAACATGTCATCCACAGTGTAATCTGTGAATATTTCCAAAGATTTCAGCCACTGTACCACCCTAAAATGTATGATAGCCCTCAGATCTGCTGTTCCTCTCTGAGTTTCTGAGAATATCCTGGAGTTTCTTTCTTCCCACAGTGTCCAACATATTGCAACCCTTAGTCCTCTCCACATTGTCCTTCCCCTTTTTAACCGCCACCTGAAAAGGAAGGGAAGAAAAGGCCCTGCATGTCTGATGGGGGATTCCAACTGCATCCAAATAAGGAGAAAGCCCAATCTACACCATTAGGTGAAAACCAGTCTCTCCATCTGCTTTACACAGAACACACCACTGAGGTGACAAGCAAGTATTGGGTCTCTTCTTTTGGAGCAGATCACCAGTGTTGATTCTTTCCAGATAGGCTTCCCAACAAAAACTACCAAACCTAGGAGGTATAGCTCTGCACCAAACCTCACCAACAGGGAAAGGATACAAGGTAGGACTGGTGGACTGACTTAAGACTTTGAAGAACGAAGCATAAGAGAAAATGCCATTGAGGGTAGGTGTCCAAATTCAAAAATCCGCCCTAGTGGGGTCTAAGACAACGTTATCAAGAAGTGCAGAAAGGCTCAAAATACAGTCTAAGACTGAGTCCCTCAAATCCCTTCTTAGACCCAAGTTCCACCCAATCCCAGAAGTGGAAGAGGACGGGGTGGTGAAAGACGAGATTGGCTCATTTTTCAAACCAGAAAGAGCATACAAAGACGAAAACTGATCCTTTAGAGGGGCGCTCCCCACCCAGGTTTGCTCCCAAAATTTTATGGAGTTACCGGAATTCAAGTCATACCTGATATTAGGAAAGAAAACTGGGTAGCAGGTCGTGAATGGCTTTCCAAGGAGAATTGCTTGTAATCCTAGCTCTGATTCTAGCGTCCCATCCATTGTGCTCCAGCCCATGTATACTTGCCACTATTCTATCCCATAGCTTCTCCTTCTCCATAGGAAACCTCCACAACCACTTCCCCAACAGAGTCATATTCCTTCTCCTAATACTCCCAAGCCCCAAACCACCACACGACTTACTCCTACACACTATTTCCCAGCTAACTCTATGATCCCTCTTCTCCTCTCCCGGCTCCCATAGGAAATCTCTCATTATCTTCTCTAATCTGTTAGCAATCTTCACTTGGATTTTAAACACCGACATGAAAAAGATGGGTAAGTGAGCAAGCATGGCCTTAATTAGTGTAATTCTCCCACCAAGAGAGAGGTAGTTCTTTTTCCAGGATACCAATCCTTTTTCAAACCTTTCCATCACCGGGTCCCAGAAACTCTCTCTCTTGGGATTATCACCTAATGGTAATCCTAAGTAGTTCAAAGGTCACCCCGAAACTTCACACCTCAGCACTTCAGCACTCTCCCTGATCTCTCCCTCCTCCAAATTCACCCCCATTACACAGCTTTTCCCAAGGTTAACCTTCAATTGGACATTTGCTCAAACAGTTGTATCACCGACTTTAGGTTCCTGATAAACCTCACATCACTGCCTTCACAAAACAAAATCGTGTCATCAGCAAACTGTAAGTGAGTGAGGGGGGTTTCCACCCTCCCAACCCTCCAGCCTCTAATGAGCCCCCTAGAATCTGCTATGTGAATCAGTTTCCCCAAAAGCTCCGCAATTAGAATGAACAAGAAAGGAGAAAGGGGGTCTCCTTGTCTTATACCCCTATTGGCTGGAAAGAAATCTACCACTGTCCCATTCACTAGCACTGAGTAATGACAATTCAGGACACAACCCATGATCCACTTATACCATCTAGCCCCAAACCAAAATTTAGTCAAAACGTTCCTCAAGAAATCCCAGTCCACCAAGTCATAAGCCTTTTCCAAGTCCAACTTAAAGACCACTCCCTTCTTCTTGTCCCTCTTAAAGTTCTCCACACTCTCGTTAGCAATTAAAATCTGATCAATAATTTGTCTTCCACTCACAAAAGCTCCTTGATAGTGTGCGATGTTATCTGGCAGTACCTTCTTCAGCCTCAAAGACAACACTTTTGCAATGATCTTATACAAGCTATTAACCAAGCTTATTGGCCTAAAATCCTTCGGGTGGGATGCACCTTTCTTTTTTGGAATTAAGGCTATAAATGTAGAGTTCACACCCGGATTGACAATTCTTCTCCTAAAAAACTCCTCAAACACCCGCAAGAGATCATCTTCCAAGATATCCCAACAATCCTGATAAAAAGCAATTGTAAACCCATCCGGCCCTGGAGCTTTTTCTCTATCTATAGAAAACACAGCCTCCTTGATCTCTTCTAGATTAAAGCTTCTTTCCATCCTTCTCCTGTTCTCCACCCCTACATCTGGCCAATCCAAACCTTCTACCCACACCCTTCTACTCACAGGCCTTCTTAGAATAGACTTAAAGTGCTCCACACAAGCCCAGGAAATCTCCTCTTGTTGTACTAACTCAACTCCATCTACTTCCAATTTGGAGATAAAGTTCTTCCTTCTCCTGCCATCTGCTAGAGAGTGGAAATACCTAATGTTTCTATCTCCCTCTTGCAACCATTTACACCGAGATTTTTGCCTCCAGCTAATTTCCTCCTTGTGTAGGCAGTCCTCTAGCTGTCTTCTCAATTCTCTCCTAAGGTCATTGTCTTCCTCTCCAAATTCTCCCCTTTCCTCTTTAAAGTCAAGGCTTTCAATCTTCTTCATTAAGTCTCCCTTTCTTTCTTCTATCCTCCCGAACTCCATCAAATTCCACTCTTTGATTCTTGCTTTCAAGAATTGTAGTTTCTTATGGAATCTCATCCCCTCTCACTCCACCAGCGGGTTACACTCATGCCACCACTCCCTCACTTTGTTAGGAAACCCTCGATGAAGTAACCACATATTTTCAAATCTAAAGGGGGTAGGACCTCCACACCTTATTTCCTCCTTACATAACACTATGGGCCAGTGATTCAATGTCACCCTTGAGAGAGCTCTAGAAGCCAAGGTTCCCCAATGTTCTTCCCAATCCAAAGAGAACAGGAATCTATCCAGCTTAGAGCAAATGGGTCTAGATTGGAGATTTGACCATGTAAATGCCTTATGTGCTAGGGGAATCTCTTTAAGCTCTAAGGCATCCACAAAACTGTTAAACTTCCTCATGCTTTTTGTCACCCCCCGGTTAACCTTATTGGACTCCTCCGAGAATCTAATCACATTGAAATCCCCACCCATGCACCAAGGCCCATCCGACAACCCTCTAACATCAGCCAGTTCCTCCCACAGCTCCTTTCTCTCTCTGTAGTCATTCGGTCCGTAAACATTTGTGAGCACCCACATATAATCATCCTCTTGCTGCTTAAACTCCATGGAAATCGAGTACTTTCCGATCAACTCCTCCAGACCTTCAACCACATCCCTCTTCTACATTGTTACAATCCCCCCAGAATCACCCCACGATGGAGCCGCCACCCACCTAATCCCCCTAGCTTTCCATACACTCCTTGCCCACTTGTCATTAAACTCCATTCTCTTAGACTCTTGCAACAGCACAATGTCTGGGTCATACCGTCTTACCTCTTGTTGCTCTCTTCTTCGCACTCCCAATTCCCCTCACATTCCAACTAAGAATCTTCATTCCACTTCTTTTTAAAAACCCCTTGCCACCTACCCACTACTTTTCCCCTTTCCTTCTATCTCCTTTTACCTCGAGCTTCTTGTCTCCTTCTACATCTCTCTTTAATCTGTCTACTTCACTCAACCTCCTCTTCTTTGTTATGATTTGCATCTTCCTCTTATGTAAACTTTCTTTCAACTCTTTCAAATCTTCTAGCCTACAGCCCAACTTCCCTACAAATTCTGCTATCGTGTCTTCTCTCACCGATTCCACCACCCCTACACTTCCTACAGAATCCCCTTCATCTCTGTCCACCTGCCTTTCCTTCCTCTCCTCTAGTCCCACCTTAGTTCTTTCCTCTCCAACCTTCCTCCCTTTAATGTTACCTCCCTCCTTCCCTGCTTTCTCCCCGTAATCCTCTCCATCTCTACCCTCATTCCTTTCCCTCCTCTCTGCTAACCCCTCTTCTCTTCCTTCTTCCCCTTCCCTCCTCCAGATCAACTTCCCTTCCATTTCCTTAAACACTCTTTCAATGATTTCCCACACTTTTCCACTCCTATACCTTTCTTCCTGCACCTTCCCACATTCCTTCCTTCCCCTCTCCCCCTCCTCAGAGAGACCGCCTACTAGCTCAGTTGCATATTCATGGGCTACAGAACATGGTACAGGAACGGAATCTGGAACCAAAGACAGAGGAGACACATTAGTAGCACAAACCGAAATCACAAGGTTACCTGGGACTGATGGACAAGCTAGAAAAGGACTGCTCCCGGCCTCCCTCTCTTGTTCCGGAGGTTGGTAAACATTTATCTTCCTGAGTTGGTTGGGAAGTACTTCTGTCCTTTGGTCAACCTGGTGATCTTAACACTCTACCCCTGGGTCACCCCTAGATGGCGTATTCCTGCTCTGCTTCCGGTTCTCCCGATTTTCCCCTTCTGATAAACCTTGCACACTCTGTGGTCTTGGGAATGAGATAAGTCGATTGCAGTCTTCACCCTAAAATAATCTTACAATATTCCACCCTTCCTTGTCACCTCCAGCACAGCAGCCTTCATCGTTTACACTACCCACGCTAGAGCCATCAACAGAAAGGTCCTCCGATTCATCATCACCTTCACTGCACTGCACCCATCCTTCAATCTTCTCTTTCTTCTCTTCAGTTCTTCCCCTAGTGAAACTTGGCTTCAGCCTCTCTGAGAAGCCTCGCAAGGGGCTAAGCTCCTTCAGACTTCGTCGAGAGACCCACTGTAAAGCCCGCTTCTTTTCTGGTTTCTGGCACTGCGCGCATTCCCCATTTTGCCTCGCGACTGGGGACGATGATAGACCGTAACCGTTGTCTATCTTAGTCGAAATCCAAGTCACGTGTTTCATTAAAGGCTCACGCGCCTTTTTAACAAGCTGGGTCGGACCCACTGACCTGTTTGGGCCTTTAAAAACACCACTAGCAATCCACATGGGCTTGTACTTTGGCCCATTCTTAAACACCCGCGAGCTCACGTGACTTTTAAGAAGGTCACGCACGTCCAACCCTGGGCTCGATTTGGTTTTAACAGGTCTCAGTTCGGTTCTTCCTTGGACCAACCCCTTTTCCTTGTTCAAACAAGTCAGATTGGCACCGGTTATATCCTGTGCAAAGGACCTGCCACCCTCCAGACTGTTCACTGCTTCCACACGCGAAAATCCCAACCCCTAAATGCTACCCTTTTGTTTCTCCAGCATTTGTTTTTCCATTTTAGTGAAAGTGCTTTTCTTGTTTGAATCCTCCAACCCTTTCTTGCCACGCAGCTCTTCTTCTTCAACCTTCTCATCTCCCTCCCTACGAGCCTCTTACCAGAGCACCGATTCAGTGGATGAAGCCAGCCACACTGAGTAGCACTGCCCTTCAACTAGCACCTCTATCTTCCGAGGAATCTCCTCAGGTTTTACTCCATTCAATAAAATGGAAGTTGAACAAAGGTCTCCCCAAAAGGCACCTCCTAGTGATCCTCCACACATCAAAGCAATGGCTTCAGCAGTTTCTTGCTTCCACAAGTGAAAGGGAAGACCTAAGAGACGCACCATCACTCCATCTTCAACAAAGAAATCTTTGGAGTTTGATCCAGGACACCATCTTGATACTGTGAAGTTTCCAAGTTTAGCTTGGATATTTAAAGCCTCAACTTCTAATTTGTTCTCAAGTAGATCCAGCAAAGCCTTGTCCTTCTCAAAAGGTGTTAAAATAAATGTGCTCTTCAACTTTAACCTTGCTATTAATAGATCTGCAACTTTCCTCCAGTCAAGAGCTGAAGCTTTAACTATCAGTTTACTTTCCCAATCACATCTCTGTATGTTTACTCCCATTCTGTATTTACCTGCCCCAGCTATCACTAAAAGAGTCTCTTGCTTGATATTGTTCACCATACTACTAGAACTACTTATCTTCCTTTTTACTATTGCTTCTCTTTTAGCACTCAAGCGTTGCAATAGTTCACATAAGGCGCCATGAACTGCCTTCTAGCCCTGACTCTTCCTTCCTTCTGGGAAGCAGATCATCTGCTTTCTACCCTTGCCAAAAAATTCTGTCAAGGAAATAAAGTAACCTTTAAGGTTTCTCTTACATTCTACAACAAACCTTCTTCCAGTTTCTGAGAGAAGCTCTTTCGAACTATTTTGCTTGCCTTTGTTACTTGCACCTTCCACAAACTCCTTGAGCCCTTCAATTACCCCCAAACCTTCTAACATCACCATCCCTCTCTTTGCTTCCCTAATTTTCAAGCTCAGCTGACCATTTAATCTCAATTCCTCAAATTGGAGCTCCTTAGATTCAACCTTCAAAGCTTTTTTCCAACGGCCTACCTCCACAAATTCTCCCATCTCAGTTCCTCACCTCTCACCAACCCTGTCTTTACTTCACCTTATCACCCTCTCACCATCTCAGACAAAGGCAACAGATGAAAATGAAAATCAAGCTTTTGTTATGTTTTTTAATCTGTTTTGACGAAATAGGCCAAAAGCCTTAACTTCATTGATCGAAGATCTCTAAGTAGCATGTTTACCAGATGAAATAATAATTAGATTTGGATCTTCTTATAAGATTTATGGGGAAGGAGAATTTATACTTGGCCTAAATCATGCATTGTTTTTCCAGTATTAGTAGTAATAGAGGTAGTATCATAATAAGTTCGGTTTGTATTTAGTTCATTTAGATTTTAAACAAAGTTTTATTTAATGAACCATAGCTTATCTTAACCTTCTCAAGCATATGTTCACAATACAAATACAATAGAATACAATATGTGGTATATTGATATCCTTATATAGGATCATTGCACAAAAACCGGTAGCAATATCTAAACCATCCCCAAATGCTTTGATTTAAATGTTTTACATTTTTTCATGGATAAAAATTTTACCTATTATCCATGAAGTCACCATCAATTTCCACTGACCAATGGATCTCCGGTAGAAATTTGATGCTATCCACTTTCCGACTTTAAACAGAGAGATTTTCTTAGGTTTTGTTCCTTGACTTCTATATCCGCGTAATTTCTTTCCTACATTTAAAAACTTTGAAACCCGTTTGATGAAGAAGCCAGTATAATGTTACCAGCAAGCTATTGATACCTCAAGGATCTCTTGCACTCTTCCCGAACATAATGGAGACAAATAGTACAATATTTAATGATGATAACCAACCC
This sequence comes from Nelumbo lutea, assembly GCF_056320005.1. Taxonomy (NCBI): domain Eukaryota; kingdom Viridiplantae; phylum Streptophyta; class Magnoliopsida; order Proteales; family Nelumbonaceae; genus Nelumbo; species Nelumbo lutea. Next base: position 107,274,030 of record NC_142686.1, read on the forward strand.
CCAAGTGTACCAGAAGACCATCCAAGAAGTAAGATAACCATCCCTATATCTCTCAATTCTCTTCCAGCACTTTTGCAATGAATGAAAAAGATAACTGATGTGTTCCCTGCATCCCTGCACATCAAACCCCCATTCAAAGGATTTTGATGTCTCATCAATAAAAACCATGACATTCTGATGGTTGATCTCCAAACAACCAAAACTGATATTAACAAAAGAAAGTTCACGTCTTAGGGCCACTGTTTGGTGCAATTGCTAAAATTTGTGCTAACAAGAATGAGAATCAGCAGAGTGGATTTTTTACAATGCACTCAAAAATGAGTAGGGCAGTATGTGAGAAGGTAGGCGTCTCAGAAATAAGTAGGATGAAGTTCAGAGATGATATTAAAAATTTAAGTTGAATGATCGAACAATCGATAAATACATAAGGCCAAAAGGAATAGATTGGCTCTATAAATACGACCAAATGTTATAGATCAAACTATAAAGATCAACCATGTCAGTGCAGGCTTGATTTCTGAAAATATTTGCAATTTCCTCACCGTTGAAGTGATGTAGTCTTCAAAGGACTCTCGGTATTTATCATATAGCTGTTGAGAGTAATCATGAGGAGGTTTTTGAGTACACATATTGTAGATGGTTCTGTCCTTAAAGTTAAGCACAAATGCATCAAAGGAGCGCCATAGAAACCCAAAGATATAAAGCTTTAAAACGAAATAAACAAAACAAAAAGGATACGTGTAGAGCATCATATAATCCTCCGAGCTAAACTGCGTTTCAGGAAGCCCTTCTAGAATGTTTTTGAGTTTTGTGATCCCCTTCTGCATGAACTCCCATCCTTGGTCTAAGTCAATAATCTTCCGCTCAGCCATTGTCATATCGCCACCCTCTAAATTTAGTTCTCCAGTTTAAATTCTGCAAAGTGTAATTGCCAAACATCACAATTCCGAATATAATGATCAATAAAAGATCCTAACAACTAAAACCTACTACTAATCCAATTGCACAAGCAAAAAGCTAGGAAAATCCCCAAATCCAATTTCGTTTAATACTTGCCAGTTTACTAAGTTCTACCTAGAAATTCCTACAAACGCAAGTCCTGGGTTCTTACTCCTCTAAATCAAAATAATCAGAAAACACGATGCCCTGATCAAAAGCCTCTGACGATCCAGAGGAAACCCCTAATCCATCCTTAAATTAAGGGAAAAACCCAGAATATGTCACTGTATTGAAATTGCGAACGACGAATAGTAAAGCCAGGGGAATGAGAAATGATCAAAAAAAAAACACAGGAAAGAAATAAAAAATAAATAAAATAAAATCTATTAGAGCTGGATAAAGAAATAACGAAACGAACAGTTGCAAAATAGAAAAAGGAAGAAAGAACGAAAAAATAGATAAAAGTATTGAAAACCTGATATAGGGATTGAAAATACCTGAATTGAATCAAGCACGAACCCTAACCCTAGAAAGCAAGCCCTAGAGGGAGGGAAGGGCGGTGGAGTAGTGCGACAGAGACGCCGCTTTGAAACGATTGAGATGGTGAGAGACCTCCGACAAAGCGCATTCAAGGAGGAGGAAGCCAAAAGTTGGTCTCTCTCTCTCTCTCTCTCTCTCTCTCTCCAATATTTTTTCTCTCCCCCACACCCCCTATTTTCTGTTCATATATCTGGAACAGTCATTAAAATTAATTTTGATTATTTATCGGATTCAAATAGCTCAAATTTTTTATATCTATTAATTGTTCTATAATCCAAGAAACAAGAAAATTTAATCTCGAACTAAAATTATTTTTATTAGTTCTTTTATAACTGGACCGGTTTGACAGCCGGGTCATTTCCAAATCCAAACCGACTTGAAATCTTCTACTGTTGTTGCTGTAAAAACCCTCTTGGAAAATCAATCAAATCATGCTTCTTTTTCACCTTGAATATGCTGTAAATGATCGGGTCTAGTCTTATCCATGGATTCAGATAGGATACGGGACGGGTTGATTTTGGATAAATAAAATTTTGATTAAAATATTATAAATTATTAATAAATAAATTGAATTTGATTATGGTATTGTATATTAGGCTACGTTTGATTGCAATGCAAATCGAGTGCAAAATTTGTACTTGATTCAGTTTTGCTTTCCTTTACTTCTCCAAAAAAAATATGAAATTTTGCATCACCTCTTACCTTAGTTCTTTCTCATATAAAGTGGAACCATTATCATCTTATATCCTATCTTATTTATAGACAAATAAATCTCGTATTAGCTCCATTCTCTTCCATTTTAAAATGCAAGTCAAAAGCTTTTTGGAGATAAAAATGCTTGACTCTAAAAGGGATAGTGGAGAAAACTATCGATAAAGCGAGGGGTTGGAAAAGAAATCTATCAAGTTAGGGGGAAGTTAGGCTCAATTTGGAATTAATACAAATGCAAATATGTATAGCCTAAATACATATAAAATAATATAAAATATAAGGTTTTGCACTTTATACAATAGAGGATAATCATTCCCCAAACCCAACCCAAGTGCAGGCAGGATTCGATCCCAAGTCTCCACTACCTTACCAACCAATCCGTTGACACCTTTAAGTGTTTTCTTGTTCTGAAAAACAAAAAAAAAGAAAGAAATCAGTGGTTACATCTCTCTCAGCCTACTCCACGAGCCACAGAAAACTCCAAAAGGAAGTTTTGTTGGAGAAATGGGCTTTCTAGTTTCTGGTTCTATCAAAAGAAAGAAATCAGTTGTTACAGCTCTATCAAAAAAACTCCATCAGCAAATTGTATGCAGAAATGGGCTTCAGAGATCTATCCATCTTCAATGAAGCTTTGTTGGTTAAGGGAGTTTAGATATTATTGCAGAATTTGGTGATTTGGGCTAAAATCCTTGAGGTTGTGTTTTGGAATCAGTGTAAAATGTCATCGGTGTAAAACACTGAACCGTGAAAGTGAATGTTGTTTTTTGAAAAATGCGATGGGTGAAGAGTGTAAAGTTTTACATCAATAATATCGATGTAAAACTTTACGTTTTATAGGTTTTACATCAATTGTCGATGTAAAACTTTACGTTTGATAGGTTTTACATCAATTATCGATGTAAAACTCCACTCCATCCAAGCATACGCAAAACTCAACCTGGAATTTTATGTCAACCACGATTACACTCTCCTTCCAAACCCAGACAAAATCGAACCGGTATAAACTTTTACACCGATTCCAAAAGTATTTTGGCAGGTATGGTGCTTCTCAAAAAGGATCTAATTTGGCAAATTGAAAATGGTGAAAATATTTAATTGGTAGGATGCTTGGGTTTTGGGGCTTCCAAATGGTAAGGTTCAATGAGGTCGCCCTCAAAAGTTTAGGAAGTGCCCGTGAGGAACCTTATTCTTGTGGACCTCAAGAGGTGGAATCATGCTTGAGTATTTTCCCTATTCTACCAAGAAGAGGCTAAAGTAATTCTGCCAATTCCCTGAGTAATTCTGATGCAAAAGATACTCCCATCATTTGGGTACTGCTTGAGTTGATCCCCTCATTTGGATTAAGATTTGGCCGATCCAAGCATTGTTAAAGGTTCAACGTTTCATCTGGAGACTCTCCAAGTGGTGGCTACGGTTAAGGATCCTAATTTGTTCCAACCAGCTCCTTTTGAAGATATATGCTCTTTGAGGCAAGGCTTTTGATGTTTTTCTTTCAGTCATGTTGTAAGTACATAGAATTAGGCACCATAGAAACTACGTTGAAGGGCATTCGAACGCATAACCACAGCGTGCTCACATCACAACATAAGCCTAAAACCCTCATACCGCAATTGAGGCTCAGTTTGGAAGGAGTACAAATACAAATATGTACAATACAAATGCATATTTGTATTTGTACTCTTCTCAAACTGAGCCTCCATAATGCAACGACCCTTGAATCACAACAAACACTCTACAATACGCAACAATAAATCTATCATTGTAGCGCACTATACTCTAAGAGCCATTTACCATCTTTCAGGTAAGCCTCATTGTTGCCTTACCTTACCTTTTCCACCAAGGTTCAAAGTATTGACACGTATTAGTCTATATTGGCCGATACGTATTAGGGGTGTCAACAGATTCGAATATCCAATTTCGAATTCAGTATTTGGCATAATCGAATTTGGATAAATCAAATATTTAATTGGTCGAATTCAGATATGACCTGATTTGATTTGATAAATATTCGAATTCGACCAATTATTTAATTCTTATATATAATATAAAACATTTTATATACTTTATATATAATAATTAAGTTATATAAATAATTTATATATTTATATACTTTACAACAATAAAATATTTATTTTATATATTTATTAGTTATCTAAAATAATTAATTAATCGAATCCGAATTGGATCGGATCAAATATTCAAATATATAATCGGATTCAAATTCAGATATTAATTTTCAATTTCCACCGAATATCGAATTTTCTAATCGAATTCGAATTCAAATTCAAATATTGCCTGGTTAGATTCGAATTCGATCCGTTTAAACCCCTAATACATATTGTTCCGGAACCCCTAATATAGGGGCATATCAAGGGTCTGACTGGTTCAGGGGGTGGAGAAACCCTAAATCGGCCCTCCTAAACTGGTTTTAGAAAAAAAAATAAATAATAATAATAATAATAATAACAGTTTCAATTCACCAGATCCCACACATGTCAGTCGAATAACCAATGGTTTGACCCATGTGCTGAATTCAAAGAGCCTTGGCCCTATAATTGTTTTCACTCATGAGTCTATCTTACTTGTATGGCTAAAAAGGCTTTAGCTAATGATGGTCGAAATTTGTATCATCCTTATTTTTTATCTTTAAATGAAGTTTAAGTTTTAAACAAAACAAAACAAAAAAAAAAAAATCATTTTACTTCTCACAAACAAGAATCCGACTTCAGTCGATGCAAGCCCCGTTCGCAAACGAGAGAAGAGTAAACGACGTTTAGCTCTCACACCAACCCTTGTTCATTCTCTTCCTCTCCTACCGGCGGCCGCAAAGCACATCACTGACAATTGTTAACATTTGCGACCAACAAAAAACCATCAAGTATTGATCCTTTTCTTCTTTTTTATTCTTTCCCAAATCACTCTCCACACACACACACAAAACATTGTTCACTCTCTCCCTATCCAACCAGCAACCGACAGTTGTCTCCTACCTGATATGGAATTTATACTAGCAAATACAACATTTATGTACCTCATGCCTGATGTATATTTTCACATTTCCATCTTATGATTGAGCTAAAATTTCAAAAGCAAAGAAAAAAAAAGCTCTTGTTGCATGAAATAAACTTCAGAATTGAAACGAATTCGGAGAAAAACAGCTCTTGAGTGTTAACAGTCGCTGGTTATGCACATCATTGCCGCTGGTAGGAGAGGGAGAGAACGAAGAGGGGTTGTTGGAAGGAAACCTGACCTGCTCCTCACACAGGGCGTCTCATACGCACACCCTACCATGCATTGGGAATATCTCCCATAATTATAAATTATTATTCAGGGGAGATATTCCCAATGCACGGTGGGTGTGCATGTGAGGCACCCTTTAAGAGCTAAACGCCTTTTACTCTCCTCTCATATGCATTGTTTGCACTAAAGGGCGCGTGGCACATCCTCATGATGGTGTGTAAACAAGGCTTGTACGGACTGAAGTTGGATTTGACAAACAAATAAGACAATACTGAATTTGGAAGGAATACAATTGTAAATATATAGAGTGTAAAACCTTATATTTTGTATTATTTTGTATGTATTTATACTATACATATTTGCATTTGTATTCTTTCCAAATTGATCCCAAAGTCAAATTTAGAGTAAAAGTAAAACAGAATTTATACTTAGCCCTTTTATACTTCCATCCATTTACACCAATGCAAATGACCAGGTTCAGCCTTATGAACAAACGGAAATGAAAAATAACTTCTATGAGACTTTAATCATTGTTTTTTTTTTTCTGAATTTGCAACATTAAAACCATTTTTTTAATGTTTTATGCACATATAAGTATATCCGTTTAAAAATTATAAGATATTATAAGTATATATGTTTAAATATTATAAGATTGGATCATGTTAGATAAAAATGTACACTGTTTGCAGCCCTTGAAGCAACGGCTCCAAGTTTTATTCCACTCACAAACCCCCATGCCTAGGGTTTGTTGGATCCGATTTGAATTTGGATAATTGGATAGATTTTTCTATTTGATTCAAACCCAATTAACCATATGAATAAAGAAAGGAATTCTAGAAATCCAAAAACTGGAAATTATTACCTCAAATACATTAATATTAACCTCTCTCTCTCTCTCTCTTCATCTATCTATCTTGTATATGAGTGGTAAAAAGTGTAAAGAAAAGAAAATAAATGTAGACAAACAAAATAAATGAATTAGATTTTTCATATGATGTTAAGATGTAAAGCAAAGACAAGCATTAACATTATATATACAATACATACATACATATATACATAATAGTGGTGTATCCAAATTCAATCTAATTATTGACTATTAATAGCCCTAATTGAAACTCCAACTACCTATAAACCAAGGTTTGAAATATCCAAATTCGTTTTCTTTGAGCTTTCTTTTGTCCAGCTTATACCAAGGCTGTGTTTGATTTTAAGGAAAAAGTAGGGAAAGGCAACCTTTTTCCTACCTTTTCCTTCAAACCAAACATAGTGACTCACTTTAAATGACACAATGTTCTATGTTGTGCTGTAAAGTATACATGAAAAAAAAAACTTATTTTTTATAGCATTGATTATAAAAAAAATTAATAATAATAATAATAAAGGGATTGCAGTGAAAACATGTAAGTACAAATTTATGCTTTATTTGTGAAAAGAAAAAGAGGAGACATTTTCTTTTGGATCTGAACCACATAAACGGTGAACCTACCTAAGATTCTAGAATACGATAGTTTGGATGGATTGGATGTCTAAAAGCATCAAGGCTGTGTCCATCAATATGTGTGGTTATGTTATTCAAAGCAAAAACAATTGTCATGTCAATCAATATGTATGTATGCATTTGGCTATTTGCTTTGGCAATCAAATTGATAGAGATTTCACATCTTTACAAATGCAAAATTCAAACTATTATAAACATGATTTTTCCCTGGCAAAAGGTTCTGATGGAAATTGCATTTAGAGGAAGTGTTATAGTGACATGAGCAACAGATGGGCAGTAATGGGGTAATGGGCAGTGGCACTATCAGTTCTCTTTAATGGAGCTTCATTTGGTTTTCAGATACAGTGTTTTCAAAAACCAGACCAGACCAGAGTGGACGGTTGGACCAGGAATCGGTCACCTATTAGTTTTGTTTCACCCCAAAACCATTTGTTGGCAAAAAACTGTTGATTTAGTAAATAAATCGTTAATTTGGGTAGTCAAACCGTCAAACTGGACAATAATTTTTGGTCATTTTTTTTTTCAAAATGGGCCATTCATTCTGACCATTTGACCTGGGAACCAGACCCCAGAATGATTCCCTGTCCGGTCTGGTTTTAAAAACTTTGTTCAGGTGAACCAAATAAAAAAAAAAATAGATTCATAAGAAAGAGGAGCATGATTTCAATTGAATATATAAGGCCATTGCCCAATGTTTATTCCAATGATGTAGGTCCTTTGGGAGGGGTGGATTAGATTAGAAACTATTCATTCCTCTTTAATAGAGCTCCATTTAATTTTCAGGTGAACCTCCTTGAAATAAACAATGAAGCTTGTAAGAAAGATTAAGCATGGTTTCAATTGAAATAAAAATGCTAAAAAAGGGCTATTACCCGATCTTTGTTCCAACTTCCAACAATATACGGTCTTTGGGAGGGGTGGATTAGATAAAAATATAATCGTTCCTCTTTAATGGAGCTCCATTTATTTATTTATTTATTTATTTATTTTGGTAGAAATGGAGCTCCATTTAATTTTCAGGTGAATCTCCTTGAAATAAACAATGAAGCTTGTAAGTAGGGGTGGATACAAGCCAAGATTCTCACGAGCTATTCGAGCTTGCCTCGGTTCAGTTTAAACCGAATTCGAGCCTGATATATAGGTTTGTTTGCTAATCGGGACGAGCTCGAGCTTAGTGAAGTCCGCCTCATGAGACTCACGAGCCTAGTATAATAAATAAATCATTTTTATTATATACATGCATATACATATACATATAAATATATAATAATTTTTATTATATATATAAAATTTTTATTTTTTATGTATAATGGTAAATAATTTTTATATTTCTTAATTTTTTGTATGTAAAAAATAAAAATATTTATATATATAATTTTCAGCTTTGAAACGAGCCAAGCTCAAGCACAAGCTTAACACAGTTTCAGCGAGCCGAGATCGAATAACCAAATATTCAGCTTTGCTTGACTCGAATCCACCCCCTACTTATAAGAAAGATTAAGCTGGATTTTAATTGAAATAAAAATATTAAAAAAGGGCCATTACCCAATCATTTTTCCAACAATATATGGTCTTTGGGAGGGGTGAATTAGATTAAAATCTAATCGTTCCTCATTAATGGAACTCTATTATTTATTTATTTTGGTAAAAATGGAGCAACATTTAATTTTCAGGTGATCCTCCTTGAAATAAACACTGAAGCTTGTAAGATAGATTAATCATGGTTTCAGTTGAATATAAAAATGGGTCATTAGTCATTACCCAATGTTTGTGACTTTGTTCCAACCACCTAGGGTCTTTGGGAGGGGTGGATTAGAAGAAAAAATAATCATTCCTCTTTCGTGGAGAACCATTTTCCAGAACCTGAAAATAAACACCAAGCTTGAAAGAAAGATTAAGATGGTTTCAATTGAATATTGAATATAAAAAAGGGCCATTACCTAATACTTGTTCCAAACCATATACGGTCTTTTGCAAGGGCCTGAGGGTCGACTAGATGAAAAACTAACCTTATTTGTCATATTTTACAAAAAAGAGTCCAGATCTGCTGACCACAAAACACTGCACACACCACTTTATAGCTGCATATCAGAAAGATCTCTTGTATAATTTACTATTTATTGTTGTCATTCACTGGGAGATGTTTCTGGTGCAAGGCTGTGGTGTCTTGTACAAAAAATGTGACCAGCATTTTGTGATCAGAAGATTTGAGCTTTGCACAAAGTGGCTGCTCTCATATTAGAACCCACATTCTCACATTTGTTAGCCTGAGATTTTATCATTTATTTTGGTTTATTGTAAAATATGCACACATAAAAGGGTGTGGGCGTGGAATGCACTTGCAAAAACAAAAAAAAAAAAAAAAAACAAACAAACAAGCAAACAAAAGTGTGATTAGACTATTGGAGTGATTATGGGTTATAAAAAAAACCAGGCTTAAAAATCCTAGGAAGATAGACCAATCTAGTAGTCTCATACACATCCCTAACATAGACTGCAAAATTAAATTTTGACCTTTTTTAAAGAAAAAAATTAAAACTTAATTTTTAAAATGCTAGTAACATAATAGATTTACACTATCACATGGTGATAAAATAAGTGATACAAATGTGAATACTAAGATGGATGAATAGAAAAACTAGAAATGATACAAGTAGGAATGAAGGCATCTATATATTCAGTAAGTGATAAAATGAGAGAGAATAAATTATTAATAAAAAGATCATCTTAATTTTTTATAGAAAATATTAGAATTATAAAGAAAGAGAAAAAGGAGAAAAATATAAATAAAAAAAGGTTAAAATGGAGTTTAAGGTTGCAACAAAAAATGGAGTTTTAACGGAGTGAAGAAGGAAAAGAGGGTTGGGGATCAATCATTTTTTCTTAATATTTGATAGAGGTACACATAAGAGAGAACTTTTTCTCTCAAAAAATCTATTGCTTTTGTTTTTGAGGGGACACATCTACTCTGCTTCGCAAGTAGCAACGGTAAGAACAGTGCCACTGCTCCTCCTTCCCTTCCCATCTCTCCATTTGTTTTACCTGATTCTCATTCTCATTCTCCCTCATCCTCTTGTTTTTATTTGATTATTGTTTTTTTAACTTTCTCCATCCTTGTTACAAAGAACAAAGACAATCGGCAATCCTGATTCGTCGCTCCACTATTCATCGCAGTGAAGAAGTAGAAGAGGAGGAGGAGATATGGGAGAATAAAAACAATCAACAATCCTAGTTCGGCGATCCTCCATAGGATGATCGGGATCTCTATTACGCTCTTACAGAGGATAGTTGGCAATCCTATGTCGCCGGTGAATAGAGGAGGAGAAGAAGATGGAAGAACAGTTGGCGATTCCTGTTAAGTTGTTACAAAGGGCAATCAACGATCCTTGTTACAAAAGAAGACGATGGAGGGAGGAACAAAGGAGAAAGGGAGGAGGGAAGAGGAGAAAGAAAATATAAATGGGTATTTTGGAGAACAAAATATAGTCCGCTACCTCTGAGCGTGTTCGGAGGTAGCAGACCCGCTGAACGATTCAAAGGAATTTTCAGATTTCAGATTATGAGTTAGGAGGTGCTGTCGAACGACCCCAAAGCATCGAAAAGTAACAATTTCATTGTTTGGAGGTCGATTCAGTGCTACCAATTTAGAAGGAATACAAATATTAATATGTACAGTACAAATATAAAATATAAGGTTTTGCACTCTACATATTTGTTCCAAACTTAGCTTTATGTTTAATGCAGTATTATTCTTATTTACTATTTATATATCTTTTTGTGTGATTTTTTTTGTTACTAAACAAACTATTGCCATGTAAACCTCACTTGCTTGGCATAGTCAATAGGCTGGCTAGATGGTTGAAAATTTCTGGGCACTTAATCCTACCTAGTGGCCACTTATACTTAACACAACGGGCAGAACAGCTCCAAATGATGCTAAATCCAAGCTGATCTCGTAACCGTTGGACTCCCCAACAAAAATATTTTTCCAACGTTAATGAGAGCCCACACATACAAATAAGGCCTCTCCAGACACCATGGCAAGTGTTTTGCCACTTCATATTCTTTTATCTTTGTTGTATCAGGGACTATCATTGCACTCTACGTATTTGTACTCTTTCCAAACTGAGCTATGGAAAAAAAAGTGACTAGAATAAAGGATTTTCTCTTGTCGTAAGATTGAGTGTTGTTGGAACTTGGAAGCTTGAAGATGATGTAATGAACACGTGGAGTTTTTTTTTTTTTTTAAAGCTGGATCTTGGAACCATTTGAATCAACAGACTGGGTCCTAGCCATCTTGGGGTTCATTGAAAATGAATGAGCCAGAACAGACTTCAAGTGATTTGAACTGCTTGTGGAAACAGCAGCTTCTGCCTGGCCATTTAGGTGGGCTTTGGGTATATAGAATAGTCCAGATTATTGATGGACTGCATGTAAGACCAGGCTGTTGAGACTAGGATTTGGAACAACTGAGAAGCTGCGCATCACAAAAAGTTTCCATTAACTCCTCCAGTGAAAAACTTTCAAACAAAATGAACCAACACAGTCAAAATTTTCATTACAAAAAATCAAACTCACGGACAACAATGTGAACAATCAAAATTTAAGTAGACATGCATTGAGATCCTAGAAAGGAATTTTCTTTTTCTTCTAAAAGAGCAATAGAAAGAACTGAAGTAAAAGGAGTTTCTCAATTTACAAGCAGATAGATATCAAAATAGGTGGTATATCCTGCCTCCTGCAGACACAATTGCGACTTTCACTTGGTTGCAGAAAGTAGTTAGAATCTGAAAATGTGTTCAAACTGCATGTTAAGAAGAGCCAATGGTGAGAGATGCAGTGGAGTAGAATTACTGCAAACAGCATGCTGAAAAGTTAATAGCACAGTAGCGAATGAAGCTTACATGCTCTCTTGGCAAAGGAATTTGGACTCACGTCTCAATCTGGGAGAAATATGTACACAAAATTATGCTACCACTCCCTGTAGACTTTACCTCTTTCCTGCTCAAAAGGTTCAGAACAATACTTGTTTAGATTTTTAGTGCTCTTTCAAGATTATACCATAAACATCTAGCTTGATTGTAATTGGTAATTCACCAAACTTGAGGCAATATTTTGCTTGAGCTACAGTAGTTCAGTAGCACCTTTATCACCAATCACACCATAATTGTAAAACAAGGAAAGACCCCACCAAATCTAACTGGTAAGCTGATAATGGTCTCCTTGATTGTCAGGTGGCTTCCAGACGAAATCTGCATAAAGACAGATTTAATTGCATGTCCCGACAGATTTGCTGCTTGAATGACCTAGGATTTATCCCAATTGACCTAAGTAGATTGGACTTAATTTGCTTTAAATATTTGTCATGTACTGAATCTACTGACATACTTGATCATCAATGGGTAATCTGGTATAGTTACAGGTTGAACAGGATTTGTTCAGCACCCATTTTGGTCAAATGTCTACTAATTACCATGAACACAAAACTCTGAGATGTACTTCCAATGATTCCTGTGATACGGTTGTGCTGAAGTGCAATACCAACTAAACGGAAGTCCATTAAAAATGGTTTTCTCTACGTCTTGGAAGAGGAACAATATCAATGGAGGCATGGACTGAATATAATGTCTCATCTAACTACAGTGTAAGAATATTTCCCTTCTATCAATACTTAAAGAGTGAAGGTCCATGAAAAGAAGGGTGCCAGTTCTATAATTTATACCATGGAGGGTGAACACGTATCAAGTTTCCCACTTCAAGCTCCACATTTCCACAAAATTTTGGACTGAAGATAATGGTCTTTTCCCCATCTCCTTTGCCCTTAATCCCTCGGAGGTTCTGTGCACATTGCAAGCTCTGCTGAAACAAGCTAAAGTTAATCATTAGATTTAATCATCCTACCCACAATACAATTATGTGTATCCAATTATAGCTGACCAGCTACAAATGTAGGCAAATGATTCATAAATAGTAGCAGCTACTGTGGCTTATGGAATATTTCATTATAGCTGTTAGGGGTGCAACTTGGGTGGGATCAGGTTGAACATTTGTTAAAATGTGAATGGACCTGGGGCTGGTGATGTAAATTGTTCAAACCTAAAGGTGCAACTTGAGCAGGATCAAGTTGAGCTTTTGCCAAAATCTGAATGGCCCTGAGCCCAAAGCAGTGTAAAATGCTAACTTGGGCCAACCCAAGTTGCACCCCTATTCAAATCGGGTACCCAACTTGTGCCCCTAATAGCTGTTATATAATTGTGCCAATTGACATTGATTAGCCACCGAAAATGGGTCTTGTTTATGCAGTATAAAACAACAGGCATGCCATTATTCGACCCTTGATGTCTTATCTACTACTCTTGTAACCAAGATAAAGCAAGATTGAATGCCTCAGCATTCACAATGTCAAAAGATATGCACACCTTAGTGTTTTCACCAACAGTACACTGACAAACTGTCAACTTTGCATCCAAGTATCTTGACAATATTTTAACATCAATGCATCCCACTGCATCTGAAGAAACAAGGGGAAGTCGTCATAAACATCAAGTGCATGAATACATGTATGATGTATACCAAACAAAGTTTCTGCTTTGTTTTCCTTATATGAAGTTCTTTTCGTGCTTCCAACTAAAAACCATGTATATATAACAACATATTAAAATTAAAATAGAGGGGACAAAGAAGAGTAGAATTACCATGTGAATTAGCTGATGTCTGCACCTGCTTCAAGAATTCCATATGTCTTTCCTTTTCGGCCTGCATGACTTGCTGCAGCCTTCCATAATATCCAGTTCTGCACATTTGGCAGGCATATAAGTGCATTGGAATTAGAAATTTTCCTTTTCCTTGCAATTAGCTAACAGTATCTACTGTAGGTGACAGGTCAATTGTGCTCACCCTATCTTTTTAGATGTCACATAGAAGTTCCCCCCTTCAGTTGCAGCTGAAGCAATCAAAGCTTCCTGGAATCTATCAGCCATTGTTTGCCCTTTAATTTCTACAGTTGTCAGTTTTAGTTGATTTTGATCATTGGCCTGAATTAGAGGATTTACAGTCTGCATTAATGAAGCATTAAGCAATGATAGGAGACAAATTCAAAGATCAAAAATAAAAATCACAAAGGGACACCTCATCCTCGCTTGATGTTTCACTAATAATGAGCTCATGGAGTTCTTCATTCTGAAGGATTCGATCACCCAGGTGAGACATATTTCTCTTTGCACCAGGCCATAACTTTCTTCCTTTTGTTTTACTATTCTGCACCAAACAACCAAATCAGACAGAGAGCTACACAGGTATCAAATAATTGGTCAGGGAATAACACAAACCATCTTATAGGTCCGTTTCAGTTCACAATTTTGGCCCTGAAAGCCATTCAGAAACTCAGTCATTGAATGCTCCAAATTCCCATGTCCAGGAATGACTCTTTCAACAGATCCCAGATGAAGGTCAGGTTGTGTCTCTTTTTCTTCCTGCAAACCTTCAAGAAGCTCAGTCATCGAATGTCCCATAACTTTATGCTCAAGATTTCCCAATCTCTCGTACAGTTTAGGAACACTGGATGATTTATTATCCTCATCCTTCACCATCAACAATGAGGGTGTCGCTTCCTTGTGTAACCAGTGGCGAATGGAGAACCTGGGCTTCACTTTGCTTCTACCTACAATAGATAATTTCATTGATCTTTGTGTAAAACGCCCATACATATTTATAGACTCTAGACTCATAAGAATCCTAGGATTCAAACTGTTAGACTCATAAGAATCCTGCTAGGATTCAAAAATGAAAGCCTACTATCCTATTTCAATGCAAAGAAGACTCAATAACTCTTATACTACTTATTCAATGCCCTTGAAACTTTAAACATGACCAAACCATAACTAAACAAATCAGACCATATCATTGGACCCCACAGAAAAATTGTAAAATGACAAAAATATCCCTTATGTCCAAAAATAAAATAAAAAATACGTAAATTTTCAGAAAACTCCAATTTTTTGCTCAGCTCCTGCATCACATAATTAAAACTTTCTTTCCTGATTTACACAGACTGACAGAAGATCATAACATTTGTTTACCACTTCATGATATGTGTGTATGTCTATGCGTCTATAATAACACACCCATGTTTGCTACATACTCCAAAACCCATAACTCCTAAGTAAAAGGTCTACAGATATTTTGATGAAGATCACTTTGATGTGTAAAACTTATCGTAGCACAGAATTCATATCCATGGGAAACTATTTTGGTGCATATGGATAATATTTGGGAATCCATTTTGAGAAAAAAGCATATGGGCATGTCGATAAATACATCTATTGATGCAAAACATAAACATGTTTAGACTTTTTAGAGGTGGAGATCATAAGAAAATACTACATGTAAATAGAAAAGAAATTATCCAGGAAAAAGGTGTAAAAATAGCAAGAAGCCAAAGGAAACCAATTTTAAAGTAGAACCTTTGAAGGAAATTATGAAACAAATAGGAGGCTAAAAGGCCAAAAGCATAGTTAAATTTCAAACCAGAGGAAATAGGAACAGCCTCTTCATTGTCTTCTTGAAATAAGGTGGATGGTAGACCTAAAAGGCTCCAATTGATAACACATAGCAAGTGGAATGAAGGACAAGATCCTTGTATCATCCGTAATAGGATAGGAAGAATACCTTTCCAGATTTTCCTGGTCTCAGAATTTGCAGTATGGGAAGAATAATTGCCACCCTCTTTATGTGAAAATAGAAATTTATTAGCTTCTTTAAGAACTGCAGACTGTATGCATGATTCATTTTTGTTCTCGTTCTCAAGAATATGGAGATGATCTTTCTGAAACTTGTTTGCTCCAGAGATCACAGAAAACTTTGAGACCATGTTGTAATCCTTCTCCAACAAATCACAGGAGTTGTATTAGTATCCTGCAAATTAGATTATACAGTTGCACAGAATATTTCCAACCTAAACCATACATTATGGGCAGATCTAGCATACAGGCACTATCCATAAGGTGCAAAAGTTCAACTTTGCCCATGTCACCTTCAACATACGACACTGCATCGGCAGCACAAAGTTAAAAGAGGAGAAATGCCTTAAGTTTTTCTCCATAAAATTCATGACAAGATCTGTCCTTTAAATCAATGAATGGACATAGAGTCCTTACTAATCTACGGCACCAGTAAGAAGAAGCGGCCTATTACAAGTTGATGGGGATGGAAGAACTAGGGGTGGGCCAAAAAGGACTTTTTTTTTTTTTTTTGATAAATAAGGACATGGATTGAAGTAGTGACAAATGATTTAAGGGCCCACAATTTAACAATGGATGGATGGAATGAAAAACAGGACTCCTGTAGCCAACCCCATAAAGTTGGCGCAAGGATTTGATGATGATGATGATTGCCAAATAATACCAAAACAAACACAGATAAAGATTGGTAATTATAGTGTTTGAAAATAAAGAGAACATCACAATTAACAAAGATTTCTTCCAGTTCTGAGGCTTTTAAGCCTCTAGTTCCTCTCTTTTTCTTCATAAGAAGAAATAAGATAGAGGTCCTCTGAAAGTTTTTTGTGTAATGAAAACTAAGGAGCGTAATTATATAGCACCACATTATTTGAAGCTCAGTGCACAATAAACACATAGACACAACATAATTATAAGAGAAGGAATGACATAGGCAGAAAAGTCCAAAAATAATAGAGTTCCATAACATTCTAATGAATAAGACTTCCCTAACAACAAATTCCAAGTTTCTATTTCCATAGTTCCAGGTTTAAATATATACCTAACCTGGATAACCAAAAAGACTAATCTATAGAGCATGAAGACTAAGTCTCATCCTAACACCTACCTCATCATCAGAGATCCTTTCCTCATCATAAGACTTGTGTGCGAATGCATTCTCCCCTTTGCCATCATGGAGACCAGGCAATTCAGACTCCTCAAAAGAGGCACCCATATGCTTCTGAGCATGGTAATTTAATAATGTTGCCATACATAAATGCTTAGAAAAGATTAGATGGTTCAAAAATAAAACCAGATTCAAGTAAAGCATGCCTGAAATGACCTCCAACTCTTTTCCCTTCCAAAACCCAATTCATCAATGCCCACTCCAGGAGGACGTTCACATTCTGTAAAGTGTAAACCAGAAGAATTCATTTGTGATAAATTAGCTATCGTTACTGAAACTACACAAATCTATAATAAAATCAGCAGCATAAGAATGGAACCATCAACTATACCTTTAAGTGTCTCAAGTTGTGATAGAACTGGTAGTTGATCCTATACAAGTAAAACACCAGAATTCAGAACTATAATTTGCATTTTACCTTCAAAAATACTTAATTGAAAAATGTAGTTAAAATAAAGTTGCATGTTTTCTTTTGAAAAAAGGTTATTTCTGTGATAACACAGGTTCTAGTCTGAGAGCGGCAATTCTGTGAAAAAAAAAATGTCAAAGGTTAGGTCCCTATACAGTCTACCCCTCCGAAGACCCCGGATTGCGAGGACCATCATTTGGACATGGCCCTTCTGTTCTATACACGAATAAAATGGAACTAATCATATAGGTTTGTCTTCAAATTATCCGTCCCAATAAAATCTAGAGTTTTCTAAATTATTACGTCGTTAGCCTAATGCCCAGTTCAGTACCCAGCAGAACAATTAGAGTTTTATCTTCTAAGTAATTAACATAAATCAAAACTATAACCCAGTACGTAGGCGACTAAATCTTGAACCTGGTTTTCTCAGTACCATATAATCTAATTAATAACACAAATTCTAGAAACTATCAGGAAAAAAGGGGTGGACCATAGAGACTGAATCGACAAATCATTCAATAATTGTGAATAACCTTCTTCCTTTCAGGTCTACATAAGGACTTTTCGTCCTCAGGGTCTTCGCCATCTGCCAAATAACAAACAAACAAAATATTAATCCATACGAATTCATCCTGAATATCACCATTCCATTTTTCGTTTGACAGATTTCGAGATCACAGAAAATGCCATGGTAAAAGCACCTGAGATGCTTTGATCCGAATCTTCATTTTCCTGCAAACACAGCCGAACAAATTCGACAAGGAAAACATCCAAATGAGAAGTTAAGCATCAAAACAGACACACACACACATACATCTAGTTGACAAGTATGCCGGTGAGATGGAAATTGAGCGGAAGAAAAAGAAGGGAGAGGGAAGTAAGGGGGATGCGGTCCTGAAGTGAGCTATACCGAGAAACAGTTTTGCCGCCACATTTGGTCTGCAGTCTGCAAATCTTGTTACTGGTTTTCATTCCCACGTTGTCTGGGAAAATTGGGTTGATCATCGATAGACGATAGCTATAGTAAACAAGACTCAGTTGGTATCCGTTGGTTTGCAAGAGAATTTTTTGGGTAAATTACAGATTTCAACATTTGTTTGCAAAAAGACATTTAACTCCTCAAACTTTGTTTGCAAAATGACATCCTGAATCTTTCAGATTTCAACATTTTCTCCTCGTTGGGTTAAGGCTGCGTTTGGAAACAACGCAAATAAGTGTGAATGCAAATATAAAGTATAAAATAGTTTATATGACTTGCAAAATGCAAATATAAAGTATAAAATAGTTTATATGACTTGCAAAATTGGGTTAGTTTTGCAGACAATTTTACCTTCTTACAGGTTTTCAGTTGTAATGGATGCAAATATGAATTCCAATAAAGTATATGTTTTTTTTTATCAAACACTAGGTTTGACTTTTTTGGGGATAGACTTGGGATTTTCTCAAAAAGACCTAGCCTAAGCTTGAGTGTGACTTGATAATGTTTTATATACAAAATATTTTTGTACATAATTTTTATTCTTTGTTCATTTTCTATTTTTCTCAAACCATAGTAAGATCTTTTTAGTATTTTTGGGTTTTAAAGTAGTTTAATATAAATAAATTAATTTTATTGTTGAATAAAAACAACAAAATCTTCTTACCCAATTTATATTAATATAGAGGCAAAGCTGACGCAAACCCTACCAAGCCGACCATGAAGGGGGACCGTAGTATGTAAAATAAAGCAGTGAAGAAATTTTCTCATTTTTCTCATTTTTTATTTTTTATTCCATGTCACTTTTTTAAAGAACCAGTGATATGCTCTCATTCCTCATGAAAATTTATCTAAAATCTTTCATCTCCTAAACTTTATCCTAAACTACCTCCCCCACTTTCTCCTAAATTATCTCTTAACTTATCTCTAATTTACTATAGCATTTCACTCCAAATTATCTCTAATTCTTATTTATTCTCTTTGCCACTTTTTATCTAAATTATCATTTTTCAGATTATTCAAATTAAATGTTATTCAAATAATAGAAATTTAACATTAAAAAATAAAATACTATTTCAACATTTCAATAACTACATATCTTAAATAATAAAATACTAAAAATATCTAAATAATTATATAGAAAAAATACTTAATTGTTTAAATATTTCAATAACTAAGTATCTTAAATCCAAACAATGTGTATTTTTAAATATATTATATATTATTTAAATATTTAAATAACTAAACATTTTAAATAACAAAATATTTAACATAACTATATTTTAAATAGTTAAAATAACGAAATTATGCAATAAAATAGAAAAATCTTAAAATAAAAAAAAAATCTTAACATAATATTCAAATTAATAATAATTTAATATTTTTACAAAATTAATAATGAATTCATGCAATAATAGAATAAATTATAATTTTATAGATTGTTAAACTCAATAAATAATTAAAATTATAGAATTTAAATAAAGGTATTTAAATAACTAAATAATATTTTAAATAATCAATTTCACTTACATCAATTAATAATTCTTGAAAAATAACTTTCAAAAAAATAATAACCATTAATAATGATTTTAAAATCTTAATCTATATTTATTATATATTTAATATACTAAATTTAATAATTATTGTATTTTTAGCAATTATTTATAGTTTTTATTATATATTTTTTCAATAATTATGTATAAATCTATTTTGTTTTGTTGTTTAACAAAAAAAAAATTAATAATTATTGAATATTAAACTACTATTATTTAACTTTTTAAATTTAATTTATTATATGTATTGTGTTTTTTTTGTACTTTATTCATTGATATTTATTAAATATTAAATTGTTATTTGAGATTATGATATTTTTTTATTAGCTTAATATATATTTTTAGTATTTTTTGTATTTTTGTATTTATTTTATTTTTATTAGTTATTTATGATAATATATCTTCAATAATTATGTATTTTTGTCATAAAGTTTTAATAATTATTGGAGATTAAACTACTTTTATTAATTAGAGATTAAAATATTAATTTAGATGAAATTAGGGGTGTTGATCACGGCCTGGTTTAATTCGATTTAGGCTATTTGGCCAACCAAATCGACATGGTCAGGTTGGAGAGTTGGTTACTCGAAATCTACTAACGATTAGTAAAGACCAATTAAATCAGGTTGTATTGGTTTGGATTGATTTTTGGTTTGCTCAATTGGTTTTAAATATATAAAATAAATAAATTATGTAATAAACTAAAAAAAAATCTAAAAAGTAGAAAAATAATTATAACATAATATTGTAAATAACTAATTTTACTTATATCAAGTAATAAATTGAGAAAATAACTTTCAAAACAATTAATATTTATTACTAATAATCTTTAATTCTTAATGGAAGATTGATTAAATCCATTACAAATTATAAGTGATGTTTTAGTAAAATGCAAACTATAGGGTATTTTAGTAAATCCATGAAAGTATAAAGGGTACTTTACTAAATGACCATTTCTATTATTTAGCTTTCACTTAATAAATCCTGTGCATCGCACGAGTCCCCACTAGTTATATTATTATGTTATACATTGTGGGTTATTAAGTAGGTTCTCAAACATTTAAAGCAAGGTTCAAAGTATTAATGCATATCGGCCAGTATCGGGAGCGCCCCAATATGCCCCTACAGAGGGTGTATCGGGGTTCTAACAGGTTCAGGGGGTGGAGGACCTTTAAACCGGCCCTTGAACCGGTTTTGAAAAAAAATTAATAAAAAAGTAAAAAAGGACCGATACTCCCCTACCGATGCATCATGCATACTTGATTTAAAGTGCCTTTTTTTTGTCGAGAGAATTCAAGGTATTTTAAGTAATTATTTTAAGCATATATTGACGGTATGAGCATCTACATTCTACAATCTTATATTCAAATAAAAACCGATTGGAGTTAATCATATCCAAATGTGTGAATCCATATCATATACAAATACAAGCGGGTCGAAAATATGGATCACAGTCGAATATGAAATTAAGATAAACGGATACCCTCCTCACTCCATTCAGGGCGAATCCCCAATAAGGGAAATGGGGAAAATTGCCATCCCTATGGATACTGCGTGGAATATACTCATTGTAGTTGTGTGTTCGGTGGAGTACTGGAGCTCAATTTGAAAAGAGTACAAGTATAAATATGTACAATACAAATAAATACAAATTATAATGTTTTGCACTATACATATTTGTATTTGGTCAAAAAGTTAATTATTAAAAGAACACAAAATTGTATAAAAAAAATAGGTATAATAATGCTCTTTTTATAGATTATAAAAATGTCTGAAAATAGATTCTTACTGATAATGATTATTTTTTTACATATCAAACAAACGCTCACAAACACACGAACCGGTGTACATAAATACCCCGCTTCGGCGTTTGTATGGCAAACAAACGGAGCCATAGTTCCACTCCAAATTTCCCATTTTTTATCGAAGAAAAAAATAATAATAAAACACCATATAACTTGAATCAAGGGTAACTGGTAAGGTATAGAAGGAATTGGGAGTAAGGAGTAAGAACATGGCTTCCTCGATGCGCCTCTGCATTTCTGCTCCTCTCCGTGCTTCACAAACAACAAATCAGGTATGAAATAGAAACGGAAGAGCTATTCTCGTAAACCATGTTGTTTTGAATTTTTGAATGCTATCTCCTCTCATCTTTGCCGCCAAGGCATTACCAGAATGACCACTATCTGCGGTTTTTCATCTAACTCCATACCTGAAATCTGATATTATATGCCTGGTCTTCGAGTGCTCAAATGGACTGTGAGCTTTTACCAGGGCGATTTGCTCTGTATGTCGGACCTGAGCCTACTGGGTTTCTCGTACAGTGATTTAGCTGATGGTTTGTTGCATTTAGAACGGTCAATATTACTTGAAAATATGATATTTGAGTGAAGTAGTTCCGGAAATTGTTTGATTCAGGATAACTCGTTCTGGGTTTGCTGATGATATCCTGTCTCTGTAATTTAGTATCTAGCAACACTGTATGCCCACCCATGGGTAGTTCTACCCGGAACCGAATGAAACCGACCTCGAACTGGCCTTAGAACCGACTCTGGCCAATTTTATACAGGGTAGGGTATGGTTACAAATTCTTGGGCCGATTCTAGAGTCTACGGGTTTACCCACCCGATGAACTGGCCTTGAAATAAATCACAAAATAAGGATGTGAAAGATTTAAACATAAACAACTCATGGTTAAAAAGGCCATGGTCTCACTTGACCATTGAGTTAAGTGATTTGATCATTTGTTTTCATTTTAATATTTAAATGTGTATAAAAATAATGTAAAAGTTAATATTTACAAAATTTAAATTATAATGATAAGTTTTGAGCAATACATTAATATATCATGATAATCTATATATTAAATTACTCAATTTCAACAATAAAAACAATGTAAGTTTTAAACTATATATTATATTTATTGAATGTCAAGTTTTTATAAGAATATATTTCTTCTTCTTTTTTTTTTTTTTAAGGGGGACAGCAAAGAAAAAACAGGTTTGACGGGAAGACCCTGGAACCAACACCGGAACCGCTAAGGCCAGAACCGACCTTCACAGGGTAGGTTCCGGTTCCAAAATCCTGGAACCGACCTCTACAGGGTAGGTTCCAGGTTCTGCTATGGAACCGAACTGAACTGAGCAAGTCAGCGTATTTTAACCTGGGTTGTGTTCTTATAGCTCAGCTATAAATGGTTGATTGTTAACAGTTTTTTATCAATAAAGCAAATGAAAACCTAGATGGCACGGTAATACCATATTTGGCATGGCATTACCCATTCTACAATTGTAGTCAGCAAAAAAAAAAAAGATTTTAGTTGCCATATTTGCCCATTACTTATCTTAAACTAATCTGTATTACTGTTTTTACACCACATTACACGATCTCTGTTATAGTAGGGAACTTGATTATGATGCATGCATCTCTGATTAGGTAAACCTTCAATGGGTAAAGAAGTTTGTTCAAGTGGAGAACCCATCGAATTATGAATTATCTTAGTTTCAACTTTCAAACACATTAAAGTATCCTAGTTTAATCTCTGGTCTTGGTTCAAGTGAGAATACCTCCTGTTACTCTTATTGTTGGTGAAAGAAGTATTAAGTAACCCAACTTCAAGACTCCTTTCTTAAGTTGGTTATTTCAAGATATGGAGATATTCCTATTCATCAAAAAAAAAAAAAAAAAAACCAGAGAAAGATATGGAGACATTCCTAATTTGAATTTTGAGCTTGGTTTTCTTGAGGTACAGTACTTAACGTTTCTCTAAGTGAAACAAGTATAGACTAACCCTGCTTCAGTGCTCATTTATTCACTAGGTAACTAGTTCTTTGATTTTGATGTTAACATTTGTTTACAATGACTACGGCTTTTGAATGCCTCTGCTGGTATGGAGTCCTAAAGCTCATAATTCCTGAAAAGTACATTATTTTGGGAATCATTGTATGTTAGACCGATGCAAAACTGCATAGTGACTGAAATGTGCTTCAAATAACCATGATTATTCAGTCAAACGCAACTCATCTATATGCTTCATGTCTAATAGACTTTCTTCTGGGTGGACTGATTTTGTCTTTCATCTTTTTTTCTATCCCTTCTCCACAATGGTGTGGTGTGGTTATGTTTAATTACTTTTGACTAGGTTGGCATATTAGGCTCAGTTTGGAAGGAGTACAAATACAAATATGCAGAGTACAAAACCTTGTATTTTGTATGTATTTGCACTGTACATATTTGTTTTTTTGAGAAAAGGGTAATGTATTAGAGAAACAAAAGATTTACAAACCCTGCTCAGAAAGAAATTGAAGCAGGGAAGAGAAAAGCAAAAGCTGATTACATGTCTGAACTAGATACAAAAAGATTTCTATGATACAAAAAAAGAACTAAAAGGAATATCCTTTAGCTGTCTATGCATTGCAGACCAAGAATAGATTCTTCCCCAAATAGACCAAACTACTGCTGCCGGGACCACTTCCCATAAAATTTTCCCTCTCTTGGACAGACTCTCAAGTTGCCAACACTATACATATTTGTATCTGTACTCTTACCAAACCGAGCCTTAGTATTTCAAGGATTACTGAAGGATCTTGATTGCTAAATGCATATCTGCAGCTTGCTACATGTAATTTCATAGTTCAACCTTACGCTTTCATAATGTCTTATTGGATGATTGCATGCATTTCTTATTTGATGTTTACACGATCAAATTGTTCTCTACATAGTTTTCTGTCGACCTTACAGTTCGATGGGACTGACTCCCAACAGGAAACATGCTCGAAGAAATCAGTTTTGGTCAGCTTATCAAACCATACAACCACTAGGGCAGGTTCCTTCTTGACTCTTCTATTGTTGCTAACCTTTTAGTTCTGCAAAAGTATTCCCATTATTTGGATTGTTTTACTCAGGTTAGTCCTTGTTGTAATTTGAAATTCTACTCCTTTCTATGTTTTTAGGTAAGGTTACAGGAAAGGGCTCCTAGTCTGATCCCTTTGCAGAAATATATCATCATGATTAAATGTTAAGGCAGTTTTCCTCCCAATGTTCCTATTCTGGTGTTGAACTTGGAAATGTATTTAAGAAGCAAAACAATAATTTCTTGCTTTGTTTGTCTTTTCTCCTAATTTCTTTTTCATTATTTTTTATTTCTTCAAAACATATTAGCAACTTTATTTAAGTAATTTTAAGCCAAGGAGATTAGATATAGATGCCTATCTCTTGAGAAGTTGCTTGTCTGAACAATTAATGTTAAGTGTAGTCTTGGTTGGTTCCTTGAGAATGGATTTACTGGATTGTTCTTGCATGTGGGAAACTGCAACTGTCCTCAAGAAGCAGCTTTGCAGTGTCATCTAGTCTTGCCTTCAATCTTCAACTTAAATTATTTGGTGCTATGTATTGTCTTTTCGAAGTTGATTTACTAACAGAATGCATATATTCATGGTGAATTTCCTCTAGGTTCTTCCATGTACAAATACATTAACAAATTCACTGTACACTTGCAGGAATCAAGCTTCTTGTTCCTTGCTGCTTGAGAATAAGCAGCATCACTGTGGATTGTGGTCATTGTGGCCTTTTGGTGGCATCCAGTAGACATATTCTTGGATCTATTTCTAGTCATTCAAATGTTGACTATAGTACCTACACAGTCATGTACGGGTACTGGGTGGGACCTGATGTTGAAGATGGTTGGGGCTATATAGAGGCTTTCGTGGATCAAATCATATGATGATTGATTTTTTCTTGAATTATGTTGCATGGTTTATTTTTCCCTTCTTCACCTTGGAAAAGGTTCCAAATAGGGATGATCTTAACTTAACTGCAGTCAAGATTCAAGAGTGCAGCCAGTGGATGTTGATGTTGTGTTACTCTAGGAAAGAAAATGTTGGGGAAGAACTTGGTTGTATTGAAAGAGCTGCTGAAGATCATCTTTCCTTGGTGAATCAGCATAAACTGCCTCTAAAACAGATGTGGACTGGATCAGGATCCTAAAAGTAAATTCATAACGGCATGCCTCTCTTCTGGTGCGTGGTCCTTTTTGTAGAACTTGTTTATTTACTTATTTACAGTAGGCGGCCTCAATAATTAGAATCTTGTAAATCGGCAACTCCAGTAGTCTGATAGAATCTGAAAACCGACTTATTTAAAATATTACTATTTTCTTGTACCTCCTTTTTTAAAATATTACTATTGTAAGGGGTTTAGTTGGTGAGGGGTCAGCTTGTTTGGGGCGTTTTAGTCTGGACCAGGTTTTGTTTTTACTTTTGTTGGGTCTTCATTAGGAGTTTCTTTTCCCTCAGGTGATTGCTTATCACCTTTTCCTGTACCTCCTTTTTTTGTTTAATAAAATTTTTTCTTTATCTTCAAAAAAATATTACTATTTTCTAATATTTACTAAACAAGCAAAATTTGAGTTTTTTTGTTTTTTGCATATTATGGCCTTATGGGATGTAGTTTATACGGTTACATGTAGGCACATGTAGGCACAACACGTATACACATAATAGCACTGATTTGAATAAAACCAATAGATGATTTCTGGCTATCAGAATTCGTACGATTTCTTTCTTTAATTTGTTCAATTTTGATGGTCATGTATATACATGTAGGCACATGTATGCACAACACGTATACACATAATAGCACTGATTTGAATAAAACCAATAGATGATTTCTGGCTATCAGAATTCGTACGATTTCTTTCTTTAATTTGTTTGATTTTGATGGTCATGTATATAAATATAAATATATGTACGTAAATATATCCATAGTTAGATATTGCATTAATGTGTTATGTGAGTAATGAAGATACACGTATGATTATGCAAAACTCAATAAAGAAGCAACAGTAAGCTGTCCAATGTTCATGCAAGAGATGTACAAAAATACTCAGTTTGGTAATCAGATATACTAGAAGGCCAGAGCTAAAAGAGTTCATTCCTTGGGATATATCCTCTTGCATGACAATCAGATACAGGATTGGCAATGGAATAAAGGAGTTCCCACTATGTTAAAAAATTTTGCCTTTCTAATCTTGTAAGATGGGGTCTCATACTTGATGTCTGATAATTAAATCCATCATTTTCCCCTCTCTCTCTCTCTCAAAAAAAAAAAATCCATTATTTTTGGAAATATTTTTTCAAAAAACTTCAAAGTTTGATTTTAGCCAACTTATAGTTCCACATTGTATTGTACATATAAATATATGTTATTAGAGGCAATTTAGTAGGTATTGATTGGGTTGATTATTAGATCCCTGCCAACTTTTGAATGCTGATATCACAGGTTTCATCATGTCTGCAATGACTTGAAGTCTCCTGCTATATCCTTTGTGAAGTCTGCAATGACTTGTTGCCTTCAAAGTTCATGCTTACATAAAATTTTCAGCAGATACATGTTTAAGACAGTTATATAAAGAAAGCTGAAATGAAGCCCTTGTATGTACATCTAATGATTGATGGTTATTCTCACCTATGTATGTCAGAAGTTTCTCAACAGATGTCTTACACATAACAAACAGAAACAGGAAAAACTCATTTGGTAAGGTTGGTCCTGAAGTTAAAATGGTTCCAGTTTGGTGGAAGTCGCCTGGTTCATGTTACAAAGTTCTCTATTTCAAGTGTTTTTTGCAACATGCTGGGTGCCTTATCCTTGGGTTCTTTACTGAAATTATGTAATTCTTAAGTTCATTGCATTCATTTAAGACTCCTTAGATGGAAAAATTTAGAAGGAAGCTTTTCTAAGAGCTGCTCTCCATGTTAATGGAAAAGCCAGAAAGACATGGAGGAAGAGAGAAAATGATGGCATCTGGAAAAACTAATGTAGGAAGGGTCAAGTAACGTGAGAATTGAGATTGATAATAATTTCACCCGATGGGACTTCAAATGTGTGTAAATCTAAAATCTCGATGCTATGGAACGCAATTCAGAACAAGGCATTGTGCTTTGTTTGTTTGCAATGCAATTTCACTTGCACTAGTACAAATACATGAAAGTGCAAAATGAGAAAAATGTTAATTCTGGTCCACTTATTGCTTTGGGTTTTACTTTAATCAGCTTCAGGTTTTATATGCAAACGAACAAAACAAGGCAAAACCTGAAAAGAAAATGAATCAGAATCTGCATTAACATTATTTGCACTCCCATGCTTTTGCATCAATGCAGATGAAATAGTACTGCAAACAAACAAGGCCTTAGGTAGGGTGCAACTTGGGTCAGGTAGGATAGACATTTGCAAAATTTTAAATGAGCCTGAGCTTGATGTGGTTGATATTCTTCGAATCAGGAAACTCCAAGGTTTAAAGTGTTAATATACTTCAAAAATTGAGTATTGCCTAATCACTTACTTTTTTTTTTTGGTCTCAAAATTTGCAAATTATTAGCATTAACTCTAAGTCTCTGTTCACTTTTTGGGAAGTTATTTATTCAAGTAAGTGTTTCCTGTGAAATACTTATTCAGTTAATTGCATTTATCCATGTTCTTTTATTTCCTAGGGAAATAATACAATTACAGTTTTAGCCATACAAAATCATTATTGAAAGGGACAAATTTGCCCCATCAAAGTGTTGGCAATTCTCCCACCACCAGGTGGGAAAGTTATTTATCCACCTTCGGGATGGGTATCACTTTCTATGAACCCCACATAAATCTGAAAAAAATGAACATGGCTATTTTGGTCAATAGGAATCAAAATCATTGACTACTTTTCCCCCTCTCAAAATCCATAAACTGAACAAGCCCCAAGTATTGCAAAATATAATTTGCATTGATACTTTGTGGTATTTTGAACTTGCACTGCAATAAGGTAGGGAATATCTAGTAATGGCCATATGCTTCTTGGAATATATAGATGGAAAGGGAATAAAATCCAATTTTTTTCCTTAAAATTGTGTGCAACAAATCTAGAAATTGTCTATTTTCGTGACATACTACTCAACTGTAAGGATTAACACAGATTATCTGGTTGGTCGGGTCTAGAATAGCCTCTGTCATGCCTTGGCCCATACTCCGTTAGATCTTACAGAACCGATGGGTATTAATAGGCTTTTGATCTGGATATATGTATAACTGACCCAGGCGCAACCACACTGCATGAGGAAAACATTGAGGCAATGGTGGAAAAAATGAACAGAAAACGTTTAGGCCTGATTTGTTTGCAGTGCAATTTTATTGTATTGGTGCAAAACGGAAGTGCAGCTAAGTATGATGCAAATTCTGGTTTATTTTGATTTTAGTTTTTACCTAATTTTGATTGCTTATAGTGCATATGTAAGTAACATAAAACCTGAAGTAAAAATCAAAGCAAAATTGAATCAGAATTTGCACTCTCATGAATTTGTACTAAAATGCATATAAAATATGTAGAGTGCAAACTCAGTTTAGAAAGAGTAACGCAAATATGTACTGTACAAATGTATATAAAATAATACAAAATACAAGGTTTTGCACTTTATTTGTATTTGTATTAAGGTTCAGTTTGGAAAGAGTACAAATTCATGAGAGTGCACCATCCTACATGAGAGTTGGTGGTGTACTCTTAAGAGACTTCTGATCATTACTACTCTACATGTTTGTATTTGTATTCCTTCCAAATTGAACCAAAATATTTGTAGTTGTACTCTTTCCAAACTGAGCCAAAGGTCTAAGGAGTCTCTTAAGAGTGGTGTTTGTGCTTTAGTGTTGGGTCCGGTCTTTGGCCTTGTGTCTTTGCTTTGTTGGGTTGTTGTTGTTTGCTCTTTAGGCCTTGTTCGTTTATTGGTATCTGAGTGATGCTACCTTGGCAAGTGATTCTTAAGCAAAAGTTGCCCAAGTAACTTTCAGTGCTAATGTTTAGTCTTGTTTTCGCTTGGATAAAGAGGGAGGTAGCCATGCAAGAGAGGATTAATGTTTCGGCTAACGGGTGGGTAAGCAACTTACCCACCTTCCAAGAGAGTATCATTTATCCGGAAAATCCATTTTCCATGGAACCCATTATAATGACATGAAAATGCAAGCAATTGACCAACTTACCCCCTATGAGATATCGGCAAACAAACAGGGCCTAAGAGAAAGCCCTTTTTACAAAAAAAAAGAAAAGAAAAATTAACCCTATTTTATGTGTTGGTTTCGAGTTTGGTTGGATACTTGAATTTAGGCCTGGATTCCATATTTGGCCCCACCAAATGATTAGGATTAATTAGGTATTTGGAAATTCACACAAATTTATTGAAAAGCATTAAAATCTGAATTTTATTGTTTGCATATAATTGATAATAAAACTAATGGATTTTCTTCTTTACTCCTATAAATTTCAATGCCAGTGTTTAGAATTGATGTCGTTTTCTTGAAAAATGACATCGTATCAACGTAACATTGAAATCCGTTTTTAAATGCCTACTCTAGGTGTTAGGTTATATTTTTTTTTCTGAAAAATGTACTCTCAGACCATGCCTTGAAAATCGAGAAAGGTGTAGTTTGAGAAAAGGTCTTTATTGGTGTTTTTTACTTTTTTTTCTTGTCATTAGCAACAGTATGCTGATGTGGCATTAAAAAACACCTATGTGGCATCAACCAAAAATAGTTCCAAACCAAAAAAAAATGCTTTTTGAGAAAATGACAGATCACTACAGTATTGTTTTCTCAAGAAAACACCTCTCATGAAATGGCATTAGTTCATAGCCAATATTTATTATTATTTTTTAAATAATGGCATTCCAGATCTCCTACCCACAAACTTTTCCCACATTCCTACCCACAAGCATTCCTTTGGGTAGGGATGTGGGAAAAGTTTGTTAGTAACAGATTCGAGCCAAGAACCCAATAATGCTCCTGGTGTAAGCTGGTTTTCTTCTCTTAGTCCTTTCTTTTCTTCCCTCTTGTTGTTTGCATTTGTATAGGTTGGCTTGTGTCTTTCTACATGTCCCTGCATCTGACATCTCTTGAGAAAAAGGAGATGGGGGAAGAATTCTCGATGGAAGACAAGTGCAAGAAATGTCTCTATGGAAAAATCTTAATAGACAAAGCTCTGAATCTGAATGGGGTAATGGCTAGATTATCGAACATGTGACTGAAGAAAACTAAAGGGTATGAAGTCAAAAAACTCAGAGGTGAGGTTTTTTGGTTTATATTCAAAAGAGAAAAAGACGTTAAAAGAGTGTTAAAATATGAGCTGTGGCTTGTCTTTGGGTATCCTTTCTTGTTGAAGCATTGGGGTCCGAATCTTAACACTTCAAGACTGATGTTTGAAGATTTGAATATCACCATTTGAATCCTGGATGTCCCAGTTGAACAGATGATGAGTAAAGGATCTTAACACTTCAAGACTGATGTTTGAAGATTAGAGTCAATATCAACATGAATGAGCCTCTTGAGAAGGGAGTAAAGGAGAAGAAGCAAAATGGTGAAGAAGTTTGGTACCCTTTTCAATATGAATGACTCCCCATGTTCTGCTACGGTTGTGGGAGGATAGGACATTGTGAATCAACATGTAAATTCACAAAGAGAAAGGATGCAGTGGAGGTCCTTACAAGAAGATTGGCAGATCAGTTGATGGGGAGGGATAGGATGCCCACAGAGTATGGAGACTGGCTAAGAGCAAAGGACGACCTAGAAGAATAAAAATACATAAATGCTGGGGCAATGAGGCTGAGTAGAGAAATTGGAAAAACTAAAAGAGACAAGTCAAAGAAAAATGTTATTTCTAGTTCCAGTGATTTTGAAGAGATACAACAAAAATCAAACTCTGAAGATGGCATTAGGAGTGCTGAAGGTTGTAGTAAGTTGGCTCCTCTATTGGCTACTAGTAGTTTCCTCTCCTCGGAAGAACAACATGGTGAGTTATGTTTGCACTAGGTGCAAGAGTTTAACCGGAATCTGAACTTTTTCGTGTTGTCGGCTTCCTTACTCCGACATGGGTTTAAATTCCATGACAATCCTAATGCTGATGAAGGTAAGAAGAGGTGGAGGGGCTCGAGTATTGCCAATCTCAGTAGTGTGAATGAGGTTAGAGGGAACAGATCGCTGAAATCTCTTCAAAAAGGGAAAGTCTCAAACGTTGTAATTGATATTTTGGAAGATATGGAGAAGGCTGTTGATGTGGAAGCAACTCAGTTACTCAATTGTTGAAAAGTGGTTTCGAGATTTGTGAAGGAAAAGATAGGTCTATTGACCACGAAAGCTCCCAAAGAAATGAATCACATCCTCCCTCGACAAAAGGCAAGAAAAGAAGCAAACCGGTCAGGCTGAGAATTTTGCGAATTCAGATCCGGAGCTAGGTGACATCACAAGGAAGAATGTAAACAAAAAAAAAAAAAAAGAAGTTCGAAGATGTGGACATTTACATAGAGGTGATGAGGAACTTCCAAGGGGACATTGAAATGTGCGAGAAGAAAAAAGATGATGACAACACCATGATCTTTCAACTCCTGGACAAGGTACCTCTTCTGTTTCCCCATCCAAGAAAAATTATAAACTCATTCTCAAAAAGATTTCAAAAGAGACTCTCTCTTGGAACTTATAAGTTGGATAGGAAGGTTTTGGATCAGAGGAAAAAAAAATCACTCTGCACATGAATCCAGGCTGAGGGATCTTAAAATACCAAAACCTACTGTCCAAAATGCAACTAGAGAGAGCAACGAAATTTCAAAACATCCCATAAAACATGGGACCCAAGTGGGAAAAATTTCTTTGAACCGAGTAGTAAAGAGACAGAAGCAATTTGTGTTAAATATGAGACCAATACTCCTTGATTTGGGTCTAGATTTTAATTTAATAAAAAGACCTAGAGATGGGGTATCCTTTCCTTATACCTTGATTGCAGTGGCAAAGCAGCTAGTTTGGGGAAGAAAATGGCCACGTAATTTACCTGCTATAAATAAGCCAAGGAATGGTGATTTTAAGTCTAAGCAATGGAAATTAGCTTTACGGTTGCTTCTGGTTCTTTTCTCGTCAAGGAAAAGTTTATCCAATCATAGGTTTTTGGGGATGATTAGCTCTATTAGGCGGATCTGTTTACCTCTATGTCCTCTAAGTAGTAAGTTGTGCAAGTTTGTTAGGGTTGTTCAAACAGGGGAAAATAATAAGTGGGCTCTGGTGGCTGTAACGGATCAGTCACTAATTGTGCAATGAAGGTTATCAGCTAGAACTGTCAGGGCTTGAGAACCCCCTGGTAGTTCATGCAACGCAAGAGGTTATCCGAACTCTGTCTCAAAAAATTGTCTTCTTAATTGAAACTAAATGCTCTTTATTAGAATGCACAAATAAATTAAAATCCATAAGGGATTGGAAAAGATGGGGTATTGATCCTATAGGTAGGACTGGGGATTAGCTCTATTTTGGGAGTAGGACCTGAATCTGAGTATTAAAAAACTTATTCAGTATTTCATCCATATTGAGATCAGGGACAATGATAACAACTACTGGGCCCGCACTTTTGTGTATGGAGATTAGAGAGGCAAATAGGAAAAAAAGAAAGCATTTCCTGGTGGAATGGGATGCCTTAGCCTCCTCTATTTCCAACCCTTGGATCTTAGTGCGGGATTTCAATATGTTGTTTATTAAGGAGGATAATGAGGGTGACAGAGAGTGCAGAAAATGGGAATTGAATAGAAATAGGGCTTTCTTAAGAAAGTGGGATCTTAAAGTGGTTAAGAGTTTTGGTCCAAAGTTCACGTGGTGTAACAAAAGGGAGGGGAAAGATGCAATATAGGAGGTTTTGGATAGAACAGTTTGCAATCAACAACGGAGTCAAGTTTTCAGTCAGGCGTGTGTTTTCCATTTAATAAGTGGGGGATCTGACCATTTACCATTTGCTCTAGAAACCCATCAATTTGAGAAAGGTAAAAAGAGGCCATTCAGATTTGAGAAAATGTGGGTTGATTATGAAGATTGCCAAAAAATAATTGAAGATACTTGGCATAAAGATGTGAGAGGTAATTCCAAACACAAACTTCAAAAACAAGGAATCCAACTCAGAGGAGTGTTAAAGAAACGGAATAGGAAAATCTTTGGAAATATGCAAGAAAAAATTCAAAGAGTAAATGATAAGCATCAAGTGGACCTGTGGAAATCTAGGGATGAAAGGAACCAAAAGAGGATAGAGGAGCTAGGAAAAGACTTAGATGGTTGGTTAAAAAGGGAGGAAACCCATTGGGCTAAAAAATTGAGGTGTAAGTGGCTAAGATGGGGTGATAAAAAATACAAGGTTTTTCCACCAGAAAAGACAAAGTAGGAGGTACAGAAATAGGATCCTAAAAATAAAGGATATGGATGGGATTTGGATTGTAGGGCAGAAAGAGATTGAAAAATCTTTTGCTAACTACTATCAAACCCTTTTCAAATCCTCAAACCCATCCAACATTGAAGAAGCAATCAGCCACATCCCAAGTGTCATCTTAGTGGATGACAACTAAACATTGGAAGAGATGGTCATAGATGAAGAGATTGAACAAGTACTAAAACATATGAGCTCACACAAAGCCCATGGGCCTGATGGTTATCATATTTTTTTTTCTATGAAAAGTATTGGAATATTATAGGAGAAGATGTCATAAATGTAGTTAAAAGTTTTTTCCAAGATAACCTAATTAGACCAGATCTGAACCAAACTTTTATTACCCTTGTTCCTAAGGTTAAATATCCTGAGGACATCAACCACTTTAGGCCCATCGGCCTTTGTAATACCTCCTACAAGATAACTGCAAAAGTACTAGCAAATCGGCTAAGGAGGTTTTTGGAGAGAATAATCTCCAAAAATCAAAGTGCTTTCCTTCAAGATAGATATATAGGGGATAATATTCTCTTGACTCATGAGATTCTTCACCATATAAAGAAGACAAGCTAAAAAATGTCTCATAGAAATTAAATAAGATATGAGCAAAGCCTATGACAAGGTGGAATGGCAATTCTTTCGAAGGGTAATGGAAAATTTGGGCTTTGGCCAGAAATGGGTAGGTTGGATAATGAATTGTATAACATCAACATCTTATCAAATTCTGATTAATGGATCTCAAAGTATGAAAGTGTGGCCTGAGAGAGGTCTTAGGTAGGGTGATCCCATGTCTCCATGTTTATTTTTGTTGTGCTCTGATGTTTTCTACTCTCTCCTAAATAAATTAGTGTCAAATGGTAGCATCTCTGGTGTTAAGTTAAATCAACAAAGTCCCACAATTTCTCATTTGTTTTTTGCTGATGATAGCTACATCTTTACCAAAGATGATTTGGAAGAGGGTCACAAAATTTTGGATATCATCAAACTGTATGAACAAGCATAAGGTCAAAAGGTGAATATTGAAAAATCTGAAGTCAAATTTAGTTCAAATATCCACCAAAAAATCCAAAAGTAGGTTGCTAGAAGTCCCTGACTAAGAAGGGTGGAAAACCCTCTATATACCTTGGCTTTCACCCTTAGATAAGTAGGTCCAAAAAAGAAGGTTTTAACTTCTTGGTGAATAGGGTTGAGGACAAAACAAAAAGCTAGCAAAGCAAATTCCTCTCTCATGCGGGGAAGGAAGTCTTGATCAAAGTAGTGGTTACTACTATCCCCTCCTACTGTATGTCATGTTTTTCTATTCCAAAAACCATATGTGATAAACTAAAAAAAGACTCAGAGGCAATTCTAGTGGGGTAAAACTGAAAGAAGTAACAAAATTCATTGGGTCAACTGGAACCAGAACTGTAAAAATAAGTTGGATGGAGGTTGTCGTTTCAGGGATCCTGAGCTGTTTAACAAGGCTTTTCTAGCAAAATTAGCTTGGAGGATTGCTTCTGGGGAAGACAGTCTGTGGGCCAATGTAATTAGAGTAAAGTATGTGAAGAATAAAAACTTTCTGAGTGCAAATTTTTCTAGCAGTGGATCCTGGAGGTGGAGAAGTATCTTGGATGGGAGAGAAATTCTTAGACAAGGTGCTTGTTAGAGCATTGGTTCTGGTGAAAATGTCAAGATTTGGGATGACCCTTGGATCCGTGATTTACAAGGATACATAATTTATGGGCCTAGACCAAGGCCTCAAAACATTGTGTTTGTAAAAGATTTCATGCTCCCAAATGATAGAAAGTGGAATGAAAACCTAATAAGGAGTTGTTTCCTTCCATCAGTGGCTGAAAAAGTGCTAAGTATAAATCTCCCTTTCTTTGAGTGGCTAGATAGGCTGGTTTGGCTTCCTTCTAGAAATGGCAAGTTTAGTGTAAAATCGACATATTTTAAAGCAAAAAGCTTAAGTAACCCCCTTATTCTGGAGATAGATGGTGTAAGACAAGAAGATGAAAGGGGCCTATGGTCAACTATTTGGTCATTACAGGTAGAACCAAAGATCAAAGCATTTGTATGGAAATTTTGTCACAATGGAGTGGCAGTTGCTTAGAATCTAGTTAATAGAAATGTTTTCTTAGATCGAATCTACAAGGTTTGTGGTTATGAGAATGAAACAATCATGCATGATCTGTTTAGGTGTGACCATGCTAGAAGTGTTTGGTTTGTGAGTGGCATTGGGCTTAGAATTGATGAGCTGAACTTAAATTCTAGTTTTAAAGAGTGGCTAAAAAATTGGGTATTAATGTGTAGAAGGCCTGAACACAAAGGAAACAATTTACTTCCCTTCTCAGTAAGACTGTTGTGGGGTAAACAATGCTATTTTTGAAAATGAGGCCCCTAACCCAACTTTTGTGAATACAAAGGAAATAATATCAGCAATGAAGAATCTGAGCCAAGCAATGATAAAGCCGAGACAAAATCAACACCCTTCTAGTGCCCCATAGGTCCCCTCCCCGTTTTGGACAAAGCCGACTCATCCTTGGATGAAGATAAACGTGAACGACTCTTTTGTGGTTAGTATTGGTATTGCTAGTAATGGGTTAGTGACTCGTGATGCAGAAAGAAGATGCCAAGCCCTCTGTTTTGGTAGATGTCAGGCCAGTTCAGCTAGCCAAGCTGAAGCTCTAGCTATCCTAGAAGCACTAAAAGCCGCTACTCAAAAGAACAGAAGAAGTTTTTAATAGAAAGTGATTGTAAAGACCTTATCTATCCTAGAAGCACTAAAAGCCGCTACTCAAAAAAACTAAAGAAGTTTTTAATAGAAAGTGATTGTAAAGACCTTATTAATAGTACTTCTTGCCAAGGCTCAAATTGCTCTTTTTGGAACTTACTTTGTGATTTGGGATATTTTAAAGTTGGCAAGTTCCTTCCAATGTTTGTTTTGTTTTGTCCCCAGATCAGCAAACAAGGTAGCTCATCTAGCAACAGTTCATGGTAGGTTTGAATCCGATTTGTCAATGAACACATTTCCAAGTTGGGCGGTGGAAGCTTTAAAGGAAGATGATAGGATTTTCTCTTAATGTTTTGTGTTTTCTTTATTCTGTTTATTTTCTCTTTTTAGGGTCTGTAGTAAGTAGTTAGTTTTGTTGTTTTAGTATATTTATTTTCTTGGTTATGTTGTATTGATCATGCTTGTTCTCCTTTATCTTCGATGGAAGCTTTCTTCAGTTCACAAAAAAAAAAAAAGATCCGAGCCAAATTATTAATGAATCCCAGATGGATATGGTTAATGGGTCTAGAAGTGGATATGCCTAGGAACTAATAATTGGGGAGTCTAGGGGCCCATTTGGAGTTCTTTTTTGGGAAGATCTTCTGGTAGTTCTGACAGTTAAAAGATGCATTGAGCTTTTGCATGAAGATCTAAGTAGCCCGAAGCACATTTGGCATATGTGCGTCTTTCCGTGTGAGAATAAAACACAAAATACACGAAAAATGTTCATTTGGAGCTTCCCGAAAGCAGCCCAAAATGGGCTTTTCATGTCTTTTCGACACTTTGTCTTTTGACTGCTAGATCTTCTGCGTGCCAAACAGAAATAGACCAAAAATTGATCTTCTCAACTTGTAAACAGCCAAAAAACTGCATGGAAAGACACACCAAACAAGCTCTAGATCTTTTCTTCACATGGTGCTCCTCACACCAACCTTACAGTACGTCTCAGCTGCATATTGGAAAGATTTGTGTTGTTATTGACGGGGGAGATGTTCCCAACAGACAATGGGATGTGCTGTGAGGTCGGTGTGAAGGGAACAAATTCCGATTCATAATTGGGCTGGAATCTGGATTTAGGTACCTTTCAACTTTAGAAATTATAAAATTAATAAAACTAATATAAGAATAAAAATAATCTCAGGAGTACAAATTGTATTATTTGTATTTTCGAACTGAGCCAAAAAAAAAAAAACAGAAAGACAAGCAGAAAAATAACCATGGTCTTTAGCAAGCTTGGCGCCGAGACAGCGGGGATTTGCCTTTTGCCTTGGAGGCTTGGACAGATATCTCACCTCGGAGTGGCATGAATCTTATCTGATACCGATTGGACTGATATATCTAGGATAGGACCGGGTATACCCTCCATTAATCAGTATTCAAAATTACAATGGTACCCTTTACGTTGAAACATAGAGAGAGAGGGAAAGAGACGTAAAACAACGGATAAAGAAGTGAGTTGTTTCATACTTGGGAATTGAGTGAAACGAACGTGGACTAGCAATCCTCCTCTTTCTCCTTTTCCTGCTATTCTTTGTCTTCTCTTCCGAAGCTCTTCTACTAATGCCCTAACCTCCTCCAGTCCTCCTTCGTACTTCAATCTCTCACTCTCTCTCTCTGATAAACTGTTTCAATTTTTTTTTTCTGCTGTGCGCAGTAGGTTTTTGACATCGTTTTTTTTTTTTTGTTAATTAGTGTGAAAATAGTTGCAGAAACATAAGTTGATATATCTCTCTATTTTCTTTCACGGTAACCGATCGATGTTCTTTTTGTTGAAATAATAATATTTGGTTTCTGATTGCTCTTGTTCCTGTAATATATATTTTCTTCACGTTTCTTTTTATTTGGAGTTTGTGTTGCTTGGAACAAGTCTTAGATCGTTTGGTTGACAGAATTTGTGTGAGTTCTTGAATCTCGATACAGTAACACCAAAGAAAAAGAAAAAGAATCTTGATATAGTAATTTTCTTGTTTGTGCTTCGAAGTTGAAAACTCGTAGAAAAACTTCACAACTCTAGATTGCTTATTGTGTTCCGCAGATGAAAAGAGTTGTGAGTTTCTTCTTCTTCTTCTTCTTCTTCTTCTTCTTCTTCTTCCTGCAGTTTGTCATTTGAAAAAACCCACAGTATTTTCCACCTTTTGATTAGATAACGGTAATAGTTGTCAACCTTACTTATCTCTTTCATCTCTATCATGATTTCGAATGGAATTTTTCCTGAGTGCTGGCTAGCAGAAACTATTTAGTTTTGTTTTTTTTTTTGTATGTGTGTGTGTTACAGTTGGGGATTCGATTTGGCGTCAATAAATTAAATGGGCTGAAGGGATGAGAACCAGTTAGAGCATTCTTTGTGTTTTGTGTTTTGTGTTAGTGTTCATAATTTTTAAATAAATTACTATTTGTTGCTTTGGTGATCCCTCTGCTTGTCTCCCTTTGATCTTATAACTTGACTATGCCAATTATATGATAAAAAGATGCAGTCTGTCTAGTAGCAAACATTTTCTGTGGTATAATTTGGTTTCCCAGACAAGCACAGACAAGTTCACTCATTGAAAATTTCCCCAGCTTCATCTTGTGAATTGCCTACACAATAGACATAAGAAAGCCTCTTGGTTGAACCCTATTGTTTCAGTTCCTAGGTGTACATATATAGAAACTGCAATTAATGTCCATCCAGTATGAGATAAATTTCCATCTTCTCAAAATTTTCTTTTTATGGTTTCTTTCTTCTGGCTATTTGTAATGAAATAAAGAAATAACAGATAGCTCTGTTAATTGTATTATCCTTGTGGGTTAATTGGTTGACTTCATTGAAGATGATTCTAGTAGCTAGGATTCTATTGCAAGCACTAACCATGATTCTTGATTAGTGAGAGGAGATGGCAAAGACTGTTGATTTGGAGAATGGTTGGGAAGAGATGAAGAAATGGATGGCCAAACTTAAGGCCACTCTCGAGGGTCAATCTGATTCTCCATTCGATTTTGAAGAATCCGTAAAGCTGTACACGTATCCTTTCATGATTTGTTGTTAATTATTGTTTTCTTTCTTAATTAGGATGCTTAGTGATGATGGCCATAGAAGATTTTTATTGTGTGAAATATCCTTTACTTGTTAAACTACAGAACCATTTTTAATTTGTGTACCCGAAACCGAAAGTCCGATCATACTGAATATGCGGTAGAGCTATACAAAAGATACCGTTCAGCTATAAATGAGTACATCAATGAGATGGTGAGACAACATTTCTCTTTATTATAAACTCAATTCTTTGTAATCTTTTTCCTTGCATAGTCTGTTTTCAGAGATTCAAGAGGGCTAGGGGTGTTCATAGTTCGGTTTTTTGAAAATCGGTAACCGAAACCGAATGGAAACTGATCGGTTAACCGTTGGTTTTTTTTTATTTATAATATTTATTATAAAAAATATATAAAATTTATAATAAAACACTATAAATATATATAATATTATATTTTAAATAATAAATAATATATTATATATTATAAATATATATTTATATATAATGTATATTTATTAATTTATAATTTATAGAAAATATAATATA
This sequence comes from Nelumbo lutea, assembly GCF_056320005.1. Taxonomy (NCBI): domain Eukaryota; kingdom Viridiplantae; phylum Streptophyta; class Magnoliopsida; order Proteales; family Nelumbonaceae; genus Nelumbo; species Nelumbo lutea. Next base: position 107,314,350 of record NC_142686.1, read on the forward strand.
TATATAAATATATGTATACTGGTCAATTCGATTAATTGTTGGTTTTCTATTTTGGTTAATCGAAACCAAATCGATACATTCGTTTTTTTTTTAAATGCTGAACTGGAACCAAACCAACCGATTTGGTTAACCGAATTTTCAGTCAGGTTTCAGTCAATTTGGTTTTTTGATTTTTTTTGCTCACCCCTAAAGAGGAGGAAGGCATTAGCTTTGAGGAATGTCAGCTTTGAAAATTTTGATGTCTTTCTTTTGAGATTGTTGATAAACCTGCTCCATGGGAATCTTCATAGGCTTTTTTTTTCCAGCTAGATATATAATTTTCTTTTTAAACTGTCAAGTTTTAAAAGTAATAAATGTTGAAGTGTTTTAATTAAATAGTAGCAATTAAACTTCATCTAATGAGGAGAAAAATAAAACACATAGATGAATTGATAAACAATACAAAAGGATTGAGAATTTATAATCTAAAAATTATCACCCAAGTTCCAACTCTGTTGGTCTTCTGATTTCCTAATCTAAAAAGCTTGTTTCATCATTGTCACTGAATTTCAAATTATGCCTTGCTGTGTCCTTTCTTTCCTTTGTCTTCGCATCTTAATTGGCATATTTTATCTCCTGTTTCATATGTTTTGTATGATTCTTAGTTTACACTGCTTACACCATTTTTCTGTTGAAAATTTACTTTTTTTTCAACATTTCTGTTGAATTAGATCACAAAATAGTCCATTCATGGAATTAAACTACTGAATTGCCTTTTAATTTCCTTCTTTCCTCCCATAAATAGGTGTTGCCCTCTTTAAGAAAGAAACATGGCATATTTTTTCTGAGAGAGCTTCAAAAAAGGTGGTCAAATCACAACATTATGGTCAGATGGCTCTCTAAGTTCTTCAGTTATCTTGATCGCTACTATGTTGTGAAGCAATCTCTCCCTAACCTTGATGAAGTTGGAAAAGCATGCTTCCATGATCTTGTAAGTAAATCCTGTAACTTCATATGTCTCTTTCTTGGGCACATACAACACTTACGAACAAGTCCTCTTATGCTCCTCAGAGTTATAACATGTTTCTTGTTAATTTCAGGTATACAATGAGATGAAAGATAGAGCAAAAGATGAAATAAATTTTTTAGTAGGTTCTATCTCAATTGGGGATATAACAGTTTTAAATTCAACTTTTGTATTAGCTAATTGAAACCATTTTTCTTTTCATTTCAGATTGAACAAGAGCGGGAAGGTGGGCAGATTGATTGAGATTTAGTTAGAAGTATTGTATCTATGTTTAGAGATGTAGGGGTTTCAGGGATTGAACTATATGAGAATGACTTTGAAGTATACATGCTTGAAAATACATCTGTTTACTATGCTAGAAAAGCTTTGGACCATATCTTGGTGGATTCTTGCCCAGATTATATGTTGATGGTTGGTATTTGTTCCGTCTCAATGATCTAGTGAAAAATAAAATCTGTAGGGTCAGCTGCAAAAATGTTAATAATTTCATTATGATATTTTTCAGGTGGAACAATGCTTGAAAACTGAGAAAGAGAGAGTTTCTCATTACCTATGTCCAAGCACTGAACCAAAGTTGTTAGAGGTATTTATGTAGTCTTTACTTTGATCTTTGGAAAGAGATGACATGCATGGTAACACTGTAACCTTATCCAATGTAATTTGCCAAAACAGAAAACATAACGTGAACTTTTGTTTGTACATGCAAACCAACTCCTTGAAAAGGAAAGCTCTAGATTGAGTAGACTTCTTGAAGATGGTCAGATTTGTATCAGTATATCAGTGTCATCTTGTAATTGGTGCAAATAAAAGTGAAGTCTTTCTCTTTATGTTGAAATTGATTGACCTATTTTTATTTGATATAGGCAAAAGATCTGTCAAGGATATATAAATTCTTCTCGAGAATCACCAATGGACTAGAGTCAGTATCCACAATATTTAGAGAGGTGGGTACGAGTTTCACAAATGGTGATTTGATCATTTCCCTTATTTTGAAAAACCAGGAAAATCCCTAGTGAAAAGACAAACAAACTACTAGAAAATCAATACATAAGGATGTGTTTGTCTTTAGAACATGTAGTAGCAACTTTAATGTGTCCTATGTGCTGCAGCATGTAACTTCGATTGGTCAAGCCTTGGTTAGAAATGCAGCAGATGAAGCAAGCCACAAAAAGGTAGGACAGTTACTCTCCTTTTCATAGTTTTTATTGTAAAATCATTTACTAATTTGGAAATTGGGTTATTTGAGTTTCAATTTTGTGTTGTATGAAATATAAGACATCAAGGCCATATTCTTCTATTCTTTAACTTGGTGGACATGTGATCAATCTATGTTAAATCTAATGTGGAATGCTTATATATATAATATCTGCATAGATTTTTTGTTGTAATTTGCAAAATCCATCCATAATGCATGCCAAAGTTGCTGATCTGAGCATTTTTTTCTACAGGTGGAGAGTAAAGACATTGTTGGTTTCCCAGAGCAGGTAATGATTTCAGTGAAATCTCCAATATTTCCACAAATCTCCTGATAATTCCTTAGATTTTCACTACCTAATAAATTAACTCTTCTTGAAATAAATTAGATGTTGCTGTACCAATTAAATTAAATGTAATCATCTCTCACATGGGATTGCTTTATATAACTAGATTAGATGTTGTTGTACCATGTACCAACTAAAGAAAAGAAACCTTGCAGTGGTCTCATCACCATAGTAATTTATGCTTTCCTTTATGATCCTCAGGTTTTTCTTAGGAAAGTGATTGATCTACACGACAAGTACTTATCCTATGTCAATGGCTGCTTTATGAATAATTTAATCTTTCAGAAGGTTGGTTTTCCACGCAGTTTTCCTTGGATCACATTCTTTGATCTATATTCCTTTGTTGGTTTTTATGCATCAAGTTTCAATTAGTTGAAGTTGATGCTCATTGGCTGTTTTGAATTGAAGGCACTTGATGAAGCTTTTGAGGTTTTCTGCAACAAGCAAATTGCAGGAGTCTCCAGTGCAGAAATATTTGCAACATTCTGTGACCGTATCCTCAAAAAAGATGGTGGAAGTGAGAAGCTAACAGATGAAGCCATTGAAGAGACACTTGATAAGGTCTAATTTGATTTGTAATGTATCTTCTTTCATGAAGTTAGTTTTAATTCTTCAAAACATTTTTACTCTACAGATTGTAAAATTAATTGTACATCTCCATCAGAAGGATCTTTTTGCTGAGTTCTGCAGGTAGAACTTTCTTTTGGAAATTACTCTTCCATGTTGTAATCAATCCCCATCTCATCCAGTGTTAGATGGTTCACATCTATCACAAAATCTATCTTATTGGACTCTGTTGCAGGAAAAAGCTTTCCCGTAGGCTCCTTTCTGATAGGAGTGTTAACGAGGAACATGAAATGTCTCTGTTATCTAAACTCAAGCAGCAATTTGGTGGTCAGTTCACATCAAAGATGGAGGGAATGGTTTTTTAAACTACTTTAGAGCCTACTTTTTTTTTATTCTAATTGCTTTGTCCTTTTGGCAGAAGCCAAAGTATAATGGAACCAATCATTTGAGCTTTTTTCTTGATATTCTTGATGCACAATCAGGTCGAAGATTTGATCTTAGGAAGGGAAAAGCAAGTTGAATTTGGGAATTATTTAAGGGACAACCCACATGAAAATAGAGGAACAGACATGTCAGTTACAGTCCTAACGACTAGATTCTAGCCCACATACAAATCCTCCGAACTGAATGTTCCTACAGAATTGGTAATTATGGAACATACAGTTTAATCACATTAATTTCTTGGAATGACCTATTCTTTCAGAGTGTTTGATAGTTCTCATCACTCTTCTCACCTTGCAGATTAGATGTATTGAAGTTTTTAGTAGATTCTATACTTCAAATACCAGAAACCGAAAGCTGACTTGGATGTCTCAATTTGGTTACTGATGAAGGAGGATTTGGCCCGACCTCTCTATTATGTGACACGTGGCAGAAACAACAGCTCGGCAAAAGGGGCCAAGCCTAGGCGGGAACAAGGGGACACACTTCGCCGAACTGACCCTTGTAACAGCTCAGGATACACACTTCGCCGAACTAGACGGTTAGGCAGTGACGGTTCTGTCTCAGCAGAAAGGACGATGACCGAATTGACAAGCACAAGGGTAATCATACCCGATCTAAGAAGGGCCTCGGGATGAGTACACGAAGTGACTATAAGAGCCCCCTGCCCCCCGACAACGGAGGTATGCAAACATTGCGCTATCTGGTATTACCTTGCTTTTGAAGGATTCTAACTTGAGCTTCGGAGCCTCTACACCGGGTTCTCCCCGGAGCTTTCCCATCTCCTCCGTTTCAGGTTCCCTGCTACCCCGTTCGGAAGCAAGGCAATGGACAGCTAAGACCAGCCGGATCGCACTCCATCAATTAGCGTCGTCTGTGGGAAACGCTTCAAAAAGCCTCCCTCCAAACTTCGATAACCCCTTTTTCTTCAAAAAACCCAACACTCATGGCCTCCTCTAGCAACACCGAACATGGCACGGAGACAAACGCCACCGGGGAGCAACTTCAGGTCCCCGTAGTGTGCGTTGGACAGTTCACCATCCCCTTTTGACGGATGGGATCCCCATCTTGAACGCGCCACAAGCAGTGGCACCCGTAAACCCTCCTACCACAAGCGTCCCTTTTCCTCTCCCCATTGAGACAACCTTCACTGAACCAACTGCCGTCCCCTTGGCAGCTAGCCAAAACCGATTGGAGGACCTGATGCAGTGCATGCGGGCAATGCAAGCCCAAATGCAACAGTTCCAGCAACACCAACTTCACCAGCACCAAGTGCTGCACAACATCTCCCAGGATCACTATCAACAGCAGTTCCCATAACTGCCACTGAACCAACCACTACTTCCACCTCGCCACCCCGCTCCGAGGCCGGTCAAGGCCTCCCCGCAGGATGGGTGCCCCCGCCCGGCGAAGGCCTCCTGGCCCCAGAACCACCCCAACAGCCAGGCCTTGTCCCCAGGCAGAAGAGAGAAAAATGTCATCCCCGCCTCGCAACCCGCAGGCGGGTCGAGAACCTCGCCTGCGAGGTCGGCACCCCGGTGCTCCAAGCCCGAGCTCCCGCTCACCGAAAACCGATTCAGCGCCCTGGCGGCAGGCTACTAGCACTCCGGGCCCATCGGGCTCGGTAACACGGAGGGCAGCAGAGCCAGCACAAGGCCCGCTCAACAGCAAAGGCGCCGGTGAAGTCGCCGAACTGCCACCCGCGCCTTGTCGGAATTCAAAGGCAAAGACACGAGCTCGGACGAGGTAGGGGCTGCCCCGGCTCTCTCCGTTCCTTCCCTCCTCGCATCGGAACTCCTGGCGGTCCCCTTACCCAGAGACTTCAAGCTCCCACCTCTGGACAAGTACGACGGGTCCTTCGACCCCAATGACCACGTTGACGCCTTTCAGTCGCAAATGCACCTCCCCAGGGCTAGCGAATCGTGCATGTGCGTGGCCTTTACCACCACCCTCAGGGGGGTAGCCCGCACTTGGTACAGGAACCTGGCCCCCGGGTCGATAAAGTGCTGGGCCCAGTTCGTGCAAGTCTTCACCACACACTTCGTCACCAACCGACGGTTCCCCAGAACAGAGGAAAGCATCTTCGGAGTGGTCCAAAGAGAAGGAGAATCTATTCGGGGCTACATCAAGCGGTTCAACAAAGCATGCTTGCAGATACCGTGGTTGGACCCTGCAGTGCAGCTCGCGGTGGCCAAAAGAGGGGTGACGCACAAAGAATTCAAATGGCACATGGGGGCCAACCAGCCCGCGACTGTGGCCGAATTCCTCAAACTCGCGGATAAGTTCATGAGGACAGAGGAAGAAATCAACCAACGAACCGAAGGCGGGAACGAGAAAAGAAAGAGAGAAGGCGAGCTCTCCAACCCGGCAAATAGAAAAAACCTGACCCGGGAGCCGAAGCCGAACCAGTCCTTCCGAGCCCCCCTAGCAGTTCGGACGGACTACACGCCGTTAAACACGAGGCAGACAGAGATCTTAATGACGATCAAAGACGCTCCGTACGTTAAGTGGCCACCTCGCCTAAAGGGAAATCCGAACGAGAGAAACAAGAATTTGTATTGTAGTTTCCATAGAAACCATGGTCATAGCACCGAACAGTGTAATAACCTCCGGGACGAGATAGAGGGACTCATCCGTCGCGGATACTTGAGAAACTTTGTACAGCACAGCAATAACAATAAAGCATGTCGATAAGAGGAGCACAAAAAGGATGCCCCTGAGTCTAGCAACAGACCTGCCGAACCGTTGCAGAAGCAGCCTCCGGAAGAGAGGCCAGTTCGGGGAACCATCCACGTAATAGTGGGAGGTTCGGTGGTAGCGGGGTGTACCTCGGCAGTAGCCCGGACTTCAGTTCGCGAAGCGGCCCTCAAAGAACGGAACCCCCCAAAGAGACCAAAGACCGAAGAACCAATCTTTTTCACGGAGGACGACGCGCGAGGAGTCCACTACCCACATGATGACGCGCTTGTCATTAAGCTAAGGATCAGCGACTTCGAGGTCAGGCACGTACTCGTCGATTCGGGCAGCTCAGCGGACATCCTCTTCAAATCAGCATTTGACCAGCTGCAGTTACAGAGGAGCGAGCTGAAGCCCACGAACACTCCCCTGGTAGGTTTCAGCGGAGAGGAAATCAGGCCCCTCGGAAAAGTAACTGTCCCTGTGGAAGTCGGCACATGGCCTTGTGCGGTCAGACTCAACCATGATTTCCTGGTAGTCACGACCCCCTCCCCATACAATGCCATAATAGGGCGGCCGATCACGCATATCCTACGGGCGGCGGTCTCCACCTACTATTTGGCCATGAAGTTCCCTACGGACTTCGGTATAGGGGCAGCGCGGGGCGACCAGCTCGAGTCCCGCAAGTGCTACGTTGCCGCCCTGAAGGGAAAAACCAAGGCGGCCGATGACCTCGAACTGGAGCGGCCTGCGGAGCAAGGTGAGGAGCGAGCTTCGCCCACGAAGGAAACAGTCACAATCCCAACTTTAGCTACGGACCCAACTTGCACATTAAGCATCGGAGCTTCCATCGAAGACCCCCTATGAGCCGAACTGGTGAGTTATTTACTTCAAAATTTAGATAATTTTGCCTGGTCCGCGGCCGACATGCTCGACATTAGCCCCGGACTGATAACTCACAAACTTAATACTGACCCTGTAGTCAGACCCGTTAGACAGAAGAAATGCAACTTAGCCCCAGAACGCTGGAGAACGGTCGACGAGGAGGTCGAGAAGCTCCTCGCAGCAAACTTCATAAGGGAAGTCCATTACCCGAGCTGGGTGGCCAACCCGGTGTTGGTAAGAAAGGCAAGCAGCAAGTGGCGCATGTGCGTCGACTATACCGACCTGAACCGAGCTTGCCCGAAAGATTGCTTCCCCCTCCCCAGAATTGACCGCCTAGTGGACGCGACCTCGGGAAACGAGTTGCTAAGCTTCCTGGACGCCTACTCGGGCTACAACCAAGTTAGGATGGACCCATCCGATGAGGAAAAAACCAGCTTCATAACCGAGTTCGGCCTATATTGCTACAAAGTCATGCCCTTCGGACTAAAAAATGCCAGGGCGACTTTCCAAAGACTTTTAAATAAGCTATTTTGGCCCCTGATTGGTACGAAGATAGAGTGCTATGTAGACGACATGGTCGTCAAGACACAGTTTTCACAAGAGTTAATACAAGACTTAGATTCTGTTTTCCAAATCCTGCGTCAGTTTAGCATGAAGTTGAACCCCAACAAGTGTGTCTTCGGCGTCACCTCGGGCAAGTTCCTAGGCTACATTGTCAATCGGCCCGGTATTGAGGCCAACCTGGACAAAATAAAAGCCATTCTAGATATGAAACCACCTCGGAAAGTAAAAGAGGTTCAGAGGCTAAACGGCCGCATAGCCGCTCTAAGCCGCTTCTTGTCTAAGTCAGCAGACCGCTGCCTACCCTTCTTCAAGGCAGTCAAAGGCAAAGGGTTCGAGTGGACCCAGGACTGCCAGTTCACGTTCGACAAACTAAAAGGTTACCTCGCTAGTGTGTCAACCTTAGCCCGACCCGAGGTGGGCGAGGTCTTAGAACTGTACCTCTCGGTGGGCGACGAGGCGGTCAGTTCGGTACTGATAAAGGAAACAGACCGGGTCCAACGACCCATATATTATGTTAGTAAAATTTTGCAGGGAGTAGAGGCAAGGTACCCGGAGATAGAAAAACTAGCATACGCCCTAGTAATAGCAGCTCGAAAACTCCGCCCGCACTTCCAGGCTCACACCGTCATCGTCCTAACTGACAAACCTCTTAGACAAGTTTTACTCAAACCCGAAGTCTCCGGTCGACTGACGAAATGGGCCATCGAACTCAGCGAGTACGACCTTCAGTACAAACCGAGAACTGCTATCAAGGCCCAAGCTTTGGCAGATTTTATCGCCGAGTGCACTTTCAGCCACGAAGCCCCACTGGTCGAGCCCGAGGTCCCCAGTTGCAACGAACCCGGAGCTCCTGAGCCCATAGAGTCCAAACCCCGTGAAGTAGCAGCCAGTGTGGCATCTCTCCTGGTCAGGTGAAGCGCGAACTGGATGAGGAGCCCTGGATCCTTCACGTGGATGGTTCCTCGAACCGGCAAGGCAGCGGAGCTGGAATAGTCTTGTGCGGCTCGAGCAGCGCAAAAGTAGAATACACACTCCGCTTTGAGTTCACGGCATCCAACAACGAGGCAGAGTACGAAGCACTGATCGCCGGGCTGGACCTAGCGCGAAAGGTTAAGGCAAAACACTTGGTCATCTGCAGCGATTCTCAGCTCGTGGTAAACCAAGTTATCGGCGAATACGAAGCACGCGATCTCTCCATGATCGCATATTTGGCCAAAGTAAAAGAAGCCCTGCTCAACTTTCGGTCACACATCATCAGGCAAATCCCGAGGTCAGAAAACACTGAGGCCGACGCCGTGTCCCGGTTAGCCAGCACGAGTCACAACAATATGAGAACTGTGTACATAGAGGACTTACCTCGGCCTCGTAATTTCGGGGGGACAGAGGAGGTCGCTCCCGTCTTAGAAGCAGAGTCGAGCTGGATCGATCCACTCGCGAGCTTCCTGATAGACGGAACCCTCCCTGCAGAACGCAATGCGGCCAAGAGGGTGCAGCGCCAGGCGGCCAAATACGTCGTAATAGACGAACGGTTATACCGACGGTCGTACACACTCATCTATTTGCGTTGCCTGCGACCTACCGAAGCCGAGTTCGTACTCCGCGACACTCATGAAGGCCTGTGCGGCGGACACTTGGGGGGCAGAGCACTCGCCCAAAAGGCACTTCGACAAGGATACTACTGGCCAACGATGAAGGCAGAAGCTGTCGAGCTCGTCAAAAAATGCGACAAGTGTCAGAAGCACGCTAACATCCACCATCAACCTGCCTCCGACCTCAAATACCTCGCCAGCCCGTGGCCCTTTGCACAATGGGGCATCGACCTCCTAGGGCCATTCCCACCAGCAACAGGTGGAAGAAAATTCTTAGTTGTTGCGGTAGATTATTTTACGAAGTGGATAGAAGCCGAACCTCTGGCAACTGTTACGGCTCGAAACATACAAAACTTCTTTTGGAAGAACATAGTATGTCGGTTTGGGTTACCTCGGGTTTTAATCTCCGACAACGGCAAACAGTTCGAGGATATCAAGTTCCAAGAGTGGTGCCAGAACATGGGGATTCGGCAAAATTTCACGTCAGACGCGCACCCACAGGCAAACGGTCAGACGGAAGTAATGAACAGAGCCATCCTGTGCGGACTAAAAGCACGTCTGGATGCAGCTAAGGGATTGTGGGCCGAAGAGCTACCAAGTGTCTTATGGGCTCACCGAACGACCAAAAAAGCAGCCACGGGAGAAACCCCCTTCAACCTCACCTACGGCACTGAAGCAGTGATCCCGGCGGAAATCGAAATACCAACGTTGCGATTAGAAACATACGACGATCGGACGAACGGAGACGAGTTACGCACCAACCTCGACCTACTGGATGAGGTAAGGGACCTCGCGCACATCCGAACATCGGCATACCAGCAGCAGGTAGCTCGCTACTACAATAGCAGAGTAAAGCAACGAAGCTTCCGAGTCGGCGACCTGGTCCTCCGTAAGATTATGGTGCCCGAACCCGGCATCAGCAAGCTTGGACCTAATTGGGAAGGGCCCCATAAAGTAAAAACAGCGCTCGGGGGCGCATACGAAATCGAAACCTTGGAAGGCAAACGAGTACCTCGAACTGGAACATCGTGAACTTGAGGCGATACTACCTATAAACCACCTAGCGAAGTGGACGAAATCAAGCCCTATGTGCCACAAGGCAAGCCGAGGAACTTTGGCGTAGACAACACATTATCAGCTCGGCAAAAAATCAGTTCGCGGCATAAAAGACCACGAAAATTTAAAAACCCGGCAAAGAAACAGGTCGGGGAAGATGAGCAAGGGGAAAAAGACACTCCATTACAAGAAACAGTACATTGGCAAAAAAAAAAAAAAATTACATGCCCGGAGCCACTTCTTTGCCATCGGAAGGCACTTCAACCACACTCGAAGGCCCTGCCTCTCCTTCAGAGTCCGACTCACCATCGGCAGCATTGGCCATCTCCTGAGTTATACGCGAAGTGGTTATGGCACTTACATCGAGGTCGGGGTACGTATTCCGGATCATCCACCGGCTCAACTTGAACCCCCTCCTGTAAGAGTCCACCATCAAATCGTCAAAACGTGGGGAGGCAATGTAGTCTTCAACTGCCTTCTTCTTGGCGTCTTCAATGCCTTGGGAAAAAATCTGTGTTCTCTCCCTGATGTCCTCCTGAAGATATTCGACTTGATGCTGCAAATCCAACTTCAAGTCTGCCATATGCTTGACAACTACCCCCATGGCCTCGGTGTCACGCTGAGACCTCGCCTGTCTGGCCATCACGACGCGAGCAGCCTCTTCAGCAGCATAAGCAGCCGCCTCAGCAGCCCGGGTATTTGCCTCTGCAGCACGGAAGGCTTCTTCAGCAGCATGAGCGGCAGCCTCAGCAGCTCGCGCCTGTCGCGAGCTCCTCTCCACTTGGGCCGCCAAGGCATGAATCGAAGAATTCACCTACCAAAAGAAACAAGTGAGCAAATGACAGCAGAAGCAACAGAATAAAAAAGGAAGACAGAATCTAACTTACCACCATGGCATGTGTTACGGCACGGCAACCGACCTGATTCAAGGGAAGATCGGTCCACGCCGCGACCTCCTCGGGGAAAGTAGCGTCCCTACTCTTCTGAAGAGCATAGTTCGACGTCAACACGCTCCTAAACTCCCCTTGAGCTCCCGAGCCTGAGGGCCCAGCCCGCGTATGAGCAGACCCGGAGTGAGCATGAGCACTTGAGTACATAGGATCGCCCGTATGAGTGGTTTCAGCGTAAGGCACCCCGGCAGTCTCGTGCACCAGTGGAGTCACTTCGGGCTCCCTGGGCAGATCCTCTGGCGTATGGTCTGGGGCTTGGGGCTCCTCATCCAGGGGCAGCTCGGTATGAGTTCGCTTGGCGACCCGCTTCCTCCTCTTCATACCTTGGAACAAACGCCCCCCACGAGTTCTCTCCGTGTCCATCACACCTCCAGAAACGAGTTCGACATCAGAAAAAAATGAACAAAGAAAGCAAGAAATCGCATAGCTAGAAACCTACCCGAACTAAGGCCGGCTGCAATAAGCTTGGCCTCCGTTAAGTAGTGGTGGCACTTTAAGCCTTGCCGTGCCCATTGCCGGAGACCCTTCTCCGTCTCTTTATCAAGAGTTACGCCCAAATCGGGAGCGGCCTCACCCCACCCGGTCTGAAAGGGCCATCCTTGTGCACTTCGCACGCCGAAGTAGTCCCGCTTCCAAGCCGGGACCTTATTAGGAAGATCGTGCAGAAGCTTGAAACCCTGGCGAGGAGAAAGGTAATACGCCCGTCTCCCCCCAGGAAGAGAACCCGCCTGTCACTTGAGCATCAAGATAGAGGAGAATATCTCTAAGTCTAAGGGAAAGTTCTGCTCGCAAAAAAGGGAAATTGTCCCCACCAGATTCCGAATAGAGTTCGGATGAAGCTGGCCAATGGAAAGGAAGTCTTTCCGAATAGAGTTCGACGAGAAGGGGATGGAAAGGAAGTCGCAACCCTGCAGCGAGCTGCTATCGAAAAATCACTATCTCGTCGAGACCGTGTTCCCAAGGAAAGCTACCCGAAGGAATAAAATATGTGTACCCCCCAGGAAGATTGTAAGACAGAAATATGGATTGAAGCCCCTCAGGCGTCATGGTCGAAGGGCCAAACCGGTCTAGCATTCGACCTCGGTGGGAGGTAGACGCCAAACTGCCCGAAGCGACTCGACCTACTGATTCGTAGTCCTCAAACTCCACCTCAGGATCACTGAGGCAGTCTGGGGACACGGCTCGGTTGGTGGAACCTACATCGGCCCTACTCGAAGAATCGTCTGAGCTATCAAAGCTAGACATTGGGGAAAAGACGAATTCAAGAAAGTACTCACCGGAAAGTTTGAAGAAAAACAAAAGAACCATGAAGACTGTATAACCAGCCTTGACGCGAGCTGGAAAAGACTTGGACGCGAGCTGAAAGGTTGGACGCGAACTCAGTAGACAAACCGCAGAAGTGACAAAACAACCGGGGTCCCCCACTATTTATAGCTACAGTAACCAAGAATCGACCGTGCAGACCGAAGATGATCCGACGACCCACGTTCTTATCGACCGCACAACCCTTAAGGTCGAGACGTGATTGGCGCACGTCTTTCCGAAAAAAGCGAAACGTCAGCGCACGTCTTTTTGAAACCGACGTCGCTTCGACACGCGTCTTTTCGAAACTGATGCACTGCACGTCTCCCTGACAGTCGCCCGCGCACGTACAGCAGTGGCGCGCCTTTTTGAAATGACCCGTTGTCACGTCCTAGCGGCGCGAATTGGTTTGAAATTTAAAACGCGTGGTCACAACCACCAGCGTTCTTGAGTAAGCACGTTTCCAGCCTTCTCGGAAACCGATAGAACCCTAGCAAAAGCGTCTCGTGCAGTGAAGGTTCGAAGGAAGGGACAAATCCACCAGCTACCTCGCGAAAACTCCCCGCACCATGGCAAGACCCCCGGCACAAGGAGTGGGGGGCAATTGATGGAGGAAGATTTGGCCCGACCTCTCTATTATGTGACACGTGGCAGAAACAACAGCTCGGAAAAAGGGGCCAAGCCTAGGTGGGAACAAGGGGACACACTTCACCGAACTGACCCTTGTAACAGCTCGGGATACACTTCGCCGAACTGACCCACCTTGTAACAGCTCGGGATACACTTCGCCGAACTGACCCACTTTGTAACAGCTCGGAATACACTTCGCCGAACTGACCCACCTTGTAACAGCTCGGGATACACTTCGTCGAACTTACCCACCTTGTAACAGTTCGGGATACCCCTCGCCGAACTGACCTGCCCTATAGATACCTCCGAGCTCAAGACCGCCTCGCTCAGCACCTCGCATCACCTTCTGGGCACAAAACCAAACAAGTCGTACCATGCCTGACACTAGGGAAGTCCATGCCCGAGGGCGCCATGCCTGACTGACTTGGGATCTGACGTTTGGCAGCAGCACTCTAAACGGCCAACTGCCACCGCCATCTCCAGTTAGACGGTTAGGCAGTGACGGTTCTGTCTCAGCAGAAAGGACGACGGCCGAATTGACAAGTACAAGGGTAATCATACCCGATCTGACAAGGGCCTCGGGATGAGTACACAAAGTGACTATAAGAGCCCCTTGCCCCCCGACAACGGAGGTATGCAAACATTGCGCTATCTGGTATTACCTTGCTTTTGAAGGATTCTAACTTGAGCTTCGGAGCCTCTACACCGGGTTCCCCCCGGAGCTTTCCCATCTCCTCCGTTTCAGGTTCCCTGCTACCCCGTTCGGAAGCAAGGCAGCGGACAGCTAAGACCAGTCGGATTGCGCTCCATCAGTTACTGTAACCTGATTGGGAGATTCAAACCAAAGCCTATTGAGCTGCAGCTTTCAACCCATCAGGTTTGTCTTAGGTTGAACCATATATTAGTTTATTTAATTGGGAGTATATGCAAAGATGTTCAGCTAGATTTTGCCTTTTGATTTAATACACAGGCTGCAACATTGTTGCTTTTCAACACATCAGAGAGGCTCAGTTTTTCAGAGATCATGTCACAGTTGAACCTGCCCTCTGAGGAAGTTAAGAAACTGCTACATTCACTATCATGTTCAAAGTACAAAGTTTTGATTAAAGAACCAGATAATAAGGCTATCTCTTCAAGTGATGTATTTGAATTTAAGTCTATGTTCACTGATAAGATGAGGAGAATCAAGGTATGAAACCTTTTCTTTCCCCTCCAAAAAGTAAACATTCATTTTCTGTCAATATCTGTATTTATTTTTGCAGTTTGGCAAAGCTTTGGTTCATGACTGAACTTGCCAACAAACCCAGTGCATATTTTGATCCAACTAATATACTGGACCTGGTTTCTTCCCCCAGTGATTTGGACTGATAATTTAACAACTCAAACTGAACCAACCAGGCTCAACCCATCACCACCCTTGCCTTTTTCTTTCCTTCTTGCTTTAGGCTTCCAACTTTTTAATTTTTTTATTCTTATGTCCAAACTCAAACTGGTTGGGTTCTTGGTGATAATGATCCATTTATATCAATCATACAGATTCCACTTCCTCACACAGAAGAGAAGAAAAAGGTGACTGTAGATATTGACAGGAGCAGGCCATTTGCAATTGATGCTGCAGTAGTGCGTATCATGAAGAGCAGGAAGGTCTTGGGCTACCAACAGCTTCTTATGGAGTGTGTGGAGCAGCTGAACCGTATTTTCAAGGTACTAAGTCATCAACTGCTTTCAATGTAGCTTCTCCTACCCTCTTTCTTTCTGAAATCAAGGTTTTGGCTTGAAGAATTCCAAAAACCGTTTGGAAACAAGGGTTTCAAAACCGACCCGGAACCAGAACCAATACTGTCACCGGTTCAACCATCAGGTTCAAGCGGACGGCCAATTCCAACTTAAAAAATAAAAGATAATTAAAATAAAAACCGGCAAAAAATCAGTGGGTCACTGACCAATTCAATGGTTTTTTGGCCACAGACTGGGTTTAGGGTAAGATGGAACCGATTGCTTGGACGATTTCCGGGCCAAACGGTCTGACTGGCTGTTTGAAAACACTGGTTCATTCTATCATTTCCGTTACTAATGTAATGAAACCCTGTAACTGATTTATGTTCATGGGCAACCTTTAATTTGCAGCCGGATGTCAAATTGATTAAGAAACGGATTGAAGATCTTATTCACCGAGATTACCTGGAAAGGGACGAGGATGATGTATCTATGTTTAGGTACAAGGCATGATTCGACACTTCTTTTGAACTACAACTACAAAAAGACAACTCATCTACAGGGGGTGTACTCTGAATCAGTGGCCACTGATTCATGGCGATAGAGATTATTACTATTCAGTTCTAGTTTTTTTTTTTTTTTTACTTCTCTGTTTAATCTTCAAAGTGGGGTTTACCAACTATTAGGGTGGCCGTAGAAGGATTAGGATCTAGTTATGAACTCATGTCAAATTTGAATTCTTTTTGTGCATTAATTAAATGAATTCTTTTTGTTTGATGCCTGAGGATATTTCTTTTGTTCTCTCTTTAATTTCCAATTTTCTTCTCATCATTTTTGTGATTCCATATTTCTCATTTCTCGAGGTTTGATGGGTCTGATCCAGTTAGACCCGATTATAATTGACAGGTTACTTTTAACCTGTAATCTGACAACAAATCCGTTTATTTGTCAAGGGTGAGTTTAGAAGAGTACAAATATATTTATTGTGCAAAATCTTGTTATTATATTTCTAAATCTTGTATCTGTACTGTATATATTTGTATTTACACTCTTCTCAAATTGAGCCTAAGGTTCTGTTTGGTTGTTGTGTAATTTTATTTGCATTAGCACAAATGCATTAGTGTAAATGTAAAAAATGTAAATTCTTTTTTAATTTTGTTTTGAATTTTACTTTATTCTGCTTCATGTATTAATTTACTTCATTCATATTGCAATCAAATAAAATAAGTTAAAATTTGAAACAAAAATTAGTCAGAATTTACATTCAAATCATTTGCACGGCCATGGTTTTACACCAATGCAAATTTATTTGCATTGCAACTAAACACAACCTAAGGCTCAGATTGGAAAAAGTACAGATACAAATATGTATAGTGCAAAGCTTTGTATTTTGTATGTATTTGTCTCTAAAGAGTACAAAAACATATATGTACAGTACAAATATATACCAAATACAAAGTTTTGCACTTTATATATTTGTATTTGTACTCTTTCGAAAATGAGCCTAAATGATATATTTGAACGTTATAATATGATAACATTACAAATACATCATTAGAAAAGTAGATATTAGATCAGTAATATCTTTGCAATATGGCAACATATATACATATTTGTATATACAATTACATAGTCAGTTTGGATCTTAATTAATTTGGGATAACTAAAACCGATCTTGACCCGATTATAATTGAGACACATGATGCAGATGCAGACCCTAAATTGGTGGTTGTTAGAGAATGAAAACATATTCAAGAACCTCACCTGACAGTTTAAGCTTTTAGTTTGAATAATTCCTTATCATGTATGGCATCAGAGCCTTCTTAACCAAGTGGTCTAGTATTCAATTTTCATTACCCCTTTTTTGTACACTTGCATTCAGTTTGTGACAAGTCCTCCATTAATACTATCAAAAAGGTCATCCATTACATGTGTAGTCTCATAATATGCATGAGTAATATAGTTAGTCCAAATTTAAACATGTCAACTGAACACTCCCTCTCGTCTATATCTATAATAGAAAGAGGAGTTTGTAGGAGTATAGGGGTCTCTCACACAAGCCTCCCACATAGCCCTCTGGTCTCTCATCAATTCCTCTGATTACTAAAACATGTTTTTATGAAGTCCTGCATATATTCCTGAAATATCTCCTTATCTCTCCTCTATTCACCTCTCTAAGGTTACTGCCTAATTATCCCAAATTAATGCATTTCCTAAAACACATCCCCCCCCACCCCCTTTTCTTTCGAGATTGGCTTCGGTCAGTGCAAGTCTGTGCTCACACTGTTCATGTAACCTCTTGCAACCTTACATTGGGAATATCTCTCCATGAAATAAAATACAGAAGTAAAGAGATATTTTCAATGCAAGGCTGTAAAGCCTGTTTGAACGGGCTTTGCATTGACTAAAGCTGAACTCATCTATTTTTCACTCTAGTCTCCACATCTCATGTCTCTCTAATCACATAATAGCTTTCCTCCAAAATGTCTCCTCATCTCTCCTTAATTAACCCAATATGTTTGCCCTGTAACTATTTTAGCCTAACTCTCTCTCTCTCTCTCTCTCAAAAAAGATATATGCATAAACTTTCTTAGGAATTCTGAAATTCAACGTTCATTAATTAGTGACAATCTTCTATACCATTCGATATGTACACATAAATTATAACTTTGTGCTTAGATCAATATGCATGTTGCATTAACATTCTCCAAAGTAAAATATATAAATTTTCAATGCATAGAAGTATCGGATTTGGCATAACCATGACTACATAGTTGATGTTTCAGCGCAGTTATTAGGGGATGACTTACATAACTGGGTCAATTTTTATCAGAATTTCTATCTTTAGAGCATAATTAACACGGCTAGGGATGCCCTCATGTAACTGGGTCAAATTCACCTCGACATGCATTGATGGTTTTCCGAACCTTGACAAAAAAAATCTCTCTAACAATTAATTATAGGACCCACTTTATCTATATATCTTAGAGCGATGGAAGTCAAGCCATTCAAAATGATAGATATCTCTTAAGGTGAAGTTTTAAATTTCTACAGTAGATTTGTTGAGATATACATGAGTTGTTCATGTTCATTTGTGTGAGTGTGGGAAGCATGTTTAACATTAAGACATAGACCTTTGGGGGCCAAAGCTTAACCCAAAACTAAATCCATTCCCAAGTTTATCAAGTCAAGCTTATTAGCTCAAGCTGAAGATATGATTGGTTAGTTATGTGTGAAATTTAACCTTTTACCAAATTAAACCCATGCAACAAGGCAAAATTGAAACCCGGATAGTCAGACCATTCGGCCCGGAAACTGTTCAGACAATCGGTTATGTTTTACCCCAAACTCGATATTTGGTCAAAAATCGTTGAAAAAGTCAACAACCTATTGACCCAGGTGGTCGAACCGTCAATATGTTGACCCGTTCAACAGTTTTGGCCATTTTTATTTTTAGTTTTTTTTTGTCAGAACGGACCATCCGTTCGAATTGGACGATCGAACTGTCGACCAAAAAATGGGTGGCTAGAACAGTTTCATTTCTAGGTTGTTTTTTAAAACCATGGTCTTTATTGTCTCTCATAAATTCCATATTTATAACATATCCCTCCCCATTAAATCCCTCTTTTCCTCTTAAATCTCTTCTAATCCCTTTTGACTCTATCTAATAAAACAGGGGCATTAATTGGATGGATCGGGTTAGGTTAAGGGCCAAACTAAATATGAACCCTAGCTTTAATTCAAACTAATGTCAATACCTAAACTTGCCCACCAATATATGTAATGAACCAATTTTCTTCTTATATAAAAGTCTAAAGAAACCATTTTTCCTTTCCATGGATTATTATGTTTTTCGCTATCACTTTGTTAATTTAATGTAGATTTGTTTCATGGATTCTTCTGGTTCAACAATAAAAATCACTTAACATGAGCCTTTGGTTATCTTTGTCAATTCAAATTTGAAATTATTTTTTAAATTGGTTATTGATCTCATGTTAAACACATTTTTTGACTGCTTAAAAAGGAATAAGTTTGAAGCTCAATAACTAAAAAGGAAAAATATATTTTCTACTATTTTATATGTAAAGAACTATAAATATATAAAAACTTTGGTGCATCATTGTTATTTCATTTTCCCTTAAAAATGTATTTTTAAAAAATAGTTCGTGAATCACATGGGTCACCGCTAGTATAATAGAAATAGCAATATGTAGAGGCCATGGGTCTCTCACCACAGGCCTCACATGGAGTCGTCTCCCCTTTTATTATTCTTCACACATGTGAAATATTGGAAATCCTCTTATGTCTCCTTATAAAACTCTCTTATGTTTCTCTATTAAAATCTATCATTACTCTAGATCTTCTCTAATAAAAATGTTCTTAATCCCCCCCTCACCCTTCAATAGTCAATGTTTGTAACATCTCCCTTCCCCCATTAAATCTCTTATTTCTTATTAAATGTCGGGTTGGGTGTGGTTAAGGGCCAACCCTAGGTCACCCTTGAACGTGAACCTTAGCTTGGAACCAAATTGACATCAAAACCTAAATTTTTCAACCTAAACCTATCCAAATTTCTATTCAAATCCTTGCATGGGTTTGCTTGCTAATATTGTTTGAAACTACTATCAATATATATGGATGAATTTCTCCGAAGTTTCACTATATTTCCAAGACAGTATTTATTCTCCTTCTCATGATCCTAAACCCTAGCTAATTCGGTCCTGATGATGGGGAGAAAAATTAAAATAATGCCCAAGTTTGTTGGTTGGTGTGGTTCAACGCCTTAACTGATATAGCAGCGACTTGTGCAAACAATATTCATGGCATTCTTCTTTTATACTTTCATTTGTTATAACATAGATGGTGTTTGGAAGCGTGGGCGTTTTTTGAGACCGATTTTCAAAAAAAAAAAAATCGCCCACGCATGCTAAACCCGTTTTTCACAAATAAATACCTTCATATGTTTGGTAGTGTTTTTGCCACGTAGGCACTAAGCAACACTAATGCTGTTTGGTAAAGTGATTTCCATCACCGTTTTTCATATATGTGCACACATTACTCCATATGATGGATACACATGTAAAGTACTTTCATAAAAATACTTTCATAGAAGTACTTTTATAAAAATGCTTTTGTAAAAATGATTTCATAAAAGTACTTGGAAAAGTTGAATGCCAAATACAAATAACTGCTTATTTGAATAAGCACTTATTTTTAAGTTAAGCACTCCCAAACATGGCCTAAGAGAAACAACACAACCCACCAATTAATTAAACTCTGTCCTCGAATTTTATGTATGTAATTTTCTAATCCTCACCAAGTATTGTGAATACGCTAATTTAGCAAACCTTTTGCATCAACCTAGCTAACTAGTGAAACACCCATGTACTGTACAGTTTCCTCTCTTTTTGTGGCCAACCCCTACCTAATAGATCAGTTGGACCTATGCAAATAAAAAATAACAAAGATATATAATAACTTCTTCAAATAAAAGATAATAAAATGTCAGAAAAGGATTATAATATTAACTATACGGTCTGATCTTGTAGTTTCTGAAATTGATACAGTAATAATTTCTGGCTCTAACCTTATCTCTATTTAAATCCCAAGATAACCTTATCTCTAATGTTACTAAATTATTGAAATCAACCCGATCCCGACAACAAATTTTATGGTTTCAATTGTTAAAAGAAAAAATATATATAGATAAGATTATTTCTTTTTATGTGGCCTCTTGGTGTCATATATGAACCAGGGGCCAAACAGCCTTTAGAACTCTATAGTAATTTCATTGAATTACATGGTGTGCCCCAAATTTTTTACTAAACACTTATATTCCCCCCTAAAACTTATACACGTTTAAATTTCTGAGTTAATAGTTTCAGCATAGTGACTATCCTAAGCTATAGTTTATTAAAATATATGTTCTTGGGAAGAAAGAATTTGCATTTTAAGTAATTTATTGGATTAACTTATGCTACTTATAAACCATGAAATATGATGAGAAGCACATACTAGTAGCCCTTGAACTACTACAAGTATGGTAGTATCACCTAATCTATTTCAGACAATTGGTTGATTATCTTTCGGAACTCAAACCTTTTATCTTGTAGCTAGAGACCACATGTATATGGAATCCATGACACAAGAAACCAGATTTATTGGATACCCCTAGCCATCAAATAAATGGATCATTTTCTGAAAGTATCCTGTTTTCTAACTGTTCAAATTATCTTATTCAACTGGGTATTAATTATTTTTCTTTTCAAATTGAAAACTTCAGTATATTGAATGCAAACTGAAGACTTTGCATCAGTAGTTCTCATATATAGCTTTTTAATAATATTATTAGTATATAAAATATAGTAGTCCAGTTACTATATTTAAGATAATATTTTAATTTGTTTAAAAAATGCATGAAATTAATTATTTAAGATAATATTTTATTATGCTTAATTTATTAGATAGAAATTCTAATGACTGAGAAGAGTATAAGAGTATCTTTGCCCACTATCTCCCTACTCCTAAATTGGTTGGAAGAAGGTGGCCACTATTAGCACAAAAGAAAAGAGAAACAACTACGGTTTACTTCCCACAACTATCTAGCTATCTCACAATTAATAGGTGTAATTAAGCTTCATCCTCACTTAGCAATCTACTTGAAGCTTGGTTTTTAGTCCTGATGGTTCTTTTAGTCTGAAGGCATGTTGCAGTGCTTCAACAAAAAAGAAATAAGTCAGTCATGGATTCAAAGGACAAAATAAACAAGAGTTTGTCTGTTGCACTACATAGGGATTCAGAGGACAAACTAGAAGGGAACACTTTGGGTTGGTAGTGTCATATATATATATATATATATCCAAGTGATTAATGATTTTGGCATTCTAATTAACAAATAACAATATGGGCTACTTAATTAATGATTAATTGGATTTACATTATGAGGCTTCTTGAATGAAAAATAGAATTTTCTTTCAGCAGTTGTAGAGAGTTGCATTGAGGTTAATTAAAGCTGGTTTTTCTTAAGAACTGTTTAGATTAAATTCTGTAGCAAGAATTTGGTCTAAATTCTTGGTTATTTCCCTTCCTGTAGGTGAATGCATTCTTTGTTCAAGTCCCTAATCAGATACAGGCATGCACCAAACCCTAGAGCCTTACTAGAAAGCAGAAGTCATGGTGCTGAACATGGTCTGATACATGCCAAGCAGGCTGACATTGTGATATATATATATATATGCATCATGAGCCTTCCATTTCTCTATGCATTGATGTAATCGTTTGCACATGGCATATGTGCAAATGTGTCAACATTCTGCTGGTTAAACCTATTCACAGGACAGGTTTGGGGCCTGACTTTACACTATATCGGGCTTGGGCTTCAGGCCGGGACCATTCAAAATTTGGCAAAAGCCAAGAATAAACCCGACCCATGAACAGGTCTACTGCTGATACAGTGTGTGGCTGGAAAAAGACACACTATCCATAATAAGAAAATGCGCCGCATGTCAACCGCGACCTGACAAGTTTCATCGCACCAAGCTGCAATGTGTCACATGTAGAACTCCTAAGCCACATGCTCTGGCAAAGAGTTCGCTGCAAAGAGGGGGATAGTGAGTGTGGCTTCACCATTAATAATATAGGTATATACGGGCATTCACATTTTTCTAAGTGACACTTGCTGGACAAACCGTGCAATGCCAACTACGTGCACCAATCAGCATCCCATACTATGAGCCCATAGGGTGTCTTCCATGAAGAAGAGAGCTCCCCTAGTACAACGCTGGGACCTTACTTCCACAAAATATAATTATCCTTAAAAGAAGAAGCTAGACCTGTACATAGTACGACATTGAAGTATAATTGGTCCAGTTTCTGCTGCTCCTCTTTAATTTGGTCCTTTTGTGCAGTATCCTATCTAATAATAATTTCTATGTTTCATCTTCTGAGGGTGGTCCTAGATCTCACTAGCTCCTATTCTTTTACTTTTCAAATTTCAATTGTTGTTAGACTGTAAACACTAAGTTCATCTTCATCACCTTGGAGATAAATCCATCATCAAAGAGTAGGAAGGAAAAAAAAAAATTGGGTCTTCAAGTTTAAGGCAAATTAAAACAGCAAAATTTATGGGAGAAGATTAAACTGTGTATCTAAATTAAAATCCATGATGGTTACTTCTAAAGGCTGATTTTTCTCTGTTTAATTAGGTCAGTTATTATGAAATATATAGCCCCATTTTAACTGTGGATAGTGTAATAAAGATGAACGTGCCATCAAAAACAAATGTTCTTTTCTTTTAAACTTCATCTCTTCTGCTTATAATAATGGACACAGCTGTGCCTTTACAATTCCTCCCTTTTAGCAAAAACAAGGGGCGCACAAATCGATGGCCTTCTCTTTTATTTCAAAAAGGATCCAACCCTTAACCTAATACGTGTGTGTGAGAATGAGAGAGAGAGAGACCTAGAACCACTAATCTTCTCTCTGATCAATCTCTTAGCTTTTCCTCAAAAACTCCAATTAGCTCGACAGTCCAGTCATCCTCACTTGTGGGAAGATAACCCAATCCATTTGAATATAGTAATTGTCAACATGCTCGAGATTTGATGGGTTTTTATAGGACAAATCATGTTATGTTGAGGCACGTAGCACTGGTCCCGGGATGACTACTTGGAGGAAACCCTAACCCCTATTCCCTACAGCCTATAGGAAGATGTAGCCTTGGTCAACTTTGACTATTCTACATCTACATAAATACTGGTTAATACTTACTTCACATATTCAGATTTTGAACCCACATAATTAACCCTAGATATGAATTAAATGCACAACCTAGCATTTTTTTGGGTGATAAATGAGTTAATTATAAGGTCACTGATAGCTAGACATCTCGTTTGGTTGCCAGTTTGGAGTTTCAAAATTTGAAGAGAATATAGGAGAAATGAGGGAAAAATATACCAGAGGATGAGACATTGTTGAACAAAAATGAAGAGAGAATGCTCAAATTTCATATGAAATTAATGTAATCATCATAATAAACCAGTACTAACTGATAAAGAATTAATACACTACAATCAATTAATTGGCTGTGATCCTAAAAGAAAGCTAAAGCAAAACCCTATGTCTAGCAATAAAACTAATCATAGTCTTATATCCTCAACACAAACGTGTAGGTTGTGGAGACTGACCTAATTAACTAACAATTCTCCATTCTACTTCCAGTAGTTGAAGAGGGGGGAATTTATAATCCGTTTCATCACCAAAATTTCGATCAACATTCAAATCAAGGTAAAGAGATCATCAGCTTCTGAAATAATGTTGTACAACCCCATTAGCAAGATCAACTAAATTAATCAAAACCATAATTATTTTTCATACTACAATTCACAAAGACAAAACCCAGAGACACAACACAACAAGATGGTTAGCATAAAACCATCCACAATTTTCACTCTAACAACTAGTAAACCAATTAATGATCAAACCCAGGATACCTAACCTTGTACAGAAATACAAATTAGCAGCTAGTAGATAGATGTCACAGTACTTCTTAGCTTCTTCATTTCTTCTTCCCAAGATGTTAAAATGGATGTGAGGCAGATCTAATATTACTCTTATCAATCACATTGAACCTCAAAGGAGTAGAAGAGAAAGGTTGCTGATTGCTGGTCTGATGATCACTCGCAAAGATGGATGCTACTACTTGTTTATTTTCCATGCTGCCACCTTTGTTTTGATTATTAGCTGCTCTCTCTCCTTCTAACTCCCTATATCTATGCAAATACCTTTTCAAGGGCTCGGCATAATCATCAAAGCCTAGTGTGCCGAGAGCCCAACAAATGTCATCTCCATTCACAGTCTTCCGCTTTTCCTTGTGACACTTGTCAGATGCCTCCCCAGTGACAAAGCTAATGAACTCAGACACACATTCCTGCATGGTTTCTTTTGCCTCTTTGGAGATCTTGGCGTTGGGTGGCAGGATTTGCTTCATGATCCGCCCCACGTTGGCAATTGGCAACAGCCGATCTTGCTCTTTAATGCTCCCATCGTCGCCTGCTGCTGAGGCTGAGGCACCACGGATCGCAGAAGCTCCACCACCTGCAGTACTCTTGTACTTATTATTGCCTTCCCAATCTGGGCTACGGCCTCGAATGTTATCAACCATCTCTAGAGATAGATCAAACTTGATGCTTTCATACATAGACACGTTGCTTCTTCTTCTTCTTCTTCTCCTCCTCCTCCTCCACCTAAGCTCTTTTCTATATGAAGGAATATAGTCCATATATATATATATATAAAAGCTTCTCATATATACATATGTACATGGTAAAGTTTTTAGGTCATGACTCATTGACTCAGACTAAGAGGCAAGAGCTAGTACTCTTTCTTGTTGAGAATTTTGGGTTTGGTGGGTTGGAGTTCGGCTTCATCCAATGCAAGTCCGTCTGTGCTCACTCCGTTCCAACAGTCTCTTGCAATCTTGGGAATATCTTCCCATGAATATTGAAGATTTATGTAATAAAATTAGCTAAGCCCATTCCCCGGGGAGCTAAAAATATTGAGGTAGTTTTGGAGCAAATTAATTAAAGTTTTGATCTGAACAGTGAAAGGCTCCAAGGAGAAAGAGAAACCCAATTTGATCAAAATGTTCACATTCCTATTTAATGGTCCCCCTCTCCATGTAATTAGTCTTTCATCTTTTATGCTCCCAATAAGCCTTAACAATGTAGGAAATGAATAAATAAGCAAAGAACTAACGGACTAGGTGTGTGCACGTGTGCTTGTGGCATTGTGAATCCAACCAAACAATACCTAAACAAATGTTGATTATTGCATAAAGAAACCCTGGTGTTGGATTACCTACTGCTTAGGTCTTCATCACAGGGGTGTCTCCCAATCAAATCACACACTTCAAACGGGAAGATGTCACTCAATACGACGGCAGAACTTCTCTCATCTGTCTTGGGTTTAATTTATATAAGTTTCTTAAGCTTGTGATCTTGTCCCGGAACTCCGGATTCCTAAAATGAAAACTAGATCCTATGCTACTAGACCCTAAAAACCTAGCTAGTAATCAATCCCTTGTATACATTATATGTTGTCTGTACATGGGGAATCATTTTGATTGTGGATAGATGATATATGGATTAACCATGCTGCCATTCTATGGGCTTAACAATTCTTATGCCCACTGTACAATTGGGTAGGTGCCAATTTGGAATTGATGTCAATTTACAGGCGAGATTTGATATTTTAGGGTGGGGTGTTTGTTATTTGAATTGTATAAGGTTGCAATGGAATTCAGAATTCTACAATTGATAGCAGTATATTTTTTCGAATAATTTTTCATCAACATATGTAAAGTTTAAGTAATGCATTCACCATGATTGATTATGTTAAATCCAAATCGCAGTTAATTATGTTAAATTTTGTTTATTTTTTAGGGATAAATAGACTGCAGTCCCCCTCAGAAATCTGAAATGATAGCCCCCTCTTAGCCTATTAGTACCCCCCATAAACTGCATCCTACATCCACGGTCAAGATTTACCCCACCTGTACGGTGGAGCTAAGATTTCTAGGACTGGACTGAACTATAAAAACCCCTATTTTTTATCGGTTCACATTTGAAAAATGTATTTTTTACGTTTAATAAAATAAGATGTACTTATCATCATGTTTAACCAATCACAATCACGTCTTTTAGTACACAAAATGCAGCGGATGTACCATGGATATTATTATGCCATATATTTAAGAAAGATATTAAAACAATATGTCAAAGAATTTTGATCAATCAATGTTCATTAAGTGCCTTGATTTATTGACTTTTAATTTCCCTAAAGTAGTTAACTGAATAGAGTGATAACCACTAAAACTTTGGGAGCATATTTAGACAAATAAATAAATAAGAACAGATGGATGGAAGGATACATATATAGTCATTTAATCA
Source organism: Nelumbo lutea (assembly GCF_056320005.1). Lineage (NCBI taxonomy): Eukaryota > Viridiplantae > Streptophyta > Magnoliopsida > Proteales > Nelumbonaceae > Nelumbo > Nelumbo lutea. The sequence goes on from NC_142686.1 coordinate 107,341,221, forward strand.
GATCCCTAATTTGGCATGACAAGTGTTTGCCAAATATTCATAACCACATGAAAGTATGCTTTGAGGCTTGTGATTATGGTAATTAGCTTTACATAGGCTTGAATGACATGAGCATCCATTATAAAACTTAAGTGGTAGGTCTACAACATGGATGTCTCGGTTTTTATTTATTTTTAAAATTGTCACATCAGTAAAAGGAAATTTGAAACATGTTCTATTTGAGAAGAAAACAAGTTAGTTTTGCTTTAAAAATCTATTAGGCTGTGTTTAGTTTCATCGCAATTTTATTTGCATTAGTAGAAATGCATGGGAATGCAAATTTTTGTTTAATTTTGTGTTGTATTTTACTTTATTTTGCTTCATGTTTTAAATTATTCCATTTGTATTGCAATCAAACAAAATAAGTGAAAATTTGAAACAAAAAATGTAAGAATTTATACTGCCATAATTTTGCACCAGTGCAAATTTATTTGCATTGCAACCAGACATAGCCTTATTGTTTTTTAAACCATCACAATGATGCCATGATAGTTAATTTTTAAAATAAAAACAGGTTATTTCAAACATTACATGGGTTTATCAGATGAAAACATGTTTTTTCAAACAAAAATTTCAACACATTTTTGTTTTAAGAATCTTTCTTTTTAAACAGCCAGATGCTTCTGATTTGTTTTTGAATTCACACAACAAGGAAAAGGAATTCAAATTGGAGAACACCCACTAAATGGATCAAGCATCTCTCAGTCTCAGAAGAGGACATTCCCAATTCCACCCATGTGAAGGAATGAGATAGACAGCCATTTCAGACCGTTGATGAGATAAGGGTCGCCCTAAATTAGCTTCCATCTAGTGTCTTAGAGTCTTAGTACATGTCGGCTCTTTGCCCTCATCCTGCATTGATCCTCCATTCCATTCCAAATAATGTAATCCTTGTAGTACTAAATTTTGGATTAAGAAAAGAAATACTGAGAAGAAAGGGCCCATATGTTTAGGCTCGAATTTTCATTATGATAAAGGTCGTGTGCCGAGCATGTGGTGGAGTTCTTTTTGGCCGCCTCCAAAGCTGAAGTATGGATATTTCTAGAGCTCCAGTTGTTTGGTAAACAAATAATCAAATCAATGGATGACATTGGATATTTCTAAAGCTCATATGTCCTTTTGCTATATGACTCATCTAGCAAACCCATTCACATATTATAGTATTGTTTGGAATGGTTAACCTTTATATTTGTATTTTTTCACATATTATAGTACTGTTTGGAATGGTTAGCCTTTATATTTGTATTTTTTTAAAGGGTTCGACTATAATACCAGAAAAACTTATAGTCAATCAATCAGTATTATAAAAGAAGTGACCAATCTAATGGTATTTATCAAATTTATGGGGTGCTTTGATTGGTCAAATCTCATCCATCAAATTCACAAATCTTCGTTAATTAGGGATCTTATTACCAAGTTTACTATTTTTTTCTTTTCTTTCTTTTTAAGCCAACCAAGTTCACTAAATTAAAATGCTCATAATTAATTTGGTGTGAAAGTAGGTAATTCAATTCTTAAACCCATTTAAATATGTCGAATCCGTCCTCAGCTTATAATTCGATCATTTGTAGATCGATGGAGAGGGTTCTATCAAATTTTCAATGAAAATTTACCAAATATTAAAGTTGCATTTATTAAGAGCAATCTTCCTATATAATTGCTTCCAAAGTAATTGCTTTGAGTGATGGAACATGACTGGATACAAGCTACAATCTCATTGCTTTTATAAACAGATAGCTTTGCCCCTTATATATTTAGTAAAATTAATTTATTTCAAACAATGTCTAAGAAAGTGGTTTAATTGAGAAATTATTGGCTCCTTCCTGGTTAAAGGAATTGTGTCCAATCAAATGGTGCATTTTTAGTTAAAATTTAGGGTTGACAGATTTAAGGGTTTAGAGTTCAGGTTTCTAAATTTAAGTTTTAGGGTTAAAGTTTATAAGTTTAGGATTTAAAATTTAGGATTTTCATATAAAAATCATGCATCAAAGTGTGTTGAACTAAAGAATATTGGGGTCTATGAAACAGGGTGAAATTATCCATTTTTCAGACAGTGGTTTTGCATTCTTTCTTGTTTTACCCTTAAAAGCAATTAATTTAAGTTACTATAACCCTTTAGAAGCAATGGCAATCCTGGCTTGAGTCTGAGACTGCATTAGCACATGGAGCAGATCTAAGCTATTTGTTGGTAAAAGGGAAATTAATTAAAAAAACTTTGAAGATAGTTAATTATGTGCATTAATCTTCTTAGGCTAGCTTCAAGGAGAATGCAAACTCGAAACACATATAATGCACAAAGGGTGCCATTCTCTAAACGATAAGCAGATTATTGGGTTTTTGGGCCTTTTGGCATTAGTTCATATATGGATTTGCAGCAAAACATATATGGTGCTGAAATGCACACCATGATTGACTGAGATAGCATCATTGAGAAATTCTGATGATCAACATCAGTAGGTGTATGATTGGCCAGTACGTATCGTATTGGGGGCTGGCTTCCTGATACGTCCTTACAGGGGTGTTTCAGGTCAGACAGTAGTGATGCAGGGGGTAGACCGGCCTTAAATCGAATCCATATTCCACAAAAACATAAAAAATAGAGAAAAAACACCAATAGAGGCCGATACATCCACATTTGCCCTTGTTCAAGATGTTGCCAACTGAGCCGCCCTCTCCAATGTACAAGCTTTATGTTCCATCTATCAAGGAAAAATCTATGATACCATAAAGGGTTTTTAACCAATCAAAACCATCCCATCAATTTTGATTAAAATCCACCAAATTGGCTATCATTTCTATCATGATAGTTGATTGGTAAAAAGATTTTCTGGTATCATGTATTTCTGATCGACATCAGAGTCGAACCCTAATATCTATTATTTAGTCTTTTTCTTTTTTTTTTTCAAAAACCAACAAAGGACTAAAGTGTCGTTTGGCAAGTCTTTTTCGAAATAAGTTCGGATCTTTTTTGAAATAAATCCGTTTGGTTGGAGATGCTTCTTTCTATGTGAAAACGAGACAAAAAAATGGCAAAAAGATGCATTTCTAACTTTCCAAAATAAGTTCGAATCGAGCTTCTTGTGTCTTCTGGGGCACATTCTTTCGGTGGCTAGAACTTCCCCCAATTAAACGGAAAAAGACAAAACGGGGTTGCTGGGCTTCTAAACAGCCAACAGCCAAAGCGAAAATGCATGCCAAACGCGGCCTAAGTTGACTGAAATATAAGTAAACTCTTCAGTTAACTTTCTGCAATTGGCTATAGTATGTATGACAAATTCGCCGGGGAAGGGAGCTGGTCCATGTACAAAATTGATTGAAATACAAGCAAAATTTCTGCAAAAGTTCCAAACCTTCATTCCGGTCATATAACCGAGATTCCTTGGACCCCCCATTCATACAAAACAAGTGTCAATTGCTAAAACACATATATATTATAATCCAGATGCAAGGTGAGGTGGGTTAACCCGGTTGGCTACATACATAAACAAATGGGTCACCATTGTCCTAACCAATAGTTGCGTAAATACCTCAGGATTCCTCTTTACTTATTCTCCCACCAAGAACTCATAGGAATATGTTCCCTTGGCCTTTTTCTAGGGAAAGAAATCTATTAAAACTCTCTACATGTATCTATATGTTCAAATTGCAAAAGACCATTTTCGTTCCTGCTCAACCAACCAATGATGAGACACAAGTAGTGATGATTTAGTGCGTTAAGACGGGTTGTGTGGAACCCCAAGTCTGTGGTGTCAACACTCAACACTGCCAATAAGCTTTTACCAACCAAGCAAGTTGAGAGTTGAGACTTCTCTTCAAGTTAAAACATGGCGTGTGGTCCATAATAAGCATCATCATCCAAGTAAACAAATGAAGCTTATCTCTAGACGTCTGGCTAAAAGTATTAAACAAAGAGGAGGAAAAAATAAAAACTAAGGAAAAACATACTTGTGGGTTTCCTAAACTTGCTTTTTAGCTTATGCTCGTACCCTTCTTTTTTCCATACTCCAGTACAAAATGTACAATCATTATTGTATAAAAAACTAGAGAAGCACTTTTCCCCATTGACCCATCTAGGGTTTGGACTTTATTAGGGGAATCCAACACAATCAAGGGATTAAAGAAATCTGTCAAGTGGTGTGGGCACTAAATTCGTGAAAGGAACTTGTAAAAACCCTAGAAGTGGAAAGTCTTTTGAGGATCCTAAGAAGACGTAACATTCCACACCTCTCCCCTTCTTTAGAGGCCATGCCCAGCCTAGTAGCCCACCCACTTTGCTAAGATTCCTCCCATCCTCTTTGTACAAGTGGTGTGGGCACTATATTGAGAGAATAGGGCTTGGACCAATGCTACAAACTCTAACTAAAGTAACAGATTGATTGCCTTTTCAATTCTCAGTGCTTTGTTTTAACATATTTTAAGGTTTTTCCCTTTAAGCCCACATAGTAGGCTCCGACCATTGCTTACCTCCTTTGGAATGCATTTCCCTCTGTTGGTGAAATGTTATTGAACTCTTCAAATTTTCTATGTTTTGATTAGTACTTTTTTTTGTTAGATTAATTGTACTATCACTATGATTTCAGTCAAATATTATGGCCTCACCTTAGTATGGAATAATTAAGAAATAATATGTCAAGAAAATGAATTTGGCAAAAATGTGTATGCTGAGATGGATGAATGAAAAAACTACAACGGATAGGATCAGAAATGGAAGTCGCTCGTAGAGATTTAGTAATATCTCCAATAGATGGTTTAATGAGATGGCTTGGTCTTGTGCATAGAACACCGCCAATGACACCTGCCCATAAAAAGAAGTGATTTGTTACAAGTTGAAGGAAGCTAGAAAGGTGAGGGATAGACCGAAAAAAAAAAACATGGGTATAAGTAGTAAGAAATGATTTTTAAGTGTCAATAGTTTAGCAATGGATACTGGCACTAAACAGAATGGACTAGCAAAACAATATTCATGTAACCAACCACATATGGTTGAGATAAGGCTTAGATGATGATGATGACGACGACTAAGGCCTCATAGATTTACCTATTGACTTATTCACCCCTTATGGTTTGGGGTTATGCTCCATTTGAACATGCTTTCACTTTTTTTCTTGAGCTTTGGGCTATAAAAAACAAAATTGTGGTTGAATGTGATGTACGTGTTTTGAGCATTTGGCATGAGTTCTTTTTTTGATGGGGTTATAAATTCTTCTACCTCATAAATTTTTATAGCTCTGTATTAGCTAAGAACATAGATAGGTGAAGGAATCTATCACAATAAAAGGGGAATTGTAGCATTAAAAAAACTCCAAAGGCATATATAATGCTTTAAGTGTCCAGCGCATGGTAAGAGTTCCTTTAAAACAATATAAACTAAAGCCAAAACACATTTAATCCCACGTTGAGGCATTGTGCTTTTAAGCCTTGAAAACATAAATCTTGAATCTTATCTGCATGCAAGTTATGAAAACATAAATTCAACCACCAAGTGAACAGGTCACTGACTGCTTCTCAAGACCTCCCACTTATTAAACGGGTGCTCTAACCAACTGAGTTATGAAAGCTATTTGCCTACATCCAGTTTGGATGAATAGCCTGTTTTGACTTAAAAAGTAAAAAATGGCTAAAACCAATATCCGCGGATTGATGAAATAAGTTCGACTATCAAGTGAACGGATCGCTTAGCTATTTAATTATATATAAATTATGACTGATTTCATTGAGATTCGAAGTCAAGACCTCCCCCGCTTACTTAAATGGGTTCTCTAACAACTATGAAAGCAGATACACGCCTTAACCACTCGACCAAAGCGACTTCGATATATGTCGCTTAAATTTTATAGTAATAACAACGGAAAAGGGAAACCCTATCACCGTCCTCGCTAATAGGGACAATGTTATCCCCATTCTCCATGACTTTTTGTAATACTAACCATTTTGTTTTTATTTTAAAAATAAAATAATTAAAATTTATAATCCTATTAGAAAATATCCAACCATATTTGAAAAAATATCAATATATAGATATATGTGTATATATAACATATGCATACATATATATCAATGGAGATCTCACAGGGTGGGGAATGATCTCCACGTCCCCGCTAACAGGGATAAAAATTTCCCCATTCGGGGTGGATCCCCACGGGAATCGAGAAAATTTGGAAAATTGTCATTCCTAATCTAAACTAATTCAGGTTGCCAACAAACCTCCCAACAGCTATTGCAACCATACATCAAAAACACCTCTCGTGAATGACAAAGGAGATGTTCCCAATGAGTTTGGCTTCAGAGCAAAGCCTGTTCGAACAACCTTTACAGCCTTGTATTGGGAATATCTCCCTACTTATGTGCTTTACTTCATGAGTAGATATTCCCAATGCAAAGTTCCAAGAGGCTATTGGAACGGTGTGAGCATGGGCTTGCTCTGACTAAAGCCAAACTCGTTCCCAATGTGCAACTTCATGGACTGTTGGGATAGTATTGGGAGCATTTTGTTGGTAGAAAGTCACATCTCCATCAATCTTGGATACAAGGGAACAAAATAGTTTTTTGCTTTTGGCATCACCTCCCACCTCCCAGCATTCCTGCTAAGGTTAATCCATCGAATATCTCAAAAGGTGCATCATCTATCAGTAGATAAACCCCACTTGATAAGCGGCATTGCATTTGCACGATAAGCTCCAAGCATTGAACTTGACTGTCTAAAGTTAGAACTCGACCTGGGAGTGCAAAGTCATCTCCTTCAATGATCGATGTATTTCAATCTCGAGGCATGATTCGATCAGTCTGGATCAGGTAGGCATGCACAAGATTGTAATTAAGCACGTTAAATGAGCACTTAGAAAATTTTTTGACACCATGTCCCTGAAAATACCTCCCACCTATCCTTGAAAATAATTAAAAATCACTTTTGACTGTCAGAATATATATCAAGTGCTCAATAAATGTGCTTAATATATTGTTTCTACGAGATCTAATCCATGATTTGATGGCTTAGATGAGTGGTGGAGTCAGAAATTTTCTTTTGGAGAGGCTAAGTTAAACAAAAAAATGAAATAGGGAGTAGAAGATGCAGCGCTTCAAGAGAAATGGGGTGGAGAGATTTGGATCTATTACAAATCTTTAAAAAAAAAATATTTTGGGAGTTTTGGAGGAGCACTAGAGATTCCTTTTTGGTATTTAACACAACACGATAATTATGTCCCTGAAAATACCTCCCACCTATCCTTGAAAAGAATTAAAAACCACTTTTGACTGTCAGAATATATATCAAGTGCTCAATAAATGTGCTTAATATATTGTTTCTACGAGATCTAATCCATGATTTGATGGCTTAGATGAGTGGTGGAGTCAGAAAATTTCTTTTGGAGAGGCTAAGTTAAACAAAAAAATGAAATAGGGAGTAGAAGATGTAGGGCTTCAAGAGAAATGGGGTGGAGAGATTTGGATCTATTACAAATCTTTAAAAAAATATATTTTGGGAGTTTTGGAGGAGCACTAGAGATTCTTTTTTGGTATTTAACACAACACGATAATTATTCTTGAAGGTGGTAATAGCGGGACTCGAATCTGCACATGCCACGATGGGACTACCCAGCGAACGTACCAATTGGCCACCACTCAGTTGATCATTAACATTTCAATTCAAGTTTTAGTTACTTACTTTTTAACCCAACCTCCACTTAGCTATATAAATGATAATTTTAGGAGCATTAGATATTGAAATTCAATATGATAGGATTATAATATATTAGTTCAAATTTAATATTTCACTCTAGACCTGTTACCCACAAACTGTTCCTACATCAATTTGTACCCACAAAACACCACTACGGTTATTGGAAAACATGAATAACAAGGAAGATATTCCCAATGAACAACTATAATGTCCCATGGGTATGGATGCAGGAACAGCTTGTAGATAACCCACTGTATATGAATACTCATCATCATAGTGTAAGCTATGCCTCAATTATATGAGATTGGTTACATGCTTCCTTTACCATTATTCCAATATTGCATTTACAGCCATATCCATTGTTAAATTATGGCCCCTTAAATCATTTCTGTTTAAATATATTGTTCATGCAGAAAGATAGCTATGTTTGGTTTGAAGGAAAAGGTAGGGAAAGGAAGGAAAAGACAAGGAAACCTCTGAAAGAGGCACACCCTGCATATGCATGCTTGAAAGAATAGAAACTTTCACTATACTATAGATAACGTGGCTTTGTTATCCACCATTGAAAGGAGCATTTCCTCAATTAAAGCTGAATCATATTAAGATATTTTGAGTAGAGATAGCCAAGAGTATGCTTATCATAATCCAGTCTTGTGGGAGTATCAAAAAAAAAGGATAAAAAAAAAGAAAAGAAAAGCCTGAATAATAACAGGGTCAGTTGATGGGTCTGTTGTTCATGGATGCTATTAGTTTCTGGATGGTGACCACTGACCAGTCTTCTGACAAATTTTTCTCCTTTCAGGAGAAGAGCCCCACGTCTCATATCTCATAGACGTGAAGCATGAATCTCTGCATCTTCTCTTTCTCAAGGCCCATCCAGACATTGATCCCTCCCCCATTCCCCATGAAATCAGAAAGCAACAGCACAAACTCATCAGTCCCACTCACAATCGGCCCACAATGAATGAGTTTTCCACAGCCGAAGTTGAGATCATGGAAAGGCAGTTTCCACCAAGCTGACAAATAGAAATTTCCATTTATGGTTGCAGGAACCCCTTTATGGATCTCTAACCAGTCTATCACTGACCTTACGTAGTCATCTGACACTCTGTCTATTGCTCCCTTCACCAGCTCCACACAGAAAGAGAGTGGCTTCTCAGCCAGATCCACCACCTTTGCATTGGCAAAAGCTGTGACAACAGCATTTCCTGTGAACCCATGTGGTAAAGGGGGAGATATCTTGGACCTTATGTCCACTGCAAATAGAATGGTTGAAGTCTCATCTGGGTTATCAAACACTGCTTTGGATCTTGCTCTCCATAGGTGAGCTACAATGGCTTCAAAGTTTGAACACTTGACCATGGCCTTGCCTTTGAGGATGCTGAGCATGCTAGAGGTAAAACAGAAGAGCTGGTGACTGTACTCTCTGGAGAACTGTAACAGTCGGGTGGGTTGGTTGGGAGAGGAGAATGAGGAAGTTACTGAAGCTATCTCTAATTTCTCTGTGTACTCAGTATGTGGGTATTTGATCTGAGGTGGGTTTCTTGCTTTCAGGCATGTTCTGTCGTTGTAGATGGCTTGGATATTCAGGCCTTCCCCGCTGCAAATGGAGGCAAGGTTCTGAAACATTTCACCAGCTGATTTCCCATCAAGTACACTGTGGTTTGTCATGAACCCAATTGAGAAACCTCCACATTCGAACCTTGTGACCTGCAAAACATTGGACAAACACAGCATATTTCACAGAATCAGAGCTTTTTTTCATGGAGATATTCTGCTTTTGAATTGACAGGCTTATGAGCATAGATTGCCTGAATTGTGAATATTGGTTTTTCTGATAGGCTTAGAGAGCGATCAGGTCGATGAATGAGATGATGGAAGGTTGAGTTGGGAAGAGATAAATTTCCGAGTTCCTGCAATGTTAGCCTTGATTTTGCACTCACAAAGGGGACCCCAGCATTGTTGCAGACAAGCTCCAACCTTTTGGTTTCAAGGTTGAAGTTAAGCCTGCCGGCCATGAAATAGTAAGGAATGAGAAGCACCTCAGACACTGATTTCTTCATTCTTTCTGATATACCTAGCGTCCATGAAATCTTGCATGGAGGAACTTCAAAGAAGAAGACTGTCTCAACAGGAAACGCCACTGCTTGGTCAATGTTAGACAGGAAAACTTTCTCTACTGGGGTTGGATTTTTGGGAGAAAACAGTGTTACTGGTTCTTCCTTCACTACATCTTGGACTGAGATGGACACGACGACCTCCATGGACACAGAAACCGCAGCTGGTTGTAACAATATTCTGGATTGATACTTGAACGATCGAATGCATGTGAATCTTATTCTATATAAATATATATAACCAAATGGATATCTATTGTGTGTAGGGCCAGAGATTAGAACTAATGATGGGCATGAAGAGCATGAGAAGGATTTTCTCGCTCACAAGTCTATATTGATTATTGATTGGTCGAAGAAGTGTTCTTTATTGAATAATGATGCAAGCTCCCCATTCATGCATCTTAAGATGTGGACACGACATTGGCATTTCCTTCATTTATATAGTCATAGACTATAGATTTCCAAGAACATGTATGTAAAGACCTCTCTAGAGAGATACATTATATATATATATATATATATATATATATATATATATATATTCTTTATTAATTTAATTAAGCCATTCAGCCATCCAGTTTGCGAAATACTTGGCTCCTATCACGTTGGAGTACTACCCATTTTACACACTTAATTTAATTAGGATTTAAGGGTTTTTGAGTTCAGAATTTAAATTGTACACACTAATTTTATTAGTGAATGGACCATAGTTGAATTAAAATCTAAATTCTTCAAATATAGATTTTAGGATTTAGGGTTTAAACTTTAAACACCAGCCTGACCCATGTCCATCAAGTTTATACCCTGCTTTATTAGATAGAGCCAAAATATTTTAAGAGTGTTAGAGGGATTTAAGAGGAAATTAGAGATTTAATGGAGGAGGGAATATGTAACAAACATTGACAATTGGAGAGAAAGAGAGAGAGAGAGAGAGAGAGAGAGAGAGAGAGAGAGATTGATTGATTGTTGTAGAGAGTAATAATGGATTTTATAGAGGGTTTTATTTGAGTAATGATGGATTTTGTAGAAACAATTACGGGTTTTTATTTTGACTTATTGTATTTTTGATAATTTAATTTAATTAGAGTTCAACTATGGTCCATTTAATAACATTAGTTGCACATTATATTTAGATCTCAACCAATGACATTAAAATTTTCTTACTTTCCATTGGTTCACATTTTACAAAAGTGTATTTTACATTTACCATCACATTAATTCAATCAATCACATCTTTTGTTACACGGTGCAATGGATGCATCATAGAATTTGATTATTAAAAAACTAATCACTTGTGTGAGAGATGAGAAGAGGACGAGGAGGTCCATATGAGCTTTGTGGTAAGAGGAGCCTTAACTTCTCTTATTTCCTATTTTTATTTTAGATAGATTACCTTGGTTTGGTTTAGCCATTGGTGTCACCACAAAAAAATTGAATACCTCACCCCCTTAAATTATAAATAACCTCCCATATGGACACTTCATTTAACCAAATGGACATTACTAGAAGACTCTAGGTACCCTATAACCCTTGCCTATCAAAATTTGCCCTAAAATATCTTCGTTTACCCCTCAATCAAAGCAACATTCTTTTTCAGCTCTTCTCATTGATCAAGAGTCATCATCTCATGAATCCCCTAAATACAAGATTCTTTAGACCCATTGGATCCCACCAACAAGTCCAAGACCCATGAAAACCCCACCCTGCCAAATTTCACCTAAAAACTCCTTCTCTAACATTCAAATCGGGCAAGATTCCTTTTCGCAAGTTGTCCTTGCTATGCACAACTTTCCTATGGTCTAGCACTAACATGATAACCCTTCCAGAGGTAATCTTGGCCACACAAATCTGCCAACCCTTAGATGAGAATATTTCATTCTTGTAGCTTTTAATAGAATATCCATAAGAACCCTGGAAATATCCAAAATTAAACCCTCACCTTTACTCTTACCTAGAATACCCCTGAATTCACCCTAATTGGACTAGTTTATCGTTGAGAACCCTCAAAATATCCAAAATACCCCTCATTTTCCCTCCCTCTCCCCAAAATACTCATATTCTTATCACCTTTGAACACTTCTACCCCCAAAAATTCCAAAGCATCTAAACTATCTTCAGTTTCCCTTTATCCCAAAATGCCCTTGCTTATGAAATTCTTGGACTCTCATACCCCTATATCTTTTCTAAATACCCAAACTTCCCCTACAATAAGCCAATAATTAGGGAGGGGAGGGGAAACCCATAATGAGGAGAACCTTGGGAACCGAGCTATCTAACTTCTCTCAAAAAACTACTCTCGAGACACATTATTCTTGCCACCATACAAGATTTCTTGATATATTTTGAGGTTTCAATTAATTTATTTCCTTTTTCCCCCTTTCATCATTTTTTGTATTACATTCTTCCTTTTTCTTACTACATTTTTTAAACGGGAGAAAGAGAGATTCAAGGCAGAAAAAAATTGCTAGTCAGGAGCATGCTTAAATAAGGGTCTAAACCATCACCTGTCCTCGAACCTACATTTGCTAGCCCCTCTTTCTCTAGTGTTTATCCCCTTGAGGTCAATTCTAATGACACCAAAGGATTGAACTGAAATCAACCCAAGACCATAGTAGATCCCACCTCCCTCCAGTTGTAGTAGCAATTATTTAGGATCCAAGCAAAATAGAGATTCGAGATGCATAATATCTTATTTTCTCAAAAAAAAATATATATGCATAGTTCTCTACAATCTACTTCAAACACAAACATTGGTAATCTTCTCCCATGTTGGATTTTGGTTTTATTCCATGCTATGTTTAAGACGTGAGGTCTGGTCAGTGTCTTTGACTTTTGTATCTCCCCATTCATTAGCATGAACTCGTTCCAAGAGAGGTTAGAAGGGAGAACCCCATTAAATCCACCCTCATTGGTGACCAATTAGAAGAAGGGAGAGATGCATTGAGCAAAATGGTGATTACCAAGTCTCTCTCACTCTCTACATGTTCGGTTAAGTTTTTGTTCATTGTTGGGTTGCCTTTTATGATTATTAAGGTGAAAATGGAGGGATGAAGAGTCCATCTAAAGCTCTATACCATTTTCATCTCAAGTAGGGGTTGGTTCCAAGAAAGGTGTGAAGGGGGAACCCCAATATCACCAACTTTGTTGGATTCCAACCTGAAGCACTTCTATGATTTAAGGGTTCTTTTATTGGATGTAAAGCACTCATGGAGATTCATCTTTACTCCTTTCTCATATCTTTTTTTTTTTTCTTTTTTTTTTGCAAGAGACGTTAGTTATGTCGTTAAGGATTCATCATGTATGAGATAGGGGTGCCTCACCCCTTCCCTCTCTTAGGCCAAGAATCCCAGAGTCTAGATTTGAGCAGCCCAGGTATTTGGAGTCACTATGGAGAAATTTCAAAAGAAAATTATACAAATTTTAGGGAGGGACTCACACCATGAGTTCATGGTGAGTGGCAACTCCAAGAGGCTTCTAGCCAAATTTTCAGCTTCACATATGGAAACTCCACTGGGGTTGAGCCAAAGTGAGCCCTTGAAAGGCAAGGGCTCTCTCTTTCTCTCTCACCGAAGGATTTTCTTAGAGATTTCACAACTCTTGACTTTGTTTCAAGTACCTGCTCTTGTTTAATTCTACTTGAATGGGTCCTATTTGTATCACTACAACTTAGTGAATGTTTTGTTATCTGTATGGGCTTTTTGATTTATAGGTTATCTCAAGATTGTTTATTATTAGGCAAATTGATTTTGGATTTAATAGCAAGATGAGCCTTGTTATCTTTAAATTCTTTATTGTTCTATTTTAGGAAAAAAAGAGAAAAAAAAAAGGGAAGGATGGCTAAAATTTAGTTTTTTTTCATATGAAACCTTGAACAACTAATCTCAAACCCATTTTTAAATCTAGAACAAGTTACAAGGTGCAAACCCTGTTACAAGTCTAATCTCAAGTTTGACAGGTTTTCAAAGATTTAAGTTTTGTTTTAGAGAGTGGTATCTTCTATTTGAAAGTTTATTGTTTTATTTCAGCTTCCAACAAGGAGGATGGTTGGCTTTGTTTTTTCTTTTTCGTACTAAATTACAATTGGTAAGGAGTCCTACATTTTGATGCTTGAACAAGTTTCATGTTTTAGTTTGTAATTTCCTTGTCACTATAGTTTAGCTGTGTTTTTTGACCATTATGTCTGTCTCCCAAAATAAATTGATTGGTTCTCTACTTTTATTGAAGCAAGTCAAGATAAAAAAAAAAAAAAAGAGGAAAAAAGAAGAAAATGGCATGCAAAGTAATGTGTTTTTTCTATATACAATTTCCTTTATTTTGTGCTCAAATAAATGCAGCTCTAGCCTTAACAACTAATTGATTGTTGTTATAATTGCATGAAAAACCAAATTCTGCTTTGACACAAGTTTAACCTCATAATGCATTGGCTCTCATAGTATTGAACCTTAAGCTCCAATATAATTGTGTCTTAAAGCTGATTGTGGTTTGAAATCTCAGTTTTCCATATCACAATTTTGTTTCAGCTATGCACATTTACAAGGTTTTATTAATCATGTTTTGCAATTGAAGTTGAATGTCAACATGTATGGTGATGTAGCGTGATCTAGTTGTTCCCCGCTAGAGGTGACCTGGCTTCTAGTTAGACGACAGACAAGGTTGATCTGCAAGGAGACGATCAGAGAGCTCGGGGTGGCTAGTCCGACGAGGTCGCTCCGATGCTTAAGTTAGTACTTTCATAGTAGACTGCGAGTTAAAAATCATAAAGTATGAGAGCTAGAATATGCTTACTTGCCACCCTATGCCATTGGGGTTTCTGAAATCTTTTGTTTATGGTGGTCTTCATCTTGAAGGTTGGAGACTATGGCTTCAATTAATTGAAGGTGCTCTCTTTTAAATGGGACTAAGGAACTCTTTAGCTTGTATCCTCTGAAGCACGTATGTGTAATTTCACCCTTTGTTATTGAAGTATAAACCTATGTCTTGAAAATGGTGGAAATGACTACTTTTGCAAGTCCTGGTTGGTTTTAAAGCAAAGAAGGGGAGTAAAGAAGGGGCTTTAAAGTCATCTTAGTCAAGTTTGAGTTGTGCTTTTGTTGCTTTTGGGCAGCAAAATCTCTTATAGGAAAGGGTGGAAAAGAAGGACAACTAAAGAAGGCATTCTAACCCTCAAGTTTGATATCAACTAGTAGCCCTTGGAATTGGCTTTGGTGTTCCTTTAGGACCCATATGCAGCATGATAATCCTCAAACTCAATTCAAGCTTGAACCTCTGTGATTTAGGATTATAAAAAGTGGTTGATGCTCAGCTTTAATCTCAGGTCTTGCTATTGGTGCCTAGCTAAATGTGTCTGTGTTAAAATCATGTTTGTGGAAGAAAATTTTAGACCTTAATGGTACCTAAGCTGCTTTAGGACTAATGAAGTGTTAGGAAAGAGAGGAAAGGTGCAGGCTCTTGGTTTCACAACAAAGGGGTAGGATAGAGGTTTTGAGTTCTTTTCCCAATGATTGAAGTCTTGAACTTAACCCAAGATTGTTGGTAGCACTAGGTTTCAGAAGGCTAGCTAGCTACCCACATCAATGTCTCAGGTGATTTCAGACCTCTGTTGGGGAAAGGAGAATCTAGAATCAGGTCAACAGACTTGGTTTATTTGTTTTAAAAGGCTAGTAAACTGCTAAGATTTGGTTGTTACCAAAAGTAAACAAACAAAGGACAAAGGAACAGAAAAAACTAGCAAGTCTAAGGTGGTGGTTGCCTTGTTTATTGATATTGGGATATGTGCATAGTGATCTTTGTTTGTATTTAATTTTTGGGAACAGTAATAACTTGGAGCTAAGAAGTTGGTATAGTTGTACAATGGATGGTAGTTCATTTGACCTTGGATTTTGGTTAAACTTGTATCGGACACATTATATGTGTTTCTCACCTAAACTTTTTGCCCTACCTTTTATGTTGTGTTGAAGGGTAAGTTTATTGTCATCGACTCACTTGGATCTTGGTTAAACTTGTTTTGTCCACACCTTGCCTCATATCATGATATTTTCTATGTTTGCCCAACTTAACTTTCTGTGTTGTACCGAACAATAAGTTTATTGTCATCGACCTACTGGTTAATCCCATTTCCATCTATGTCAAAGTTTAATTTAGCATGTTTTATTTATATGTTGAAGCTTGTTGCAAATTTTCTAGGCAAGACACAAGACTTTCATACCTCAACCTTTGATTCTTGGAGTTAGTCTTTTGATCATTCATCTAAAAGTTTTTCACTTTATTCCTTATCAAATACTCATGGGCTCGGCATTATTTTTCAAAAATTATCTTCGTTCCCTATTCATGGAAGTAAATTTTACATAATCATTGTTATGCTCATTTCCTTTGTCATCAAAAGATAAATCACCATGTTGTCTTGATTATATTTTGCTTGCTTGGTGCTCACCTTACACACCCACTTACATTATCTTCCGACAGATTTTTTCTCTTGCCAAACAAGGAAAATAACCCAAAAATGAAAGTTTTTTTTTTGAAATATGCTTTCCATTCATGTTGTGATTCATTGTGCTTGATATTGTGTAAGTTCAAACTACAACTAGGATGCACTCCCCCAATTGGGTTATGAAATAAAGCAAGAACTAGTTGCATTACTCAAGCATGGCCACCTAGAAATCAATTAGGGTATATGCAATAGTTCTAGGATTTGAAACTTCAAACATGTGTCCATGTTATGCATAATTTGTTTGCCAAACTTATTTGCTTTCGCATGATTGCTCACAATGTCATACACTTACTTGCCTTAGATATAGCAACCCATCAACCAATTAGGTGAAGGCTAGTAGATGTGTAGTCACTAGGACACTTGGGAATCCAAGGTCCTTTTGGGCCATTTGATGCCTTCAAACCGATCACCAACCTGAGAAGCCCATCCGTCCATGGGTGGAGGTTTGAAGGTCAACAAACTGAATCGATCGAAATCGAACCAAAAAATTGGTTAACTAAACCAGTCGGTTTGGTGTTTTTAAAAAATCAAAGGTACTAGTTCGGTTTCGGTTAACCAATATAAAAAACTGGCAATTAACTGAACCGACTGATACACATATATTTCTATACATTTGAAGGGAAGGGAGATCCATCATATGGATGGCCAAACCATGCAGGGTGGCTAGGCAAAATTTCAAAAATTTTCTTTCTCCCTTCCAAGAATCATATTCATAGTTTTAGAAAAACTACATTTTCAATGATCGTTCTTGATCCAAACCGGACCAGATCTGAAACCAAAATAAGAGAGAGCAATACCTGATACGAAATCCACAAACGTAACTCCCAAACTAGGTGTTCACGCCCAACAAGGGTACCAAATCCTGCCTCCACTGAAGATGGCGCAACTTGAGATGAAATAGGATCAGCAATGCAGTCCTTCAACAAGAACTGCAATCCTTCAACAAGGATCAGGCAAGGGAAGTGAGCATGAATTTAGATCTGATTTTTCTTACAAAAATCATAATCAAGATCCAATCTTGATCAGTCCAAGAATGGAGATCGAACAGGGTATATGGCGGCAAGAGCAGAAGGAGAGGGAGAACTGAAAGCAGTATGTAACCTTTTTGCAGTACACCCTCCTCTATTTAAATAGATCTTAAAGAGCTTATCTCCTAATTTGATTAGGATTTCCTAATCCAAATCTTTATTTGGATCTGGACTCTTTAAATGGATAATACTTATCCTCTTATCCTTATCTGATGATCCAAACCCATATCTAAACCCAGATTCACCCATATTGATTAATCATATTAATCTTCGGCCTTAGGCCCATTAAGTAAGTGGGCTCATTTTCCCTTTTAATTGCTGACTAACTTGGCTCTCTTTGAATGGCGTGGGACCCTACATTGATCTTCACAAAAGCCATATGGGTTCAGCCTAGCCTCTGTTACAAGGCCTGGCCAAATTCACTACTGAACACGGTGAACCCTAAGTCCATCAGCAGGCTCTTAATGGACCCAACATTTACACTAAATGGTCCTTAAGTCCAGCTACCTTATGAAGGCCCGAGGACTATGGTATTAAGTGAGATTAGCCCATCAGGTATGAAATCCCTAAATGGTCTTACACTTAACCTCTCAGTCCATAATGATCAAGCACTGCCCGACAAGAGAGGACCTCTCCTTTGGTTGCAAGGTACAATGTCACACTCTCTACTTAGATGGATCCCTAAATTAAAACATTTGCAAACATTTTTCTTAAACACACACACACACACACACACACACACACACACACACACACACATATATATATATATATATATATATATATATATATATTGCAAAACAAATCTCAAACAAGTTTGAAATCAAATGGCTAAGAACATTAGTGTCAGTCTTGGCAGGATAAACATCCCCAAGTTTATCAAATGGCTAAGAATATTCTAAAATAACATGAGTCTCATAATTGTCCAGTTTAAGGGTAATTACGCAGAAACATACTAGATATAACGTGAATCAATTATGTACTTTTATTCATTTACAATAAATGTCAAATGTACATCAATCTGATTGGAGTTAAGGGCATACATTGTCTAACAATATTTTATATATATTTATGTATATTACATACATATATTTATTTATAATATATGATATATTATTTATTATTTAAAATATAATATTTTATATATGTTTATAAATTTTTATTATATATTATATATTTTTATAATATATATTATAAAAATTAAGAAAACAAAAAAGCGATGAACCAACCAGTCAACCGATTAACCGATAGGTTTCAGTTACCAGTTTTTGGAAAACTGGTACTACTAGTTCGGCTACAAAAAATGCCCCACGGTTCGGTTAACCGAACTGTGAGCACCCCTAACAATGGGTCACCTTGTCTAAAACCCTCTTCTAAATGAAATAAGTCAAAGGAAACCATTCATTTTGAGAGAGAAAGAGGGGTAGAGATAGATTGATGTACAAGTTTACACTAGTGCTCTAGAAACTCCATAAGTCGCAAAACTTGTAAGATGCAGGCTCTACTAATCTTGTTGCAAGAATTTTACATGTTTAACTTTATAGCCATCCATCACATACCTTTCTTGTGCTTTTACCAAAAAATGTTGCCTTGCATACACTTGACTAGTATTGTCAAACATTAACTAGACTGGATGGTAGAATTGTTTGAACCAAGAATTGACATCTTAAACAGTTTTAGGGAGGTCGGATATGCTCACAACAAAAAATTGTTCCAACACATTCCAACATGATTTGTATCCACACATCATAGACATGGTGGTCCCAGCCTCATGGTGAAATGTGTGGACAAATCATGTTGGCACTATGTTGGTACAATTTTTGTTGTAAGCAGATCCCACTCCCCATAAGATTGTCTAGTTAGTAGAAATGTTAACTTGATCTAATCTACCTCAAATACATGTGTAAATCTATGTTTCAACTTACAATATTTTATTTATATTTTCTAATCATATGCTTCCCTCAAAACCTTGTAGGGACAAGGCTCTTGGTTGTATGGGTCTCATGTGCATAGGGTGCAACTCTGGTTGGCTTGAGTTAGTAGTTAGTATTTTGCACTATTTTGGGCTTGGACCCATTCACATTTTGACAAAGCCCAACTTGAACCTACCCAAGTTGCACCCCTATATGTGCATTAGACCTGTTCATGGGCCGGGTTGAGCCAGGCTTTGCCTTCTTTATTAACAAAATACATTCAGGCCTGAGCTCGACCCTACTATAAAGCCTGTTTTTTACTCAAAATTTTTGATTTATTTATATTAAATGACCTTGGAACCCATAGTTTTGAAAGATCTCGTTATAGAGCTAGAAAAGAGGAGAATAACATTATATATATATAACATGTTTTTATTATATCAAATATTATTGGGCTTGGACTTTGGGTAGGATTTCCCAACCCATGAATAGGTCTAACCTGCACACTTCTACGTGAATATGAGGTTAGAGAACCATCAAGGTAATTGAACCTCATTTTGCACGGTAGAATAAAAATGTTGTTGCTTAGCAGCTATTCAATGTTTAGGCTATTTTTAGTTTTAGAGCAAATAAGAGAGAACAAAAATAAAATCAAGGTAAAGTTATTAAGGTTGTGTTTGGTTGTGGTGTATATTTCATTTGCACTGGTGCAAATGCATGAGAGTATAGGTTGAGTGTAAATTTTTCTAAAATTTGATTTACTTTTCCTTCAAATGTGATATTATCTTGTTTGTTTGTGAAAAGTAAAATGGTGTGGTCCTTCGTTTGCACTTTATATGAGAGAGAATTGAAGGAGGACTAAGGTGGTGCAAAAAATATATCATTTTAATGTATTAAATTTATACCTCTAGTGAGTGAAAATGAAATAACAAGTACAAATTTTGTAATGGGTAAAATGCAAATTATAATTAGAAATAAATAAATGCAAAACTGAACTAGGTGCAAAATTTATATCTGGTTCAGATTTGCACCACAACCAATCATAGCCCAACGAAGTTCAAAACCACTCAAATAGAGGAAAAAATGATTGGTGCAAGAGGACACGATTACCAAAGGATTGAGAATAACCCTTGGATCTACAATTGCAAGGATAAACACGAATCATCCATGAATTATAGTGAGGAAATATCTTTAATTAACTTAATATTAGGTTTTCCATAAGTTATTTTTTTGGGTTGTGCTACTACATACTCGGACTTTTCTGGCAAATAATGAAATAGTCGAATTCCCACATGTTCAAAGTTGGAATATAGGGGGTGTACTTTTTCTTAATTTTGAGAGGGGGAGTTGGTGGATGGGATTTTGATTCTCATTGGCCAAGAATCGCATGTTCTTTTTTCAGATTTATGTGGGGATTAGGGAAAGTTTATTTTCCTGGGTACCACTTACACGGGTAAGTGGTACCCATCTCCTAAGTGGATAAATAACTTTCCCACCTAAGGGGAAATTGCCAATACTTGAATGGGACAAAAATGCCCTTTTTAATAATGGATTTTTATGCCTAAAATGGTCATTGCTTTATTTATATGGGAAATAAAGATCACCCCAGTTAGACATTGGAGCATAAAGTTATGGCATCCAAAAGTTTGCATATAGATTTATTGTGCAACTCATGATCGGATCATTAGATTGAATGGGTCAATGGTCCAATTGTCATGATCAAATGAGTTTTGACCAAGTCAATGGTTTTTTACTAATTCACAGGTTTTAGTAGAGCTGGACCTAGTACGATGGTTAGGTGATGGTTCAAATAATTTAATTGTCAAATCAAAGATGGATTGAAAAATTACTATTTTATACTAAAATAAATGGAATATATAGGGGTGTTTGGTCAGTTCGGTTTGGTTTCATTTGTTTGGCCAATTGAACCAACTTGGTTGGGTTGGGAAATTTGACATCCAAAACTAACCAACCACTAGTAAAATTGACCCTACTATGAAGAATCAATTTGGGTTAATTTATCGGCTTGGTCTATTAGTTCAAAAGACAACCCAAAAGTGATTTTCATTATGTTTTTAATATATATAAAAATCTTATATTGAATAGTTCTAACATGAAGGAAGTAAGTTTATTTGAGTCATAATTGGGCTCCAAAGTTTATAATGGGCTCTTGGCCTAAGAACATTCTAGATGGGATGGGTTAGGCCATATTTGGTTCAATTCTCATTATTTCTCGTTCTTACCCAAGATGAAATTATAAAATGGACAAGAATGGGTAAAAATAGGCAGAATGAGAAAAATATTACTATGAACCAAACACTTTTTTCCTAAAAATGAATTATTTTCAAATTGACAAGTGTCCTACGTAAAAGTATAAATACTTTTATAAAACTACTTTCATAAAAGTGTTTTCATAAAAGTACTTTTATAAAAGTACTTCCATAGAAGTGTTTTTCTAAAAGTAATTTTATAAAAGTAATTTAAGTACTTTTGTAAAAATGCTTTTATAAAAGTACTTTCATAAAAATACTTCTCTTTTATGGAAGTACTTTCATAAAAAGTGCTTTTACAAAAATTATTTCATGAAAGTACTTTTATAAAAGTGCTTTCGTCAAAGTGCTTTCATAAAGTTGTTTCATGTAAAATTACTTTTATAAATGTGCTTTTACAAAAATTATTTCATGAAAGTACTTTTATAAAAGTGCTTTCGTCAAAGTGCTTTCATAAAGTTGTTTCGTGTAAAATTACTTTTATAAAAGTGTTTTTATAAAAGTACTTTCCATGGTAGTCCGCTAATAAACATCTATTGTAGTAGTTTTGTAGGCAAAGTTTCCTCAAAGAATGAAAATGAGCAAGATGGGGCATTTCATGATGTAGGTTACCTCAATTTTTTGTGCTATGGGCATATTTTTTCATTATAAAAAGAATGTGGCCCATGGCAAAAATTTTGTAATCAACACTTTAATGTTATTCATTCTTGCTCATTCTTTCCCTAAATGAACAAGAATTAAAAAAATAGGGCATAGAGCAATGAACCAAACATGACATTAATTGCTTAATTCCGATTTCTAGCCAAAGTTGTGATCCTTGAGGGCAGCCTTCCCTATAGCCTATCGATAGAGCTGCATATTATCTATATAAATCTATTAAGCTGAAATGTGTACGTAAGAGGGCTTAAGGATGAGGGAAATAGAATCTAACATTATTTTTTGCCTTTTTTTCATAGAAATTACAAAAATGTCACTCTACACCAATTCTCTCTCTCTCTCTCTCTTTTGCTTTTTTTCTTTCAAATTACAAGAATGCCACACTCTCTCTCTCCAACTGAGGAAGACCTCAGCTCGACATCTCGACTACTAGGGGACCTACAATCAAAAGTAATCGAGTTCGAGCTGAGCTAATCTCGAACTTCTAAGCTCAAGCTCAAGTCTCTAATTTGAATCAAGCTGGAGCTAGATGACACCTCGACCACTAAGGGAGACCTCGGCTTGGCACCTCGGTCACCGAGGGAGATCTTGGCTCAGCGCCTCGACAACTAAGGGAGACCTCAGCTCAGCACCTTGTCAACTAAGGGAGACCTTAGCTCGACACCTCGCCTGCTAGGGAAACCTTAGCTTGACACTTCAGCAGTTGAGGGAGACCTCAGTTTGGCACCTCGACAATTGAGGGAGACCTCGACTCGGCACCTCGACTGCTTGAGAGACCTGCAACCAAAGGTAGCCAAGCTCGAACTTCCATGCTTTTGACTTGACTCGAGCTCGAGCTCGAGCTCGAGTCTCAAGCTCAATTCTCTAATTCGAATCAAGTTCAAGCTTGATAGTTTATGAGCGAGCCCTTGCAATGGAGGGTCCCCTCCACTAGTATTATAATATTAAGTTGATCTTGGATATCCATTTAGGCATAATCGGATATAAAAATATAATCCATTAGTAGTTGGACTGGAATTGGACATTGTTTGATTTTATCCATTGGGATCCGAATTCAGATCAGATATCTAGGATATGCATACAAATAAAATTCAAACGTATCTAAAAATTATGTGTGTGTATTAATATGATTGGGATGCTCTCTCCATGTAGCAAATGGAATCTACTCGTGCGAGTAGATTCCCTACGTGAGAGCACCCTTATCCTATTAATTACAATAACTGTAATTACTGTCATTTAAATTACTATTACTATTATAATAGTTATTAATTATTGTTATAATTATTATAGTAATTTAATAAATATATAATTAGTGATTATAATTAATAATTACTGTTATTATAAATATTGTTAATAACTAGATATTTACTTTAAAATTATAAACATTGCTATTAAAAAAATATTGTTATAAATTACTGATTATTATAGTAATTTAATAAATATATAATTAGTTATTTTAATTAATAATTACTATTATTATAGATATTGTTAATAAATAGATATTTACTTTAATATATAGATATTTACAGAAATTACTGTTATTTAAATTACTATTATTATTATTATAACAATTATTAATTACTATTATAAATAGCAGTAATTTTAATATATATATATATATAATTAGTGATTATAATTAACAATTACTGTTATTATAAATATTGTTTATAACTAGATATTTACTTATGTTATTATTACAGTAATTTAATAAATATATAAATAATGATTACAAATAATAATTACTGTTATTATTAATATTGTTAATAAATAGATATTTACTTAAATTTAAATTTAAATTTAAATTATAAATATTTTTATTAATAAATACAATTAATAAAATTAGTAATTACTGTTATATTAAAAATAATTAAAAATGTTATTAAAAGTATTCTTATTGATTATTTAATAAAATATTATAATTACTATTATTGATAAATACTGCTAATTTAATTTAATTTTGGTAATTATTAATTTAATGAATATTGTTAATAAATCATATTCATAAATTTAATATTTATTTTATATTAAAAATAACTAAATAATATTATTAAAACTATCATTAATGATTATTTAATTAAATAGTATATTACTTACTACGGTTCGACCGTCTAGTTCGAACGGATGGCCCGTTCTGACAACAAAAATTACAAGCAAAAAATTATGGAACCATTCTAGCCATTGGTTTTTGGGTCGACGGTTCGATCGTCCGATTTGAACGAACAACACATTTTGACAACGACGAAAATTATAGGCAAAAAATTGAGTGTGAGAGATCCATTAAACAGTACCATATGTGTTATGTTATTTGAGCGTGTGACTCATATGACCTGAAAATGGAACCATTCTGGCCATTGGTTTTCGGGTTGACAATTCGACCGTCTGGTTTTAATGGATGGCCCGTTCTAACAACAAAAATTAAAAAAATAAAAAAAACAGCCCAAAACCATTAAATGGGTTAATGGGTTAACAATTTGACCATTTGGGTCAATGGGTTGTTGACTAATTGAACAATTTTTGTCTAGGGACCAGGATTGGGGTAAAACGAATTGGTTGCCTGGACGGTACCCAATTTGAAAAAAAAATGGACAACCCGTTCTGACAAAAGAAATTACAAGAAAAAAATTGAGTGTCTAAGGTCCATTAAGCAGTACCATATGTGTTATGTCATTCGAGCGTGTGACTCATACGACCTGAAGACGGAACCGTTCCAGTTTTCGGGTCGATGGTTCGACTGTTCGATTCGAAAGGATGGCCTGTTTTGACAACAAAAATAAAAAAAAAAATGACCAAAAACCATTAGACGGGTCAATGGGTTATTGATCAATTCAACGATTTTTTTCTAGGGGCCGAGATTATGATAAAGCCGAACCGATTGCTTGGATGGTTCCAAATGAAATAAAAAATTAAAAAAAGGCCAAAAACCATTGAATAGGTCGATGGTTCAACCACTTGAGTCAATGGATCATTGACTGATTCAATAGTTTTTGGCCAAAGACCGGGTCAACGGTTCCTTTCCAGCCCCTGTGAAGCAGGGTCGCTCCGCTAATATCTATTTATTTAAATAACAACTTAAAGCTTAAATTTTGATAATATAACCTTAATAGAAATGATAATGAAATACTAAATAGTTTTTCTTGTAAAAATATTAAATTAGTTAAATGCTAATACTTAAATTTTTTAATTAATATTATCTATATATTATATTTGAAATTCACCACTTCAAATATAAAACGCTATAGAAATTATAAAAAATTAAGAAAACCTTATCTTATATATATATATATATATATATATATATATATATATATATATATATATATATATATATATAAATGGGTGCTCTTTGCATCCAGGAAATGGAATTTACTCGTGCAAGTAGATCCCACATGCGATCACCTATTTCCTATAGATAATAATAATCTTAATTACTGTAATAATAATTATTGATTATTACATTAATTTAATAATTATAATTAATAATTACTGTTATATTATTTTAATAGCTAGATATTTACATCAATTTTACTTTAAATTAAAATTATAAATATTGTTATTAAAAAATACTATTAATAAATTTAGTAATCCAGTTTTAATAATTACTGATTATTATAATAGTTTAATAAAAATATAATTAGTGATTATAATTAATATTTCTATTTTTATAGATATTGTTAATACAAAGATATTTACTTTACTTTTACTTTAAATTAAAATTATAAATACTATTAATAAATTTAGTAATTATTGTTATATTAAAAATAATTAAAGATGTTAGTAAAAGTATTGTTATTGATTGTTTAATAAAATATTATAATTACTGATAAATATTGTTAATTTAATTTAATTTTGGTAATTATTAATTTAATGAATATTGTTAATAAATCATATTCATAAATTTTATAACTAATGTTATATTAAAGATAACTAAATAATATTATTAAAACTATAATTAATGATTATTTAATTAAATAGTATAATTACTTACTATTATTGATAAATGTTGTTAATAACATTTTGACAACTGACAGCTCCACCGTCCGATTCAAACGGATGTCCCATTTTGACAATAAAAGTTACAAGCAAAAAATTACGAAACCATTATGGCCACCGATTTTTGGGTCAACGGTTCGAATTGACAGTTTTTTCTGACAACAAAAATTATAGGAAAAAAAAATGAGTTTGTGAGGTCCATTAAGTAGTATCATATGTGTTATGTCATTCGAACGTGTGACTCATATAACCTGAAAACAAAATCGTTATGGCCATTGGTTTTCAGGTCAACGGTTCGACTGTTCAGTTCAAATGGATGGCCCATTCTGACAATAAAAATTAAAAAGATAAAAAAAAAACCAAAAACCATTGAACGGGTCAACAGTTCGACTACTAGGTCAATGGGTCGTTGATCGATTCAATGATTTTTGGCTAGGGACCGAGATTAAGATAAAACAAAACCAGTTGCCGAGATGGTTATTGATTAAAAAATAAAAAAGGCCAAAAACCACTGAACGGGTCAACGGGTCAATGGTTTGACTATTCAGGTCAATGGGTCATTAACCGATTCAACGATTTTTGGCCAAAGACCGAGTCAACAGGTTGATGATTCCATTCCAGCCCCCGCAAAGCAGGGCCCCTCCACTACTATATATATTTAATAGAATAATTGACTCATGAACGACACTAATTGCTATTTGCTAGACATAAGTTAGGGTCATATTGTGGACCAATAACTTGAAAATGGGCAATCGGGCAGGACCGATCCATTGATAGCCCTAGTTCCAGGACTTAACTTAGTTAGGGGTGCAATTTGGGCGGGCTCAACCCCAACCCAAACTGACCGAATCTGGAATTTTACACGGGCTAAGTTTGGATTTTCGGTCCTTGGGCTGGGCTCGAGCCTAGCCCTTAGGTATTTCGAACCTGGCTTGAACCCGACCTAATTATATATATTTATACATTTGTATGTATATATACAAATGTTAGATACATATTTAGGTATATATACATACATCAATATTTGTATATATATATATATATAATTTTAGAGTAGGTTTATTTACCAATTCGAACCCGACCCGAATGCGTCAAATTACAGATGTACTGGACTCGAGTTGCAAAAATCGGACTTGGCCTCGGGAAAATTTAGGACTGGGCCTGGATTGCCCGACCCGCCCGACTTGCACCCTAAACTTAGGGTTGTGCAGTTGTGCTCCGGAGTCCGGACCAATAACTTGAAAATGGGAAACTAACGGGTTCGAATCGGCGACTCCGCTACCGCTACGAGGAAACAGTAGATGAAAACGAAATTAAAATTAGCCCTTGCAAAACCATAGCTCACTCGCTTCTCCCCTGCTCTCTCTCCGTCTCTTCCTTCTGAAGCGAGCGGCAAAAAAGTTCCCCCCAAAACCTGAAGATAGAAGCCCCTTGTTTTCCCGTTAACTTTGTGTTCGTGTTTATTTGTTTAGTTTGAAGTTTCAGCAGAAACCCCCCTGATTCTCCCTTCGTTCCTGCTTTTGATTCTGGTCGTTTTCGTTGTTAATTTATTAATTTTATTTATATATATATATATATATATATATATTTTTTTGTAGTTTTAGGTTTTAGGAAGAATGAGTAGCTGGCGGACTCTTTTGCTGAGGATCGGCGATAAATGCCCCGAATACGGCGGAAACTCTGATTTCAAAGAACACATTGTTAGTACATCTCTGCATTTTCTTCATTGTAGTTGTTAACGTTTATTCTCCAGTTGATTTTCAGTTTAGTTCTTTTTTGCTCCTGTAAACCCTTGTTCTTTGGAGTTGAACAATCAAAGTACTCTCTCTCTCTCTCTCTCTCTCTCTAATTCCTTCGGCACTGCAGGAAACATGCTACGGCGTACTGTGGCGCGAGTTGGAGAACTCTGGAGACGATATTTTGGACGTAAGTATACTTTTCACCTCTCTTTAGTACTCTAATATTGCACTGACATGCCTTAGAAATTAAGTCATCTGTGTTATGGTGTGAGTTAAAGATGAATGACATGAAATGAGCTCACCAATGAATTGTAATGCAAAGAAATTAACTTATTTCAAGTATATATTAATGCAAAGAAATTAACTTATTTCAAGTATATATTAGCTTTCATTATAGAACAGAAATAATGTCTCCCCAAGATTTCAAGGGACAAACCATTTTACTTATTATTTGTATGTGATTATTGGTCTACACATAGATGTTAAAACATTGTCATAATCTTATTTTTTTTGTTTGAATCCTACAATTTGATTCATAAATCTTATGATTTTTGTTTGAATCCTACAATTGGACTCACAAATCTTACAATTTATACGATTCCAACGATTCAAATAAATTCAATTAAGAATTAGTCCTCTACTTTGACTTTTTTGTTTATATTTATGTTAGGAATCATAATTTGGTTTGATTTAACTCTCTCTACAATTTAGATTGCAATTTTCAAAAAATTACTAAAGGCATCATTTAGGCAACAAAGTACCTTTTGTGGGGTACCTCACCTGAACACCATGACTTGTACCAAAAAGGCGCCCCCCTAGGTGGCAAAATAACAAGGTGGGTGCATCATTGTAATATCATTGATATGGTTGCATTTGATTAGTGTTTGTTCTAATATTTCCTAACTTCCTATGGTATATCCTATATATTACTTATACTTTGGTTTAGGGTTTTACAAATAAAACATGATAAGATTTGAGGGTATCACTACGAGAGAAAGCATATTACTTATACTTTGTTTTAGAAGAGTTTTTTTTTCCTCCAATTACCCTGTCTCTCTCTCATGGACACACACACATAAGTTAAGCAAAAGAGGGGCTTCACTCCCTGTTCTTTTCTTCCTTTCTGTTACTGTCATAAACCTTTTGGTTGCTAACAATATTTTTACTTGCAAGTCTTCTATTAAATACTAATTACATTATGATATTATATTTCGAAGATAATAGATTTAAAATTCTATATTCTATTTTAGATAATGATGATTACCATGTATTGAGATGAAATTCAATTTTGTCCCTCCGCAGACCCTGCATTGGTGGGAGCCTCGTCAAATGGTCTCCCTTTAGTTTTTTCTTTGTCAAACTCTATTGTCTTGGTACTTAATAAAGATTTGTTAAATTCATTAAGTAAATAAGTACCTAGGCACTAAATAAGTTATAATATTGTTTTTTTTTTCTCTGTCAAACTCGTTGCCTACATACTTAACCAAGAAAAAAGAAAAAAAATTCCATTGTATATGTGCTCACCTAGGTGATTAGGCAGTCTATTATTGCCTAGATGCCTTGACAACTGTGGATTGACAAACTTGGTTGTTCAGTTGTAATGAAAAAAATATCACCTCTTGTGATTTCCAAGTACCTTTTAAGTAGATTGTAAATGTAAACAAATAACAGTTGAAGAGCTTGTAGAACTTGATTCCATTTAGTATTATTATATACTAACTGTTGCTAGTAGTTTTTATTCATTGAACCAAAAGTCATAAATCATAATGCATTATACTAGATCCTGTTCCATTGGAACTTGTACATTGTGAAGCAACTTATTTTGTTCATTGCATTCTGCAGTTTCTTCTCCAGTGTGCTGAACAATTGCCTCATAAGATTCCTCTGTATGGGACACTGGTAAAGTAAATCTATATCCTTTATCCTTTTCCTTTTTGGCCCTTTAAACATGTATACATATATTGTCAGTGCTGGTTTCATGACTGTTTGTCTTGAGAAACTCCATACTGATCCTTTAAGGATGAATAGGGGGTGTGTTTAGAGATGTGGAAGGAAAAATCCTAGCTCTGTATTCTGGCCCAATAGGTGTGGAGAACTCGCTTAGAGCTGAAGTTTTGGCTCTCCTCCAGGGGCTCAGATGGGCCAAGCAATTGGGTTACTAACAGTTGGAAGTGGAGGGGGATTCAAAATTAGTAGGATGGCTGCAATCAAACAGTTTGGGAACGTGGTCCCTTAGACAACAGGTAAGGGAATCATTGAGCCTCACAAGGGAGCTGGATGCAAAAGTGTATTGGTCTAGGAGGTCAGCAAATGCTTTATCTGACTACCTAGCAAAGCAGGGGGTGAATTGGGAGTTTTTGTTTTGTGCAGTGTTGTAAGATTTTTGTTGTTCAGGGGTCACCTTTTACTTTGGAAGGTGATAGTTGTTTCTTTTGGTTTTATCTAATGAAAGTTACCGTTTTTTATAAAAAAAAAGTGTATGGGCTTGATTGAACAGTTATTGTAATAGGTGGTCCTTTACATTTTTCTGCTGCTAGTCCATCAATGTGGATTTTTCTCAATTGATTTGAGATTAATTAGAGTTATGACAGCTGTTATATATGTAAATTTATAGAATATATTGCATGCTTAAACATTAATGCTTATTTAATCAGTTATTTTATGCATTCGTATAGATGCAAGAATTTTACTTGGCTGTTGTCTGATTATTACTAAGTTACCTTTTGAAGTTGATCAGCAACTATTAGAAGTTGGTTGAATGGATGATAATGCAATCTATCTCATCCTTGCAGGTTGGTTTGTTGAATCTGGAAAATGAGGACTTTGCTAAAAGAGTAGTGGAGACTACTCATACTAATTTGCAGGTATAGAACTGTGAATGTACTAGTTCTTTCTTTTAACTTGTAAAGTTATCATACCGAAGCTTGGTAATTTGTGTTCCTGAGTTTTATGTTTGTTGAATTATGTTTAATTACTAAAAATCAGTTTGAAGCCTTGAACATTAATTTGAAGCTTATTGCTTCTTTTGAAGCATCTTACTTTATCAGTCCCAAAGAAATTCACTTAATCATGTGGTTTAAATGCTTTTTGGTGTTAGGCCACCATTTGAAATAGGTTTCCTTTCTGTTGAACTTATGGTTGCATGCATATTTTAAAATTTCAGGATGCATTAGATTCTGGAAATTGTGATAGGATTCGTATTTTGATGCGGTTCCTGACAGTACTGGTATGTATGAGCTCTGCTTTACAGCTTGGTTTTTTCAGTACTGGCAAATTCATAAAGGAGTTTTACTAGCTATTGGATCACATTGTAATTTACAATTATGGATACATTCATTGTTTAATCAATAACTGAATTTCATTAAATTAAGAAAAATGATAAAGGTGCACAAGCAAGGGAGAGATGAATTCTCTTAGCTCTCCCTTAAGCAATACAAATTACATCAAAGCCCAAAACAGTTGATTCCTTCCCATCCCTTGTTTAGCCAATGTGTCAGCAAAGTGAGTGGCCTCTCTTTTAACCCACTGAAAAGCGACCTCTATATCTTGTAACAACCACCTGATTCTCCTTCTCTCATGGATGTAATTCTACCAGGACCACCACCCATCATCCTCTTCCTTTTGCTTCCAATTAATATCTAATTTTGAATCCCCTTTCAATTACCAACTTGCATATTTGCATCTCCTTTGCTTTTTTCATCATTCTTGAGAACTCCTCCGATGCCTGAAGGACCCAGATTACCTTCAATGCTGCCATCAAAGTTCAGTTTTGCAGATCCTATCTCAGTAGGGGACCACATAGGCCTGATAACCTCCTTAATAGGAGCCGAGTCATTACTTCTTTCCACTTTCTTACCACATCACCCACTGAAATGTCCTCCAAGAGTTTCAAAGTCTTTACCCAATGACCCCATTCTAATAGATATGAGTCATATGACTTCAAATAAGGCTTCCCTGCTTCTTTCTTTATTTGAGAAGATTCTTTGATTTCTTTCTTTCCAAATTGTCCAGCATACAGCTGCCTTGGTACACCTCTACAGAGTCCTACGGTCCTACCCGTCTTCTTAGGCCAGCCAAAGAAGGTAGAGGTAAATAGGCCTTGTATACTAGGTGGGGGATTCCACCTGCACCCACACAATGAAGTAAACCATTCCCAAATTGAAGAGGAAAGGCAGGGGATTAATAAGTGATAGCAAGATTCACCATTGGCTTACAGAGGTGACACTAGTTGGGGGAAAGGTACCAATTAGGTCTTTTTCTTTGTACAATATCATGGGTGCTGGTTCTTTCTAGAAAAATCTCCTAGTAAAACCCCCAATCCTAGGTGGAATGGGTGAACTCCAAATCTCTTTTATAGGGAAAGGCAAACCAACACTATCTCTGACTGTACTAGAGACAAGGAGGTACATGTAAGGAGGCTAGAGGAGGAGAGGGTCCAGATTTGACTATCCTTTTGGATGGATCAAGAACCACCCTATCAAGACCTTGGAGTAAATGTGAGGTACATTCTATTTCAGATTCACTGAAGCCTCTTCTAAAACCCAAATCTCAATCAAAACCTGGTCTTGAGTTAGAGAAAACCACAAAAGAAGTAATGGCTCCATATGGCTGGAGATGGCATGCCCCAAAGGCAACCCCAGATAATTCATTGACCATTGTTGAAACCACACAACTCAAAATTTCTGCTCCCTCTAGTATTTCCTCCTTATTCAGCCCACAAAACAACTTTTGTCAAAATTAGGGTTGCTCGGTTTGTTACCGAACCATGGCCTATTTTTGAAGCTAGATCAGTATTACCAGTTTCTGGAAAACCAGTAACCGAAACTGAACCGAAGATGATAAGTTAATCGAGTGACCGGTTTGGTTCGGTTTTTATATTTATAGTATATATTATAAAAATATATAAATATATAATAAAAACTAGAAATATATATAAAATATTATATTTTAAATAATAAATAATATATTATATATTTATATATAATATATATTTATTAATTTATAATATAAATATAAAGTATATATAAAAAATATATTTAATATACATATACATATAATATATAGAAATATATGTATACCAGTCAGTTGGTTAACCTTTGGTTTTCTATATTAGTTAACCAAAACCGAATAACCTGGTTGGTTAACTGGAATTTTATGTCCGTTTTTTCGGTTTTTCTTGCTCACCCCTAGTCAAAATTGATTTCGAAATTAGAGATGTGCTCAAAAGTTTGCACCACCAACTTTAGATTGCTCACCCAGTTAGGATTACCTCCTTCACAAAAAAGAATTGTGTCATCAAAAAATTGTAGATGGAAAATTGGCACTTCATGTTTGCTCACTCTCCAATCCCTAATCAAATTCCTAGAGTCTGCTCTTGAAATTAATCTTCCGAGAACATCTGTGATTAAAGGGAAGAGAAAAGGGGAAGGGGGTCCCCTTGTCTAATGCCTCTCAATGCTGGAAAGTGGTCCACTTAGTTCCATTCACCAAATTGAATAATGGCATGCCCTAACACACCCCATAATCCATTTTCACCATTTATCTCCAAACCCAAAATTCTTCATGGCCTCCAGTGAGAAACCCCAATCAACCAAGTCATATGCTTTTACCAGATCCAGCTTGCAAACAAAACCCTTACAAACCGTTTCATCTCTTCAAACACTCTCATTTGCAAAAAATTTGGTCAATGACTTTATAAGACTCTTGATTAAACTGATTGGCTGAAACTCACTAAGGTGCAAAGCATCCTCTTTTTTTGGAATTATAGCAATGAAGGTAGAATTAATCCTTAGATTAACCACCCCCTCTCAAAAAATTCCAGAAACGCCTTTTGAATATCGTTTTTCAAAATCTCCCAATAGTCTTGGTAAAAGGCCATTGTGAAGCCATCATGGCCAGGAAACCTTAGATCTATCCATTGAGAAGATATAATCTTTTATACTTATCAAAAAAGATAACTTCTTTTATTTCTTCTAATAACCCTAGTAAAGGTCTGTAAACTTTTGGTTGTGAAGGGTAACAGTGTGACTATATTGATGATGGATTTGGGTGCTTAACATTTTCCTGTTAAGCCAATAATTATGGGGTGTGATTTAGGTTTCCCTTGGAATTGGAGAAGAGAAGTGAAGATTGAAGCCAAGAGTTTTTGCTTTGAAAAAGGTAGATACAAGGGTAAGGAAACTGTTAAAGATCAGAGATGGAAAAAGGAGCCATCATTTTCATGTTTGAGGAAGTGATTGTATGGCTGAAGGGTTTTTATGGATGGGACGATTCTCTCTGTTAAAAAATTGAGCTGGAAGAGTGAAGTAACTGCAGCTGGGAAGAGCTTTGAAGCTGAGATGAGAAGAAACACGTTACCACTTCATCCTTTCCTTTCCCAGTTAAGGAAGTTTGGTGCTTTCCCATTCCCCCAAAAACCAGTGCTTTCTGTTGGGAAGTGTTTCATGGCTGTATTAATACTTGTGACTTGCTTTAAAGAAAAAGACCAACTTGGTGCTTATC
Organism: Nelumbo lutea; assembly: GCF_056320005.1. Lineage (NCBI taxonomy): Eukaryota > Viridiplantae > Streptophyta > Magnoliopsida > Proteales > Nelumbonaceae > Nelumbo > Nelumbo lutea. Next base: position 107,375,637 of record NC_142686.1, read on the forward strand.
TCCCAGCTGGTGCGTTCTGTGCAAGTTAAGTGGTGAGACTGCCTTTCATCTCCTAATCTCTTGCCCTCTTGTTAGCTTTATTTGGAATTGGTTTTCTTCCCTCTTTAGATGCATTTGGTCTCCTCCTGATAAGGTTGGAAGGATTGATTAGCCCTTCTGTTTTTAGCTTGTACTAAAAGGAGTTGCAGGATCTTGGGTAGATGTACGAGAGTAGCGGTATTATGGACAGTTTGGGAGGAAAGAAATTCAAGAATGTTTGAAGAAAGAGAAAGGAGCAAGGAAGCCTTGGTAGAAATCATAACCTTAAGAGTGGCACAATGGGCAAAAAGTTTGAAACTGTTTTTAGACTTTTAAGGTTGAAGACTTCTTCAAGGCCTGGGCTGTTATTGTTGCTTCATCTTCTAGAAGACAAAAACCTGCTGAGATGTGGTCACCCCCATTATGTGGCTGGAAGAAACTGAATTTTGATGGGAGTTGTTTGGGTAACTTGGCCCCGTCAGGCATAGGGGGTAATTAGGGATGAGGAAGGGAACATTATAGCCTTAATACTGCAGCTGCTGAACAGGGTGATGTGGCAAGACCACAAGAGCAGAACTGTTAGCTGCAGTATATGGGATCAAGAACGCAAAGGAGTTGGGCATTGATAGTTTAGTCGTTGAGGGTGATTTGAGAACTGTTGTGAAATGGCTGCAGAAAGGGGAGGGGTGACATGGCACCTGAGGAATATTTCAGATGATTTAAATGGTGTTATCAAAGGACATGGCAATCAGAGTTAAGTGGGTGAGAAGAACTGCCAACAGCTTGGCAGATGGTCTAGCTAAGAAAGGGGTATGTAGAACTCAATTGTATTGGGCTCATTTGTAATATCTGAGTTGAGTTGGCTTACCTGTGTTTTTCATTTTTCACAATCTCTTGTTGTATTCATGCCTGTTTTCTATTAAGGAAATCAATTCTGTGTTGCTGATAAAAAAAGATGAGAAGTAATGCGAAGGGCTGGTTTGTGGTGATTATAGAAAGCTGTGGTGATAATAGAAAACACATGCTGTGTGTGCCAGAGGGTAGAGAGAGAGAGTAGGATGGAGAATGTTTGTAGAGGCCCTTCAGGACTCTCTGTTGAATATAAATAGAAGGCAAAGCTCATATTTTTGTGGTGGTGCAGAAATCTGTGATAACCAGAGCTACAGAGATAAATCGAAGGAAGAAGAACAAAAATTTAAAGGAGGATGGGAGAGAAATTTGATTCTGACTTCATCCAAAAGAGTCTCAAACTGGGAAAGTATCGCGGGGGCGGTTGTGAAGAGATTCAATATAAAAGGTACTGTAAACTTTAGACCTTTTGATGACTCAAAGGGCCTGCTATTTGGAGCTAGCAAAGAAGTTGTGATTCCAAGTGCTGAGATGATGGAATCTCCTGTTGGAAGGGTAAGGGTAGAGAGCTGGTTTGTGTCTTGTAATCGGAATCATATCTTAGGACGTCTTCTCGAGCTTCAGTTTGTAGGGCTCCCTTCCCTTTCAATTATTGGTATGCGAAAATTCTGGAAAAGTTGATCCAAGCCTGGGTGGAATGTTGACAGCTTTCAATATTCAAGATCTTCATGCCGCAAAAGTAAGAGTCGAGGGTTTGAAACCCGAAGAAGTCCCTAGATGCTTAGAGCTGTTCATTGATGGCCTCTGGCTTAAGGTTTTGGTGCTGCTGGAAGTTGAATTGTCCCCATGGAGGAAATGTTCTAAGGAAGAAGATTATGACATCCTTGAGGGTTGGGTTACACGTGGAGAAGAAAGTCTTAGCCAAAAGTCTTTGGCTAGTGGCTAGGTGGCAAAGGAAGACGAAGAGACTCCATGCGGGTTAGATGGAAAGGCTCTAGATAAAAATGTTATTAGCTTGAATCAATGGAAAAAGGAGAGCGGAGGTTAGGCGAAAAGTCTTATGCAGAGATTATGAGGGGCAGAGCTACTCCAATTAATCTTTTGGGACCACAAGAATTATTAAATCAGGGAAGTTTCAAATTGGGTCAACTTTTTGAGGGTGAACCAGATTCTTTTCTTCGACGAGTTAGTAACTCTAGGTCAGACGATTACCTTAGTAGTCACATGACTCAAAAGAAGAGGCCTTTGATGGGCTTGCTAAGGGGAGATATCTCCCCTTCTTCAACTCAAAGTAGGATCTCCAGTGACTCAAAGGTTGCAGTTGCATTGTTGCAAAAACTTCTCTATAAGGGCTCAAGGGTGGTGATAAGATTTGTGGCGCAAATTTTCCATCAGCTATTGCAGAAAAGGAATTTGGCCTAAAGTTCTTGTCTTGATCAAAAGGAAATGTGTTTAGTACTCAAGATGTTAATGACGATCTGCACAATGATAGGAAGGAATTTCAGTCCAGGAATAGAAAAGAAGACAAGAGGAAGTTTCTAAGGCCTAAAAATCTAGTTTGAAAAGAAATGAAGCGATAAGGAGTGTCTCGTTCAAGATTAGAAAAAGAGAGGAATTGGGTGATCGCTAGGATAATGATACGACAACTTCAGGATAATGATGTTGACAAAGTTTCAGGATAATGATACGACAAAATAGTTGATAGAGAGATCACAATTGGGAAAAACTTGGGCCTATTTTTCTGGGGTGGTGAGGAAATTGTTAGGAGGGCTTTTGAAGAATTTGAAAGAAAAAAAGAGGAAGAGAAAATGAAGAACAAAGCACATTTGAAAGGGAGCAAGGATTGGGACGATGAGTTTTCAAGCCAAGAGGATGTGCTCATAGATGAAGATTAATGTGGGCATTTGGAAGGCTTCTTTCTTTTGTTTAGAGATGGGTCGTGGTCGTTGTTTAAATGGGGGTTTGTATTGGGTCTGTCCTGGGATCTTTTTTTTTCGGAGTTGTTTGGGTATTTTTATGTTTACAAGGTGTGGTGGTCTACGGCCTTTTTGGGTTTCTTGAGGGTGTTTTTTGCTTTTGGTGATTTCTTATCACCTTTTGCTGTATTTTCTCTTTTATTTGATTGAACTTTTCCTTTTGTTCTTAAAAAAAAGCCCTTTCCATCCACCTAGATTCCTAAATAACCTAGACCATTTTGGGCCCTCAAGCCACAATCTATCATTTAAGGGCTTCCTAAAAATGGGTTTAAAATCATCCAAAAAATCTCGAGCGATATCACTTCGTTGATAGATTGTGGTCCCATTCACCTCTAATTTGGACACAAAAATTCTTCCTTCTTCCATTATCCATCACATGAAAGAATTTAATATTCCTATCCATGGTTTTCAAAACTAGACTGGACCGGGCAGCCAGACCGGAAAAACCGGGAACCGGTTAGGTGACCAGTTCTGTTTTTCACCAAAGCCAGATTTTTGCCAAAAAAATGTTGATTTGGTCAACAGATCGCTGACATGGACGGTTGAATTGTACGAACCGTTCAATGGTTTGATCGTTTTTTAATTTTTTAATTTTTTATCAGAGCGGGCTGATTGTTCTGTTCGAACGATTGGACCGTTTGACCTGGGAACCGGACCCCTGATCGGTTTTTAATCTGGGTCGGTTTTAAAAACCTTGTTCCTATCACCCTTCTTTAGCCAAGTGCTCCTAGATTTCTGTCTCCTGCTTATCTCTTCCTTGAGCAATAAATCCTCCAAATTCTTCTTGGGTTTCCATCTTTCTTCCTTCTCCTTCCTTAAAGGACGACACTTCTTTTGAGTCCAATTCCTCGATCTTACTTATTAACTCTTGCTTAATATCTTTCAATCTTCCAAAATTCTGGACATTCCATTCTTTAATCTTTAACTTTAATTCCTTCTACTTCCAATGGAATCTCATCCCCTCCCATTTCACCCTTGGATTGTTCCCTTCCCACCAATCCTTGGCGTTATCAGTAAAGCTATTGGCACAAAGCCATATATTCTCGAATCTGAATGGAGTTGGACCTCTGCCACCCAACTTATCCTTAAGAGAACAAAACCGGCCAATGGTCCAATGCTACTTGTGGAAGGGCTTTAGACACTAGGTTTCCCCAATGTTCTTCTCAGTCCACTGAAAACAAGAATCTGTTCAACCTGGAACAAATTGGGTTGGCTTTTTTTTTTTTTTTTATCATCAAAGGAAACTTTTATTTGAAATTAGATTTAAAAAGTTTTACAACTTTGTGTATGGGACTAGAAGTCCCACACTATTACATGTTTCTGTCCCTTTTACAATGCCAGCCCAAAACAATTGTTGCCTCAAAGACCCTTGTTTAGCAAGATAATCAGCTTGCCCATTTGCACTCCTAACCCTTTTGAATTCTGCCTCTACCTCCCTTGCAACCTTTTCCACTTCCCTTATCACTTGTTTGAAATTCCACGGAGTAGTTCTATTGTTGTTAGCCCAAGGGATGATCACCTTGGAATCCCCTTCAACCTCAATATGCCTCATTCCTAGTTGCTTGGCTATCTTCAATCCTTGTAGAAATGCCATTACCTCAGCTTTTAGAGAGTTGCCCATGCCAATAGGCCCAGAGAGTAATGCTAATATTCTCCTTTCAGAATTTCTGATTACTCCCCTGATACCTGACAATCCCGGATTTCCAAGTGAACTTCCATCAAAATTCAGTTTAATTCTGTTACCATCTGGAGGTTTCCATTCCGTCCTTTCTCTCTCTTTCGCTCTTGAAGATTGTGATACTTCTGTCCAGGATCTTGTAATGTCTGGCTGAGAACTCTTGGAAGATATGCAAAGAGCTTACCCAATGGGCTACATTAACTTTGATTGTGCCAATTACCTCCTCCGTGGTTCTACTCTTTTCTAACTTTGATTGGGTTGGCTTGCAAGTTAGACCAAGTGAAATTACTATATGAGAGAGGTACTCTTTGAGCTTGAAGGCATCAATAAATTGACTGAATCTTCTCATGCTTGTACTGATTCTTTGCGTAGAATTATTAGTCTCTTCCACAAACCTTATAACATTGAAGTCACCCCTTCATGATCTAGTGATTGGTATCACTAGTTTAATTGCTATGTAACAAGTCAGTGTTTGTCTGCAAAATATGTGGCATGAGGTGTCAGAGAACCTGAGTTGGATGTCAGAGTACAGGAGTATTTCTGTGCCTGCAACATTACGTGACAGAGTTTTAACCTGGAAACTCCAAAAAATTGAGATACTTGCTACTTAGTTTGCACTTTTCTTGATTAAAAGAAGGCCATTACTCAATATTGGTTCTAGTTATCTGGGGCCTTGGGAGGGTAGACTGGATACAGGCCTAACCATTGGCATGTTTTGTTTTTTCACAAGGTGGCTGCTGTCAGTTTGGACCTACATTCTCACACTTGTCAGACTGAGATTTTACCATTACACCAAGCAATGTTTCCTTTGTTTTTGATAACAAATAGATAATTTATTGAAACAAAGAAAAAAGAGAAAATACGAACTCTGGTGATAAACAATCACTGAGATCTAACTGAAGTAAAGAAGACCCTCATGCCACATCCCATCAGCACAATAACTTTGACAATAATGATCTAATAATTTTTTCTTTGATTGGTATTGATCTAATAAATTTCCAATAAAAAAAAATCTATGGCACTCCTGCTACACTAAAATTCATTGTACATATTGATCTGATATGACAACTTTATTATTTTTTGAAATGTCACCCCAACTCTGTTTTTTTTTTTTGTAAATTACTTTTACCCCTCTTGGGGTTTGAGTCAAATTATAAGACTTCCTCTTAGGTGCTACCTATTAATTTATATACCCTTTGACCATGAAACTGCAGGGAGTTTGTTAACTGAAGAGATGCACTTATGATAGAAATATGTATTTTATCAAAATGTAGGGCTGCAGCTGCAACCTGGGTAGGTTTAGGTTGAGCATTTGTTAAAATTTAAATAGGTCCAGCCTGATGGCTGGGGCCCAACGCCCAATGCACTGTAAAATCTAAGTTGGATACCCAATTTGCTCCTGTACCCAAATGTCCTTACTTTTAAAGTACATCTTTTTGATAAATGCAACCTTGTTTATAACCAATAAATACAGTTTAACCATCTCAGATTTTTATTTTTCTTGATCCTGCTTTCAGGTTTCAGCATTTAGTTCTCATGTTTATAGTATGGCAGAAAATGCCTCTTCAAGAAATAAATAAGGGTATTTTTGTTCAATGAATTTACAATAAGGTCATAGAAGGGCGAAATAGACTCTTGAAAGGTTTCAAATGTCGTATAAACATTTGAAAGGTTTCAAATGTCGTATGAAGTAATTGGTTTTGTAATTTCAGTTATAGTTCCTTATCTTTTAGGATTAGGTATCAAATGTTGTTTGATGAAGAATGTCTTATAATACTACAAACAATGAGAGAAAAACACAAGCAAAAAGAGGGCAGGCGGTTCTTGGAGCACCAACAAGTGAGTGAGGCATAACCACTTAGCTTAAAAAGGTTATGCAATTGTGCTGATGCACAAAGAGAACCGGGTGCATGGCTAGGCTCACCAGGCGCACACCTTTTTAAAGGGGCTGTGCCTGGGCACAGGCGAAACTCACACCTTGAAGTGCACCTTCGGCACACATTTTTAATCACTCAGTAAACTGAAGGGGAGGTTTTAGTATTTTACCAAAATCTCAGAAGAGGTACAAGTAATTTACCCTCTTTCTTTGCTTTCCATTCTTTTCCTTTTTATTTTACTTTTTTCCATTTTCTGATAGGTAAGGAGTACACAACTCAACTCAGCCTTAATCCCAACGGTTTGGGGTTTGCCAGGTTGGCAAATGACATAAAAACCTTATAATAAAAGCAATATGAATATGTTTCCTTTTTCTGTTAGGTAGAGAGTAATGTATTAATTTCAAAGAAAATGGAAGAATCACATATATAAAATGTACAGTTGCAGCCGTTCAGATGCATATGTCTGAAGCTGTAGAAAAGAGTGAAAGGATGCCGAATTTGATCTTTGAGTACCCTTTCTGTGAGAGCAGCTGGTTCAGTGATTCTGGTTGTTTAGTGTGGAACAAAATGCAAAATACTAAATGTATCTGTTAGCCTGTCTAAGAATTATCTGTTGAGTAACTGATGAAAAAAAGAGTTCTGTTTAGGAGCTTGATGGATGTAAAAGCCTGGATTATCAGGAAAATAAATTTATAAAATTTAGGCTGAACTTGCATAAAATGGTCCCAATAAAAAACTTGCATAAAATAATCGCCTTGTTATTTTTTACCATCTTTATTTTGACCAGTGAAGATTCAATCTGTTATTGCCACGTCCCTTTATTTATTTAGCAATGGTAGGGGTGGCACTGGGTGCCCAATTACTCAGATACCTGACATATCCTTGGATCCAAGCATATTGCCCCCCAACTTGGGTCCATAGATGATAGATTTATGACCCATAACGAATCAGGCCCAATCTTGGAATTGATTGGTGAAAGGCTGATAATCTTGAAATTTATTGGAAGGAAGAGAGCAAATCCAGTCTTTTCCTTTTATTGTTTAACTATAGGCATGTAGTAAAAAGTATATTTTAGTATTTTTATGAAAAGGAAGATTTTAGTATTATTCAATAGGATTTTGTCAATTTCCACATAGGCACATACCTGATTAGTTACTAAAATTTGGTTGGTTTAGGTGTGGAACTAGTTATGGCACACCCAGGCCTCAATCTGACCTGCAATGGAGGAATATAATAGGATCAAAGTCTGCATATACACGAACCAGGCCCAAACCTGACCTGTTGACACCCCTAGGCTTCAATGGTGAAAATTGGGCAGTAGTCTAGTGATTGTTACCTCATTTTTGGTTTTACTATCATGACGATGTGGTTGAAATGAAGTCTCTTAATAACACCCCTCTACCATCCTCCCCTTCCCCAATGAAAAATAGGAAATTGCAACAGTATATCCTTTTCCCAATAGCTAGCTATTTATTCACTTTTCCCTCTCCTTTTATTGATTCCAAAGTATATGTTGAGATGTAATGCTTGCTATATTCTATAGATGTGCAGCAAGGTCCTCCAACCAGGTTCAATAGTGGTGGTCTTTGAAACACTATTATCATCAGCTGCCACAACAATTGATGAAGAGAATGGAAATCCTTCTTGGCAAGCATGTGCTGATTTTTATATAACATGCATTTTATCATGTCTCCCTTGGGGAGGGGCGGAGTTGATTGAGGTACCACTGTTTTGATGCTTTCTTACTTCATTTTAAGCCATATGTTCTTGTTAGTCAATGTGTGATTCCATAAATGGTTGCTATTGTAACGACAATCTGTTTACTTATAAAAAATAAAGGAAGATCTCCTTTTATGTTTTAATATTTATTTTTCCATTGAAAGTTGCTTATATTTGAGGTATTGATCTTTCTTTCTTTTTTATATTGAAAGCAGCATGGCTCTTTTTTTTTAATGATTGAGACTGCATTCTGTCATACCATTTGACGTTAATTATAGTCAGAATGAGGGACATTGTCACAATAGACTTTAAATATTATTGATAACATGTAAGTTAGACTTGGTTTTCCTTAAAGTTTTCTTCTTTTTTATTTTAAATAATAATTAGCAATGTGAGTGCCTAATAGTGATCTCAAACAGTTATTTGAAGCCTCATTTTTCCCCTCCAAAAAAGAGATGATGGATCTTGTGAGGCTGTCTTGGAGCTGCTACTGATTGGTGTGTGTGGGAAGAAAGAAATGCATGCATCTTTAATGGTAAGGAAAATTAGTTAAAGTCAATCATTCATGATATCACCATGAAATTGGCAAATTGGGTCAAAGCTTTGGAGTTATTTGGCTTGTATACAGCTGTACAACTGTTGATGTTAAATTGGAAAGAGGTTGCTGAATTTGCCTCAAGTCAACATTACAAGTGGACTGGTGCACACCAAACACTTTATTTCAAACTGAATTTTGATGGCAGCTACTTGGGCAATCCAGGTGCATCAGGTATTGGAGAAGTGATTAGAAATGATTGTGAACATATTGCTTCTTTACTGTGGTCCTGTTTGTGTTGGGGCTTTGACTAATGTGGAATTGAAGGGGATTTGAAGGTCATAACAAGTTGTTTGCCATGCAATGAAGAGAGATCATGCCACCATGGAAACACAGTACAGAATCAAAGAAGCTAAAAGAGTTATAAATGATTTGGGAGCAACCAAACAGTGGATACCTAAGACTGTTAATGGTCTAGCAGATGGGTTGGCAAAACCGGTGGTTACAAGAAACACAATGCATTGGGGATTTATAGATCGGGGGGGGGGGGTTGTACTTGATGTCTGCTTACTATGGATGGTTAGTTGAGGCTGACCATTCTGACGTTTTTTTGTTTTGATGAATGAAGATAATTTTATTAAACCAGAGAATTAAGGCATTACAGGAAACCCATGGAGAGGCACGGGCTGTTACCTCTTCTCACAAAGTATTACATCAAGTTAAAACAGGAAAAAACAGAATGAAAATTACAGTGCAGTCCAAAATAAATGTTCCCTTGAAGCCCCTTGCGTAGCTAACCCATCTGCTAATGTATTTGCTGATCTTTCCACCCAAAGAGAGGTAATAGTCATGCTTCTTTTTTTTTGATCAATGATAGTCATGCTTCTTGTGAGCCAATTGACTTTCCTCAACAAGTCTTTGTATCGCCACATAGCTGAGCCTGGATCTGTCAGCCATTCCACAATAATTTTGGAGTCTCCTTCAATTGCCAAATTCTGAACTCCTAATTGTTCTGCAATCTGAATACCTTGTACAGCTGCTAAAATATCGGCTCTATTAGAGTCTCCTATCCCCACAGGGCCTGAAACCTAGGCTAAGATGTTGCTATCCTTATGTCTCAGCACCCCTCCTATCCTCGATAGACTTGGATGTCCTTGGCTGCTACCATCAAAATTCAGCTTTACCCAACCTTCAGGCGGAGGCACCCACTCTGCAGATTCCCTGTCCTTATGACTATTAGCCACCCTATCCGGTTTCTCCAAATATCATCAAAAGAAAATGTATGAAAGAAGTCCACAGTTCTCAACCAATGGGTGGCCCTAGTCAAGATACAATCCTCTATAGCCAGAATGCTTCTTTCCTTTTCTTTGAATAACCTTGCATTCCTTTCTTCCTATATTGTCCACAAGGCAAGTGCTCTAATACATCTTTTTTTTTTTTGATCAATAACACATTCATTAGCAACTTCATCAAATCAGGAAAAAGATGAATACAAAGAAGAAGACAAGCACTCTTGTCTTCCACATACAGCTTGAGCACTAAAGAAAAGATAAGGAACTGGAAACAGTAGTTTACAAATTGGCCCAAAGCATTGAGCCCCTTTCTACCCTTGTTTTGCTAATCCGTCAGCCAAGGAATGAGCCGATCTTTGAACCCACTTCATCTTCACTTCCATCTCCCTCACCAGCCACTTAAACTTTTTCCTCTCATTACTGTAATTCCATAGGCTACTGTTATCTTTATTCAGCCACCCTATTACCACCTCCGAATCCCCTTCAATTATGATTGTTTTGATATTCATCTCCTTGGCTTTCTGGATCCCTTCCATAACTGCATAAATCTCAGCTCTTAAGGGAGTCCTCCACTCCAATCAGGCCTGAGTATAATGCAGAAATGACCCCATTCTCATCCCTGAAAACACCTCCAATCCCTGACTGTCCAGGGTTCCCTCAACTACTGCCATCAAAATTCAGTTTTAAGAATCCAGCAGGTGGGGGGGGGGTCCAAGGCACACATTGCTGATTTGCTCTGTGAACAGTTTGCAATTTCTCCCCACTTCCTCAGCATATCATCCACTGTATAATCTGTAAATAGCACTATGGATTTCAGCCACTGTACAACCCTAATATGAATTGTGGCCCTCAGTTCATCAGCCCCCCTCTCGACTTCTAAAAAGATCCTGGAGTTTCTTTCTTCCCTTAGTGACCAACATACTGCAACCCTCAGTCCCCTTCACATAATCTTTCCTCTTTTCACTCTCCGCTTGAAAAAAGAAGGGGAGAATAGACTTTGCATGTTTGATGGGGGATTCCGGCTACGCCCAAAGAGAGAAAATGCCTACTCCCAAACAGACTTTGCAGAGAACACACCAATGAGGAGACAAGCAAGTATTGGGTCTCTTTTTTTGGAGCAAATCACCAGTGTTAATTCTTTCCAGATAGGCTTCCCAACAAAAACTACCAACCCTGGGAGGAATTGGTCTGCACCAAACCTCCTTAACCGGGAAAGGGGGGGGGGTAACAAGATCAGTGGACTGGCTTAAAACTTTAAATAATGAAGCACAAGAAAAGGAGCTAGTTGGGGTAGGGGTCCAAATTCTAGAGTCCTTGTTTGAGGGGTCTAAGAAGACATTATCAAGGAGATCAAGGAGGCTCGAGATATTGTCGAGGTCTAAATCCCTCACAACCCTTCTCAGACCCAGGTTCCACCCAGGCCCAAAATTGGAAGAGGAAGGGGTGATGAAAGAAGAAACTAGCTCATTCTTAAGGTCCGAAAGAGCATACAAAGAAGGAAACTGATCTTTTAAAGGTACATTCCCTACCCAAATCTGTTCCCAAAATTTTATGGAGTTACCTGAATTCAAGTCATACCGATATAAGGGGAGAAAATTGGTAGCAGATCATGAATTTGTAGGCCACACAAAAAAAGGAAGGTTCAAACAACTAATTTAAGTTTGTGGTCAGATTCCACCTACACCCAAACAAAGCAAAAATCCAACTTCAAATGGCAACAGAAAAGGAACAAGATACAAGTAAGTGGGAGCAATCCTCACGATTGGCCCTGCAAAGTACACACCAGTTAGGGGACAAACACATGAAAGGCCTTTTCTTCTGCAAGTAGTTCAAGGTATTGATCTTTCTATAAAACACCTCCCAACAGAAAATAATAATTTTAGGTGGAACAAGTCTAGACCATATCTCCTTGGTCAGAAAACCCAATTGTCTCGGGGAAGAGCAAAGGGCCTTAAAAAGGAAGCACATGTGAAGTAACCTTTTGGATGAGGGGACCATAATCTCACATCCAATCTAAGAGGGTCCAGAAAAACACTGCCAAGAAGAGACAACAGGTGTGAAACACTACTGAGTTCATCATCCCTCAAGCCTCTACGAGAACCAAAGCCCGAACTTAAGGATGAGGGTGAGGCAGGTGTTGGGAGAAAATGAGAGATAACCTTTTCCTTGTAAAGGGAAAGGGAATAGAAAGACGAGAACTGGTCCTTAAGGGCAAGGGTACCCACCCAAGTGTCTTTCCAAAATAAACAGAGTTACCAGAGTTGACATCATACTTGACAAAATTGAGAAATTGAGGGAGGACACTCTAGATTGTTTTCCACGGAGTTGATGTAGCTCGACGCGACACACCAGCATCCCATCCATTTTTCAATCTGCAATGTATACTAGCTATCACTTCATGCCACAACCTCTCCCTTTCAATGCTCACCTCCACAACCATTTTCCTAAGAGGGCTTTATTCTTGAGAACAATCCACCCTAATCTTTACCCTTACAAACTATATCCCAGTTAATTAAACGATCTTTCTTTTCCTGCCTGGCTCCCAAAGAAAATTTCTCATTAATCTCTCCAACTTCTTTGCCCCCCTAATAGGAATCCTAAAGATAGAGGAAAAAATAGACCGGTAGGTTTGATAGGGTGGCTCTCAATAAGGTCACTCTACCCCCTACCCCCTAGAGAGATGTAGTTCTTTTTCCAAGAAGCTAATCTTTTCTCAAACTTTTTCAAAATTGGGGTCCAAAAACTACTTTCCTTTGGGTTAGCCCCTAGAGGGAGACCTAGGTACTGCAAGGGCCTAGAAGAAATGGGACAATCTAAGCAATCCTCCACAGACTCAAGAACCCTCTCATTCATATTAACACCTACCACACAACTCTTATCCAGGTTTATCTTCTGATTGGAGACATTCTCAAAGTGTTGTAGCAGTGCTCTGAGATTCCTCACTTTTTGCCTATCACCCCCTTCACAAAAGAATATGATGTCATTGACAAACTGTAGGTGCGTCACCCGGACATTGTTCCTTCCTACCCTCCAACCTCTCATTGCCTCTTCCTTATCTACCTTGTCTAAGGCCTCTACAAGTTGGGATAAAAATCTTTGACCACCCCATTAACCAAGACTGAGTAATGGCAAGAGCTAATAAGCCCTTGACCCAATTGCACCATCTATCTCCAAATCCACAACACCCAAGGACCTCTAGTAAAAAGCTCCAATCCACAAGATCATATGCCTTTTCTAAATCCAGCTTACAAGCAAAACCTTGATTCCCCGACTTTCTCAGGTCTTCCACATGCTCACTTGCTATTAAGATCTGATCCATTATTTGGCTTCCTTGCATGAAAGCACCTTGTGCTTGACTAATGATGGAAGGTAGCACTACTCAAATTCTCACAGAAAGCACTTTAGCCAGGATTTTATAGATGCATGTCACCAGGCTAATCGACCTAAAATCCTTAGGATCCTTTGCATCTATCTTCTTTGGGATTAGGGCTAAGAAGGTATCATTAACTCCAGGGCTTACCTTATTCTTGTTTGCAAATTCCTGAAACACCCCAACAAGGTCTTCTCTAACCACATCTCAACAGTCCTAATAGAAAGCCATGGTGAAACCATCTGGACCAGGTACTTTGGATCCATCCATTGAAAACATCACCTGTCTGATCTCCTCTTCACTAAAATCTCTTTCTAACCAGTTTACTTGTTCTTCAGACAGCCTAGTCCAAACCAAACCTTCCATTCTGATGCTTTACTGTACTCTTTAATTTATACTAATCAATAGAATTATCACTGTTATTGATAAAAAAGTGGAAAGGAATTGTTAAGAGAATTATCCAAATAAAATTCACAATATATAATGGTTGGAGCCTATTTCATAATTTCACACCCAAGGATTGTGGTAGAAAATTATTGTCTACTAAATCAATCTATTGTATGATTTACTTATCAAAAAGGTCCATTGTGTGATCTTTGATGTTAGGGTTCTTCAATGAATTTTATGATGTTCTCTGAGTCAGAAAGTGAGAATATCCTCCTTTTGACCTCTCCTTTTGATTGCATTAGATTAGACATGTATAATTTATGGTAGGACACAGACTGCCTCCTTCAGTGTTGTATTGACTGAGGCACCGGAGTTGGAATTCAGCACATGTTGAAGGGTCTGACTCCGCAAGATGAGAAAAGATGGTAAAGTATTTTCTATTAAAATAGTTCATACTTTCTGAATTCTAACATATACCTACAGTAAATGGGCCTAAAATGTTGCCATTGTTACTAGGTAAAGTTTTATGGGGGAAATGACACCCATCTTGTAGACTAGCTGCTCATTAATGTCAAATAAGCTAGGAGAAAAGGAAATGTTACACAAAACTGTTGCTCAAGAATCCGTGGAGTTTTCTTGATAAAAACTAAAGAATCATAGAGTTTTGAATTCTAACTCATGTCTGAGATATATATGTGGTCTTCTCCTTTGAAGTTGGTTAAAATTGTTGATCTTATAATAATTCTATGTTTTTTATATTTGTTATATTACATGTGTTTGGATGTCTATTGGATGGTTAATGCAAATAGAAACATTTTGGTACTGCAATGGTGATTCACATGCATTCGTCATTCATAGATAATGGCAAATAACATAAGGCAACTGGATGCTGTTCTGATTAACCAACTTTCTTTTAAATTTTAATTTCAAGGTGAATTCTACTAATCAAATTAACTTACTCTGAGTATGTGGATTGGAATTTAAGGTTTACGACGAGTTTGGTCATATTCAGTATGTAGTGCTATTGCCCTGCTGATTTCTCTAAACTTGTGAATTGCATATCAAATGTCCTTGTGTAATTCTCCTGATTCCTGAAAAAGAGTACTTTGTATGCAGCAAGTTCCTGAGGAGATTGAGAGAGTCATGGTTGGCATAGAAGCTTATTTGAGCATCAGAAAACGCACATGTGATGTTGGGTTCTCAGTTTTTGAGCTTGACAATGAAAATCAGAATGTTCGTGATGAAAAGGTGTGGTTTGTTCCAAGTTTCTAATCTTCTTGTGGATGCCAATTTCAATTGCATGGTTTATCTTCTCAAAGTTTGGAACTTCAAATGGAATTTTACATTGGGACTTTCGGTGATATGGTTTATGCATTAAATTTCTAGTTGAATGATCTTATCAATGGGGTTATAGACATTATTTTTTGGAGATAGACATTTAAGTATATTAATTTTGATATTTCAAATATGCAATATATTAATAGGAATTCAATATTGCAACTAGATTACTTAATAAAAAAGTAACTTGGATAATAAACTAATAAGTTTATACCATTTCTACTTGAATCAGCACTTCTAGTGTAATTTTTATTTAACAATAAGCACCCAATGCTCATCAGCCACTGAATTCAAAGCTTTTTTTATGTGAAAATGTTAAGAAGGGGGAATCCCTATTATAAAAACAAAGGGGTGGAGTCCCTATCTTACTTAACAAGATTGAAGAACAAAGAAAAAAATTTGAAAATAAAATAAAGAGAGCAGAACATAAAACAATTTGTTTTACTTTAAAATATTTGAACAGAAAATAATGTACTGCAAAAAAAAAAAAAGAATGGAAAAGAAAGGTTTTAGTGCAAAAAATATTAGACTCAAAAAAGAAAACCATGGAGGCATGGCTTCCTTGTTTCATTGCAATTAGAAAAATACAGAGTAGAGAAGATGCTTACAGCTAAAATGAACTTTGGTGAAGCTCTGTAGGTAACCCAGGTCCTTCCGGAGTTGGGGTGTTTTTAGAGATGAGGAAGAGTGCTGGTCCTATTCTCGGGCCCAATTGGGGTAGGAGATTTTCTAAGGGCAGAAGTGATGGCTTACTCCAAGGCCTCAGATTAGCTAAACAATTGGTGCTGCAATAGATAGAAGTGAAAGGGGACTCCAAGTTGGTAATGGGATGGCTGCAAACGAGAAGCTTCGGTATTTGGTCATTCAGACAAATGGAATGGCCAATGCTTTAGCAAAACACAGAGTAAATAGGGAGGCTTTGTTTTGGGATTGTTTGTAAGAATGTCTATTGACAGCATAGTTGTCAAGGCGACGCCTAGGCGACAAGGCGCCCTTGGAGGCTTGCCTCGCCCAGTTGCCTAGCAGTTTTGTATACTGTCTTATAAAATACTTTTATATTGTTACTTTTTTGAGACTATAATTATAAAATAGACATTATTAAACAGAAATATTCATTTTTTGTGTTTATAAACTAATTTCTTTTTATTATTTTCTTATTTGTTAGAGTTTAATCAACACAAACATTGCTAACTGCTGTATTGAACCCTCAAGGACTTCAGAATTTGAACCAATAAGTAAGGGAAAAACTTAATGTTTTGTCTAATCAACACATTTCTTCCTCCACATCTTCTTCTTTTCCTTCCTCCACCTTTTCTTTTCTTCTTTTCCTAAAACAAAAATAGGGGTTCAGTCCCCTTATTTTTTGAATTTTCTTTTCTTTCTTCTTTTTCTTCTCATAAATATGTTGATTTTCTAGGCATAAACATGAAGTTTATAATTTTCTTGTGAAAATTATGGATAGCTATTAAGGAAAGATGGTTATGGAACCTAGGGAACTACCTAGGATATGTATTTTTCACTTAAGAAAATCCATCTCCTAGGCGACAAGGTGGCCCCCTGTCACCTAGCCTCGCCTTGGTGCCTTGAAAACTATGATTGACAGTTCACCATCTTTGTTTGGGTGGTAACTGTTGTAATTCTTTAATTAATCTAATCAGTGAATGTTACTGTTTCCTATAAAAAAATGCTTACAGCTAAAAATTAAAGAAAAAAGAAAGGGGCAGAGCTCCTGTTTTACTGCTCTAAAATAAAGAGAAAAGAAAGGGGATAGGCTGACAGGGTCCCTGTTTTAATGCCAAAGCAGCGGCAGCAGCAGCAGAAGAGAAGCAGGCGGAGAACATATGCAAACTCTTTTTTTAATCAGCAAATGGAATCCACCAGGTTAATGATAAAATCCAGTACAATTGTTGGATGATTCCAGCCCAGAGTTTTACAAGTTTGCCCAAAACAAAATTGGTCTGTCAACTCCCTGTTTAGCTAGAGCATCAGCAACCTCATTTGCAGATCTTCTCACCAGCTGAAATTTGAATTTAATTGCTTTGCAATGACATCAATTTCCATAAAATTATGCCTGTATTTCCAAGGTGCTGGTTTGATTTGTTTTGCCCAATGAATCACTAGTTTTGAGTCACCTTCAATTTCCAAGCCTCTGAGACTCAGCTGACATGCTAATCGCAATCCTTGTAACAATGCCAAGGTTTCTGCCTTGACAGCATCTCCTAATCCAATTGGACCTGAATACAGCAGTACCATCGAACCTTGGTGATCTCTAATCACTCCTCCAATGCCTACTCTTCCCGTGTTACCCATAGAGCTACCATCAAAGTTCAGCTTCAGCTTATTAGCAGGCTGGAGCTTCCAACGCACCTGCACTTCTTTTGTGTGTCTGTTTGCATTACTTCAGACCAAGATCTAATAATATCATTGACTGACAACACTCTAAAAATCTTCAATGCTTTTACCCAATGTGCAGCTCTCAATAGAGTAGCTTTCATTAGCTCCTCCTTTGTTCCACTTTTCTCACAGAAAGTTCTATTATTCCATTCTTTCCATATTGTCTAAACCAGTGCTGCTCTAAATGCCCTCTACATGATCGTCCCTCTCTTCTCCTTGAGTCTGAGGAAGTTGGTGTTGAATAAACTTACCACTTCTTGTGGGAGAACCCATCTGCAACTGAAGAGAGAACAGACGTATTCCCAAATTCCAAATACAAATGGACAGGAGATTAATAAGTGAATTATGGAAACTTGCTCAGTCTGTGCCTCTGTGGAGGTGTTTATCAAGGAGTTGTTGTTCTCTTGCTTTGAACCGCAAGCTGTTTTTCTCTTGTTCAATCCCTAATTTCCAATGAAACATAAATAAAAAAGTTGCCAAGAAATAGAAAAACATGTTACGATATTTTATATTGATAATGATATATTGTAGCAGGTGTAACTTAAAAATGCAGGATAAGTAGTAAATAGGGAGGTGTGAGGTGATGGTGTTTGTCAATGCGCGGAGAGGCCTGCTAATGGGGCATCTGGGAACATCATTGTGATGTGGTTGAAGCTCGGGAGGCATTTATTAGTCTGCTGGAGTTTTCTCTTTGTTTGTGAGGGGTTGGAATGGTTGAAGCTTGGGAGGTGTTTATAAGTCTGCTGGTGTAGATGGGCCAGTAGATGGCAGTCTTTGAGGGGCATACATGTAATATCAACAAAACAAGGTTCCCTTCTGGGGGATGTGAATTTTGGCAGAGATGTTATCTTAATGCCTTTTAGTGACTTCATGAACAGAATGAGCTTGATTGATTTGCCCTTGCAGGGTGCTGCTTTCACTTGGAGTAATTTCATCTCTATTCCAGCTGTGTCAAGTCTGGATTGTCTCCTTGTTAATGGTGATTGGGTATAGTCATTTCTAGAAATCGTACAAAGAACCTTGCCTCGTTCAACTTCCGATCACTTGCCGCTGCTTCTGCAATTTGGTGAGGTTACCTGAAAACTAGGCCTGTTCAGATTTGAGGTGATCAAAGCCACTGTATTCTATGAGAAGGTGAAAGATTGGTGTGTAGTTGTAGATGCCTCAGCTAACTTTTGTTCAGAAGTTAAAATTTGTCAAGAACAAAATAAGGAGTGGAGCACTAATGCTTTTGGGAGTCTGTAGTTGCGCAAGGAAAGGATATTCGATACAGTCTCAGAGCTAGATGGGAAGGGAGTTTAAAGTAGTTCAGAGGAGAATCTTTATAGGAGGCTAGTGGCTTGGAATGAGTTCTGCAGGCAATGTTGTATAGAAGTGCCCTTGTGTAAAAAATCTATGGTGTTATGGTTGATATGAGGGGATAAGAACACCATATTTTTCCATCTAAGGGCTAGTGCAAGGAGAAGGTAGAACTTACTTCAATGATCAATCAAGGCCAATGGCAGGTTGTTGGACTCTTGAGAAGAGGTAATAAATGGGATTATCTCTTATTACAAGGATCTATATGCAGAAGGGAAGGTAATCAGACCACAGTTAGGTGGTGTTATTTTTTATCAGCTTGGAGATGTGGGCAGCATTACATGAGCTCAATGGGGACAAAGCCCTAGGCCCTAATGGATTCCCAATAGGGTTCTACACCTAGTGTTGGGATTTTTTTGAAGGCCTATTTGCTATTCACAGTGAAAGATTTTTAGAGAAGTGATGATCTCTAAAAGTGTCTGGAATTGCTGACCTCAAGGAGCAAAATCTAATTTCATCTCCCTAATCCCTAAAATGGCTGGAGTTGCTGACCTCAAAGATTTCTGCCCAATCAGCCTCATAGGAAGTTTTTATAATTTCATCTCTAAGCTGTTGTAAACCCGTTTGAGAACAGTCTTAGGGACCGAGGAAAGCAGCTTGGCACCTTGGAACTATACACATGCTTTGAGGGAAATTGATCTCCTAGCAAAGAGGATTAATCCTAAGTTCAACTGGGTAAGAAGAACTGCAAATGGGATAGCGGCTGTATTAGCAAAACAGGGAGTTGAAAAACCTCTTTTAGTTTGGGCAAGATTTTAATCCGATGTAACTAGGGCTGGTGGGAATTTTCTGACAGTTGTACTAAGTTTGACTTAATTAATTAATGAAATTCTTTTGCTGTTAAAAAGGATTTATATTTTTTGTGTGGCGTAGAACAATTTCTGTTGCCTTTGTGGTGTAGATTCCAAATCTGTTCACTATCTGTTGCTCCATTTCTCATTTACTTTTCGGATTTGGTGCCCCACTTTTTTCAGCTGTTCTAGGTGCATTGGACTTTCTGTGTTACTTTGGCTGAGGTGTTTGCCAGAGAGGGATGTTTCTCTGGAATTGTTTTCCATTTGCAATCTGCTAGGCAGTGTGGAAGGAGTAGAACTGCAGAATTTTTAAATCTAAATGAACTCCAGTTGAAAATGTCATCAGTAAGGTGGAGCGGAACTTGAAGAGATGGGCTAGTGTTTCAAGGCTTTTGGATGGAACTCTAGCCAAGTTTTTTACTGAAAACTGGATTGCTATCATTTTTAGATTCTCTGTATTGTGAGCTGAATGTAAATGTTTCTATGCATATATAAGCACAATTTTTGTATATGTTAAGGGCTTATCACCCTTCTATAGTCATTTTAGTTGTCTAGACTCTAGACAAGTGCTTAAAATATTTTTTTTTGATGAATGGACAAGTGCTTAAAATATTACTACGGTTGATCCTTTTGGGTGCTTCAGCTATTTGTTAAGAGGTGTGCTTCCTAAAAGTTCTTCCTTCCTCTTGGTGATTTCTTATCTCTTTTGTTTGTGCCTCCTGGTTTTAATAAAATTTTCCTTTGCTTTAAAAAAATAATGTTACACTAAACTGTTATACAAGTACTAAACCCGATCTAGGCAATTTAGGACAATCCTGGATTGGAGGAGGTATCAGAAACATGCTGGAGGCACCATTCTGGTTTACTTGGTTTCTATTGGAGAAGGTGATTCTGTGAAGGCTGAGGTAATACTTTTAAATATGGGAGTGCTTACTGTATGTCTGGAATTTGGTCCATTGGGAGTGGAAGGTGATTTACAAGAGGCCATTGTGTCGATGAAAGCAGGAGATGATGGGCCTTGGGTCCTAAAACACCCCACTAGAGAGTCTAGATATTTGATCCAAATAAAAAAATCCATAAAATTATGAAACCAGCATTACAACTTTATGCATTAACTTAGCAGCCTCGGTTGGCTGCTCCATTTAGTACTTAGTAGTATGAAAAAGCAGATTCTTTGGTCTCTAGTTGCTTCCATCGGATCATAATTGTCAAGGCGACCATGGGGCGCCTAGGTGCCGCTATATAATCATATTCATATATATTAATGATAGGTTCGGCTGTTAAAAACTGAAGTGAGAAGTGAGAACAATGACTGAATCAGTGAAGGGAGGAGAGGAGTATAGGGCGGAGCCCGTTTTTTCAAAAAAAAAGCGAAGGACTGAGGAGTATAGGGGCGGGGCCCCTGTTTTTTTGAAAAAAAATGAAAAAATGTCTGAGCTGAGAAGAGAAAACTCTGGACTGATTCGACTGAAATCTGGAAAAGAGAAAGAAGAAAAAGAAGAAATAAGAAGAAGATGACTGAATCAGTGAAGGGAGGAGAGGAGTATAGGGCGGAGCCCCTGTTTTTTCAAAAAAAAAAGCGAAGGATTGAGGAGTATAGGGGCGGAGCCCCTGTTTTTTTATAAGAACAAAAAAGAAAAAATGTCTGAGCTGAGAAGAGAGAACTCTGGACTGATTCGACTGAAATCTGGAAAAGAGAAAGAAGAAGAAGATGAGTGCAGAAAGGGAGGAAAGGAGCCCCCGTTTTTTCGAAAAAAAAAGGAAAAAATGTCTGAGGTGCGATGGAGTTCGGCTGGGGCTTGAATCCTTCGGTTCTCCTCCTCTCCAATCGAACCAAAAAAAACCCTTATGACATAAAGAAAAAAAGGCTGTATACTTGGTCTTAATACTAAAATGATATCACGTAATCAGATTTATTTTAAAAGAATAAAACATCCAATAAAATATCAAAACAATAAATTTAAAAAAATATCAAAACAATAAATTAAAAAAATAGTTTTTTAGATGAATGTAGGCACCTAATATGCAAAACTTGTGGCGTTTGGGCAAGGCGACCATGAAAAACCGCCTAGGTGCCGCCTTGACAACTATGCATCAGATCCTGATGGAATTGTTGGCCTTCTCCACCCACAAAATGAAATGTATGTGATGTGTTTCAGTGTTTATACAAACTGGATAAAGTTAATAGACACCATCATATTTAATTTTGAACTTGCATATGCATATTTCAGTTATGCAAAAAATGAAAGGATAACTTTGGGAATAAGTTGAGTCTAGTGCCTTGTACACCTCTCACTTTTAGTAAGGTTTTTTTAAGCACTCTTGCTGCACGACGTTACTTGGACACTTTGTTGTGCACTTCAGACTTCTCAGAGGCCACACCATAGCTATTCAGACATATGGTTGTGTGAAGCATCAGTTTAATGAAATATTTACCATATTTAAATATGGATAAAACCTTTTCAAAAAGAAAGATTATCCATGGCTATCCAACTGTTGTTAGTAGGAAAGCAATGTCCACTCTTGTTCTGCTTTTGGATTCCTGTTTTAACGAACTTTTTTATCATAACTTGGTCTCTCCACCAACCATTATCCATAAAAAAAAACCTAGTTCTCCATTGCTGACCTGAAATCATTGATTTAAATACACTATATACTTTTATTGTTGCAAATGGTGCATGTATAATGGCTTATCATTATTGTGTCATTCATTAAGGTGAACTGAGAGTTTTTGTCAGACAAATAAGTACCCTTTAAGTTTTTATACAGTTATTTTCTGTCAGATATGTTTTGCAATTAAAATTTGATTTTTTTATTTCTTGCTTAACATTTCATCATTATCATCATCATCTAAGCCTTATCCCAACTATATGGGGTTGACTACATGAATCTTGTTTTGCTATTCCATTAGTGTCATATCCATTGTTAAATTTGAGCACCCAAATCGTTTCTTAATACCTCACCTACGTCTTTTTTGGTCTGCAGCTGGCTTTTCTAGCCCTTCAACTTGCAACAGATCGCTTTTTGTTTAACATATAATTTATTTATTTATTCTTTTTGTGATTGGTTTTTTTCTCTTACCAGGACTTTTTAGAAGATTTATGGGATCGAATACAAGCTTTATCCAGCAATGGATGGAAGCCTGATAGTGGTACGATTTTGTTGTTGTTTTGCCTTCTGTTTTGATCAATGTTGTTGTGTTACCTTTTTTATTATGTTTTGTTTTATCTTTAGCAATGATGGTTGCTTCTTTTTGGCTCTATGTTATCTGTTTGTTATATTTGTAGACCATGTGGGAAGTTTTACCATTTATATAGCTGAAAAAGTTTGCAAGGATATTTTCTTTTTTATTTTGGGAATTTCTGTTATCTTTGTGTCTATCTGTGCGTACTCTCTTTGTTTAAGTCCTTAGTCTTATAGTTCTTTACACCATAATTGTTGACATCTTTAATATTTGAGGTAGAAATTAGAGAAAAACTATGGTTGCTGTACTGTATTTTGCTGTGAGTAAATAACTTGCCAGTAGAAATTATGATACCATTCAGGATACGATTCAATTAAACCCTCTTGTGATTTACAATATGATTACGATTTTCAGAAATTGGTGAAAAGAGCATGGTTTTTTCTTGCCACCCTCAAGTTTTGGAAAGAATAAAAGAGTTGTATTGAATGTATGATAGAGAAATATTTTTCAAAAAAGGGTATGATAGGGAAATCACTATTAGAGAGTTGTGGTCTGGGCCTGGCCCAAGCTAGGTTTTGCACCATATATAATGGGCTGCTAAACACAGTCCCTGGCCTGCCGGGCTTTTTGGCCTACAATATATATTAATCCAGGCCTGACAAAGAAGAATCTGATAAGCTACACAGGAAAACTGAGCTACTTCGAGGGAGCTCTTCCTCCTAAGAAAGAAGATAAAAAGAAGGAAAAGAATTCTGGTAATGTTTTCTGCTCTTCCTCAGACTTTCACAGAGATATTTATACTACTCCTCATGCATATCAGCCTGATTTACCCACACATGGGGGTGGGTGGGTGGATTAGTTATGTTGACATGTCTTCCTGGAGTAGACAAATTTGATAGGGGGTGCCACACGAGATATCTTTGGTAGACTGCCTGGCTGAACCCTCAGAACCTGAGATGGCTGGATCGGGGTTCTATCAGAATCACTCTTGAAGGTCCACACTCAAGACAGGCATGAAAGCCTGTGAACTTGGGGTTATTCCAGTTGATTCGACTAGCTCATGTGTGACCTGTATGGGATTCTTTCAATAAAATGAATCAAAGGTTTGATTTGATATCGTGATATCAATGTTTTGAAGAGATTGAAAAAAATCTTTTAGGCTTATTTAAATCTGAATTTTTTTCTTCGGTAGCAATTATTTCTATGTTTAGCTGCATTTATTAGGAAGGCAATTGTGTTGTAGATTTGAAAGAGATTTGAAGTTCATCTATAGATGTCATCGTAAACAGACTTTTGAGAAATCTGTCTCTGCTGACTCCATTTAATTGAATATTATAACAGGTATATCATTTAATTGTATATTATTATTAAAAAATCTTTTAGTCTTATTTAAATTTCTTATTGAAGTGTTGTTCCATTGCTGAATCACCACCACCTATGACCTAGAGCAACCTGTTCAAACAATTTCATAAACCCATTACTTAACATACAGTACTTGTTTCCCTTGGATATTTCTTGGGAACCTCTTACTTTGTTTTCTAGTTAAGTTATCAGCCATTTGTCCACTAGTTCTACATTAAATCTGTGTGGAAGAAATCCAGCTACAACTAAACTGTGCACATTTAAAAATTGTAATGTCATTGCAGTATAGAATTCTTTGGCAGATTGCCAATGATGGAGATATGTATTCTTTGTCTAACATTGGGTTTGAATTCTTTAGAACTGTTTTTTTCCTAGAAAAAAGGAAAAACTGCTAAAGCTTACATTGAAGTTTCAATTTTGTTAGTCATTTTGCCTCTTCAAATTCAGAAATTGTGCAAAACAATGTAGAAAATCCAAGTAAAATTGGCAAATATTTAAATCTATTAGAAAACTATAAAGTATATTTATGAAACTTTAGTAAATCTTAAGTGACGTATATTATACACTAAAACATAAATGGACGAGGATAGTATATTGTATGATTGTTCTAAAGAGTTAATTGTTTTCAAGTTAAATACTGAACCAAAAAAATCTAGTTGAGGTTTGTTGATTTGAAGATCAGAATCAATAATTTTAAATACCACTTCTTAAATTTATGGAAACACGTGATTCCAGAATTTTCTGTGCTGCATGATTGTGCAATATTTTGACATATGTATGTTTGTGCATACATAGTTTGGAATTTTCTGATTCAGGAAGTTTTGTTTCACCTGTTGGGAAAATTGGGAAATTTCTAGAAAATTTGTATGCGTTGGTAAAACTGTGAACACTGTTTAGAACCCTTCATTTTTTTTAATGTTTCTATATTGATTTAAACCAAAACTCATATGAATATTTTTTCCATTTCTTATGGAAATTGCATTTATGATTTATGGTGTTACCTACATTTTGTCAATGTATATTGCTTGAGTGATATGATTTATGGTAAAACATGTATGTATATATGTTAACATACATGTAAAAAAGTGGAGTAGCGGTAAAATTGGTTCACGGGAGAGCTTTATAATGCAATGTTGTCAGACTTTGGATGAAGAAAAATTTTGGTCACTGGGTCACCAGTTGAGTGGTTAAACCATCCAATTGATTTTTTGGCTCTCGAATAAAATATTAGAAGCTATTTTAAATCAAAATGAGCATAAAACAATAAATATTACAGGTTACAACAGCAATTGACACATGTTTTGGCTGCTGGTTCCTTGTTTGAATGGTCTGACCATCATTCACGGAGATTCCAAAGTAGTGGTGGACTGGTTAATGAAAGGGGAAGGAGTCTCTTGGCATCTGAGGAATGGCCTTAGGAGGTTCAAATGGCTTTCTAGGGACATGTTCATTCAAGTCCTATGGGTCAGAAGATCTGCCAACTGTTTGGCAGAGTCTTGCTAAGCAAGGAGTACAAAGGCAGTCTATGTTTTGGGATCAGTTGTAATTCTTAGGGTTTAAACACACGGTGTCTATTTGTATCCTTTGCAACTTCTTGTTGTGCTTCATTATTTATTAATGAATTCATTTTCTAGTTCCATTATCTATTTGAGCTGTATTGATATAATTTAATATGAAACCTTTCCTTCTGTTTTCCTAGTTCCCAGACCTCACCTTTCGTTTGAAGCTCAGTTGGTTGGTGGGAAGTCTCATGATTTTGCTCCTATCAGCTGTCCTGACCATCCTCAGCCCCCTTCTACACTTTCTGGGATTACCTGTGGCAAACAAAGGCATGAAGCTGAATTGAAGTATCCCCGAAGACTTCGCAGGCTTAATATATTTCCTGCAAGCAAAACTGAGGTAATTGCCTGGGCAAAGATCTTGAGCATTTGTTGTTTGTTGTTGAAAGAAAGACTTGCATGATTCTACATTTTAACATTCGAATGCTTAGGTGGTTTATTATGTGCTTTATGATTTGATCTTTGGAGTCTCACACTGTTTTTGGAAAGTTAGCTAGAATCGTTCTAGCCCTCAAGTTCTCATATTTATGATGGCTTTCCACTTGAGCTGCTCTAGTCTTCTTTGAGCACATCATTATGGACATTTATAATGTGAATATAAGAATGAAGTTGTCTTAGTTTTGACATTACCCAAGCATTTTATCTTTTCTTTTTCAAAAATCTTGTGTCGGAATCCTTTTTCTTCCAAATCTTATGATTTTTTTTTTGAATCCTACAACTTGATTCGTGAATATTATGATTTGTGCAATGCATGTGATTTTAATCACTTCAATTAAGAATTAACTCTCTACCTTCGGGTAAAAGAGTCATATTTTTCACTTTGTAGTTTTGTCAAAGAAGATTTATTTTTAAATCCCTGCCCAGAACATGTTTATTTTCCTTCATATATTCATATGTAGGATAAAGAGCCTTTTTTTCTAATCGACTGTAGAATTTTGTATTAAATGCCTTAGAGGAAATTCCCTTACGTGTCCAGACTAGGCAGCAGGGATGATACATACGAACTGCATAAATTTGACCGTACAATAAAGAAGAAAATCAATCTTTCTGAATTACAAAAGAACCTCAGGCCCATGCATTCCCCAATTACATCCTTGTATGGTGTTAGCTATTCTAGGGATCCACCTGGTTTGAAAGGGTTTGGCCTCCTTAGCTAAATCTCTATACTTTTAGGGTGACTCCTGCTCTGAAATAAGCCAAGAAAGTACAGAGAAGTATGGAGACACACGATGCAGAATTCTGAATTCCAGCGCCCCCTCCAACTAGCCCTCTCCCCCCCTATAAACCACATCCTTTCTGTGAATTTTGTAATCTGAAGAGCTATACTTGAAGTAGCAAGGAGGAGAAGAGAACCACAAAACTGAAGAGAATGTCGAACTGTACTAGCCAGTCGACCAGTCTTTTATTTATAGGTGAATATAGTACAAGGTACAAGAAATTACTGGGATGCCCCTGATTAGTGATGGGACACCTAGATGACTTAAATCATTAAACAAGATTAGGCCCATTAACACAGGCCAAGTTACAAGATAAGTTAAACATAAAACTGGGCTAATAAGAACTCTTATCAACCGAACATCACTCTAACATTCTAACACTCTCCTTCAAGCTAAGCATGGATATCAATCATGTTTAGTTTGCCAAGTATGTCCCTGAACTTTGTTGATGCCAACCCTTTTGTTAATACATCTGCAATCTACATCTCTGATGGAGTATAAGGCACACAGAGTTCTCCTGAAATAATTCTCTCTGACAAAGTGTCGATCAATTTCAATATGTTTTGTCCTGTCATGTTGCACGGGATTGTTGGCAATGTTGATAGCAGTTTTATTATCACAATACAGCTTGAGAGGACCCTCAGTCTTGATACCAAGCTCATTAAGGAGAGTTCTGAGCCATAAGAGTTCAGCAACCCCGTGTGCCATAGCCTGGTATTCTGCTTCTGCACTTGATCTAGCCACAACATTCTGCTTCTTACTGCGCCATGTGACTAGGTTTCCTCCCAAGAATGTACAGTAACCTGAGGTTGATTTTCTATCTCCAACAGACCCAGCCCAATCAGCATCAGTGTAGGCTTCAATTTCAAGTCTATTGTTTTTTCTGAATAGAATTCCTTTCCCTGGGCAAGTCTTCAAGTATCTGAGGATTCTTTCCACTGCTTTCATATGAGGGGCCTTTGGTGAATGCATGAATTGACTGACAACATGCAGTGCATAGGCAATGTCTGGCCGAGTAAGGGATAAGTATATCGGTTTTTCTACCAATTTTTGGTACCTTTCCTTATCACAGTATTCCTCACCCATTGATTCTTGTAATCCATGACTTGGTTCTATTGGAGTGTCTGCTGGCCTGCACCCCATCATGCCTGTTTCCTCTAAGAGATCTAGCACATACTTTCTTTGACATATGTAGATTCATTCTCTTGATCTAGCAACTTCAATCCCAAGAAAGTGTCTCAGATTTCTCAGGTCTTTGATCTCAAATTCTGAAGCTAAGAACTTCTTCAGCCTCTTCATCTCATTCACATCATTTCCAGTAATCACCATATCATCCACATACACAATGAGTGCTATAAGTTTGTCATCCTGTCTCCTTGTAAACAATGTATGATCTGCACTGCTCTGAGTGTACCCTACTTTCTTCATGGCCAAACAAAGTCTCTCAAACCATGCCCGAGGAGATTGCTTCAAACCATATAATGCTTTCCTTAGTTTACATAGCTTCTTTCCAACATCATATCCAGGTGGGGGTTCCATGAATACCTCTTCATGAAGATCACCATTTAGGAAGGCATTTTTCACATCCAGCTGATGAAGTCCCCAAGAGAATTTTGCTGCTAGTGACAGTAGAACCCTGATTATGTTGAGCTTTGCTACTGGGTCCAAGGTTTCCTTGTAGTCAATTCCTTCCTTTTGTGTAAATCCCTTTGCCACAAGTCTGGCCTTGTACCTCTCAATTGACCCATCTTCCCTGTGCTTTACTGTGAATACCCACTTGCACCCAATGGTGCCATTCCCCTCTGGCAGGTCCACCATTTCCCACATCCTTGCTTTCATTAGGGCTTTCATCTCCTCATTCATGGCTTCTTTCCACCTTGAATCAGATGCCGCCTCTGAACACCTGGAAGGGATACATACAGAGGAAAGAGCAGACACAAAGGAATGATAGGCAGGGGATAAGTGTGAGTAAGAAACATAATCAGCTATGGGATGTCGAGTGGTTCAAGAACGAACATGCTTACGGAGAGCAATAGGAAGATCCAAATCGGAATTGAGTGAGTCAGAATTACCTTGGATTGCAGAGACAGATTGATCTGAGTTCAACTGGTTGCCATCATGAGGTTGAGGGGCCTTCTTCCTTCTACTGTATGTAAGTATTTCTTTCTCTTGTTTACTAGAACCTTCAAAAGCATTAGCCGAATCTGGAGAAGTGACTGGCACAGTGGGAGTCTCACTAGGTTGACCCGGAATGTTACAGCTAGTAGTAGTGGAAGGTGATGAAATGGGAACAAAAAAGAAGGGAGAATGAGAACCTTCTTCCAATCCACTACTCTCCCCCTGAAGAGGATTCTGAGAAGACTGGAAATAGGGTTGAGACTCAAAAAAGACTACATCTCTGGTGACATTTTTTCTTGGAGATAGGATCATAACACTTATACCCCTTTTGTGTAGGAGAGTACCCCAAAAATATTCCCTTTGTAGCCTTAGGATCCAGGTTGGTTTTCTTTGGATCCTTCACATGTAGGAAGCATGTACAACCAAAAACCCGTGGGGGAAGAGGAAATTCTGGAAGAGTGGGACACAAAACAGAGAAAGGGGTCTTCATACCCAATACCTTAGATGGCATCCGATTTATCAGGTATGATACAGTGAGAACAGCTTGAGACCAATATTGCTTGGGCACATTGTGCTGGAAAAGAAGGGCTCGAGTTGTCTCCAATAGGTGCCTGTTCTTGTGCTCAGCAACCCCATTTTGCTGAGGGGTGTAAGCACATGATGATTGATGTAACATGTCTGCATCTTCCATGAATGAGTTCAGGGATCTTTCAAAGTATTCAACTACATTGTCTGAACGGAATTGCTTGATCTTTTTATCAAATTGTGTTTCAACCATCTTGCAAAACATCATAGTTATCCGAGGAACTTCATCTCGTCCTTTCAACCGATAAATCCAAGTGCACCGAGAATAATGGTCAATAAAACTGATAAAGTAACGGAAGCCATCAATGGAAACAATGAGTGAAGGACCCCAAACATCAGAATGAACCAAATCAAAAGGGGCTTGAATTTCATTACTAGAAATTGGATACATTGATCTACATTGTTTTGACATTTGGCACACATCACAAATTAAACTCTGACTCGGAATGCCTTTACATAATTCGGGAAACAACATTGCTAAAGAAGAAAATGACAAATGACCTAGCCTAGCATGCCACAAGTGCAGCCTAGCTATTGACTCCACACTTTCCGGACTAGTAGTAGAAGCTTGCAAGGCTGAGCTGACATCTTCATCAAAATAGTAGAGGCCTCCATACTCATGACCACTCCCAATCGTTCTCCTCGTCAATCTGTCTTGGAAGACACAATGAGAAGGAAAGAAAGTTATACTGCAGTTCAAATTTTTTGTAAGCTTTGAAACAGACAACAGATTTGAGGTAAGACTAGGAATATGTAGGACTGATTTAAGAGAGAGATCCTTGCTTAGGTCATCCACCCCCTTTCCAGAGATGGTGGAGAGAGACCCATCAGCTACTCTCGTCTTATCCTGGCCAGACAACAAATGATATGTAGAGAACAAGGAGGACATATGTGTCATATGGTCAGTGGCTCTGGAATCAATCACCCAAGAAGTAGAATTAATGGAACTAGTTGCACTAAATGCAGAGGCTGTACCTGATTTGGCAAGAGAGGTGAAAGCTAAAGAGTTGTTCTTTAGACGGGCTAATGCCCGGCTGAGAACCTCTACCTCACTAGCTGTGAAGCCCAAAGTACTTGGTCCAGAGGAGTCGGCAGTCTGCCTTGCAGTGGAAGAGGACACTATTTGAGTACTCTGTGAGTTGTCACTACTGTTGTTGGTGGCAAGATTCCCACTTACTGTGTGGCCCTTATGTTGCCTTTTGTCCTTTCTTAGAGCAGTTGGCTTCAGATGAGGGTACAAGACCCAACATTTCTCCTTTGTGTGTTTCTCACCACCACAATGGGTACACTTGAGGGACTTCTTGTCTGAAAATCTATTCCCCTTGGTGGAGACCAAGGCTGAATGTTCTCCAGGTAGTTCTGTTGACTGTGTCTGGGAGTCAACTTGCATCTCCTTTCTCCTTACTTCTTCATTCTTCACCAGGCAGTAGACATGGTGAAGCTCAGGTAATTCATCTCTCCCTAGAATCTGTGACTTTATACCTTCATATACAGGGTCAAGACTCGCCAGAAACTTGAAGGCTCTGCCCTCCTCAATTTGCTTGTCATGCCTCACCTTATCATTGGCATTTTCCCAATCCAAAATCAAGTGGTGGTCAAGCTCTTCCTAGAGGCCTTCCAGTGTTGCAAAGTAGGTTGCCACGGACATGTCTCCTTGCCTTAGGGCTGCAATGTCTTGGTTCAGCCTATAGATTCTAGCATTGTTCTTTTTCTGGCCATATGTCTTAGATACTTTTTCCCAAATTTTAGCAGTTGTAGGGAAGTGATGAACAGTTTTGGCCACCTTAGGAGTCATAGAGGCCAGCAACCAAGACATGACTGTGGCATTTTCCTTGTGCCACACGGTGTATTCAGGACTGCCAATTTCTGGTTGTTTCTTGTCTCTATACAAATAGCCTGTGAGATCACGAGAGGTAATGAACAGCATTGCAGAGACGGACCACTCTCTGAAGTTATACTCATCCAGTAGTACACTTGTAATCTGCAAACTGTGCAGATTAGGGTTTTCCAGGTTTGAGGACCTTGTGACAGGTCTGTTATCTCTAGAGGAAACTTCACCGGATAGTGAGGACATCTTGACTTCAGTCCAAGAGTTGTTCACAGTACTGTAGGTGGTTCTGTTAAGGACTGGCCGAAGTGGTCACAATGCTGGTAGAAGTGTTCACAGTTCGGGTACAGTAGCAAGTAAAGGTCTGTAGCTGAACCAGTTCATAGTGCTGGTAAAAGTTTAAGGATGCAACTATGTAGTGCAGAAGTAGGGCTGACAACTGACTTGAAGAAAAATCTGTAACTGAAGTTGCCGCAGTTCTGTAAGAGTCTTGCTGATGCACCGAAACTGCAACTGTAGAAGAAGCTAAGTCTTTACCACTTGTTCTGCACAAGTCTTGCTGGAGCACGAAGCTGCAACTGTAGAGGAAGTTCTCCCCCTTTCGGCTAGTGCTAGGACTGCTGAATCAGTCCTCAACCAGGTCTGCCTTATACAGACCTCTCTTAGTAGCCCAATAGCTACTACTTGCTGAAAATAATCTAGTAGGACATCTACTTCTGGGTCTTACTTCCCTTGAATCCTACAACCAAGAGAAACTCTAGGTTTGAACTTGCTTTACTCTCTTACACTCCTAGGTCTTTACTGCAGCAACCCAGAAAAGGAAGAGAAGATGAAAAGACAGCAAGAGAAGAGAGTGCGCCTGCTGAAACCAGGAAGGAGCTAATGCTCTGATACCATGTAATCTGAAGAGCTATACTCGAAGTAGCAAGGACGAGAAGAGAACCACAGAACTGAAGAGAATGTCGAACTGTACTAGCCAGTCGACCAGTCTTTTATTTATAGATGAATTTAGTACAAGGTACAAGAAATTACTGGGATGCCCCTGATTAGTGATGGGACACCCATATGACTTAAATCATTAAACAGGATTAGACCCATTAACACAGGCCCAGTTACAAGATAAGTTAAACATAAGACTGGGCTAATAAGAACTCTTATCAGCCAAACATCACTCTAACATTCTAACAAATTTGGCATCAATTCACGGTCAGGATGCATTCCCCCTGAACTTTGGGCCTATAAAATTCTGATCTGGGCTGATTGGTACATCTCCCAAGAAAGTATGACTTGACAGTTTTTTTTTTCTTCATTTAGCACATTTCTCCAATTTCATTGTATCATCAGCCCGAGACCTTACTCCCTTAGATTAAAGCCAACATCTATACTCTCAAAGAGTTGTCAATGCCAACATTCCCTGAGAAGCTCAACATAATGCTGCCTTATTTGTCCCATACCACCCGTCCCATATCTGACTCACCATTGTTGCCTAAACAGCCCTTGGTTCAGTTTTGCATTGATAATTTTTTTTAGAAGGTAAGGTAAAATTGTATTGATATTATAAAAAATTTTACAAGTATGGAAGGAAAAAAAAACAAGGCAAAGTTTGCTTTTATTTTGGTGGGTACACACAAATTTCAGGACTGGAATCTGCCTATTTTACATTGAGTAACTTCGACCGCAAAGTTTGCTTCTATTTTTTGGATGCAAACTTCAAGTTTCATTTTGAATGCAAAAAGCCAAAGAAAAAACTAATTTTCTTTCTCATTTTCAATACAAAGACGTATTTTTACCAAAGACCTGCAAAACTTAATGAGAGTACAAATTCGCCTTGGTTCTGTGTTTCCATTCTTACCAAACACAACCTTAAGAACCATTTTATGTGTATTATTTAACTTTCAACTCCAACTCGATTAAATTATTGCTGTCTTTGGCTTCTAGTGTGCCAGTGGTAATCTCTATTTTTTAGTCAAGTATATAGTAGAAATGGATTAAAAGTAAAGTGAAATCAGTTTTCTATATATATTTAGGTTTTTTCTATTTATTAATTTTTTTGGCAAGTTTGTGAAAACTGAATTTTAGAAGATCACTATTAAGCATTTGACATGAATTTTACCTGTCTGGATATGCATGTGAGTTTCAAATGGGAAGGGGAATAGATGGGCTGTGTATATAAGTGCTTCCTAGTAATTAATTGAGGTTTTATTATTTTGTCATACTGTGACTTATATCATGTATCAGTATGTGGTAGCACTTTATATATATATATATATATATATATATATATATATATATATATATATATTTGTAGAGTTTGACTATGATACTGGAGAAACTCGTAACCAATGAATTGGTGCCATAAGAGTGGCAGCTAATTAGGTGGTATTTATCAAAATTCAAGAGGGGTTTTGATTGGTCAAAGCCCTTCCAGTATCATGTCTTTTTGGCAGCATAGAATATAGATTTTTCCATATTTGCAAGGTAGCATCTTTTAGCTTGATCACAACATTACTTTAATACAGAACAAGTATACCCTCATTTTTATAAATACGCTACACATTGGAGGTAGCCCTCCCCTATACCCAAGTGAAGGCTGAAATTAATGCTAAATCTCCACTACTTCCCCAGAAACCTTACCAGTAAATTGGTTAGCACTTTCTAGTATGTATTCAATTTTTATTCTTGGAAAATCTACTAATATTGTGTTACAATTTCCCTCAAAATATGCTGATAGGGCTTGTCATATGCCTTGAGTTCAACAAAGCGAAATTGAATTTGTCATATAATGAGCTCTATTGTAAATTAGGCACTAAAGAGGGATATCAAAGAGCCTTTGTATTAGATGAACAAATCAAAGAAATTTGGAAAATTATTTTGATAAATCATTAAATGAACATGTAGAGGGCACTTTGGATGAAATATTAGTAATATTGATAGTGTTAAAAATAACATGTGCCTTTGTAAAATCAGAAGTAATGAAGTAAGAGAGGCGCTAAATAAGATGAAGGGAAGAGTATTAGGACCCAATGGTAGGCTTGTTTTAGCTAAGCAATATAATAAGATAATGATTGAATTCTACCAAAAAAATATAATGAAAGAAAAAGGGATACCTGATGGGTGGAGAAAGAACAATATGGTCCCTATATTTAAGAACAAAGGTGATATAAAAGATTTATTAACCCTCAGGGGATTAAGTTCATGAGCTTCATTGTGAAACTTTGTGAGAAAATAATTGAGCATCAAGGAGAATTTCATTAAAAAAGAACCCACACTGCTGAACTGAAGCAGGTGGACTACTTACAACATATCCTTAGCACAAGCGAAAAACTTACAACATATCCTTAACACAATTTACAGCCCGGCCCTGGGCACCCCCACTCCAAACTATGTTTTCCTACCCTCAATCTCGCCTGGGAGTCAGCTAGCCTATTTGCACTCCTGGGTACCCAGATGATTGAGATGTTCAAGTTGGCACCTAAGGAATGAGCCAATCTCACCATCTATATTGCCAAGGTCTTAATTCCTGAGATTCCATCCAAAAATAACTGTTTGACAGTGTCTCTCAACTGCTATATTCAATAACCCATGCTCAAGTATGAGTTAAAGGCCTTGAAGTAAAGCCCAAAACTTTGCCCTTAGAGTTTCCAAACCCAGCTGGCCCTGAATAGCCGAAAAGCTACATTGCCAACAGAGTCTCTCTTAGTGGCATTCTATTACTAAAACCTGCAACAATGTTCCGCTCTCTTAATAAGTCATCAAGGCTTACTCCACTGAACTCTTTGTTAACTTGAGCCCAGTATCCAACCCTAACAGTTGTAAGATCCATCAGCTCCTCCACTTCTTTGTGATTTTCTTCAAAGATTCTGCTATCTCTTTCACTCCATGAACCCCACAACATTGCCCCTCTCACTCACTGCCACAAGATTTTCTGTCTTGGTGTAGAAATATCTCATAACCCGTGGTTTAAATGAGTCCACCACATCTGAGGTTGCTATCCACACTTTGCCCACCAAAGTGAAAAAATGTTGCCAAATCTGAGATGCATAAGAGCACGACACAAAAAGATGGTTGGCACTTTTGCCATCTTTCCAGCATAGAACACGGACATGGGGAGAAAGAGCCCAATTATTATACTTTCTTTGGAATCTATCACAGGTATATCACAGAACCAATTCTTTGTGTAGATATGTTAAAAAGATGTATGAGAATGGAAGATTTTCAGGTAGTGCTTTTTTTTTTCATTTGAATGTTATCATGGTCTTTGCATCTTTTCCTTCATGCACTATTTTATCTGTTTCTTGTTGATGGCAGGATCTACAGCCCATAGATCGCTTTGTTGTGGAAGAGTATTTACTAGATGTTCTTCTCTTTTTCAATGGCTGGTTAGTAAACATACTTGGCTTTTTAATTTTGTCACTAGCTTTCTAGTTCATCATGTGGCTATTTTTACCATGTTATCTTAGAGTCTTTTGATGTTTTTTTAGTTATGGATAGAAAATTATCTTAATGGAAAGATAACAAGAGATCAGTACAGGATCATCTGGGAAGAGAGGAATAACAATATTTTCTCCATTAGATCCAATCCCTAAAGGTCACGAAAACTTGTTTATTGTCCATTGGTGCATTGTATTCTGACGAGGGATATGTTTTTACTATTCTTGTTTGTCCATGTGATGAAAGGGTGTAAGATGGTAGGTACATCTTCCCCTTATTGTCATATTGAATATCACTAAAGCCCCACCCCTTTTCATTTCTGTGTATTGTGTCTTTTGACAGTGTTGATGAGCTTATTTTTGATGGATAATCTTTGCTTACCATTTATTTGAGTGGAAGACCAAAGGGGAGTGGTTTAGGTTTATCTTCTCCTGTCAGCTACTCAAAATTAATTGATGAGGGACTTTTCATGGTGGTGATGATGAGTTGATGACATTACTGCAGGGGCTCCTGTTGGTGCACTCAGTTTGATTGAAATGATTTAGTTGGGCCTTGGAGATTGAAAGTTTTCAATATGGATGATTAGGACCTGGCATCCAGGGTGGGCATATCTTTTACATGCCATCCTTAGTCTTTAGATGTCTAGGTAGTAGTACAGTTGGGAGTACAGCTGTATTGCCATGCTTCTATCCTGTGGAAGCTGCTATGTGCTGTACTTGCTTCATGTTTTAAGTGCTTTCTTTCTTCTTTCTTTCTTTCTTTCGTCCTTTTTGTTTTTGCTTCTCTGAGGCTGGACATTGATCCCTGCCTTTCTGGAGTCTATTTTATATCATGCTCTATATTGATCACTTGATCATTAATTTCAAATCTTTTTCTAGAGGGAGTAGGGGCCAAAATATGCACCACAGCTGGCAATGAGACCTTCTGTATGTTCCATTTTTTGTAAAGTTGAGTTTTTTATTTAAACATTAAAGTCCTGGATCCTACTTCTACTTGATTTAATTATTTAATACATGAATTCTGTGGTGGTCTGGACTCTGGGCCATTTACATGTTTCCTCAAGCCACACCGTCTTTAGATGGCAAATTCCATATTCCTGCTGTTTGCAGATTTTCTCGAGTCACTATCCCTCTTTTTGTTGTTCTTCCTTGTATATGACAATTTTTCTAGAATGAGTTTCTCACGAACTATATAGGATGAGAAGGTATTTGGTATTGTACATTTTATTGATGTCAGTCTCTTTTATTAGAAGTGTTCGGTCAGAATTCTTGTGCTTTATAGGCATGCATAGATGCTTTTGTATAACCTTGAATTAATTTAACTGCAGAGTCTGATTGGTTTCTCTTTCAAAGTTTAAATGTTTTTCAGAAGTATTTGTCTTTTCTATGCTTTATCTTATTAATTTGCTTAAACAGTAGCCCCTGCACCACCTATTATTGTCTTTCAGTCTTTATGTTTTATATGATGTTGGATGTCTTATTTCTATTTCTTGTTTCATGGAAAGCTAGTCGCAAAGAATGTGCATCATGTATGGTTAGCCTTCCTGTTCCATTCCGGTACGAGTATCTGATGGCAGAGACAATTTTCTCCCAGGTAAAATCTCATGGACATTAACATGTTCTGAGGCATGGTATTTAGTATTGCCCAGTAACATTTTTATGTTTTTTTTTTTTTTTTTTATGCTGCCCCAATCTAAAATGTTGGATAAATTGTAAATGCCCTGTAGTAGGTCTGACATGTATTTTACTTATATTCTTTATTGGATGCTTCTTGGTTTTGACTTAGTTGTCAAGGTGATGCCAAGGCAACAAGGTGCCCTTGGAAGGTTGCATCACCCAAGTGGCCAAGTGCCTTGTATAAAACAAGGCATTCCATGTCACCTAGCTTCACCTTGGCATCTTGAAAACTATGATTAATGGTTTGTAGAGAATCTTTTCAACTTAAACATTAACTGTATGCTCATAGGATAGTTATATTAGAGACATGTTTTGTATGATCTGAAATAACAGCTCTTGGTTTGATCCTTTCTGCAGCTACTTTTACTACCACAACCCCCATTCAAGCCCATATACTACACATTGGTTATTATTGACCTCTGTAAGGTAACGTGAATGATATCTTGTTGCAAAAAATTCGTTCCTTTTTAACCTTTCACAGACCAACAAGTTGTTAGCTGCACATTTCTAGAAATGTGCAAAGAAACTAGTGTTTTCATAAGAATGACTCTTGGATGTCTGTGTGTCAGTTCATCTCTTTGGCTATGATCCTTTAAAATGACATGTTTATTTTTTTATTCAATTGATTTACATTTTTAAGCTTCTGACTTCATTTAAACATTAGGCTCTTCCAGGGGCTTTTCCAGCAGTTGTAGCTGGTGCTGTTCGTGCTCTTTTCGAAAGAATTGCTGATTTAGATATGGAATGCCGAACACGTCTCATCCTATGGTTCTCGCACCACCTGTAAGTCCAGGTCTCAAGTAGCTTAGCTTTGTGATTGTAATCAGTCATGGAGAGTGGGAGACGAGAGAGAGAGAAAGAGAAGGAAAGGGAGATACGATTGAGAGAAAAAGAAAACTATCTCTGGCTGCCGCCAGTTCACTATTTATATTAACTAAATAAAAAAGAAATGAAATTACAAGTATGCCCCTGGCGGCACACCCTAAAAAGAAACTAATAAGAAAAAAGGAAAAATAACTAACTGACAGTATCTTAAGAGGACAACCTACTAACATCAACTATAAAGTAATAATTAAATAAGCCTTACAACACTCCCCCTCAAGTTGGGCTGAATATGTCTATCATGCCCAACTTGTCACATAATTCATTGTGCCGCGAGTATGGAAGCCCTTTTGTGAGGACATCAGCAAGTTGTTCCTTGGAGTTGACATAAGGGATGCAAATTTCTCTTTTTTCCAATTTTTCCCTTATAAAGTGTTTGTCCACCTCAATGTGCTTGGTCCTCTCATGTAGGACAAGGTTGTAGGTGATGTTTATTGCTGCCTTGTTGTCACAGTAAAGAGACATAGGATTATGAACAACTCCAAGCTCCCCTAGAAGTTTCTTTAGCCAAAGGACTTCAGCCACCCCATGTGCCATAGCTTTATATTCTACTTCAGCGCTTGACCTTGCTACCATACTTTGTTTCTTGCTTTTCCAGGTCACTAGGTTTCCTCCCACAAATGTGCAATACTCACTCGTGGATTTTTTGTCATCCACAACACTTGTCCAGTCAACATCTGTAAAGACTTCCACCTTTAGGTGATTATGTTTACTGAGTAGTAGACCTGTTCCGGGATATTTTTTCAAGTATCTAAGAACTCTCTCTACTGCCTCCATGTGTGGTTTCTTAGGAGAGTGCATGAATTGGCTTAGAACCCCAACTGAATAGGCAATGTCTGGATGGGTCATGGACAAATAAATCAGCTTTCCACTAACTTTTGGAATTCTTTCGCATCTTTCAGAGGTTCACCATCACAGTCACCCAACTTGTGGTCAACATCTATGGGAGTATTTGTTGGCCTTGCACCTAATTTGCTTGTGTCCTGTAATAGATCAAGGGTGTATTTCCTTTGAGAGAGAAAGAAACCCTTTTCTGAGCGGGCGAGTTCAATCCCAAGGAAATATTTCAGGGGACCTAGATCTTTCACTTGAAATTTAGATGCAAGGAATTGTTTCAATTTTTGTATTTATGAACTCCAACTTCTTGTAATTATGATATCATCCACATACATTATCAATACAACAACCTGTTCCTGACATTTCTTCACAAAGAGTGTATGATCAGATTGACATTGTTTGAAGCCCATCTGCTGAAATGCCATGTGAAACTTACTAAACCAAGCTCTGGGAGATTGTTTTAAGCCATAAAGAGACTTTCGCAGATTGCACACCTTATTTTCACTTCCCTTGGTACAGAATCTAGGGGCCTGAACCATGTATACTTCCTCCTTTAAGTCACCATTTAGAAAATCATTCTTTATGTCTAGTTGATGCAATTCCCAGTCAAGATTAGTAGCTAATGACAGGAGAACCCTAATTGAGTTCATCTTAGCTACTGGAGCAAAAGTCTCATCATAGTCAACCCCGTAAACTTGTGTGTACCCTTTGGCTACTAATCTTTCTTTATACCTTTCAACTGTTCCGTTTGCCTTGTGTTTAATCATAAACACCCATTTACACCCCATGGGGTCTTT
This sequence comes from Nelumbo lutea, assembly GCF_056320005.1. Taxonomy (NCBI): domain Eukaryota; kingdom Viridiplantae; phylum Streptophyta; class Magnoliopsida; order Proteales; family Nelumbonaceae; genus Nelumbo; species Nelumbo lutea. Next base: position 107,415,699 of record NC_142686.1, read on the forward strand.
TCCCTTTGGAAGATCCACCAATTCCCAAGTTTGATTTTTGTGAAGAGCATTAATCTCCTCCTTCATGGCATCTGTCCATTCAGGGCATTTTAAGGCTTCTGCAACGTTTCTGGGAACAAGGATGCAAGTGTTTTATAACTATAACAAAGTTTTTGTGTTGTTGATTCCTAGGTGTAGTGCTTCTTCCCCATATAGGAAGGCTCGGTATGAGGGGGAAATGTGATCATAGGAGACAAAATGGATAATGGGGTGTTTGGTAGTGTATGACCTGACTCCCTTTCGTTGAGCAATAGGAATGTCAAGGTCATCCAAAGAAGGAGTAGGGGTATCAGTAGGTGCAACAGGGATTGGACTTACCTCCTGGGAGTCTAACGGTGTCGGTTGCTCAATGTTTGGCTGCTCCACATCTCTATCACATTGCTGATCTCTACGACGTGTACGTTCTATCACATTGCTGATCTCTACGACGTGTACGTTGGAAGACACAGAAGGGAGCAAGGTCCGGAATAGAAGGAAGAGATACTTGGCGGACCTGAACCTGCTTCTCCTCTTCCACACTACTACTATCCCCCTTAGGAGAAGTAGGGGAGAATGGCTTAGACTCAAAGGACACATCCATAGACGCAAAAAACTTATGACTAACGAGATCAAAGCACCGATACCCTTTTTGAGAGGAAGGATACCCCAGAAAAATACAAGGAATGGACCGAGGGTCTAACTTACCTCGAGATGGAGACAAATCATGGACAAAGGCACGACAACCAAAGACTCATGGGAATGGAAAATAAAGGGGACTGAGGGTACAATAACTGATGCGGGGCCATGTAGTTCAGCACTTTGGAGGGCATGCGATTGATGACATAAGCAACTGCAAGTATAGCATCCACCCAAAACCTTTTTGGAACATTCATGTGTAACATCATCCCACGAGCTACCTCAAGGAGGTGTATGTTTTTTCTTTATGCAACACCATTTTGTTGTGGTGTTCTGGCGCATGAGCTCCTATGAATAGATCCATGGGAGACAAAGAACTCATTGAGCTCACCATGGAAGTATTCTTTTGCATTGTCGAATTGGAAGATCTGTATTTCAACATGGAACTGCGTAAATATCATCATCTGGAAGTCTTTCACAATCTTTGGAACTTTGTCTCTACTACGCATAGGAAATACCCATGTATAGCGAGAGTAACCATCGATCAATGTGATAAAGTACTTATATCCGCCCTCAGAGATTACATTAGTAGGCCCCCATACATCAGAATACACAACATGAAAAGGAACACTAGATCTTTTATTACTTGAGTGAAAAGTTGTTTTACATTGTTTGCTCAACTGGCACGTTTGTCATTGAACATGACTTAAATAAAACCGGAAACAAAGACTTCACTATTTCAAAAGAAACACGACCTAAACAACTATGCCACAAAAAAATTGACTCTTATTTGACTGACTATGTGACTCTGAGGATGACACCGAGAGACCAGCTTTGTTGTCGAGAATGTAGAGACCATCCACTAGGCTCCCTCTACCAATCGTCCTCCCAAAAGTTAGGTCCTGAAAAACACATGAGCCAGGAAAAAAGGTTACACTACAGTTTGAAGAACTTGTGATACTACTAATTGAAAGCAAATTTATAGGAAGTTGAGAGACATGCAATACACAATTCAGGTTAAGGCCATGAGGAAGAGATATTGAAAAAGAAGGGCATAAGTTCTTTTGGTTTAATATTTTGATTTATTGAAAGTGGTTATTTTATTCTTTTGGTGATGATGCATGGTATCATTCATTTTGAGCATTGGTTTACTTCTCTTTATTTTTGTTTTTTATTTCGTTTTTCCTTTTGGAGTCACCAATTCAGCCTTTTTTTGATGCATGGTGTCATACTGTCATTCATTCTGATTCATGGCTTTAGCATGAGGTGGTAAATACTCTGGAATCAAATTCCATTTGCTATTTGCTAGATTTTGTAGAAAGAATGCAACAGGTGTATACTCAAGAATGAATGACACTGATTTGACTAGGATTAGATCCTAGATTCCCAGTGTCCTTTCTGTATCTGTTGTAAAGCACAACGAAGAATAAGATAACCTATTTGCATACATAAGTATAAATTATTAAAAGAGTCCATTTTTTCCCAATTCTGACATTATATACCAATAGAAAATGGTCCTGAACTTTATCTTTGTTACTTAGTAATGATTTCTAGCTATTCATTTCTGTGAAATAAGCAAATAGATTCAGGAAAAAATTATGTTGAAGTGTCCATCAAGATTCTGCGGAGTGTCAGAATCTGGCACATGCCAACACTGACACTTCATCCACTTAGGGTAGTCCATGTAAAACTGCTTATTTAATCAGGATATCTACTGGAGCTCCATATATTTATTAGGAGGGATAACACAAAAGTGAAAAGTAAAAGATTTTTTTTTTCTGATTAAGCTGGGGAACAGCTTAGGTAAAAGACAGGCCACTACCCAATGTTGGTCCCAGCCATCTGGGGTCTTGGGAGAGGTAGACTGGGTATTCTCCTAATATTTGGCTTAGGTAAAAGAACTTTCAAAAGTAGTCTTCCTTTGTCAGATGGCTTTATATGTTTTCTTACTTTGTTTTGCTTTGAATATCATATTTACCTGTATTTTTGTTTTTTGTTTTTTTTGAGAAGCATATTTACGTATATTGAATCTCCTATTCTTGTGCTTTCACTTCTAGGCACATTATAATTCCTATTCTGGTATTAGCATGGCAAATGGCAAATATTTTGATATGTTGAAGTTTAGAATGGATTATATATCGAACCTTAGTATTTGTTGTTGTCTTTTTTTCCTGTTTTCTTTTTTTAGTAATTTACCGAGTCTGTTTACCATCAATAGATTCTTCCTTTTGCAGATCAAACTTTCAGTTTATTTGGCCATGGGAAGAATGGGCATATGTGTTAGACCTCCCAAAATGGACTCCCCAAAGGGTGTTTGTTCAGGAAGTACTGGAAAGAGAAGTCCGTTTATCATACTGGGAGAAAATCAGGCAGGTATGTAACTGTGTAAAAATTTGTTGGCCTTTCCAAGGTATGGTGCCCTCTAATTGTTGTTTTGTAAAATTGATGAATGATACTGAGGTAAAAAGTACATTCTGAAATTTAGCCATGAACCACATGTGGTCAGTAATTCTACTGCCAATCTAGGGTTGACACATTTGACCCAAAGGGTTGAATTGTTGACTCATTACACTTATTTTTTCTTTTCTATGGTTAATTAGTATAGAATTCAATGAAACAATGAAAGTTAATACCCTAAATATAAGACTTAATGGAAGGGAATTGAATGAGGAGAAATGTAGTAGTTCAAATTACATTTTGTGCCCTCAAGGGACCAAATTCAAAAATGGGGGTATTCTAGTCAAGAATAGGATTCAATGAATGTTAATGGGAATTAATACCTCAAATATAAGTTTGACGAGAACGATTTGAATGAGTAGAAAAGTGGTTGCTTAAAGTATATTTTTGTCCTTACAATTATAGAGGAACCAAATTTAAAAATTGGGGTATTTTAGTCAAACAAAAGTTCCACACTATCATTCACACCTTTAATAGTAGTATAGATATGAATCAATTTATTCATAACAGAAAGTGAGCACTTTGTGCAAGTCTGTATCCAGTCCACCCCTCCCAAGAACCCACATAGCTGGGACCAACTTAGGGTACTAAAAGTATAGTACCAAAGGCAATTTTATTTTCTTTTTACCATTTGGGTTAGTTAATCTCACTTGGTAAAGGTCACAATTTCTTGTATTCTGCAAGTTCGTGGCAGTCAGCTTGTGGATTTTGTTCATTGTATAAAGAGTAGAGCAGGACTGCTACTCGTATCTTATTTGTTTTACTTTTTGTTAATGAATGCCCTTTGCTAGGTATTTGCATATTTTATGCACATTTGTTACTACAATAATAACATTATTTGAATTTTTATATTAATTATGATGGCATATTGCTGTATATTCTAATGGTGATGGTGATTCCCTTGATACATGGCTATATGGTGAGCAGTTTACAAATTGATCTATGAAAGATCTGACAACTCTGCTATGGAGTATTCTCCTAATTCTCAAATTATTTGGATTTGAGAAGTTTTTCCCGCCATGAACTGTAAAATTGTCTTGTTTATGAGTTTTTTGAAATTGGTGCCAACAACAGAATCCCTGGGTTTTTATACAGGGGCCTTTTGTATGCTGCCCTTTTGTTATTAATGAATTACTTTACCTTACAGTTTTCAAAAAAAAAAAAATCTTCCTGATATTTCTATTATTTACATGGGGGACAACTTTTGCCAACCTGCTAAAAACCTTTAAGTTCCATGTTCTCTACCCTTCATTTCTTGGTTCTTAGCTCTGATAAACTGAAATTCTCTGGTCATTTTATTAATTTTTATAAAATGGAATCTTTACTGGGGGCTGAGATCTTCTAATTCCTTGTAGTTAATGTTATCCCTTTTTTTGTTGATTGTATTTCTAAACTACATAATCAATCAATCTTCATTTTACTACTGTTGCTTGTGGTAATGATAATTATTTCTTGTTCTTTTTATGTTCTTCATAGACCATCGAGAATGCCTCTGCATTGGAAAAGCTACTTCCTCCCAAGGGTGGATCAAACTTCAAATACAGTGAGGATGGGGGAGAAGGAACAAAAGAACATGAACTTTCAGTTGAGTTGAATAGTATGGTGAAAGGAAAATCAGTAGCCCGTCAAATTATTTCATGGGTAGAAGAGACTATAATCCCAGTTCATGGCTTCAAAGTTGCACTTGAAGTCATCATTCAAACCCTTCTGGACATTGGGTCAAAAAGTTTTACTCATCTAATCACTGTATTGGAGAGGTATGGCCAAGTCATTGCAAAGCTATGTCCTGATCAAGATAAGCAAATGATGTTAATAGATGAAGTTAGTTTTTTCTGGAAAAACAATGCCCAAATGACAGCTATTACCATTGACCGTATGATGGGTTACCGGCTTATATCTAATTTGGCCATTGTAGAATGGGTTTTCTCTCCAGCTAACATTGAGCAATTTCATTCATCAGATCGTCCATGGGAGGTGCGTTTGTACAATCGTAAAAACTGCAGAAATCTTATTCTGATTTGGAGAACAGAGGAAAAAAAATTTACATGTATAAATATGTGGTCATTTGTCTCCCTTGTTGAATGTGATGATATCTTTATGCTAATAATGATCATAGTAGCAAAAGTAAGGGGAAACTTACATTGAATCTTGAACACTAATATTTGATGCCCTATTTTCTCATATTTGTGTAGTGCATCATGCGGTAAGGAATATGATTTAGTATTCAAATTGTCTTTGTGATCATTTGTCTCCCTTGTTGAATGTGATGATATCATTATGCTAATAATGATCATAGTAGCAAATGTAAGGGGAAACTTACATTGAATCTTGAACACTAATATTTGATGCCTTATTTTCTCATATTTGTGTAGTGCATCATGTGGGAAGGAATATGATTTAGTATTCAAATTGTCTTTGTGATCCATTTGTTTACTGCATGCAAGCACCATCTAATGGCTTTCTATTTCCTAAGCAGTGGAGCTATATATATTTGATGATACTTTATCCTTCTTGACTACTCAAATTCACTTTCTTTTTTCATATATTAGGCACTTAAGTTATGCCTTTTTCACAAAACTAGTTCCCACTTTTTTTGCCTAGACATGAAATATTTCATATTCTTCTTTTTATTGTTTTTTTCCTTTCTTTCAGCTATTAATTAAATTCAACATCTACTTGTTTCTATTTAAATCTCTTGGTAATAAACATCAGGAGTGCACCACAATATGACCTTTAATGTTTGCTGTTTTGATTTTGTATGTATTTCAGTAAATCATCTTCACTTGAAGGAACAGTTAATGGTTTTAGTTATTTCTTAGCTAGTTGGTGCCTGTAACAGTCAGTAGGCTTACAGAATATCTAATTTGTCAAAATCTCGAATGGTTTCTTCAAATACTATATTGTCCACCTTATTTTTTATTTACCATTTCATACAGTTGGTCCACTCCTCTCTACATCCCATGTTATTTAACGAGATGTTTTCTTTTCTTTATTTATGAACTCTCAAGTGCATACTTGTTTTTTTTTTTTTCTGACAGATTCTTAGAAATGCAATCAACAAAACATATAATCGCATCTCTGATCTAAGGGAAGAGATTTCATCCCTTAAGAAGAGTGTTGTATCATCTGAGGAAGCTGCAGCAAAGGCTCAAGAGGAATTAGAGGCTGCTGAGTCGAAGCTTACAGTTGTGAATGGTGAACCTGTACTAGGTGAAAATCCTGCAAGGTTAAAGCGCTTGAAATCATTTGCTGAGAAAGCAAAAGAGCAAGAAGTATCTGTTCGGGACTCTTTAGAGGCTAAGGAAGCTCTCCTTGCTAGAGCCCTTGATGAAAATCAGGTATTATTTCAATTATCAAAAAAAAATCAGGTATTATTTCAACTTCGGTTCAGTAGTTTGTGTTTACATAACTAGGCCATTGATGGTGAACATCTACTAAAACAAAGACAAGCGCTAGAATTCCCCTTGTAGATTAACCTTAGTTGAACAATGTTTCACTATTTCTGTCCATGCAAAGCACACATAGACAATCCAAGAACAGACAATAGCCTCAGAATAGGCTATTGATAGTGCTAGAGTTCAACCACCTAACTGTTGGACTTTTGGGGAAATCTCCAATACCAATCGTCAGATTAATGGAAACACCATAGACACAATACATAGAGATGAGTTTACACCCCTCTGTGTCAACTTTCAAGTTGACTCCATTTTCAAGTATGGGGATCTGAGTCGTGATGATGTATATTTTGCCCAAGTGATGGACCCCAATGACTTCTTTGGTTCCTGGACAAGTAATTTTGACTCCTAGATGAGTCGATTTTAGTTGATTCCTACCTGTTGCCTATGTCACTTTTTTGAAGTGCACTATTTTAAAATGTGTAGATTAAGTGTTTAAAAGCTAAATAATAGGTCCATTTCATATTACATTCTTCTGTAAAAATAATTGAATAAATTAATAAGAAAGGTTTCCTAAATGAAAGATTTATAGATGTCTCCACCTGTTTATGAAACCTTTCTTATTAATTTATTCGATTTTTTTTACAGAAACATGCAATAAGAAATGGGCCTCTTTTTTAGATTTTGAACACAGTCTACACATTTTAAAACAGTGCAATTCAAAAAAGTGGCATAGGCAACAGGTAGGAAACCTGAATGAAAGATTTATATAAATGTCTCCACCTATTTTTACAACACAGAGGAATTATGTAAGAACTATTATGAATAATAAAAGCATGATTTTGAAAATTATAAATTGTAACTTACTCCTAAGTCAACTGCATCGCTCCTGAATTGACTTCCTTTCTTTCCTGCTGAACCAAGTGTCAAACATTCAGTGGGCAAGGTATGTCTGTCATGGGTATGCTCTAGCTCCTTATCTCCCACGTGGATTTTTCATGGCCATAGAAATTCAGACTTTTAAAAGCACATCAGCATATTCCCTTTTATATAAGCATGTGTACTTTTTTCTTTATATAGATACATTGTGGTGACTTCACTCCTGATGTCATGAAAATTCCTACTAGAGTGGTTAAAGAACTCATCCTAGGTATACAATTTGACCAAGTTGAGGCTGTATATGTTGGTATATAGACCTTGGGATAAAGTTGGTTATGAACATGGTAGTTAAGGCGTCTGGGCGATTCTGGGTGACATTGGGGTTCCCGGTTTTATATAATAAAGCACTAAGGATTGTCTAGTTCCTAGTTTACCATTCAGCATGCATATTAATTGAAAAAACAGCAATTTTCTTTATTAAAAACATTACATTTCCTCTCAAAACGTGACAAATCATCATATCTAAAGGATAAAAAATCTTTTAAATATATTAATTTGGTTATTTAAAAAAATACTAATATAATAAGTATTTAATAGAACAAATTTTATATCAATTAGCAACTAAAGAATACTATAACGTTGTATGGTAAAAATTCAAGATGGAAAGTAAAAAGGAAAACGAACAAGGATGGAGTTGCTGCTTTATTTAGTGAGAGAGAGAGAGTGTCATTTTTGTTGACTAGGCAGGCGCCCCTTGTTGGTACAAGTCAAGATGTTTACTAGTCAGCTAAATGCCTTGAATATGTGGTGTATCTAAGTAACTTAAGAGATAATTAGTCAAATGATATTGATCTTTCCATTCCATGTGAAATCTGCCTTCATATAACAGTTTACTTTCCTCCTTTTTTTTGGAGAGGGTGTTACATTCTATGATTTGTGCTACTAATATTAGTTGATCATCGAATGAGACTAATTTGGTTGATAACTTGGAGTGTCATATCAATCGAGAAATCTTGCTTGACACACATTTGGCTTGTCAGCTCTAGATTGAGGAAATGGGAACACTGGTTTTTAAGGTTGTATACCATTTTGTGTGGGTCCACAGCCATGCACAAAGGCCTATTTGTATTTTTCTGACTTCACATTCAAGACCAGAAAATTTACCTTCAGTTGTCATGTATGTTGATTATGATAATGCTGCACAGGTGTTATTCGTCTCTCTGTATAAGAACTTTTTAAATGTGCTCATGGAACGTCTGCCTAATGCATTTGATGAAGAAATGAAGGGGGGTCTACGGCCTACTCAGACAGATGCAATGGCTGTTGACCCAGATGAAACATCCACAATGGATGTGGACAAAGAAAATGGAAATCCTAAAAGGTTGAGTCTTCTTCTGCTTGCTTAGTCCATCAAATGTTTATTTACTAAGTTTTCATGCATTAACTTTCTTCCGTCGTCTCCTTCATTTGAGCAGTCAAGCAAATGGGGAAAGAGCAGGCAGTGGCTACAATATTGGGGAGAAAGAACAATGGTGTTTATCAACCTTGGGTTATATGAGGGCCTTTTCAAGACAATATGCTACTGAGGTCAGACATCATGAACTTCAATACTCTTGCATTGATAAACATTATTTAATGAATGAACTTCAATACTCTTGCATTGATAAACATTATTTAATGAATGAACTTTCATTTTTTGGTCAGAAGTTTATGAATGTAATTGAACTTGACTCTCTATTAGCTCGCCCCTTACTGTATGGAAAGTGAAACTCATGAGCCGTAGTACTCACCGTTAAGTTCGAAAATTTTTAACATAGAATCGTTGGTTGTCTTTGGCTCTGCCTACAAAATAATTTAATATTATGGTTGGCAGATATGGCCTCACATTGAGAAGCTGGACACCGAGGTATTTACGGAAGACTGTCACCCACTTATCCGAAAAGCGGTTTACTCGGGTTTGCGTCGATCAATTCATGAAGGATGATCGGGTCCATTTCTTGTAATTTTGTTGTATTCAATATTTATTTAGTTGTATCTCAAGGATTATTTCTAGGCATTTCTTGGGGATTAGTGTTTGTAACAAAAGCAGATCAAAGTCTAGCAGCATAGTTTAACTAGTCCTGTTGCCGAAAAAGTGTCTTGTTACAATTTTGTTCTTAGAGGATAAAAAACCAAGCTAACTTTCGGACCATGATCCATCCAAGGGTGGTCCACCGATTAGACAGACGTTTCAATGATACCTATCTACCGGAAGTCTGAAGTCAAGAGGCCCGTAAAAAGAAATATGATAAAAACTACTGGATCTGACGCGGAACAAAATGGGATGATTTGGTGAGTTCACAAATCACAACATTTAACTATTGAAAACCCAAAACTTACGTTTTGCTAATATTGTATCAATCATCACGTAGTCTCTCTAGTTATAAATCAACATCGGAAATATGCGCGACATGGACTCACTAATCAGGAATTCTGTATTTTTCTTACCCAACATTTCTATATGGTGGAATGATCAGGATATGCAAAAATAATGTAGGGAAGTTCATATAAATCCCACGAGTCCATAGCTATTAATGACACTAAGGCTTATCTTATGTTTCAAATGACACTAAATACTGATAAATCTTACATTTTATTTATTTATTAAGAGACATTAATATATGGTTTTTGAACCATTGTTGACCGGGTGGTTGGACCGTTTGGCCCAGAAACTGTCCAGTCAACTGGTCCTGTTTAACCCTGAACTCTTCTTTTGCCAAAAAAAAAAAAAAAACTGGTGATTTTTCAGAATCCTGCTTATCTGAGCAGTGAGCAGTGATGCTATTGATCAGTTTGACCCAATCAGTGATTTTCGTTTTTTTTATTTTAATTATTTTTTAGTTTTTATTTTTTAAATTGCAATGGGTCATTCGTTCAGACCAGATGGTCAAACCGCTGACCCAGAATCAGTGGCCAAAAGTGATTCCGGTTATGGGTTGATTTTTAAAACATTGAATGTCGACATACAAAATCAATAGTTAGAAGATAGAACCTTGGGTCAAGATAAATAAATCTGGCTTCAGAAAAAATAAGGAAAAAAGATCTTAAAAGTATATGAACTACAATAAGGTACAAGTACATAGAAACATATTTAATGGCTTATGTAAGTGTGAGCTCCGAAATACCAAACATAAATTGTAGTATTTATTTATCATTTTTTTTTGCGTAGTAAAAAGAGAAAGATGTTGGTAGTTGGATTCATGCAAAATAAATGAATTGAGATGTAATGTTGAGGTTTATTTCCTTTCACGTAAGAAGCTTGGGTACAAATATTGTTATATGCAATATATAATTTTCACATGCCTGAATTGGTGAAATAAAACAAGTAATTTGAATATAAAAATCTATAAGATTGGATAGTGATTTGAAATGGTTTGACTATGATGCCAGAAAGACATGATATCGAAAAATCTTACAAGTTACAACCAATCAACTGGTATCACAAAAATAGTAACCAATCAGGTGGGCTTTCACCAATTTACGGGGGCTTGTGATTGGTCAAAGCCTTTCCCATATGATGTCCGACATCATAGATTTTCCCTTTGAATGCCTTGGGTGGACAAAGGTTTAGAGCGATTGTGATTAGGGGAGCAAATGGACCGGATCATGATTTGATCCAATCTGAAGTCCAATCCTATTTTGTTGGATTCAAATATCCCCTTGGATGTGTGTTATTTATTTATTTATAAATATGTTATTTGTATTATTTATCTTTTATAAAACACACACACACACACACACACATATATATATATATATATATATATATATATATATATATATATATATATTAAAAAATATTTGCCTCTTTTATTTTTCTTTATTTATGTTGTCATATTTTCCTTTTTTAATAATTATTAATACTTTTAAAAATTAAATTGGATCAGATCAGATTCAAATATCTTACCAAATTCGAATTTGAGTCAATATTTATGAGATCTAATTGAATCTACAATTTATCAAACGAATCTGATCAGATCCATTTGCATCCCTAGTTGTGATAAGCATTACATTTATCTCCCATCCTCCCAACAAATATCCCAGAATCAACACTGAAGCCCAATGCTTAATTGCCAAAGCATCATTTATTAGAAACTGATATCCCAAATGTCCTTGAATCAACCTATAGGTATACATCCTATAAACTTGGAACAACCACAGTTAGGGTTTGTGCTTGATATTTGATAATAGTGTTTTCGAATTGTTGTTGACTTGGACGATCAGACCATTCGACCCAGGAACCATCCAAGCAACTAGTTCCTTGGCCAAAAATCAAACTGTTCCCATTTGATTCAGATAATGGTTTTGACTTTTTATTTTAATTATTTATTTTATTATTTTATTTTTTAAATTGAAACATACTGCCCATTTGAACCAAACTGTCGAACCATTGACTCATAAACCGGTGGCCAAAGCTGTTCCAATTCCAAATTGCTTTTTAAAACAGTATTTGATAATCAAACTAAAATTCCTGCAGTGGTACCTTGCTCTACGCCTCCACCTCCACCTTTGATCATCTTGTGATGTTCAAAGGGACTTGTAAATTAGATAGGGCTTCTTGGAGGGCCTTGTCAAACATCTTGTGATGTTGAGATATTGAGCTTTTGAGTTAGGTTTCAACCATCTTTATACAATGACTCGATGTCATATAGTTCAAGTACTCTCCAATTCTTTTTTCATGGAGACGCATGCCCCTACTTTGTTGTAAGTTCTCTCTAACCCCCCTGCTACTTCTCTTTTTCTTTTCTTCTTTCGGGGTTGTATACTGCCGTATTTATTATTTTAATTGTTTTGATTAATTTTTATATTGTCCCCTTTTTTGTTCGATCGAGACTTTTTGGGTTCTCTCAATAACTAATTTGATGGTTAAAGTATTGGAAGTGGGCTGATGATTAGGGGGCTGTTTAGTTTTATTGCCATTTATTTAATAATACAACATTTATGCTGAAAAATGGAAAAAGAACGGCTGAAGAAGTTTTTTTTTTTTTTTTATGTTTTTGACAGTTTGACACCACATAAGTTGAATAGTGAAAAACACCTTGGTGTTGGGGAAAACATGATGGTAGAGTGGCCATAGGCCCTCGTTTAATCCTCAACATGTTGGAATATCCAATGGCCATGTGACAAGCCACGTGTTGATGGTTGATGGTCATCTCCATGCAACACTCTCACACACAATCATTCATTTTAAATAATTACCTATTTATTTATTTTATATAAAAAAATAAATTTATTTGATTGTTTATTTGAAAACATTTTCATGCATGGAGATACCAATGTTGTTGGATTATTTGGGTCCATATTCCAGCTCTTATTGGGTTAATGGATATCCATTTGACCCAATGTAGACTGGATGACCAAGTGGTTAGATCCTTGGTCAACTTGAGACACTTGTCTCAAATCTGATGGAACATAAATTTTAATGTTAAGGAATACTTATCTCAATTGGTTATTCTAGTAACTTTTGTTGCTAATGTCAAGGAACTTAACGTTGGAGAAGCAACTATATAAGGGATCTCTCCCAAGTGCTTCAACACATTGAGATAGGCTCTTTACTGAGAAAGGAAAATTATCCTCTCAGCTTTAGCTCTAATCAGATTAGACTATTCTCTCTTGCACATTGTTTGCAAGGTTGGTGTCCCGGATCCTATATTGTGAAGCTGCTACTATTCTCTTTGCATGTAGGTAAGAGAGACAGAGATCCTAGCCATTCGATTCTATGTCCACTTGGATCAACACTAGTATCAGAGCGCAGCAACGACTGGCATAGTGCTCAAAGCATAGTCGCACCTCACCAAATTGTGTCTCGTCTTTTAAGATTCAAAGTAAGAGAAGAGAGAGAAAACAAACCCACTTCGAGGGTTTCCTCTCTACATCTCTGCCTCTTTGCTTGTCTCTCCCATCTACACACCCTCCATTGCAAGAAGGACCCTATGACATTCAAAAGCTGCTCGAAATTGATGCCAGCCTCAGCTTCAACACTACTACAACCTCCGAAGCACCTATTTGAATTTTTTCTTGAACAAACACGGGCTCCAGTGACATCTTTTTGTGGTGGCAGACTCTTATTCCAAGTTTTCTCAAGCGAATCTGCTGCTTGAAGAACTACTGAAGCTTCATCATCTCTTTTCTTTTTTTTTGGAACCATCTGCAAGATCTGGATCAAACTCGCGAACTTCATAGAGCAATGACAACCTCTCTCTCTCTCTCTCTCTCATCAGTAGAAGGGTTACGAGTAAGAGCTCCCCTCATTCATCATTGTCCGCCGATTGAGTGCCCAGATCTGAAGTTTGAGGCAAGAAACCCTAAACAAATTTAGGGCTTTTTACTATTTTCGACCAGTGAGCCAAAAACCAAGCATTTCAAACCGGGTATTAGAATTTCATTTATTTATTCCTTTTTTGTTGTTCGTTTTGCATTCATTGATTCTTACAGTTTACTGTCATTCTTGAGGATATTTCAAATCGGATTGAAGCATCATTGTCGAATACCAATGCTGCTACTGAATTAACCTTTATGGAGCCTGACATAGAAGTTGTGTTTGAAGAGCACAATAATGCTAACGACATGTTTGAAGCCATTAAAGAAACATATGGAAAAATAACTGAAACCTATGTTCAATTGTTAATTGAAAAATATTATGGCTATGAAATGAGAGAAGAAGATTTTGTAGTAGATCATGTTAGTAAAATGAATGTGATTGCCAAAGAATTGGCAGCCATTGGGAACCCTATTCCTGAGAAAATTCAGGTCTCCTCCATTCTTAATAGCCTCCCATCTTCTTGGAATTTTGTAGTGACAACTTTAAACCTATCTGGAAGAGAATTTAGCATAAAAAACTTACCTATCTTGTTAGGATTAGAGGCTAAGAGGAAGAGGAAGAAATCGCAATCTTCATCCTTATTGGTTATTCCTAAACCAATTAAAACTTCCCAAATGGCTGAAAAACCTAAGGGCAAGTTTTTCAAAAATACTAATGGGAAGAAATTTAATAAGAAATTTAAATTCTCAAAAGGATTCAAGAAGACTAAGGGTAAGCATTGCTTTAATGTGGAAAACAAGGCTATACAAAATATAATTGCCCAGAATGCAAGAAGAATGAATCAAACAATGAAAAAGGAAAAATTGAAAAGAAAGACAGTGTGTGTAGTCTCTGAATCCTACTTTACTGATTCTGTTTTTTTGATTGGTGCATAGATTCTGGCTCCTCAAAGCATATTTGCAAAACTAAAGAGATGTTCCTGGAATTGAAGGAAATGAAGACAGGAGAACACAAAATTTTTATTGGAAACAACACCTACATTGATGTACTTGGAACCGGAAAAGTGAAGATCCCCATAAATGAGAACACAAATTTAATCCTTAATGATGTATTGTATGCACCTAATTTTAGGAGAAACTTGTTGTCTGTACCTCTATTAGATGAGAAGGGTTTAGATGTACGTTTCAGGGGAGGAAAAGTGACCATAGGGAAGCATGGTAGAGTTTTAATGTTTGGGAATAAGTCTGATGCATTGTGTCGTTTAACTATCAATAAAGTTAATGCTCTTTCTAGTTATGGTTGTGCTTATCATGTGAATGAAAATGCATACATATGGCACATGAGACTTTGTCACATAAACAAAGGTAAAATGATGAGAATGAGCACCAATGGCTTAATTCCCAAAATAGAAATGAATTTTAATTATTGTGAACCATGCCTTAGTGGAAAAATGACTAGGATCCCTTTTAAGAAGGGAAAGAAATCAGAGAAATTATTGGCTATAATACACTCTGATGTTTGTGGCCATTTGAATGTAAAAACACATAGGGGTATGGAATATTTTATAACTTTTATAGATGATTTCTCCAGATTTGTTTTTGTGTATCTGATTAAAAGAAAATCAGAAGTCTTAGAAAAATTTAAAGAGTATAAAACACTTGTAGAAAACCAATTGGGTAGAAAAATAAAAACTCTTAGGAGTGATAGAGGTGGAGAATATGTCTCTAACCTATTTGGTGACTTTTGTACACAAAATGGAATCATACACCAATTAACCATGTCCTTCACGCCACAACAGAATGGAGTGGCTGAAAGGAGAAATAAGATTTTGTTGGATATGGTGAGATCAATGTTATCTCACTCAAGTCTAGGAACACACTTTTGGGGAGAAGCCTTAGGTACTGTTGTGTAAATCCTAAATAAGGTTCTAACTAAAGTTAATAGCTTAACACCCCATGAAATGTGGACTGGTAAAAAACCGGACCTGACTGACATCAAAATTTGGGGGGCTAGTGCCTATGTAAGAGTGTCAAATCAGCAAAGAAGTAATTTAGATAACAAGAGTCTAAGGTGTACCTTTATAGGGTACAGTGATAATAGCATAGGGTATAGGTTTGTTAATCATAAATCTGATGGAACAGTTGAATTAATAGAGAGCAGGGATGCTATTTTTCTAGAAGATCAAATTGAGGATAATAAACATTTACCTAGCTTATTTGAATTAAAGAGAGAAATTATAGAAGTTGAGACTACACCTAATAGACAAGCTTCACCTAATAATGACACCTTAGGTAGAATTCAAAGGGAAATATTCCCTTCATCAAGATTAAAAGACTATTATACCTACTTGAATGAAGAGTCTCTTGATGATCCGATTGACTTTGAAGATGCTATAGAAGCACCTGATAAAGAAAAGTAGTGTGAAGCTATACAAGATGAGTTAGACTCAATAAACAAAAATCAGGTTTGGGAATTAGTTGATTTACCCAAGAATAGGAAACCTATAGGGTGTAAATGGATATTAAAGAGAAACTCAATGCTGATGGGTCCATAGAAAAATATAAGGCAAGATTAGTAGCAAAAGGGTACACCCAAGTAGAAGGGATTGATTATGAGGAGACTTACTCTCCAGTTGCCAAATTTACCTCTATTAGAATCCTAATGTCCTTAGTTGCCTTTTTGGACTTAGAGTTATGACAATTAGATGTCAAAACAACTTTTCTCAATGGAAAACTGAATGAAGAAATATACATGACTCAACCCAAAGGTTATGTAATAAAGGGACAAGAAAATAAGGTGTATAAATTAAAGAAATCATTATATGGTTTAAAACAGTCTTCTAGGATGTGGTACCATATCTTCCATGAAGCAATCTCTAAACTTGGATTTATACCTAATCCATTTGATCATTGTGTTTACTCTTTGAATAGTGGAAGCAGTTCTGTTGTTCTTTCATTATATGTAGATGATATTCTTATTACTGAAAATAATGTATCCATGATTAATGACATTAAAGATTGGTTAAAAACCAATTTTGAAATGAAAGACATGGGTGATGCAAGTTATGTAATTGGAATTAAAATAAAAAGAGATAGGAGCACTAAAACCTTAACTTTTTCACAAGAGCATTACTTAGAGAAAATCCTAAAGAAATTTAATATGAAAGAGTGTAATGGAATTGAAACTCCAATTTGTAAAGGAACCAAATTAAGTAGAGATATGACACCCACTAATGATGAAGAAATAGAGAAAATGAAGTATAAACCCTATGCTCAAGCTATTGGTAGGTTGATGTATGTCATGCTTTGCACAAGACCAGATATCTCATATGCAGTAGGTCTTGTTAGTAGATACCAAAGTAACCCAGGTAAAATACATTGGAATACTGTTAAAAGAATATTTAGATATTTGAAGTTAACAAAACACTTTAAATTAACCTATCATGCAAATGATCTAGAGTTACTAGGTTATTGTGATGCTGATTTTGTAGGTGACCCGGATGATAAAAAATCCACAACTAGGTACTTATTCCTCTTAGGAGGAGGTGCTATCTCATGGACAAGAAAGAAACAAAGTTGTAATTCACCATGGAAGCTGAGTTCATCTCTTGTAACTTCGCGGTATCTGAAGTAGTTTGGATTAGGAGATTCTTGGAAGAACTCCGAATTCCTGATGTGCCAATAGGAGCTGTGAAGATCTTCAATGACAACCAAACTGCCATTAAGACAATTAAAAATGGTGAGGTCGGTCCTAAAGGGAAACACATAGATCTCCATTACCGGTATTTGTGTGATGTCTACCAACGGAGTGAGATCCTGGTAGAATATGTGCCTACAAAAGATATGATTGCTGACCCTTTGACTAAACCCATTGCAATTACAGATTATATAAGGCACGTTGAAGCAATGGGGTTGATTGGCACCCATTTATCTCAGGCCTAACTGGCCAAGTGGGAGATGATGGTAGAGTGGCCATAGGCCCTCGTTTAATCCTCAACATGTTGGAATATCCAATGGCCATGTGACAAGCCACGTGTTGATGGTTGATGGTTGATGGTTGATAGTTGATGGTCATCTCCATGCAACACTTTCACACACAATCATTCATTTTAAATAATTACCTATTTATTTATTTTCTATAAAAAAACAAATTTATTTGATTGTTTATTTGAAAACATTTTCATGCATGGAGATACCAATGTTGTTGGATTATTTGGGTCCATATTCCAACTCTTATTGGGTTAATGGATATCCATTTGACCCAATGAAGTCTGGATGACCAAGTGGTTAGATCCTTGGTCAACTTGAGACACTTGTCTCAAATCTGATGGAGCATAAATTTTAATGTTAAGGAATACTTATCTCAATTGGTTATTCTGGTAACTTTTGTTCCTAATGTCAAGGAACTTAACGTTGGAGAAGCAACTATATAAGGGATCTCTCCCAAGTGCTTCAACACATTGAGATAGGCTCTTTACTGAGAAAGGAAAATTATCCTCTCAGCTTTAGCTCTAATCAGATTAGACTATTCTCTCTTGCACATTGTTTGCAAGGTTGGTGTCCCGGATCCTATATTGTGAAACTACTACTATTCTCTTTGCATGCAAGTAAGACAGGCAGAGATCCCAACCGTTCGATTTTATATGCACTTGGATCAACAAAACATTAAGGTGATGTTTGGCTTCGATGATGATTTCTTGAAAATCACTGCAATGTCAGAGTCATGTCAGCATTAGAGGAATCACGTTGAAATTTATGTTTGGTTGAGCGATTTTGGTGATTTTTAGGAAACGATCAATTTTTTATTCTTTTTGGTGATTTTCTGATTTTTAAATGATTCAAATTTTTTGAAGAGGACATGGCATCCAACATGACACTGAATAATAATTCTAATACAAAAATAATTGGCCCTTAAGAATCTATACCAAATAGACTCAAAGCCTATTTCTCAAAAATGAGCTTAGAAAAGATGCCAAGTAGCAAAATTTATTGAGTATTGAAATGTTGGTAAAGAAAATCATCATCCATGCCATACATCACCTAAAAACAAGTTTATCCTACATATGACTCTCACACAAATGGAGATAAATGTTTATTTGATAGATGATTTAACCAAACAGTATTTCAACTCTACTGGCATCAGGGGCCGGTCTACCCCTAAACAACTCACTGACCCGAAACAACCTCTGTAGAGGCATATTGAGAAGGCCCCGAAATGATACGTATTGGCCGATACACATCGAAATTTCGAACCTTGATCAGCCTATGGGATCCGATTTGTTTTTTATAACGTCCAACTGCTATGCATGATACTTAGTTCCTGAAGTCGCCATTTCATCTTTGTGCACTTCAAACTCCACAGGATATGATTCGTGGGTTTAATCCTTAAATCTGATTGTAAACCCCCCCTCTCTCTATTTAATGCTCTTTGAAAGTCTGCATAATTAATGGAAAGCATGCTGCATGCAGTCCTCATCCTCGACTGATCTCTCACAGATAGCTAAATGGTTCCTTCTCTCTCATGTTTTAATCTGATCCAACTAAAACGCTAAATGTTCCTGAATTGACGTCAATCGCCTAATCACGTATTAATACTCATGTTAGTTGTTGTAAGTACTTAGATAGACTTATATCATGTTGTCAAGGACAGATCGATGAATCAATGGTGACGTTTTGATTTCTTGATAAATATGAGGAAGATCAGAGGATCTGTAGCTATTCCTAATTAAATTAGCAAGAAGAGCTAGCACAAAGTTGAATCTCCAAAACCTACTGACTTACCAAAATTGTGGAAAGTGGCCGGAAACCATACCAGTTCTCCCGAGTTTGATATCTTGAAAGCTAACGACCAAAACTGGGGAACTGGCATGTAAAATGAACTTCTGTAACTCCGCCGGTTGTTTAACCTTCTTCTCAAATTTTCAGAATTTAATATCTGATTTAAGCAAACCAATAACTTACCTTAGATCCAATCTGGCAAAAGCGTTTGCATGAACCCTAATAGCGGAACTCGGACTTGCTTCAACTGTTATTTCTGTACTCTCGTAGCTGTGAAGACAGTAAACCACAAGCTTTACAAGATCGATCGGCCGAAAGTCCTTGCTTCACCAAAAAGGAGATTGGTAGAAGCCCTGAGAGTCTGTACTCTCGTAGCTGTGAAGACAAAGAGTAAACCACAAGCTTTACAAGATCGATAGGCCGAAAGTCCTTGCTTCACTAAAAAGGAGATTGGTAGAAGCCTTGAGAGCTCGGATCTCGTCAATTGCAAAAGCTGAAATCTCGAAGCCTAATTAACAACATTAAACGATATTTTAATATGCATGCAATACGAAGAAAAGAGCTAGGTTTAACTTTTCCATGAGTCAGATAGATCAGCTCAGATTCCACACATATTATTCAAATATGTCGTCTACTTTCGAAGAGGACAATGTTTTCAAGATTGAAAATCAATCGTAGGATTCTGCTAGGCGCATGAAAGACGCTCGTCGCCATTAATGAGTTCATCTCTTTCTTCTTTCTTTGACAGTAAGTAAAACGAGAGAGAGAGAGAGAGAGAGAGAGAGAGAGAGAGAGAGAGAGAGGCCTTATGAATGGTCGCATCCAGCAGTTTGCAGAGCGAGAGGTAAACCGGAGAAGCAAATGTAGATCTACCGCCGAGCCGATTTTTCGGGTAATGCAAGATGGGAAAAGACACGACACCTGAAAAAACAACGGGGATGGAAGGGGTAATATTACTTTAGGTCTAATACCATTTTGGTCCCTAAACTTTAAAATCTGACAATTTAGTACCCACACTTTTAAAGCGTTACAATCCAATACCTGTTATTAATTAGTTGTTAAGTGGTATAAAGAGAATTAGATGACACTCGAAGGGCATTTGTATATTTTTCAAATTCCACTTAAACGTTGATTAATAGCGAATGCTGGATTGTCATGTTTTGAAATTTTGGGTATTGAATTGTTACATTTTAAAGTTCGGAAACCAAAATGGCACTAGGCCCAAAGTACAAGGTACTAATGAGAAACTTTTCCTAATATTTAAGTGTTTTTTTTTAGATTTTGAGAGGGAGAAATTCCCATGTTTTTTTTACATTTATGTAGGGTTTTAAGGAAAAAGGTAAGTAAGTTTCTTTTATGGGAAAACTTGTCAACATTTGGACGGGATAAAATTTTCCCTTTTAATAATATTTTTTTATGAATAAAACGGTCATTGTATTATTTACTTAGAACATAAAAGAACATAACTAAATGCAATTACGTAATAAGTATTTTCCAAGAAACAATTACCTTGGCAAGTAAATCCAAGGGCCATTACTCTTTTCAAGTGAATAGTACAACATCACATCAATATCTCTTTTTGATGATAGGATTCGAAATGTGGCTCCTAACTGCGACAATTTCGAACTAGACTATTCAACATCGCACCACCACTGCGACAATTCTTCCAAGGCACCAACTGGGCTATTCATCATTTAGTGCCATTTGGGCTGTGTTTGGTTTGAAAGAAAGCATCTTTACATTTTCTAGTAAAACAAATGCAACATTAATCGACGCTAATACAATAGCGTATAGGTGTTTCCCCAATAAAGTTTGAAATTTTGTTTGGTTAAGCTGATTAAAAATACAGAATGTTTTGTTGAGTTGTATGAGAGTCACCCGTTGGATAAAACATTAACCCCTAATGGTAAGGCATTATTTCACTGTTTGACACATGTGGCTCCTAACTGTCAACAAAACTCTATTAAGTAACAACTCTGTTAAGAAAAGAACCTTATAAAACATGTCTCAGCAGTGAACCTACTAGTGTTTTGAGTTCTAATACTAAGTACACGAAAACATATCGCTCTTCTGGTCCCTATGAATGGGCCAGCGATGGTTGATCCGGACCATTTATCTTATTGCGTGTGAATGTGATCATGTAATTTTATTTTAGTACTCTGAACTTTGGGGTAGTGTTAGTTAGTACCCGAACTTTTAAACTTGTCATTGTAGTACCTAAACTTTCAAAAAGTGTCAAGTTGGTTCTTACTATTAATTAACTGTTGGTTATCTATTAAAAATATCAAAACTACCCTTCAAAAGAAGACATTGTTCATTATCTTCTACCACGAGACTGAATTAATTATCTTCAAAGAAAAAGAGAAAAAAAATGAAATATGATAGAGGGAAAAATAACTAAAAGTAAAGAAATAACTAGACAAGAATGTGTTTGAGATCTAAAGGTCAAAGACAATGACTTCATTAGTCTAAAATCTCAAACACCTCAATCGGTTCAGTCTCAAGATAGAAGACAATGAATAGTGGCTTCTTTTGAAGGATAGTTTTGACATTTTCAATAGATAATTGACAGTCAGTTAATGGCAAGGACCAACTTGAAACTTTTTGAAAGTTTAGATACTGTAGTGTTGACACGTTTGAAAGTTTGGTACTAACTTGACACTACCCCCAAAGTTCAGGGTAAAGTAGAATTTTCCCTGATAATAATAATAAGAATAAGAATAACAATAATATCAACTCCTATACTAAAATCTTTTTAGGATCAATTTGCTACAACATTTATAACTAATGCTCTTTATTGTCTATTAAGTATTAATTTTAGGGAGAATCAAGGTTCAGCCCAGGGTTAGAATTTTTAGGCCCAAAGTACAGTTGGGGTGGGTGTCCGTATAGTTGGAGTGGGGTTTTTTAACATTTTGAATGTTTATAACTCTCAGTGGAAATCAAAAATCTTCATTGGGCTGCCCGTACTTCTCCATTAATTTTAGAGTTCAAATCATAAATCAGAAATCTGTATACATGTAAGTTGACACAGATTCGGTCTAGTCCGTTTAGAGTTCAAATCGAATTGACATGGGGTCACTATTTTAAAAACCGGGAACCGATTCCATTTTCCTCCAAAACCGCTTTTTCCCTCAAAACCTTTGATTTTGGTCAGCAAACTGTTGAACTGGACGGTTAACCATTCGAACGGTTTTGATCGTTTTCCAATTTTTTTTATTTTTTATTTTTTATTTTTTGTCAAAACGGGCTGGCCGTTCGGGTCGAACGGTCGGATACCTTCGATGTTCCTAATATGTGTTGTTAATTGACCCTCCTAATATGTGTTGTTAATTGAAAGAAAATACAAATAACAAAATGTTGATTTAATGATTTTGCCCCCATGTTTTTATTTCTGAAAGGTTGATAAGAGAGTTGTTAGATAATATTCCACTTCCCTACCGAAGCCGATGGGTTCGGGCTTTGGTCAAATAAACTCGGTAGATAATATTATATATAATGTTATATTAATTTATTAAATTACACTTTAGCTAGGACTTCTATGAATTCAAGTGAGCCCCCACAACGTCCCACAGTTTATCATTCGGAGATGTTCCTAATACACGATGGGATGTGTTGTGGAATAGTATAGGAAGCAATCTTGAGGGGTTGATTTGATCTTGACTTTTATATCCAAATTGACCTTCAAAAGTTCAAATTTTATAGAAAGGCCAGGGTTGAGTTCGAGATGTAGGCCCAATGATTAAGTTAGGTTTGGGGTTGGACATTAATAAAAAGGTAAAGCCCGGCCTGGCTCATGAATTGGTCTAATCTGCTTCCAACAAAAAGTTGTTCCAATACTGTGTTCACACATTTCACCACAAGACTAGGATCCACCACTTTTGAAATGTGCAAATTGTGGATGCGATTATTAAGGGGATGTTTGGAACTATGGCCGTTTTTCAAAAAAATGGTGCCACATTATATCCATATAGGCGTTTCAACAAGTGCCCAAGTATATCATTGTTTGGTTCACCCAATTATTAAAAAATCGGGCATGTCTCAAAAATCGGGACCCTACTAGTGGTGAACCGTTTTCCCCAATGGTTGACTGATGTGTATCCTATGTGGTGTTTACCTGTCAGCACATACATAAAAAACGGTGATAAAAATCACCTTACCAAACAATATAGTTGTTCATTGCTAGACCTATTCATGGGTCGGGTAGCCCGATGGCCCAGCCCGGCCTGGCTTGCACCCCGGTCGGGCTTGGTCATGTAATTAGGCCTGTGGGCCTGACCTCCGGACTAATACAATAAGCCCGACTGTGTTTCGGGCTAGGCTTAGGCCCAAGTTGTAGGTCTGATGGTCGGGCTCGGGCCTTAGAAAAATCTGTTAATACAGAGAGAAAGTCCGGCTCAGCCCGACCCATGAACAGGTCTACTCATTGCCTATGTGGTAGAAGCTTTTTTTTTTTTGTGTAAAAAACAGGTCTTGGAAACATGGGTGTTTTCTCTTGAAAATCGGTCACAAAAAATGCCCATGCTTCCAAACACTATGTAAACCTCTAGATATGCATCAGCATAAAATTATCACATCAAATTATGGATGGGATTCAGATTTAATTCATAACTTTTTTATTGTGTTTAAAATTAAAAAAAAAAACTAACAACTTAATTATCAAATCAAGTTTTTCCGGCATCGTAAATTTTTGGGATAAGTAAATTTAGTCATTTACTACTTGCTAGAGAAACGTCGAGTTATATTTACCGCGGAAGATAGGAGTGCAGTGTTGCAGATATGTTACAGCACACGCATATATATATATATATATATATATATATATATATATATATAGATAGATAGATAGATAGATAGATAGATAGATAAACAGATATACATATATATGTGTGTGAGACAGCACAGAGTGGCATACAACACCGTGTGTAGCATTTAACAAACAAGAAAATAACATACCACAGAGTGGCATACTACAGTTGAATTTCAATCAACAGTTTGTGAATCCGTCATCCATCAGCCCGGTATAATTGAATGCATGTTGTGTCGGGTGCGGCATGATCGTATGGCCGTATGGGCCGTGTTGGACCTAGATTTTCAGGTACTATCGCTCAGTATAGTCCAATACAGCCATATATGTTTATATTAGTGGGGTATTAAGCGAAAGTTAAATAATAGAAAGGGTCATTTATTAAAATATTCTTATAGTTTCATGGATTTACTAAAATATAAAATCTACCCTATATTTAGCATTTTACTAAAACACCACTTATAATTTGTAATGGATTTAATCAATCTTCCATTAGATGAAAGTGGAAAATGGTAGTGTTGACTCTAATGTTCATTTAAATAAATTTAATCAAAAGAAAATTAAAATTAAAATACCATTTTTGCCCTTAATAAGACACGGACAACTACTCTATTGGCTATATTTGGTCAATTTTACTTTATGTACAAAAAAAAGTATTAAATGTATATTTGGAATAAAAAATTATGGGCCTAATGGCAAAACAAGCACTCCTTAATGAAAGGTTGATTAAGTAAATAAGTTATAAAATATATGAGATGTTTTAGTAAAATGAAAACTATAAGGTAGGTTTAAGTAAATATATAAAACTAAAAGGTGTGTTCTAGTAAATGACCCTAACATAAGAGTTGAGTTCACATCTGCGCCCCACAACGTCCCATAGCACATCTCCACCGTGTATTGGGAACATCTCCCGATGATAGTACTAGAATCGATGATGTCATCAACGTGAGATGTTCCTAATAAACGACGGGGATTTGCTGTGGGGCGTCCCCTTGTGAACTCATAAGAGTATACAATTGTTTTATATTTTCAACTTTTAAAATAATTAATAATTAGTCATATTTTATATACTACTTTTAATAAATTTTTTATAATACAAAAATAACAATAATTAATTTCAGTTAGGTTTATTCATCAAAATAATGAAGCTGACCAACTCAACTTGAGTTGGTCAGTTTTCTAGTATTTTATGTCGGCTTTGGTTAAAAAACTTCCCAATTCGACCAAGTTAGATCAATTTCACTTTGGCCATTTGTAAACCGACCAAAATCGAACGACCTAATAACCATGGATATATATATATATATTAATATTTTATATTTTTAATATGGAAAAGTGGGAAATTTCCCATATTTCTTAGTCTAAAATATTTTATATAATAAATCTAATTTTTAAATTTATTTTTTAATAATTGCACTGTAATTCTTGAAATAAAATTAAAATTTTAAGTTTAAATCTTTTGAACCAACTGACCAAACCAAAAAATCGACTCAAACCGATACAACTTGAGTGGATCGATTTTCACAAAAGGTCGGTCGGTTTCAACTGACCAACTCCCTAACCCGACCAACTCAATTTAGTTAGTCAAATAGGTTATGACCAAACCGAACCAACTCATGAACACTCATAATCTCAGCTAAATTAGTAGTTTCATCTCTAATAAATAATAATAGTTTAATCTCCAATAATTATTGAAATTTTATAGCGAAAATACACAATTATTGAAAATATATTGATAATGAAAAATACAATAATTACAAAAATACAATAAGTACTAAAAATATATTAGCTTAATCAATATATAGTATAATCTCAATACTATAAGTACAATAAATAGGTTGTAACAAAAATACAATAAGTACAATAAATTAAATTTAAAAATTTCAATAATAGTAGTTTAATCGCCAATAATTATTGAAAGTTTTTTATTAAATAACAAAACAAAATAAATTTATACAAAATCATTGAAAATACATTTATCACAAAAAACAATAAATAATAACTAAAATACAATAAATATTAATTTTAGTATATATAATTATATAATAAATACAAATTAAGAGTTTAAAATTATTATTAATAAATATTAATTTTTTGAAAGTTATATTATCGAATTATTACTTGATATAAGTGGAATTAGTTATTTACAATATTATGTAAAAATATTAAATTATTACTAATTTCAATATTATGTTATAATTATTTTTCTACTTTTCAGAATTTTTTAATTTATTACATAATTTCTTTATTTTAACTATTTAAAATCTAGCTATGTTAAATACTTTGTTATTCAAAATATTTAGTTATTTAAATACTTAAATAAAATTTAAAATGTTTAAATTTAAAAATAGTTATTATTTATTCAATTTAATTATCCATCAAATCATAATTTATAATGTTATTACATAATTTCATTATTAATTTATAATATATAAAATTATTATTAATTTCAATATTATGTTATAACTATTTTCTACTTTGAATAAAATTTTTAAATTTATTATATAATTTCGTTATTTTAACAATTTAAATTCTAATTATGATAAATATTTAGTTATTTAAATATTTAAATAATCTATAAAATATTAATTTTTTTTGTTATTTTAATTTTATTTATTTAAATCTATTACATATTATTAAATATTTGAAAAACATTTAAATTGATAATCCAAAAAAAAAGAAAATTTTAAATTGTTAGTACATAATTTCGTGATATATTTTGCAAAAACATGAAATTATTTTTTGTGTTTTTAGTAAATATTTTAAATTTATTATATAATTTTGTTATAATATTTAAATGATTCTTAAATTTTTTAATCCAAACTTTTTTTAGATAGATGATGGTGCACGATTTGGTTGCTCCTATCTGGCTAGTCGAATTGCAAAGAAGGATAGCTCAGAGAACCCAGGGTGGCTAACCCAACGCGGTCACTCTAATGCTTAAGTTAGTACTCAATGAATGCGAGCTGG
Source organism: Nelumbo lutea (assembly GCF_056320005.1). Lineage (NCBI taxonomy): Eukaryota > Viridiplantae > Streptophyta > Magnoliopsida > Proteales > Nelumbonaceae > Nelumbo > Nelumbo lutea. The sequence goes on from NC_142686.1 coordinate 107,442,939, forward strand.
AAGTTTGTGAGTAAGATAGCTAGAATGCAAAATTGCACGTACCTTAAGCCATGGGGGTAGGAACTTGTATAATTGAGTTGGCGTAGGTCTCACGGAACACCTCTGAGATCTATGGCCCGCATTGTTAGAAGTTTGTTCCGCACCGGGAGGTGGACATCATGTCATCAGATAAGGCTTATTGTGTTTGTTTGATCCGGGCGGGATGAGGATAAGGCCTACAGTCATGCAGTGTGATCCCGAAGGGCTCGGAATAGCAAGCAGGCTTCTAGAAATCTACTATGTGTTACCTCAGCAGGTTTGGTTGTCCTGAGATGCCCGGGCTTCGGTCCTAGCCGAGGTGGACAAAATGCCCGAGGTGGTCGAGGATGCTGAGTCACGCGTCTAGTACCAGGTCACGTCAACGTGTCCGTTGTTTATTAGGTCAAGCCAAATCACCCTTTATCAATTGCCCCCCACTCCCCGTGCTAGGGGTCTTGACCTGGTGCGGGGAGGCCATGATGAGGTTGGGTCGATTTGGCCCGTCTTCCTCCGGGTCGGTATCTGGTTCGGTTGTCAGGCCTCAACGACCTGCCCGGTTCAATCAAAGACCCAGATTGCGTACCAGGGATGCACGGATGTTACATGGATTCCAAACCCAACGGACGTCAAAATGTGCGCTCAACTGGTTTTGCCTCAAGAGGCAAGCAACCGGTTCCTACAAGAACCGTAGGATCGCATCGATCTGGACCATCCAAGATCGGCTATTGAGGCTATAAATAAGGGGCCTTGGGGTCCCATTTTTGTCACTTTGCTTTGGAGTTTTCATAATTTGGAGCTCGCGCTTTAGTTTCCAGGTCGATGGTGTCCACTATTGTCTTCGAGGTCGCTTTCTCTTCTCTTCGAGTAAGCTTTCTTTGCTCCAGTTTGTTTCCTTGTTCCAGTATGAGTAATAGTAGCTTTAGCTCCCTTAGTGAAAGTGAGTCTGACCAAGTTGAGGAAACCTCCTTGGCTCGTGACTATGAGTTTGGTCCTGCTGAGGCAACCTCCTTGGCTCAAGAACACGAGGTCAGCGTAGCAGAGGTAACCACCTTGGCAATCCCTATAGACAATAGCCCGGTTGAAGATAACCCTTTAGTTCGGGAGCATAAGTCATCTGGTAGGAAGGCATCACCCTCCAAACCGCCAAGCAAAAAGACTTCAACCCCAAAACATGCTAGCAGATCCCGAGGCCCAGATATGTTCGATCCTTCAATTCTGTCACCCGAAAACCTTGGGTATTCTATCCCATTGGAGGGATATCCATGGCAATCATGACAAGATCACAATCTTCGAGGAACAGCTTGCTACTGGGCTGCACTTCCCTCTTCACCCTTTTATTGTCGAGGTCATCAAATACTAACATTACCGTGGACCAACTGCACCCGAACTCGGTTCGAACCATAGTAGGGACCATCTTTGTTTTCCATGAATTCAGCATCCCTTAAGCACAGACACCTTTAGTTCACTCTATGGCGTCAAAAAAAAACTCCACCGTCCTCGTTCAAGAGGATAAATGTAGTTATTACATCTCCTATCAACCTGGGTATAAAATCCTCCATGAGTACCCAAACAAGGTCCCAACCTGGAAGAGGAGGTACTTCCCATTACTGTTGAAGGGGGTGGCCTTTTCCGACACACTGAAGGATCTACATTAATGACCCTGAGGACAAGCTCAATGAGGATCAGCAAGATGAGATGCACTTCTTGGTTGACCTCGACCTGACAACAGAGGAGTACTTGGCCAAGGAGAAGCTCATTGAAGTCGGTCTGAGTCCTCTGAATAGGTCACCACCTCGGCATGCACACACTTTCCCTTGTTATTGCCTTTGGTTATTTTGACTAATCTGGTGGCTGATCTCTGCAGGAACCATGTCTGATATCCTTTCTGCTAAGCTCTTTGGGGACATGAAGAAAAGGAAGAAGAGGACAATGTCCTGAAGTATTGCTCCCCGTTAGGCCGCTAACATATGCCAACCATTGTGCCTGCAACCACCAGTACCAAGGAGTCTCCAGTCATCAACCTGGTTGAGGAGAACCATGAAAGAAGTCCTCCGCCTCCCCCACCCAAAGAGGTCTGATCTCTAGTGCGTCAGGTTGCTACTCTCGGGGTTGGCTCCTCCAACGAGGGCCCCGAGGTGGTCCTGAGCATCCTGAATGTTCAGCCCAGCCTTCTGAAGAGTAGGGATGTGGTCTTCCACGTCGAGGTCCAAAAGTATGTCAGGCTTTCTGTCGAACAACTATTGGTCAAGGCTGCTAGTCACTGCATTGTGGCATGCCATCGACCTGAACTCTTCCAACTCGCTTAGCTTTTCAATACTTGAGTTAATTCTTCTTTTCACAGGTGAACTCCATTATCCACTCCCTTGCACAACAATATGAGTTACACCAGAAGGAGGCCTGACCTGCCAAGGCGAAGGGTGAAGAAGCTAACAAAAGGGTCGCGAAAGCCCAGGTTGAACTGACAAGAGCTCGGGGCGTCATTCACAAGCTTGAGAACGACGCACATGTCAAGAAGGACTTGATTGAGCACTTGATGAAGGAAGTCGACAAGCTAAAAAAGACTTTGAAGGAGTGTGAGGCCACCTTTGATGAAGAGATTAAGGGAGCTAGGGCAGCCGCTATCGCTGATTACAAGAGTTCGGAGGCATTTCGTAAGCTAAAAATGGACATTGGCATAGGTGCTTATTGGAAGGGCTTCAAACTCTGTTGGTAGCTGACCAGGCACAAGTTCCTCGACCTCGACTTCCATGCCATTACCACCATTGGAGTCACCCTTGCCATGGTTTCAACGAGGAAGCAAGTGACAAATTTTTCAATGAGGAAGGAGCGGAGAAGGCTGCATTCGACGAGGTCTTAGAGACCGATGAGGTTGCTACTTCCAGAGAAGCTGTGGAGATTGAGCCGACCCAGGATTCTGAGCACATCGAAGGCGGGGGCGAGGAGCCCCATGAAGATTGATGTTTTGCCTCTTTTCTTGGACCCCCTTGTAAACACATCATGCCCCGAGCTCGGATAAGTAGATAGACTTCCCCTTTTCTTTCTTCTCTCTTTTATTTTTTGCATGTATAAGAACTCTTTTTGCGATGAAGTAATGAAGCGCTTTTTTTTTTGCCACTTCATGTATGATGACACATATTTACACAAAATTTCCAAGTATAGATTACTCCGAGATGCCAAGATGGCGACCTAGGCATAGTTAGGAATAATCTGAAGTCGATGTATGCCGAGGTGAGTAGACACTGTAGGGTATGTGCCTGGCCTATCTGCACACCAATAAGGCTGAACGCGAATCGTGTTTTTGTGTTGTCCATGTCGAAGAGGCGACTAGGTCTTATGTTGCCCATGCTGAAGAGGTGACTGGGTATTTTTTTGTGCTGAGGTCTCTTATTGGCTCGACACCTTAGCCCTTAGGCTCTAGGAGCAACTCATAGTCCACTCTCCAACGCGCACTCTGACCAACTCGGTGGTTTTCTGGACTTAGTGAATTTTTGTGGATGTCTAACTCTTGAACTCATAGATAGTACCTCTTCAAGTTGTCAACGTTCCAAGCGCGGGGTACCTGCTTCCCTTCCAGTGTCTCGAGCTTGTATGTGTCTTCGCCAAAAACTTGTCTTACCCTGTACGGACCCTCCCAGTTCGATCTGAGCTTACCTACAACGGGCTCAGGTACCATCACCTTTTGAAGTACCAAGTCACCAACTCAGAACCAACGTCTCTTGACTTGGGCGTTGTAGTACTGAGCTACCCGTTGTTAGTAGGCCGCAGTCCGGATGTATTCTAGGTCGCGTACTTCCTCGATCAAGTCGAGGTTTGTTCGTAGTTTGTCATCGTTAGCCTCTTTGTCATACGCTTCAAGGCGTAGGGTCGGTACTTCGATTTCAGCTGGGATGACAACATTCGTTCCGTACGGCAAATTAAATGGCATCTCACCTGTTGTAGTCTTGACGATCATTCTGTAGGCCCAAAGGACACTAGGCAGCTCGTCCACCCACAAACCTTTAGTTCATACTAAGTGAGCTTTCAGTCCACAGAGGATGGCTCTATTCGTCACCTTAGCCTGTTCATTCGCTTGAGGGTGTGCTACCAACGCGAAATTTTGCTAGATCCCCAACTTGACACACCGGTTTTGGAATTTGATATCCTTGAACAGTTTCTCGTTGTCTGATATCAACACTTTGGGTAGTCCGAAGCGGCATACTATGTTCTTCCAAAAATAATTCAGTACATTCCAGGCCATGATCGTCACCAGCGGCTTGGCTTCCACCCACTTCATGAAGTAATCCACTACCATGACCAAAAACCTTCTTTGCCCGATTGCCGATGAGAATGGATCGAGGATATCTATCTCCCACTAGGCGAAAGTCCATGGGCTAGTCAGATACTTCAGGTTGGCAACAAGTTGATGGAGGATATTGGCATGCCTCTGGCAATTTCGCATTCTTTAACGAGCTCGATTGCATTCGTTTTCATGGTGGGCTAATAGTACCCTTGCCTTAGCACCTTTTGGGCAAATGCCCTGCCCCCAGGTGTCCACCACAGAGGCCTTCATGGATCTCGCAGAGTACCTGGTCTACTTCTGAAGGCCGCAAGCAACACAAGTAGGGAAGCGTGAAGAACCACTTGTACAATCGCCTGCCAATAAGAACGTACTGAGCTAACTGACGCTCTACCCTCCGAGCTGCGTTATGGTCTGTTGGTAGGGTCTTGTGGAGCAAATAATCAATAAGTGGATTGACCAAGCTCGGTTCTTCTTGCAACATAGGAGTGACCTCCTCTGTCCTCCCAAGAATGCTAGGTCAAGGCAAGTCTTCTATGTACACCGTCCTCATCATGTTGTCACTTGTGCTTGCCAGCTCTAATAGTGTGTTGGTTTCGGCATTCTCTAACCTCGAAACTTGTCGGATAAACCAAGAGAGGAAGGAGGGTAGGATTTCCCTCACCTTGGCCAGATAAGCCATCATGGTAGGTTCCCAAGTTTCGTATTCACCATTCACCCGGTTCATAACCAACTAGGAGTCACTACATACTACAATGTGCTTTGCGCCGATCTCCTTCACCAAATTCAGCCTGACTATCAATGCTTCATACTCCACCTCATTGTTCAATGCCTCGAATCTGATCCGGAGAGCGTACTCCAGCTTCATCTCGCTTGGCCCATACAATATGAGTCCAACACCGCTTCCTCGCTGATTAGACGAGCCGTCATTGTGGAGGATACATGGCTCCTCGTCCCAGGTCGGGCCCTCCCTGATTGGAATTAGTGCCACACTAGTTGATGCCTCCGACGTAAAAATTGGCTCATCCACCTCAGGGGTCGGCATGCTGAACGTGCACTCTGCAATAAAATATGCCAAGACTTGGGATTTAATTGCTAGGCGCGGCTCAAACCAGATGTCATACTCACTCAGCTCGATGGCCCACTTCGTTAATTTGCCTGAGACCACAGGCTTCTATAGGATGTGCCTCAAGGGTCTGTTGATGAGGACAACAATCGTGTGGGCCTTGAAGTAGGGGCGTAGTTTCCGAGCTACGATGACTAGGGCGTAGGCCAACTTCTCGATAGTTGGATATTTTGTCTTGGTTACCTACAAAACTTTGCTCACATAGTAGACGGGCTGTTGGACCCGATCTATTTCTCTGATTAGTACCTTGTTGACTACCTCGTCACTCATAGGGAGGTACAACTTTATCTCGTCTCTTTCTTTAGGTCGGGTTAAAACCAGTGGGGTACTCAGGTATTTCTTCAACTCATCAAATGCGAGCTGGCACTCCTTTGACCATTCTAAATCCTCATTCTTTTTAATTGCCTTGAATAAGGGTAAGCACCGACCCACCGATTTAGACATAAACTGGTTTAGGGTGGCTACCCAACCAGTTAACCTTTGAACTTCCTTTATTTTTTGGGGTGGTCTCATATCCAGTATGACCTTTATGTTAATCGGGTTGGCCTCAATGCCATGTCGGTTTACAACCATGCCATCAACATAACACTCAATTTTATTGCTAATTGATGGTTCAAAAACTTCATTTACAAGGCACTGGAAGGTCGCTCCAGCATTTTTCAATTCGAAGGGCATTACTTTGTAATAGTACAACCCTAGTTTGGTTACAAAAGCTGTCTTCTCCTAGTTGACTAGGTCCATCATAATCTGGTTGTAGCCGAAGTAAGCATCCCTGAAGCTCAGCAACTCGTGCCCCAAGGTCGCATCTACCAGGCGGTCTATACTAGAAAGGGGGAAGTAGTTCTTTGGGCAGGCTTTGTTGAGATTGGTGTAGCCGATGCACATGTGCCACTTTCCGTTGGCCTTCTTCACTAATACTAAGTTGGCCACCCAGCTCGGGTATTGGACCTCTTTAATGAAGCCTGCTGCGAGAAGCTTCCCAACCTCCTCATCAACTACCCTCCACCTCTTCAGGGCGAGGTTTCCTTTTTCTTTGTCTAATTGGCCTGGCTAAGGGATCCACATTAAGTTTATGAGTTATTATGCTAGGGTCAATGCCGGGCATCTCTACCACGGACCAGGCAAAATCATCTAAATTACTAAGTAGGAAACTTACTAGTTGTGACCAAAGTGGTTCACTTAGGAGAGCGCTGATCTAGAGGATCTTCGTCGGCTCGACGTAAAAAATCGGTACCTGGACTGTCTCCTCCATTGGGGTAGCGCTCTCCTCTATATGCTCGGGGGGTGGCTCTAGTTTGACATTGTCCGCTAACTTCGCCTGCCCTTCAGCGCGACTACATAGCACTTGCATGACTCAAGTTGGTCGCCTCGTACTACCCCCACTCCACAGCTCCCACTCCACAGCTCGTTGGGAACTTCATGGACAAGTAGTAGTCGACACCACCGCATGTAGGGCATGCAAAATTGGCTGACCCAAGATAGCGTTGTAGGGGGACAGAGTCGCGACCACCAAGAACGTGTGCTCGAAGCACACTGGGTTGGGTCATGCTCTTGCTACAACTGGTATTGTGACTCGGCTGAGGGGCCTAACCACATCACCTTTGAACCCAACTAAGGGCATGTCTACTAGCTTCAGATCTTTCTACTCCAACTACAACTTGTTGAATGCTTCCAAGAACAAGGTGTCCGCCGAACTCCCAGAGTCTTCTAGTACCCGCTTTACCTCGAAGTCATTGATTGCGAGCTTGACTACGAGGGCGTCATCGTGCGAATACTGGACCCCACGCGCATCATCCTTGGTGAAGTAGATGGCCTCCTTTACCTAAGGTCGCTTTGGTGGGTTTTCACCTTCATGCTCCAGCTCACAAACTGAAGTCTTCCCTGTTGTTGTGCTACACCCCATAACGATGGACCCACCGATGATCATATTGATCACCCCGTGGATCGGCCTGTCCTTTGGTGGTGGTTGTTTCTGAGGTGGTTGTTGATCGTTCCTCCTACTCGATTCGGGAGCTTTTCTTTGCTGGTAGGCTTGTTAATCCACCGCCTTCCTATCTTCATGTTTAATGAACTTCTTTAGGTATCCACGGTGAATCAACTCTTTAATCTCGTCCTTGAGATTCCGGAAAACTTCTATGTTATGCCCGATGTCATGGTGAAAATGGCAATAGACGTTCAGGTTTTTGGTTGTTAGATCTCCTCGCATCCTAGGCGGCCACTTGACGTAGCCTGTATCCTTGATTGCCATCAAAATTTCATCACGTTTTGCATTGAGGGGGGTGTAGGTAGACCTCTGGTTAGAAGGGTTCTAGATCACCGACTTGACCTAGAACCCCGAGGTGGGGATTTCCTCGACGACTTGCTTCGCTTTGGCAACTTGCTCTTTCGACATCGGTGCTTGCTGCTACTGGTACCTTCGTCTTCTCTTTTTCTCTTCTCACCCTGTTGGAGCTCCAACTTGGACCCAAGGCTTCTTCCACCTGGATGTACTTATCGACATCCTCGAGGAACTTCTTCATCATTTTTGGGGGGTTCAACCCGAGATGCCAGGAGAACTCAACGTGATGAACTCCCTTCTAGGTCGCGGTGAGCTGTACAGCGGGGTCGAGGTTAGGGACTTGTGGGCACTCTATGTTAAATATTGCAAAATAAATAACTAATAAAAATACACAATTATTGAAAATATATTGATAATGAAAATAAAATAAATAACTAATAAAAATAAAATAACTACAACAATTACAAAAATACAAAGAATACTAAAAAATATATTAAGCTAATTAATAAATATTGTAATCTCAAATAATAGTTTAATCTATAATAAATATAAATGAATAAAGTACAACAAAAATACAATAAATACAATTGTATAATAAATTAAATTTAAAATTTTAAATAATGGTAGTTTAATATCCAATAATTATTAAATTTCTTTGTCAAAATAACAAAAAATATAGATTTATACATAATTATTAAAAAAATATTTATAATATAAAACTATAAATAATTGCTAAAAATACAATAATTATTAATTTTAGTATATTAAATATATAATAAATATAGATTAAGATTTTAAAATTATTATTAATGAATATTACTTTTTTGAAAGTTATTTTTCAAGAATTATTATTTAATGTAAGTGAAATTTGTTATTTAAAATATTATTTAGTTATTTAAATAATATTCTTATTTAAATTATATAATTTTAATTATTAATTTTATTTAACAATCTATAAAATTATAAATTATTCTCTTATTACAGAATTCCATTATTAATTTTGTAAAAAATATTAAATTATTATTAATTTTAATTTTATGTTATGATTTTTTTATTTTAAGATTTTTTATTTTATTGCATAATTTCGTTATTTTAACTACTTAAAATATAGTTATGTTAAATATTTTTTTATTTAAAATATTTAGCTATTTAACAATATAACTAATATATAAAATATTTAAAAATGCACATTATCTGAATTTAAGATATTTAGTTATTGAAATATTGAAATAATTATATATTTTTCTATATAATTATTTATCTATTTTTAGTATTTTATTATTTAAGATATGTAGTTATTGAAATATTGAAATAGTATTTTATTTTTTTAATGTTATATTTCTATTATTTGAATAACATTTAATTTGAATAATCTGGAAAATTATAATTTATATTGTTTGTACATAATTTCTTGATGAATTTTGTACATATATAAAATTATTAATAATATGAATATTATTAAATCTGTTGTGATTATTTTTTGTGTTTTGATTAAATATTTTAAAGTTTACACTGTTATTACATAATTTCATTATTAATTTTGTATAAATATTAAATTATTATTAATTTTAATATTATATTATGATTTTTTTATTTTACAATTTTTTTATTTTATTGCATAATTTTTTTATTTTAACTATTTAAAATATAGTTATGTTAAATATTTAGTTATTTAAATATTTAAATAATATATAAAATATTTAAAATACTGATTATTTGAATTTAAGATATTTACTTATTGAAATATTTTAATAATGAAATATTTTTCTATGTAATTATTTATCTATTTTTAGTATTTTATTATTTAAGATATTTAGGTGTTGAAATATTGAAATACTATTTTATTTTTTAATATTAAATTTCTATTATTTGAATAGCATTTAATTTGAAAAATATGGAAAATCATAATTTATATTGTTAGTACATAATTTCATGATGAATTTTGTAAACATTTAAAACTATCAATAATATGAGTATTATTAAATCTATTGTAATTTTTTTGTGTTTTTAATAATTATTTTATAGTTTATTAGAGATAATTTGGAGAGAAATTTTATAATTTAAATTTTCTTTACAATGATATAGATAAAATGTGGCAAAGAGGATAAATAGGAATTAGAGATAATTTGGAGAGAAATGCTCTAGTAAATTAGAGATAAGTTAGGATATAAATAGAAATTGGAGATGATTTAGGAGAAAGTTGGGGAGGTAGTTTTAGGATAAATTTTAGGAGAGGAGATTGTTGGGAATGTGTGGGTAAGAGATTTTAGATAATTTTTCATGAGGAATGAGAGCATCTCATTGGTTTTTTTAAAAATGACATGGAATAAAAAAATAAAAAATTCAAGAAAAGAGAAAATTTCTTCATCACCTTGTTTTAATATATATATATATATATATAATTTTACTTTCAATTTTATTATACTATTTCATTTTATTATTGCATATATAAAACAATTGTATATATAATATCAAAATTCATATAAAATAAAATTTTAAGACTTTTTAATTTTTTGCCTATTTTGTTAATTTACTTTAAATTTTTTAGTATTATTTTTTTAAAATATAACTTTCATGACTTGGCCCAGTCCACAGCCCAACCTAGACCAAGGCTCGACCTGCAACACGAAACAGGCCCATACGGGCTCAAGTGGTGGGTCATGGTGAGCCAACCCCTCGAAGTATCCTAGGGGAAGCACAACCTAGCTCAGCCCATGGGCCAACACAGCATGGCCCACCAAAAGCACGGGCCACCCATGGGTCATGTTGTGCTGGTTCAGTACAGCGCGATTTACACCTCTACTCATCAGGATCACTTACCAATAGCATCCCAACAAGTCATTACGATCATACATTAGCACAAGGGATATATTCTCAATCTATGGTTATATTGGCATGTTGTGACTTTGTTGGGACTCTGTATTGTTAGTTGATTCAAACTCCTTCATATATTAATACTTATGCACGCTGAGAAAGACTTCTAAAATTAAACGGTAAAGTTGGAAAACGAAATTCAATTGAGAATTAGTGGAGTCTCCTCATTGTGATCAACTAACACAACGAAGAAAATGATGGTATAGAATGAGTTCACATCTTCGCCTCACAATGCCCCACACCATATCCCCATCTTGTATTGGAACAACTCCCGATAACAAGTATGAGAGAGGTGATTTGGCCCTCCACTGACTTGGCGACACATGGTATCTGTCTTTGTTGTTTGACCGGTCAATATTGCACATGTACTGCACTTGCTCCTGGAACTGCTAGTTGTCAACTCCTACTAGAGCCATGGGGGGCTCACCTTGAGGGGGTGTCTCTACTGTTTGCGGGTCTCCTAATCTCACGGGAACCATGAAAGGTTTGCCTTGTGAGGTCGTCTCCACAGTCAGTTATCTGCCAACTCTCACAGACAGTCAAACCATAGTATCATAGGATTTCACAGATAAATGGATGAAGGGGAAAGTGGAGCCCAACACTGAGGACTCCTTGAAGACACAGACATTGTTCTTTTTATGGCTCCATGGATATTGTCCGTCCTCGAGTCGGATACAATTCAAGTTATTAGGGATCTGATAGGTAGTAATCAGATCCACTATCTCTTCGCCGAACAACTCGAGGCCCCTCCATGGAAGCCTCTTCACTCTTGAGCCGAGGTCCCCCCTTGGCCCGAGTGTTTGGGTAGCACTCCCTTTCTGACCTGCTAGACATAACTAAGAAGAAAAGGAGACTTACCGATGAGAAGAAGAAAAAGACAAGTTGCCAGAAACTGCCACAACCGAGTTGGAGGTCGTCAAAATCTTCATCAATCTTCGCTTCAGCATGAATCCAAAATCGAAAAGTGACATGGGGCCCTTAAGGATCCCTCCAATTTATAGAAAGAAACACAAACTACCGACAATCTAGATTTTCCCAATCCAATGGTCTAGGAAGAAGCTCGTGTTCAAAATTTTGATGGGCACGTGCACCATAATTTAAAATTTGAAAGTGTGCCTTGTTTCAAATTTCGAATGGTCGCGCCTGGTCGAAATTCTGAAGGACATGCACGCTATTTTGAAAGTGCGCCTTGTTTTGAATTTTGAAGAGCGGCACAACATTTCAAGTGCACACCCTCCCACCAACAAGTAGCCTGCCAGGTCGGTTAACTAGAGTAGATTGACTCGACTGGCGTCCAAAACAGGTCACCTCGGGCCTCATCTTCAAACAAGCTACACTCTTCACCAAACTAGCCATGGCTCGAGTGTAGGGGGCAATTGATTAGGGGTGATTTGGACCTCCACTAACCTAGCGACATGTGGCATCTGTCTTTGTCACTTGACACCTCAATGCCACGTGGATAAACACATATCTCGCCAAGTCAATGAGGTGCACCGCAAAATCAGTCTAGGACACCTCATACGCAGCTCGGACACCTTGACAGGGTGGCTAGTAGCACCTCATCCAAGGCCAACCTGTGGTACCTCGTCATCACTGGTCCAAGGGACCTTGACGTTAGGAGCGACCTCCACAAGGACTTGCCGACCTGTGGTACCTCGTCAGTACTAGTCGAAATGACCTCGGTGTGGGGAGTGACCTCCCTCAAGAACTTGCCAACCTGATTGAGGTTCAGGTAGCGGCTTGTGAGACATGCACGCCGACCTCCTCTACATGCATCCCGTCACTCCCGACTCCCTAAAGTCAGCTCCCATGCAAATGTTCTAGAGGAAGGCTCAAAACCTTAGTCTACATGTGAAACTACCTCCGAGGAATTTGGACCAGTCAGCAAAGCCAAACAATACCTATATAAAGGTCACATTTCCAACTTCAAGAGGTATGTGCAATTTAGCTCCCTCAACTCTCTAACTCTTTTGCTTTCTAGCCCTCAATACGCTCATTGTTGACTTAAGAATCGGAGTGCCCACCCTAGGTGGAGCAACCCGAACACTCTGATATCTTTCTTTGCAGATCAACTTGGCGAACTCGCAAGCTTAGCATCCGAGCTGTCCTCTAGTAAGGAGCTGCTAGATTGTGCATCATCAAGAGATCTTCCCAATACAAGGTGGGGATGTGTTGTGGGGCACTGTGGGGCGCAAATGTCAACTCATATAGAACTTAGAAGTGGGCATCTTGCAAAGTGTCAATTGGCTAATTGGTAAGGTTTTCTACTGGTTGTAGTGGAGACTTGAAATTGAATCTCACCTTCACCTGAGTTAGGGAGTTATGAGTTTAAAACTTATAAGTAGGCGCCTTGCAAGGTGTCAACTAATTGTTGGTAAGGTGTCAACTGTTGGTTGTAGTGGAGATTTGGAATTGAATCTTGCTTGCACTTAGGTTGGGGGATTTATGGGCTTAGAACTTAGAAGTGGGCCGTCTTGCAAGGTGTCAACTGGCTGGTTAATATGGCATCCTGCGTTTATGGCAGAGATTTGGGATTGAATCCCACCTTCACCTACGTTGGGGTTTATGGGTTTGGGGGATGAGTACCCTATTGTATAGCTCCTTAAAGATTGTGCCCCGTTTGGCACATCTTTCCTTGTAGTCTATCGGTTATTTACAAGCTCGGCATACTACAATTCGATCTTTTCCCATTTGGTTTGCGGTAGATCTAGCCGCCAAAAGCTGACGCGCCAAAAAGACGCAAAAAACCTAAAACATATGATTTTTAGGAAATTCCAAATAGAGTTTCTTTTGTGTTTTTTTCTATTTATCTTCACACAGAAAGACACGTCTTAACCAAACAGACTTCAGACTCATTAACTCTTAATGCAAAAACTCAATACATCTTTTGACTATTAAAACTATTAGAAAATCTTTCCAAAAATACTTACCAAACAGTGGATGTCACATTATACTTAAAAGTGTGGTGAAGAGTGATTGAAAAAATATTCTCAATAGGCCAACACTATTCCAACGTTTTTGAGTCCTAAGAGGACATTCTACCATTCTGGTTTTGATTTAAGGATATTTATGTCCAAGAAAATAAAAACCACGTGACAGCCACAAACGCCCATTTAGCCGTTTGGTTTGGATAATGGTATTGTTGGTCTTAGCCAAAAGAAGCCGAGAAAGTGTGTTGACACTTATTTGACAGTGTTATATCTGATCCAAGAGGACCCACCTATTATTTTAAAATTATCATTATCATAATCCTTATCCCAATCAATACCCTACATAAATCTTATTATTTTATTTAATGAAATATTTATTATGTTTAAATCATTTTTAATTATTTCAACTCATGTCCTTTTTTTCTAGTCGACTTAATTCGTAATTATAGTGTAGTGTTTTTAAACCGCCGTTGACTTATACGGTCGGATCACTTGACATGGGAATTGTTCAGGCAATTTACTTTCTTTTTATCCTGGTTCTACGCCAAGATTATTTATTTGATCAGTGACCCATTGACCTAGGTGATTGAACCGTCAGTTCATTTAATAGTTTTTGGTTAATTTTATTTTAATTTTTTATTTTTTAAGTTGGAACAAACCGTTTGTTTAAACCGGTGGTCAGAATAGTTCTGATTATGGATCGATCGATTTTTAAAAACTTGATATAGTGCTTAGGGTGTCATCTATTCATGTGACCAAACTATTTACCTCCACTTTCTCTACCATTAGGTTACTTTGAAATTTGAATGACTTAATTTCAATCCATGTCCTTCTTTTGTCTGCCCCTAACCCTTCTACCCCCTTCAACTTCCAATTGATCACTTTTTTTTTTTTTTTTAGGGATCTCGTATGCATCACCTTTTGGAGCTACTCCTATGAAGGATTTTATTCTTTTACTTTATTTTATTTTTTGTAGTTTGAATCAAATAGGCATAACGTTGTAAGCACGTTAAATAAGTACTTAGAATTTTTTTTACACTTATACCTTAAAATACTCCTAGCTTACCCTTGAAAAATATTAAGGCCATGTTTGGGAGTGCTTATGTTAAAAATAAGTGCCTAAAAACAAGTACTCATTTGAATAGGCACTTATTTGCATTTGGCTCACAACTTTTTCAAGGCATTTGGTGGTCTTTTTCTCCAATAAGCACTTAAATAAGCAATGCCCATTTTTTTTTCAAATTTTCAAAAAGATCCAATCCCAAGTGAATGAAAAAAAGTACTTTGACAGAAGTGCTTTTATAAAAGTGATTTCATAAAAGTACTTTTATAGGAGTACTTCCATAAAAGTACTTTTATAAAAGTGCTTTTATAAAAGTACTTTCATAAAAAATATTTTTGTAAAAGTACTATAATAAAAGTGTTTTCATAAAAGTATTTTTATAAAAGTGCTTTCATAAAAGTAATTTTGCAAAAGCACTTTTTTAAAAGTGCTTTTGTAAAAATGCTTTCATAAAAATGCTTTTATAAAAGTATTTTCATAAAAGTACTTTCACAAAAGTACTTTCATAAAAGTATTTTCATAAAAGTGCTTTCGTAAAAATACTTTACTTTTATAAAAGTACTTTTCGTAAAATTACTTTTTATAAAAGTGCCTTTGTAAAATTGTTTTTGTAAAAGGGTATATTGGTATTCTAAAATTTCACCTGGGACTATGGGAGAAAAAGTTAAGTGCTTATTGTATGAGCACTTACAAAAAACTGGAAATTTAAACTTAAAAAATAAGCATTTATTTCAGGTTTATTTTCCAAACACCAATAATTGTTTAATGGTATGACCCCTGCCCAAATAAGCACTTATTTTTAAGCACTCCCAAACATGGCCTAATACCCACTTCTTACCATTGCCAAAATATTTATCAAGTGCTTATTTGACTTTATTGTACCTAGTACATCCCGTCCCTTTTTTTTTTTTTTTTTTTTTTTTTTCCACTCATCCATGACAGCATATGCATTTGTACGGCACTCTTTTTTTTTTTTTTTCTTTTATCTCTTTCTTTTTTGCATGCTTTTATTGACCTTCCAATACTCTACGGACCGTAAATCATTGTTGGTATTTTATAAAAATTTTATTTTATTTAAAAAATGACTTATGAAAAATCAAAAGGAATATTATTTAATAGAGGGGTGTTCAACATGATTGGTTTTGTTATTGGAAACAAAAACAACAGCCACATAAGCCAAAATATATTATTTTTCTGAATATGGCGATTGCTTTTGTTTTCAAAAAACATAATCATATACGTTGGTGAAACACCCCCTAAGAGTCTCATTTGATTTCGTGGTCAATTCCAAAGCCTGCATTATTCATTTTGGCGGTTCTTATGATTAATATTAGATATTCAAAATTTAAAATTTTACATAAAGTTTACCTATTTGAGTGCATGGTTTTGAAAACCGGACCAGATGGTCAGACCAGTTGACTCGAGAACTGGTTAGATAATTGGTTATGTTTCACCATAAAATCATTTTTTTTTGCAAAAAATCATTGATTTGATCAGTGACTTGCTGAATCAAACCGTTGAATTATTGACCTATCAACTCAAATAATGGTTTTTTGTTGTTTTTTATTTTATTTATTTATTTATTTATTTTTAAATCAAAACGAAACATTCATTCGAATCGAACAATCAGACCTTTCAACCCAGGAACCGATCCCCATAACGGTTTCATATCGGATCAAATTTTAGAACTTTGTTTGAGTGAATTGAGAGCTTACCAATTAAGCCGATTGGCACCTTCACTTGTATATACATAAATTTTACATCCTTTTTTCAATGGAAACTTTGATCTCATTTTGGGTGCAAAGATGCCTTGGAATCTATATTTTATGTCATTATTAATATACGAACGTATTTTTGCCAAACACTGGTAAAATTGAACCAGTCTTTCCAAACGTAGGCTAAAGTAAAATAAGACATAAAAATTAAACCAGAATTTACATTTTTTTCATTTGCATCCCATATATTTGCACTGGTACAAATAAGATTGCACTTCAACCAAACGCAGCGAAGGCGTTGGTGGTAAGAATGTAAGATCACGGTGGTTCGAACCACACCGATTAAAAATAAAACGTGTCACCATTTAATAATAGACACCTGACACGTCCGGTTGGCGTAAAACCCTCGATCCACGAGCATTCATCTACATTATTATGTGATCCTGATTTCTGATTGACGGTTGACATCTACAGCGCAAATAGGAGCCTCTGTATTTCCCAGCACCGAATAACTAAGCACCTAAACCCGCACGGCGTGTACAAATGTCGCGATAAACCGGCTATTGCAGTCATTGGTAGTAATCGCGTGTTAAACGGTAACCGGGAGGAAATGATCATTTTGCCCTTAACATTTATATACTCCAATAATCCATCAATTCGATGCGATGTGCCACGGAATTTACTTTTTTTTTTCCGACCACATCCTCATAAGGCATGGCCACCCATCCGTGCAATAATCTTGACCAACTAACTTCCTGTGGACCCAGCAATCCGACCGTTTAGATGCATAAGCACCAATCCTACGGCAGAGATTCATGATATTGTTCTTTCTGATAATCTATTTCACTTTCTTAAAACAAACAAATAGCTTTTTGATATAAAAAAACAATGGATAAATTGTTAAAAGTAAAACCTCTCTAAGTTTCTGACTATTGCTGAAACCTCCCTTAAAGTTTAGTAATTATAGTCAATTTCTACTGTTGCAATTAGATTCCTTCTCTTGAAAATTTAATAATCCTCCATCAAGAGACATAAAAATATCCAAAATATTTATACAATTACATTTGACCAAAATGTTTATTTTCCAACTTTTTTTTTTCACATCAATCACCATCTCAATCCCTTCCCATCACTTTTCCAAAATTGATTAATTTTTCAAATTTATGCTTTATATCAATGGCCAAAGGTAAAATTGCAACTTTAAAATCTCTTTTTTGTTGTTCATAAAGTTTGTATCATTTTTTTACATAGAAACATAAAACAGCAGCGATAGTAATTGCATGGGTATTTTCAATATTTTTTTACATAGAAACATAAAACAGCAGCGATACTTTTGGCCAAAGTATTTATTTTCCCAAATTTTTCTTCACATCATTAGCTGCCCTAATCCCTTCCAATCACTTTTCTGAATTTGATTTATTTTTCAAATTTGCTTTTCATGTCAATCACTTAAAAGGTAAAATTATAACTTTAATATCTATTTTTTTATTATTTATAAAATTATATTGTTTTTTTACGTGAAACTGGCCTCAATAGTAATTGCATCAGTATTTTCAACATTTTTGTACCTCTTCTTAGAAGGTTTCAACGAGAGGCAATAAAATGTCTGAAACGCCTGTACAGTTACTTATGACCAAAATATTTATTTTCCAAATTTTTTTTTCATATCAATTGCTGTTCAAAATACCCGATTTTTTTCTTTTATTGTTCATAAAATTTGTATTATTTTTCTATGCAAGCGAACACTTTCGTACCTCTTATTAAAAGATTTTTAAAAAAGTAGGTGTTCTTGAAAATTCAAAAGAAATAATTACAATTATCAAAACTTAAAAGGAGATCTAAGCAATTTTCCCAAAAATAAAAGCAGGAATCTGGCCACGAAGACAGTGGGCCGTGGTCACGTCCCGCATCGACTGAGTGCATATGAATGATAAATCCTTGCTTCCAAACCTGCCTAAATCAGTCTCATCTCGGTCGCTGGCTGTTGCTAAAAAACTCGTATATTATATATATATATATATTTTTTTTTCTTTTTTTTTTTCTCTGTTCCTCTCTCGAGTCGAGTCTACCCCTCAGGCTCAAAGCCCCTCTCTACTACTCCTAGGCGGAGAGAGTTGCGAGGACTTTGGTTTTTCTTATTTCCCCCTCTTGGCCTTCCCTCTCTTTTTTCTTCCCTGCAAGGCCTCCCGACGAATTCCTACATTCGTAAGCCATGAAAGCTTAGCTCTCTTAAGCCAGGTAAAACTCCTCCGCCATCTCTCCTTTTGTATATGTCTCTCGACTCTCTCCCCTTCTCTTTGTCTGTGTGTCTTCGTTTTGTGTTCTTGTGCTCTTTGTTTTTTTTTTTCACCAAGTTGGCAATCGAGGTAAATCGATACATAACCATGAAGACCCATTTGCGCAGGCCAAAGTTTTCACGTGGGTTTTGACGTTCAAGCTCGTCCATGGAGGTTAGCAAATCTTGTCTTTCATTCCTTTCTGCATGTTTCCTTCTGTTTATAAGACGATTCGATGTGTTCTTCCTCGTGCTTCAATAGTTGCTCTAGTGTTGGAATAAGTTGAATTTGATGGGATCACCTGGAAATTGTCACTACGAGCTATGGGTTCTTGATTCTTGGACGATTTGTTCAGTTCGAATGCTGTATACTTTTGGTTGGGATAATAGGACTTGTTATTAATATACTCGACTCGTTGGGTTTCTTTTAATTTTGCGTTATTTTTTTTATTTTTTTATTTTTTATGTTCTTTTGAGATGGGCATATGTGGAGTAGCTTTAGGTGTTGTTTCGGGTTCGAAGATGGATATGGGATGTGTTAGTCTTGTTCTCGGTTTGCAACTGTGAGGTTCTTTTTATACGTTTTTCATCCCAGTGGTGTTTAGATTGTGCGAATCTGGTTTGTGGGTTTAATTGAGTTGTTTGCATATAATGTTTGCCTTCATTATTTATGGCATTTAGCTTGAACATTCCCTCTGATTTGCCTATACAAGTATTGTGATCCCTCTTCTTTTTCTTTTTTTTTTTTGTTAAACATCATTTAATTTTTATATCCATTTATCTATATTACCTCTTCGTCCTTTGTGGATCTTTAGTTCTCGTCGTGGTTTTTCTTTTGGTAGAATTAAAGCAATTTGATTTCCTCCATACTGGTAAAAGTAGCCATGGGTGGATTGCTAGCAGGCATACTGAAGTTATTATTTGCAGTCTCTTTCTTATGGGAAATTACCTGTTTAAATTTTAGTCCTTTCAATGTGCCATAGTTTGGGAAAAAGGGACTTACCTTTGGATATCTTGGTTGGAGTAGCTTCCTTATGTTCGGAAAACATTTGATGTTTTTCCACTCTGAAGAACTCGGGATATGTAAGGAATCGGAGTTTCTTTCTTTACCATGCATTTCAATTGGCTTTGCAAGTCCAATATCCTAAACTTCTTATGCACATCCAAATTGACTGAGGCAGTTGGGAGGATCTGCTATTCTACTTGGTTACTGAATCCAATACAAAACTCTATTTCCTTTTTTTAGATCAACACTTGTTTTATTTTATTTTTGAAGGGAAAATTGAACTTAGGGATGGCAGTTTCATCTCTTACTGTTAAACATTTTAGTAGCTGTTAGGCTGCTTATATTGCATGTAGGAGAAAAATATGCACTTATAGTTCCACTGTTGGAAGGAAAGGTTGAAATATACCTGATAAGGCTAATTTTGTAGATTAAACCTCCAAATACAGGCTTCAAGAGATGCATTTGTTATACTAAAACCCCTTCTATTGCCTCTGTTGCAGTGCAGTCAGTGTGAAAGCACCTCAAATCCCAAACAGCTCACGTTTCCTTATTTATGCTTGTAAATCTCTATTTCAACCAGTTACTCTAGGGTTGTGCAGCATACTGCTAGCCAACCCCATATGGTTGGGATAAGGCTTAGATGATGATGATAGGTGCAGCATACTGCTGAAGTTGTTTTCAGTGCTATAGTGGCTCAATCAACTCACTTAATATGTGCTATTTCAGTTCTCTTGTGGCACTAAAGCTTCTTCACACTAATAGTGCTATCTTTTTGGCCACTTCAGAATGGTTTTTCCTCTTTTGGAATGTTGGTTACATGTTTATTTGAGTCATTTAGTTGTTTTTTTTTTTTTTTTTTCTTATGACAGAATACATGGCTTTTGATGGGGCAAACTGGCAGGACAGGATTTGTGTAGTCAACCCCAAATAGTTGGGATTAAGGCTGAGTTGAGAATAATTTAATGTGGTTTATAATTAATTGAAAGGGTACTTCACTATTGTGGCATATCAGCATATGACTTTGGTCTAAGTTGATTCAGTTATCATTTCCTTACTAATGATTTCGTCTGTTTTGACTTGTTTAAAGGTATTAGATCCACATTTATGATAGTCTACTGAACTCACATTTCTTCGGGTTATTTCCTTTTACAGATGGATTCAGTTGAAACGTATAATGACAATGAGTGCATTGAAGACTTATCTCTTGACCACTTACATTCTATAGGTTCTCCTGATATAAGTGATATATTTGGAGATTCACAGGTATTCCCTCGAGTTGGAGATGAATACCAGGCAGAAATTCCACATCTGGTAGCAAAATCTGACTATCTTAAGCAAATAAAGACAACCAATGCAGAAGTCATGGTTGATGTTGCTCATTCTTTTTGTGTGGGATTGCCAATCCCAATTATGTGGGTCAATAATAATGAAATTGGTAAGATCAAATGTGAATCACTGGAGTCTCTTGCTGAGTTGGATAAAAACGGGTCTGTGCAATCTGTAACCAGCAAAGATTGCCAAATAAATTCAAATAGCATAGACTCAAAGCTTAAGGTTGAACCTTTGGATGTTGCATTGGACCATGGGAAGGGACTAAGAGAATCAGAAAACCAAAAATTTATGATGGTAGGTGATCAGATTGATTCAAAGTTTCCTTTGCAACAACAAAACAAATCTGCCCAGTATAATGACAGTGCCAAAGGTGATTATCCGGTTCCTGGCTCTTCTGGTGAGCCTTGGAGTGATATTGAGAAGAAGAGCTTTATCCTTGGTCTATATATTTTTGGGAAGAATCTTGTCCAAGTGAAAAGATTTATTGGGAGTAAAGCTATGGGGGATATACTATCATTCTATTATGGCAAATTTTATAGATCAGATGGACACCGTAGATGGTCAGAGTGTCGGAGGATGAGAAGCAGACGGTCTGTACATGGGCAAAGGATTTTTACAGGATGGAGGCAACAGGAATTGTTGTCACGCTTGCTTATGAATGTCCCAGAAGAAAGAAAAAGTGCATTGCTGGAGGTATTTCATTTTATTTTATTAAACTTGAGATCAAACTTTTGCCTTTAGAATTTATTTAGATGAGATTAAGGGATCTCTGATGATTTATCCTTTGTGGCAATCATATCTTATTAGGAAGTTTCATATTGTACACTTAAGTTATGGGTGCATAAAATATTATGATGTCTGGAAAAATGTGCTAAACTAGCTTATTTTATGGGTGCATAAAATATTGTTGCTTTCTGCCCCATTACAGTTTCAGCATTTGATTCTTTATACGTAGTAACTTCATTTTGGATTAGAGTTTTTTTTTCTATTATTTTTGCACATTTTATTTGTACCTGTAATGTAAATCTTTGTTAGAAAATCAGAAGCAAATATATGAAAAGAGATGATAGGATCATCAAGAGTTAATGGTCAAAACCAATAGGCTAAAACTACCATCCAAGCAACAGAACAATACAACAAGAACCCCCCAAACCCAAAAGAATTAATCCAAGAGGACCAAGCCTTGATGCGCCTCACTCTCATTGTTAGTGAATATGTGTATGGCAAAAATATGATCCAGGAAAAGTTTGTATGCAATTTAGAACTAAGAACAAAAAATGCAACAAAAAATTCAGTCAAATAAATGTAATACAGTAGAGATCAATCAAATACAAATTCATGTTTAATACGTTTTCATTTAAAAAGTCAATCAAATACATTTTCATTTTCAATCAAATACAAATTCATGTTTAATACATTTTCAAATACAAATTCTTCCTGCTTTTTACTCTAGTCTGCGTCTTTTTCCTTGTAGAACAAAAAGACGTGACTTCTCAAGTATTTCTTTAGATTCTATATCTACAGTTTAGGCCTCCTGTAGGACCTATTCAAAATTAATAGTTACATTTCCCCTGATGTAATTCTTTTTTTTCCTTAGGCTAAGAGTACAAATACAAAATGTACACTACAAATACAAAGTGTAGAAATAGAAAATACAGGGTTTTGCATTGTACATATATACAAATATGTTCAGTGCAAAACCTTGTTTATGGTATTTCTAAGCCTTGTATTTATACTCTACATACTTATATTTGCATTTCTCCCAAACTGAGCCTAAGTATTTCTCTATTATTATGAAGCATGAATCCTATGCAGCTCTAGCTCTGTGCAACAGTATAAATCATCCTTCTAGGGGCTTTCCATCCGCCCCATAAACAAAAGGGATTTCTGTTAGATCTAGATGGGCAAGGACTATCTTTTATTTCCAAGAAATGGTTTTATAGGGAACTATCACTTTATTAACCTTCTAGTTGTTTGAGACAATTCAATCTTTACATTGAGGGGTTAGCTAACTAAATATCTCATGCTTAAGTTGTTCAGGGTCATGGACTCCATTAGTAATATTTTAGTCCTACTTCATTTTAAAACCTCTTGTTTCCAAGGCATTTGTTGGTAAGTCTAATTTTGCATTTAGTCCCTCTCTAGTTTAATCGAAATTAATACTATTGCATTGGCAAACAATATATACTATGGGACCTCCTGAATATGTTTAGTCAATTCATCCATGACTAGTGCAGAAATGCCATTTTGATCTTTTATAAACTTTTTGTTATTGATAAAAGAAAAAGAAAGAAAAAGCTATTTGATTTGGGTTCTACCTAGGGTGTGAAAATATAATGCTAAGGGAAAATATCAGCCTCTCACTTCATGGGAGCTGTGGTCATAAAGTGGGAAGCCTGCCAATTCAACTGGGGGGAGGGGGGGTTTATAGTTATTTTCACATCATATGTAAAAACTTTTTTGAACACGCTTGCTTACATAATCATGATGCTTTTTAGGTAAGGCTTATGGTTCCTGTAGGCCTTGTAGCATGTGATCATCTTCAATAGTTAACCAAGCACAATGGTGTCCCTTGGAGTGCTAATGCTACAAGGCCTATGGTGCTTGTAGGTTCATGTTCTCGCCTGATAAGCAAAACTAGCATGCATGCACTTAGTGCAATGTTGCTTAGGCTCAGTTTGGAAAGAGTACAAATACAAATATGTAGAGTGCAAAACCTTGTATTGTGTATTATTTTTGTATGTATTTGCACTGTACGTATTTGTATTTGTGTTCTTTCCAAACTGAGCCTTAGCATTTCTCTGTAAAACAACTTCTAAATTGCTATATGGAACCTTCATTGATTGTTTAGTCAGTTGGACTGTTAATGGACTCCTAAACTAAAGGGCTTTGAGGTGAAGTCTTGCCATTGTTGAGATTTGGGATAGGTGCTTGAGTCTTTAGGTCCATATGAATATTGCAAGAGGTTTTCAGGTTGATTGTAGTTTGAACTGACTCAGCTTTAACCTAATATAAGTGCTGTTCTGATTACATATTAGGATGAGTTCAGGGCCCAGCTGTGGCCATGGCCCAGTCTCATCAGGAACTAATCTCCAAGAAATATAGTGCTCTTGATGCATGGCCAGTAAACAAAAGTAAATCCTCTGTGACTTGAATATTTAATATACAAATCATACCTGACTAAACAGAGTTGGAGCAAGATGGCATATTGGATGAAGAATGCTGCATGGCATGGTCTTGATTAAGTATCTCAAGACAAAATTGTAATATAAAACTGTTAAGGACCTTGAACCTCATGGCTCACACCAATCTCTGAAATTGGTGATTGGATTGAAAAGGGAACAATTACTCTCAAATGTTAGAGGTGGGGACTGCCTGCACTTGGGTGATGGGTCTACAGATCTGCCATCAGCTTAGCCAAACATTTCTTTCCTTGGTGGGGGGGGAGTGAATATGTAATGAATACAAGAATTAAAAGGGTTTAGGTAGTGATTTCTAGCCTGACAACTATGTAATAACACTCTACATGATCTGTTCTTTTCCTAAATCAATAAAAGATGAAAAATTACTCATCAAGAAAAGAAAACATGTACAATAGTAGAACATAACTAGAAACAAAATTTTCCTTCCTCTGAAAAAAAATAGAATTTACAAGTCAATGGAATTTTTAGAATATTACCCAAAAAACATTTTAAATGGAATTTGGTAGAGAAGGTGTTTTAAGGTTGACTTCTATGAATGAGTTGGATACTATGAATTAAAGACATTCTGATGCATTGTGCAACTAAATGGTTACATGATTAAGATTAAGGTATTGAAAAGTACTAGCTAGGATTTTTAATATGTCATGGAAATATTAGTAAATTTATAGATATTTTAAACCATGATTGGAGCTACTACTCTAGGTTCCTTTGAATGACTTCATTTATGAACCTGTCCTCTCTAGCTTTTTTGCTACACTCATTTTTTGGACATGTTTCTTGACTGATCAACACTCTGTTCCATATGGCATAGCTAGCCTTACAACTGTTTTGTAGAATTTTCCTGTTAATTCAAGTGGTATTCATCTATCACACTCTGGATGTAGCCCTCCATTTTGCCCATCCTTCTCTAAGTCTATGGGCGACATCCCTTAACCTCTCACTTGTTATGAAATATCAAACTGAGGTATTGAAAAAAGGTCACATCTAGAAACAAATTAATGAACAAAGAAAATTAAATGTCAAGGTTCCATATAGACAGATCCCGGTCTAAGATTGAATTTAAAACTACAAGGTTTGTAAAGATTTCCCTGCCTTTCCCTACTCTTTCCTTCAAACCAAACACAGCCTAAGTGCTTAGTGCTTCACTCTGGTAATCCTTGCCTCCCCCCCCCCCCCCCCCCCTCCCACACACCCATCCACCCCACGCACATTTACATACAAGTCAATACATGCCTTGATATTTTGGGGAAAGGAAAATAAATCAGAGGACCAAAATTGGAGATATAGAGGCAGTTTCTTTATTTTCTGGCCCATTTACTATTCTTGAATATAGGTCATGAAATAGAGAAACCAAGGGCAAGAGTAGCTGATTCATTCAAATTTTTTGGCACATTGAGAGACACTAGATTATTGTTTTTGTTTCTTGGAGAAAATTGTATAATCACATATAAAGTAAAGAGCTTGTTTCCTATTCCAGCCAAAGGAATTGAGATCCACCTTTGAGAAACATTGGGCAACTAAATAAGTGTAGACCTAAGTTGTGGGGTGGTTGGAAAAAAGGCAAGGGGGTGACTTGGCAGCTTAGGAATGAACCCAGGCACTTTAAGTGGTTGTCAAAAGACATGGACCTGCAAGTACATTGGGTTAGAAGATCTACCAACAGTTTGGCAGATAGTTTAGCTAAGCAAGGGGTTCAAAGACAAAATATGTATTGGACACAATTATAACAAGGGTGGGGTGGCTTGTCTTGTATCGGGCTTGTTAGTTGCTCACAACTTGTATTTAATTCCTAATCAAGAAAAAAAAAAACATAAAGCTAAGATGCTAAGACCGATTGAATGGGAGGTTGCACCTCATGCCTCTTCTTGGGGTGCTTGTAACATTTCTGATATGTCATTAATAAGTCTTTTTCAATTATCAAAAAAAAAGAAACAAATATGGACACTGATGTAGGAAAGAAGAATATCATACTTCATTATTACTTCACACTTCTGGAATTATCCCAGTTAAGATGTTATTACTTCTTAAAAAAAGGTTAAAGAGGTTATCTACCCAAAAATAGCATGATAGATGACTTTTCTTTTTCTTTTTTTTTTTCTTTTTGATAAGGTAAGCATGATAGATGGTAGATGACTTTTAACAACCTGTTTATACCTTCAGAGATTTTTGGCTCTTTACTGGCACTCTTTCTCTTTGCCACCACCCAAATGAATGCATTAGAGCTAACTGTAGTACAAGCTAATCTCTTAAGTGGAGCCAATATACTGTTTTTATGATTCTTCAAGTGCAAGGCAATGGGAAAACATTCAATGAGCCCTCTAGTCTAAATCCAAGATATTCCTAAGATTTTAGTGAGTTTCAAGAAGTTAGGGAAGAGGATTTCATCAGGGGTTTGGAGGGGGAGAAGATGGGGTAGAGAAAGAAATGGTTTCAGAGGAGGGTGTAGGAAAAACGGGAGTCGGAAAGGCAAAGTGGAGGAAGCTGGTGACAAAAGGAAATGAGGATATCGAACCAAAACAATTTTAGAAAAGGATGAGAAGGATACAGAAGTTGAGGAAGATAATGTAGATTACATTTCAAGTGAAGATATTGTTTTAGATGAAACTCATGAAGTAGAAGGTGAAGTTGATTTGGAGACAATAGTGAGTACTGATTTGGAGGTGAGTAAGACTCTTGGTTTATTCCTTTTTTTTGGGGGGGGTGGCGAGATGGTGAGGAAGAATTTTTGGGAGTTGGAAGAAACGTTAATGCTCCTGATGGCTTTGAACCTGGCATCAATTGGATTTGTGCGGCATCATCTGTTTTGTTTTGGCAAGGGATGTAGAGAGAGGAGAGGATGAAGCCGTTCAGACTTTTAAGAAGAATGCAGCGTTGGAATTAGAGAGGGGATCAACACTAGCGAGAGGAATCACAATGTATGAGACATTTCAGAAATTGGAAGAACTTCCACTGTTCAAGTGTCAAAAATTTTTTCAAGGTAGAAAGGGTTCCTTTCTTTGGTTTTGGGCCTAACAAGAAGGTAAAGAAAGCCAATGAGGGAAGAAAGGAAAGCTTTCTCACATTGTTGGTGGTGTTGAATAATCAGGGGCAGTGGTGGGGCGGTGTCAGTTTGGGTTTCAGATTTTTATTTTTTGGTTATTGTTGTTGATGTGGGTCATAGTTTTCAAGGCGTCTAGGTGATTCTAGGCGACATTGGGGCACCTAGTCTCCTAGTCGCCTAGGCGATAAAAGTTTTATAATATAAAAAACTGACTTTTGGCTAGTTTCCTAGTTTTATATACTATTCAGCATGTATGTTAATTGAAAAAATAGCAATTCTCTTTATTAAGAACATTAAATTTCCTCTAAAAATGTGGGCAAATCATCACATCTAAAAGATAAAAATCTTTTACATGTATTAATTTCATTATTTTAAAAAATAATACTACTATAATAAGTATTTAATAAAGCAAATTCATATTAATTAGCAGCTAAAGAAGGTTATTAACTTTATATGATAAATATTCAAGATAGATAGTAAAATAGAAAAAAAACAAGGATGGAGTTTCTGTTTTATTTAATTAGAGAGAGAGAATAGAAAAAAAGAACATTATTATTCTATTCTCTTTCCTCTTTCTTTTTTTTTCTTTCCTTCTTTCTTTCTTTCTTTCTTTTTCTCTCAACAAAACCCTTTGATCTTTTAAATTTCAGTAGTAAAACATTAAAACAAAGTATAATTGATATACATAGCATATAATAAAATATATTAACACATATGTTAATAAGATGCATCAATATAAATGACATTATAAAAGGAGCCCGCCTTGTCATTTTTGTCGCCTAGGTGGGCGCCTAGTTGCTAAAAGTCAAGGCGTTGGGGCGAGGTGCCCAGCCAAGGGTGCCTAGTCGCCTAAGCAACGCCTTGACAACTATGATGTGGGTGTTTGCTGTTGGTGGTCTTGGCGGGATTCTCAGGTGGTGGGATGATTTTCATTATGTTCTGATCTAGTAGGCTTGATGGGGAAAGTTGTGTCCAGAGGTTTTAGGATACCTCTCTTATACTCTATCTTTTCTTAATAAATTTCTTCTTTTTTATTTATTATAAAAAAGGCATTCCTAATATTACGAACTGAAAATTAATGCATGACAGTTAATGTTGAACTTATTATCTAATATTGACATATTGATGTTACACAAGTGTGTTGGCACAATGGTAGAATCTCAGGCTGAGAAGCATGAGAGCATCCACTTTGTGCAAAAAATGCCAAAAGTTAGATCCGTATCCAGAGTACCCCTCCCAAGACCCCAGTAGCTGAGACCATCATTGGGTAATGACCCTTCTATTGATGTTTTACTAACATGACCACTTAACCATACGGTGAATCATGGAAAAAATACATCTAGAATGTCACTAAAAGTTGTATGAACTTCTTTCAGAAAGCAAATCTTTTTGTTATGGAAGTGCCATGAATTATACAAATTTAGGCTTATCCTAATATATTCAAAACCATATTGGCAATTTTTTCATTGTCAAGGGCCGTTTTGTCTCCATCAATTGCTGTTTTTCTTTGCTTATGTATTAGTTTTTTTTTTTTATATTAGGTGGTTAGTATGTTTCCATGTCAAACCAGTCCAGGTTTGATATTTTGCCAAGGGAGGCTAGAGAGAAGACTAGAGAGAAGTTGTGCACCAGGTGGAGAAATAAGTTAATATCACCCAGTTATGTTACTGCCCCTACTTCAGTAACATAACATAAAATACCCTATTACCCTTAAGGATTAAAGAATCAGTGAATCTAGTGTTTTAAAAGTGCAAGGTGCAGAAAAAGTACAAGGGGCAATTTGTGCCTGAGGTGCAAGGCACAAGGCGAGGTGTGTGCCATTTTGAAGCAAGGCGCAAAAATACAAAAAAGGCCAAAAGTTAAAAATAAAAAAGAGTCAGAAAATTCAGAAAAACCAAAAAATATAAAAAACAAATAAAAAAAAAATATTAAACATAATATTAATAAAAAATATAAACCTAAATTTTAAAATAAATGTTTTAAAAAGCCTATCATCTAAAGTTAAAATACACAAAATAGCATGTAAAGTGTACTCAAATGAAAATTTAAAGATAAAATCAAACATATAAAACATTTTCAAGCATGTAAACCCACAATCTCTTTTTTTCCTCAATTGCATTACTTCATAGCTAATGTGGTGTATAAAATATTGCATTCCTGATTCTATGAGCCGCCTTTGTACCACTCGTCTTGAGGCAAGCCCAAACAAGTCTATGTTAGGGTCTTAAATTCTTAATTCTCAAACAAAAAATAACGATTTTATACTTTTAATTGCCTTTTAAGAAGATATTTTATTAAGAGGAATGAATGAATTATAAAATCGTTATTTTTTGTGTGAGAAGTAAGAATTTAAGACCCTAACATGGACTTGTTCGGGCTTGCCTCAAGGGGTGTGGTCAAGGGTCCGGGAGTGGAGCCCCGAGCCCAGCTGCTAGGTTCAAAAAAAAAAAAAAAAACAAAAAAAAAAGCATACAAATTTTAAAAGGCACACGTCTTGGCTGAGGTGTTAGCAGTGTTGGAGGGGGTGCAAAGAGCCAAAGAAATTAAAGTTAAGAAACTGATTATAGAAGGAGATTCTGCAGTTGTTGTGGATTGGCTGAAAGAAGACGCTTCCAAGATGTGGAGCTACAGAAATGAGAAAAGAAAATTCAAGTGGCTGATTAAGGATATGGAAGTCCTATGTACTTGGGTTAAAAGAAATGCTAATTCCTTTGCTGATGGATTGACCAGGCAAGGAGTTTTTAGAAATTCTGGGTTTTGGGCTCAATTGTAAGGTTTTGAGTGTTTAATTCAGATGTATTTCTGTTATGGGGAGTTAAGATTCTTTAGCTCCTCTTCCCTGTAACTTTTTTTCCAATATTAATGAATTCTGTGGTTATTGATAAAAAAAAAGGCACATGCCTGGGCTGAGGCACAAGGCACATCAAGTGCACCAGGCATGCGCCTAGGACCTAGGCGAGGTGCATAGTACCCTAAAATGCGCCTTTTAAATCACTGACTGGAATCTTCTCACCCCATGTACAGCCATCTTTACAATCTAAATATAATGTACTTTACCTTTCTACATGTATATCTGTGCAAACTTATAAGCAAGGGTTGCTTTTGTTAAATAACTGTTAGGCTTGCACTTTTAAAGATTCTTTTCATCTGTTTAACAAAGGCATTGTTCTCTCGTCTCCACATTAATGTTTACCAATTGGCAGGTCTTTAAGACATTTGGAGAGGGGAAATTTTCATTAGAAGAATACATCTCCACTTTAAAAGATACAGTCAGCATGAATGCTCTTATTGAAGCTGTAGGAGTTGGTAAAGGGAAGCAAGATCTCACTGGCATCATCATGGAGCCTTTAAGGACCAGTCAGGTTATTTCTTCTCGTGCTGAAATACCAATTGGTAAGGCATGCTCCTCTCTTACATCCAAGGACATCATCAAGTTCCTAACTGGAGACTTCAGGTTAAGCAAAGCTCGATCTAATGATCTCTTCTGGGAAGCTGTTTGGCCCCGCTTGCTAGCAAGGGGCTGGCACTCTGAGCAGCCTAAGAATCATGGCTTTTCTGTCTCCAAGAATTTGTTGGTGTTTCTTGTACCTGGTGTGAAGAAGTTCTCAAGGAGGAAACTCGTTAAGGGAAACCATTACTTCGATTCTGTTAGTGATGTCTTGAGCAAAGTTGCATCTGATCCAAGGCTTCTTGAGCTTGGTGCTGAAGCAGCTAGAGGTAGTGGTGACAAAGAAGAATATGGATGGGAAACATTGGACCACGATGGTCTGTCCAATCGGCAACGACATTGTTATCTTCGACCACGACTTTCAAATTGTAATTCAGATCTAATGAAGTTTACAGTTGTGGATACCAGCTTGGTTCATGGAGAAGGACAATGCAAGGTAAGAGAACTAAGAAATTTACCAGTTGACACTACTAATAGTTCCACATCCCCAAGTCCTTCAAGAGAAACTGATAGGGATACCTCTGATGAGCCAACAGATGAGCCAGATTCTGCTGATAGATTGTCAAATGATCAAAGGGATACTAATATTTCCAATCAAACATGTATATCTGATAAGGTAATACAGTCT
Source organism: Nelumbo lutea (assembly GCF_056320005.1). NCBI lineage: Eukaryota > Viridiplantae > Streptophyta > Magnoliopsida > Proteales > Nelumbonaceae > Nelumbo > Nelumbo lutea. The sequence goes on from NC_142686.1 coordinate 107,474,151, forward strand.
GAATTATCAGATTGTGCAGTTGGTCTTGCAATGCAAGAGACACTAAAAGCTAAAACAGATCCTGTTAACGTCCCGATGAACAATCACAAAGATCCATCTGCCCATACATCTAATGACAAGAATCAGAGGAAGTGTCAAATCGGCAGGAAAACAAAATCTGGCCAATCCAACTATTTAGCTCCCATAACAAAACGGCGAAGGTTAACTGCTTGTAATCACAACACAAACAATTACTCTATTGGTCCAGGACAAAAACAAGATGAGCCTCACCGTCAGTTAGACTCACCAGATGCAAGTGAAAACATGGTTTCTCAAGTGGGCATGTCTTTAGATAAGGCTTCATCCACTGGTTCTTCAGCTAAAGAGAGCCCGATTGAGCACAATGAAGGCATTGTTAGCCAGAACTTTTTTGGCACAGAGCTTCCTCATGAGAAACCTCAAACCCGTGCTTTGATTGACCTGAACCTACCTCATGTCCCACTAGATTTTGAAACTGATGAATCCTTCATGGAGGTGGTAGACAGCCAAGATGACCCAAGTGCAAAGGGGTCATCCATCCCATCTGAAAGACAGCACACAGAGGAGTCTGAGGCTTTAAGACTTAAAAGTGTTGCTATAGCAGAAGAGCAACCTATTGCAAATGCTAGGAGGCACAGCACAAGAAACCGGCCATTGACTACTCGAGCATTGGAAGCTTTTGCTTGTGGTTTCTTTAACACTAAGCGGAGGAGGAGAGGACCAGAGGTTCTGTCCCATGACAACTCAATATCAAGACCTTCCCGGCGGGCCCGTGGCAAGGTTGGAGTTTCTACTAGAATTGTGGATTCTAAGGTAGAAGAGGGGGTGGTGGATGGTGAGTCTAGTACAAGCAGCAAGATGATGGATTTGGAAGTGCTTAATGAGTTATTAGGGGTCCGTAATCCTGCCTATCATCCTGAAGTTATGATGTGTAAAGATAACATGTCTGGTTAGGTGGTGATTTTCTTATCTGAGTTGAGGATTGGGAAGTGGTCCCAGTGGTTGAATTACCTATAATCATGATGCCACTAGTTCTACCAGTATTCTCGGGAGCATCACTGTTTTTTGTGTGCTCCCATTGACTCGAATAGTTACCAAGAGTATAGGAACCTTTACATTTCTAGCTGGCTGTCATGCTTGGTTTGGCCACAAAAATGTTGCAAAGAGTCATGGTATAGTGGTGCTTGAGAACAGGTTTTGCACAATTGATATAGCAGCATGGAAGTTCTGAAATGAGTAAGAAGAGATGAGAGATTTCAGTTGGAGTCGCAATGCTCCAGAAAGAACATTTGACAGATATGATACTTCTTAAAATCAACTTGCAGTCTGTTAAGGGGGATTGAAGAAAAGTTGCTGCATGTGAAATGAGGAATATCAAATTTTGATTCATTTGGTTCTGATTGCAAATCTGCAGCTGGTTGGCCCCATTATACAAATTGGTTTACATAATCATCCATTCCTGCAATGTTGTAACTTGTAAGGAGTTATAATTTCTCCCTTCTAAATGCTTCCATGTGGTATATATCATTTTTTTTTTCTGGGGGTTCTTTTTTTCCCTATTCTTTACCACTACAAAGGATTCAAGAATTGGACATGATGGTATCATTTTGGCCCTGTTTTATGTGTAACAATGACAATTGAACAAAAGACCATCAGGTTTCTTTAACGAGCCAGGAGTCCTGCTGCAAAGTCTTTTGTCCTTTCTAAAAGGCTTTAGTAAATGGTTCACACATTGATAAGCTTTGTTGGCAGGTCTTGCTTTATTTTCTTTCCTCATGGCTTTTCTTGTTGATGAAAATGCTATGATCTTAGGGTTTTTTCATAGGTGAGCATACTCATCAAGGTCATTATCTTTATTTTATATCCTGCTCATCTTCTCCTAATGTATTGTCAAATAGGAGAAAATCTGAATACCAATCTTGTGCGAGTTTATATTATTATTGGGATGGGTTGGTTTCTTTTGTCCTTTTTCTACAGGCCATGAAGGAAGAGAAATATCGGCCTACTAGAAAACGAGTTCGGATATGCTCCTCACTCCAACCTCACAATGCATCCCAGCTGTATATCGGGAACATCTCCTATACTTTATATTGTTATTCAGGGAGATGTCCCAATACACGGGATGGGGCTGAGTTTGGTGTGAGGTGTGTGCTCTGTGAGGAGCATACCCCGATTCCTAGAAAACAAATCCACTGATGTGTTTACTTCTGAATCTGATTCAGAGGGGTTGGTTTAAGGCCGGTTTATCCCTTAAACCACTGTTTGACCCGAAATACCTCCTGTACGGGTGTATTGGGAAACCCCCAATACGATATGTATTGGCAAATCTGATACTCTGAAATTGTAGACCACTTTAATCGGCTTCTTTTGAGATCATTAGACATCTGTTATTAAACCAAATGGTTTTGATTTATTTTTGAAATCAGCAACAAGGACAATTCACGTTATAGAACATTCCCTTATTTTACCCAGACTGGAGGCTCAAATATTATAAAAGTAGAGAGAGAGAGAGAGAGAGGAGCTTCTCCCCCTTGTCCTTCGTGGTGCAAGCTGAATAGCATAAACATTGATTTATTCAAACAACCCAGCCATACAAGACTCCGCAGCCTCCATGCAAGGCAGCAATTACGCAGCTTTGGAACCGCACGTCGGTCTTTTAAGTCCTGAACGATCTTAGAACAAGTATTTGGAATGGAATCGCTTTCAAATCAAAAGCCCGGTGCTCTTCTGATACTTGATAGTTTCCTTCAGAGCCACCCTCCCAAGACCAAGCATGTGCAATTTCTTCACTCCGCCAGTTGGCGGAGTTGACTTTCCGGCAGCCTTAGTTGCTATATAGGAATTAGAGCTTTCTTCAAATGATTGAGAGAACCAAAGAGAGAAAAGAATTGGAAGCAAAAGCTAGATATAATTAATGAGTCTAATGTAAAGCTGTAGTGTTCGATGTAGAAATCCTATAGATAAAGACTAAATAGCTAGATATAGGAGGTGTTTCACTTGGGAAATCTGGACGGGCGCAAACTCTCAAGTTTTATTGTCTATTTCTGTTTATTCCCATTTCATGACACATAGCCACCATGTGGGAGAAAAAAACGCTTTTACTAAGCATGAATGACGATCTCTGGAAAAGTGATTTTCATAGAAATCGAGATAAAGAATTGCAAAACGCCTACATGACGGTTTCTCTAGAGAAAACAGCTCGATACCAAACACCATCCTAATGATTCTGACGAAAGAATATGAAAACTACTTCTTGGTTAAAGAATCTCTTTGAGACCATTCCATTAATGGTGTTTCGACCTTTTGGAACAACCATTTAGGAGTCATCTGTATTGTCATGTTCAAATGCTTTGCATGATTTGGGTGATTTGTTGTAATGTGGTTGGCTAACGCAACTCACATTGTAAGTTTGTATTTGTATAAGATCCTGTCATATATTACACATCTTGTTTCTAGCATATCCACCAATGTTTTCAAACCGCCATTGATCCAGCCAGTTAGACCGTTTGGCCTGGTAACCGTCAAGGCAATCGATTTTGTTTTCCCTCAGACCCAGTCCCTGGTCTAAAACCGTTGAATTAATCAGCGACTTGTTGACTCGTGTGATCAAACCATTGATCCACTCAACGGTTTTGACTGTTATTTATTTATTTATTTATTGAAATAGATTCAAATCAGATAGTCAAACCGTCAACTCAAAAACCAATGGCCAAAATGGTTTCAGTTTCGGGTTGGTTTTTTAAACCTTGATACCCACAGTCCTTTTTTAACATGTGAATCTAGACATAACAGAACAGCTCAGAGCCTTTAGCTCTGGTAGGTGACTAGCTTATTTCCCGGATTTCACGTTAAGTGGATGGTCCGTTAGATGAAGGACAATACAGTATTCCGTTAGACCTTTTCTTTTCAATAAACTTAAATATTATAATTTCTTTTTAATTTCCCTTCTTTTACTAGGTAAACTAGTTGGAGAGCCCATTCATAAGTAACAAAAACTTACAAATTAAAAAAGAAAAAAAAAAAAAAAACAGAGGGAGAGCCACATAATTATCTCTAAACGCGTTAATGGAAATGGGTTGGACCATTTGAGAAATTAAGCATAAATTGATACCAATTCCTCAGAATTGAACAAATTCAACTCCATTGACAACCACTTACGAATACTTTTTCAGCCTACACCTCTTATCTCAAGTTTTGGATCGAACTAATCCATTAACACAAATAGTTCAAAGGCGAAAATTGAGTTATTTGAATCATGGAGGTTTGACGGGTGAACTGCTAGTTTTCGGATAGAGAAATCCATCCTAGTCACCATGGATGTATTTGTCCTATTGATACATCTAAAGGAATCAATATTAAACTTATCGGAGAAGTACACTGCAGCCCACTGCAGAATTCTGAAATTACAGCCCCTCATAGTCTATTAGTAGCCCCCACCTCCTTATAAATCACATCTTGCCCATAGATTTGATATCAATTCATGGTCGAGATTCATCCCACCTGTACAATGGGACTAAGAATTCTGAGGTAGACTGAATAGTTATTCTCCCTAGACTTATTGGATCTTTAACAATTCATGCTGCCAATACATCTTGTGGGATAGCCCAAGCTATAATTGGGTCTCGAATCATGGCTTAATAATATCAAAATCTAGCTGAGCAAGACATTACAGCAGCGGATTGGGGGCTCGGATCTGCCACCCACGAGCTGTTGCTGCATTTCTACCCAAAAGATATTACAGCGGCATAATACGAATATCTCTCTTGTCATTCTTGAAAAGATGTTTCAAATACACGATTGTCATGTTCTTTGTAGTATGTGAGTAGCAGATTCCGAGTGACTAAGAGGATGAATGGAACTCTGGCTGTGGATCCTCAAAGGCATGGGTCTACAGCTTTGGCCCATGTGAACTCTAGTTGCGTGAATTCTAAGAACTAAAATAATGGATAACCATCATTGAGGGCTCAGGTATGGGCCCCCATGCCAGAGAAGATTGCTTAAGTGATGATCTGGAGCCATGGATTGGACGCTTTAGAAAGGCCCATACGCAAAGAAAGACTTGTCTATGATTTCAACACTGCTTGGCCTAAAGCCCATGACCAGTATCGGGTCCCACATGCACTGGCTAATGAGGACACAGTAGATGACGACATTGTGGTGATTCCAAGAGTGATGATCACTTGATATCTACATCCTCAATTCCTCATGGTGATCATGATTGATGGTTCAACACTTGATCTCACTGTAAGTTTCTGAAAGATTCAATACGTCGTTAGTTTTATTTTTTAGGGAAAATTGCACGCTGAATTTTGGGGGTAATGTCAAGTTATATCTGAACTTCCAATTGTGTCATTGTAGTGCTTAAATTTTCAAAAAGCGTTAAATTGGTCCCTGCTGTTAATCAACCATCAGTTATCTGTTGAAAATGTCAAAACTACTATTCAAAAGGAGATACTGTTCATTGTCTTTTACCTTGAGACTGAACTGGTTGAGGTGTTTGAGATTCTAGACTAATGAAGTCATTGTTTTCTACCTTTAGATCTGAAACACATTCGTCTAGTTATTTCTTTGCTTTTAGTTGTTGTTTCTCTCTATCATATTTCATGTTTTTTTCTCTCTTTTTCTTTGAAAATAACCGGTTCAGTCTCAAGGTAAAAGACAATAAACAATGTCTTCTTTTGAATGATAGTTTTGATATTTTCAACAGATAACTGACGGTTGATTAATGACAGGAACCAACTTGATACTTTTTAAAAGTTTAGGTACTATAGTGTCAAGTTTGAAAGTCCGGGTACTAACCTGACACTATCCCAAAGTTAAGTGTACTAAAGTGAAAATTTCCCTATTTTTTAACAATCCATAAATACAAGATCAGAAATTAATTTCTTACTTCTAGATTGACTTGTTTATTTCCATGATGAAAAGAGATCTAAGGGTCCATTTGGTTTGTGGGAATAGGGCCTGGAATTGGAATTGGATTGACCCATTTCAATTCCATTCATTTGATTGGGCAGAATTGAAATTCCATTCCCATTCTAGGTGAAATTGAACTTTCTCTTTTGAAAGAATAGCCATTCCTGGTTCCTGCCCATCCCCTGGAAATGATAATTCCATTCCAGTCGGTTTAAACAAAAAAAAAAAAGTAACTAAAAACCTCCCAAACCCCATTTCAGGTAGGGGAATATGCCATTCCGATTTTGATTCTAGGAGATTTTAATTCGAACCATGAACCAAACAGACCCTGGGTGTCCATTGGACTGATATGTGAATGATTTTTCAGATATTATTTATTTATTTACTATTTATATAGATGCACAAGTATTAGGAATGGGGCCATTTGGTTGTGGGATAAGAGGCTGTCACCTTTTATTTCAATCGTCTGTATTATTAATTTCCCTGTAAGTGAGACTCTATGAGATCATCACATTGTTATTTGATAATACAAAGAAATGAATTAAATAAATGTAAATTATTTTATTTATATTCAAAGAGCAATCAGAGTTGGCAAATCTGAACTGGAAGTGATGGAAACTGGAGCTTATAGAGAAGGCCTCAGCAAGATGGTTCATGACCTTGGGTTTTTCAATAATTTTATTGAGAGAGATGCACAGATGGTCACTCTCCTATTGGATATTTGGATCACCATTTAGAGATCCCTTTAAGCTCAATTTGGAAAGAATACAAATACAAATGTGTAGAATGTAAAACCTTGAATTTTATTTTATTTTGTATGTATTTGTACTAGGGGTGAGCAAATGGATAGGTTTTACTCAAAATTGAAATAAAACCAGCTTTGAACCAACCCTACTTGATTTGTTACAGGGTAGGGTTTGGTTCTAAATTCTTGAAACCAACCCTCATTCAGGCCAATTCCGGGGCCTAGAGGCTTACTCTATCCAAATTGACCCAATGAACCAGCCTTGGTTGGCCTTGGTGGAACCGACTTTGGTGGAACTTGCCTTGGGACTGAGCTTGTCTTGAAATAAACCGCAAAATACTTTTTGGGATGTGAAGATTTGAACCCAAACACTCATGGTTACAAAACGCATTGTCTCATTTAACCATTGAATTACTTTAAGTGATTCGATCATTTGTTTTCATATTAACATTTGAATGTGTATAATAAGTAATGCAAAAGATAGTATTAGCAAAATTTAAATTTAAATTATATGTTTTGAACCATATAATGATAGTCTACATATTAAATTACTCAGTTTAATCAATAAAGATAATATAAGTTTTAAACTATATATATCATATTTATTGAAAATCAAGTTTTTAAAGAACATGTTTTTTTCTCAATGGGGAGAATAAATAAATAATAAGTTCCAAAATAACTGTCCTTCACAAGGTAGGTTCTGAGTCCAAAAACCTAAAACCAACCCTGTAGAATAGGTTCCAGATTATGCCATAAAACCGAACTGAACGACTCATACTCACCCTTAATTTACACTATACATTTTTGTATTTATAAATTGAGCCTTAGCAATTAAGTTCCATCATCGTCGATTAGAGGAATCTTTTGCATGGTTTTTAGCAAATCAAAGTCTCCAACATTCCTTGGTAGATTTGTTTTGTAATGTAACTAGATCTATCATTCGATCTTATATTCCTGATTTTCTCATGCCTTTGCTTTTGGATGATTTGATGCAATATATTAACCAAAGGACTTTTCTTTTCTCTAAAAAGTGCGAAAACAGCCCCTGAATATTCTCTCTCTCTCACCTAAATTATTTTGGAGTATGAAGTCTTTATAACAATAGTTTCCGTGACCCTAGTCTACATGGCTAGTCCTATGACTTTCCACATTCAAATTTGATCATGCATGCTGTTCTTGCACAGCTATCACAATTATCTACACAAATAAATAAATAAACCACCAACCTTTTATTTCAAATTCCTCTTGATGATTTTTCATCCACTTGAATTATATAATTAAAAAATTGGCATAAAATAGAACTGTGCTTTAAGTAGTCTTTTCTTTCTTTCTTTTTTCAATTCTCCCCCTTGGGCTGCGTTTGGTTACAATGCAATTTTATTTTCCACTGTGATATAAATGCATGAGTGTACAAACAAAAAAGAATGCAAATCCTGATTTAATTTTGTTCTAGGCTTTACTTTATTCTACTTCAGGTCTTATTTTACTTCATTTGTATTACAATCAAACAAAAATAAATTAGAAATTTACACCCAAAAAAATTGTACCGTTGACTGCATTTGTTTGTCATACAAATGTTGAATCGCGGTATTTATGTACCTCGGTTCAGGCTTGTGAGCGTTTTGTTTGCCATACAAAAGTGAATCAATTAGTCTGCATTTGGAAATGATGCAAATAGAGTGTAAATCCCAATTCAGGTAAATTTTCACTCTGATTCACTTTTGTCTATCTTTGGCAACATTACATTTATGTATTGAAAAATGACAGAAAACACATTATTGATGATAAGATGTAAAAGCATATCAATAAAAAAGAAGTAAATTTTCATTCAAGTGGGCTTTTGATAAAAGAGGCTTATGCTTTATTAGAATTCGTATTTGCAACCACTACAACTAAAAGTATGTTTGGTAAAAAGATAAATTTGTTGGTGCAAAATTAACCCAAATTTACAATTTATATAAACCGTTTTATAGTCTACATATTTGCATTCACACTTATTTGCATCCTTTCTAAATACAGCCTGAAGAGGGAACACATGTTTTTTCTAATAAATTTAGTATGTGAAAAGAGTGCACTATTGTATCCGTTTGATGGATATAAATTTGTACTCTTTGGATCTCCATGTAAATAGGCTTACTTATTTCGTTGATCGAAAAAAACCACTGTATGTACAGATGAGCATAGGTAGTTGAAGCATTAAACGTTTACTTCTATGCAATCTACCAAATACCAGCAAATTTGTATCCATTTAATACAAACAAGAAGAGAACGGAATGGATTTACAACTGTGAACCCATTTTACATTCATGAAATAAAGAGAGGGTATTTATATACAATACATATTTGTGTTTGTAGTGCACCAAATACAGCCATCATAATTTTGCACCAGTGCAAATAAACTTACACCGCAACCAAACACAGCTTTAATTATCTAATCAAACATCATTTTCACAAAACACACAGAATATACATGTCAATAGGAAGGAATGCAATCGATGGCCGTCTACATAATTTGAAAGTATATCCAGGGGGCTCCATTTGCAACAATAAAACCTGAAGCCTGACGACAAAACTAAGATCAAAATTCCGTTTTGGGCGTCGTTTTCTTCTACTTTTATTTTATTACAGGGATCAAGCAAAGGGGGGCGTCGTTACTCCTCTTGCTTCTCAATTATATCGACATTCATCGCTAGAAATCAGATGGTTGCTTCATTTGTCGTGATCCAAAGCTCATTTTCGAGTAGAATTTTAGTGGAAATATAAAAACGCAATACCGACCAGCATTTTAGAGGTTAGCATGTTTGACTTTTCAACATAACTTTTTTTTTTTCTCCTTGTTGTATATTAAAAAGCTTATAGAATCTTGAAGCTAACACACAATCAAGATTCTTTTTTTATTTATTAATATTTATTTCTCATTTGGAAACAGTTTCTCTAATGTGAAAGGGGTAAGGCCACTTCAGATCTATTATCCACTACTTGGTCTCACATCTTTATTCATTGGACATAACAGTTGTACATTGGGAATATCTCCTTTTTCATTCATCACACGGCAGTGGTATTTGGTGGATATAGATGTGGGAACAAATAGTGGATAGCAGATCCGAAGGCCCATGTATTATGGGTGTAATTTGGTTGGGATTTTGTCAAAATTTGAATGAATTCAATCCCAAACCCGAGCCTAAAGTAATATAAAATATTTACTTGCTTTAAATAAAAGTTGCATTCTTATCATGTATTAGGAATATTTAATGACAAAGGAGATATTCACAGCGTGCAGTTTTAATGTTTGATGGGCAAACATGTGGCAACAGCTTGTGGGTAGCAGATCCGAACCAAGGTAAGGCTGCATAGATATGTCCTTTCCCATATCACTGGGCAATCGTAATATATATTTCACATGTCTTACCAATGGTGTTATTGGGTCACATCGGCGTGCAGGCTAGGACACACCTTGTTACCGACTTGATTAATAAATACCCAAAACGAATTCTGACTCAGACCCTATAGTTGTATGGTATGCAGGCTAAGGACACACCTTATTACCAACTTGATTAATAAATGCCCGAAACGGGTTCTGACTCAGACCCTATAGTTGTATGGTATGTACTTATTAATCATGAGTCATTGGGTTCAAATTCTTTACATATTAAAAGTATTTTGGAATTTATTTTTGAGGCTTTTACTATTCAGTTTATCCTTGGAATTTCTATCTTCACCCTACAAGTGGGATAGGTGCCAGTTCGGAATTGATGCCAATTCATAGGCCGGGGTATGAGTGTTATAGGTAGAACTGTTTATAATTTTGAATTGTTGTAGGTTTATAGTTCAAATCAGAATTTTGAGGTGAAGTGCAATTTAAAAATCCCTTTATTTTAAGGCATCTCCAGTTTCAAGGTTGATTCTACCAAATTCAACAAAGATCTATTCCACCTAGGCCAAACAAAGTTCATTCAAATAGGGTAAACCCCCAAACCCAGAAACCAGATTAAGTTAAGATTGATTCCAAGAATTTGAAATAGGACCCTATTCGGTAATAGATTGGGTGGAATTGATTCAAGGCTGATTCCATTTGGTTCCGAATAGAACAGATTCATATGCTCATCCCAAGTAATAACAGACCTAGAAACAAATGAGATTATGAGGTCTAACCCAATTATTATTGACTACTATACTTTTAACATCCAATTTGATAATATCATAATAAACCTTGCATTTGGAGACACAATAAGATGTAATATTACAAGTTTAAAATTGAAGCAAATAAAACCATCCCAACTTTATTATTATCGTGACATATAGTGGTGACTCAGACCATGATTTTTAAAATCGACCCAGTGACCGAACCAGTCAGGGGTCCAGTTATTGGGTCGAACGGTCCGATTGTTTGACTGAACACTCAACCCGTTTTAATAAAAAATAAAAAATGCAAAAAAATAAAAAATGGTCAAAACTATCTGAATGATTAACTGCCCGATTCAGCAGTTCGTTGACCAAAATCAACGATTTTGAGAGGAAATCCGATTTTGGGGGAAAATGGAACCGCTCACCTGATCGGTTCCCAGTTTTTCTGATCCAGTTCAATTTTGAAAACCATGACCCAAACCCAATATAAGTTGGATCAGCTTGGTTTGGTTCTGTTAAGTTTGTCCAACCCTTTGGTATCCGTCTTAACCTCGTTTTGTATTAGTAGGGTTATCAATAGTTTGGGTCAACCCGATTGACCCATACTTATCGAACCCTAGGTGATTTTAGGCCATGTAACATGCATGGCTGCCCACATGGTAGCTAGGCATATTCTTATTATCAATTCTTTCACAATGACCTCCAACAGTTTGTTCAATAAACAATATCACATATGCACCACTTCTCTCTCTCTTTCTTTTCTGTACGTATTGAAAATAACAAAAAGTGGACATCAATTTTTGTGCATATCAACCGTTTGTAAAAATTATTTTTTCAAGCTTTCATAAACCGTCAGACGTTACGGAACCAAAAGCATACTCGTATATGCTAATGTAACTGAAATTAAGTTGATGAATGAATTTGTGCAAGGGCGTTTCAAAAAAAAGAACATTTAATCGCCTGAGTCAGATTTGGACATATGCTTAACTGTAATTGAACTGAATTGAATGTGAAAATAAGACCCATTTATTAATTGGATCGAATCCTTATATTGCTTAATCTAATCCTCTAAGATCCAATTCGATCCGATAGGTACTCTGTACTTTGAGCCTCAACTTTTAAGTGTGACAATCAAACACCCTGAATTCAGCATTTCATAGTTATCTACAGCACGTGATGTCATGTACATCTTGAAACATTTTCAGGAAGAGTTCTTTGAAATTCTACCAAATGATCTTGTATTAGAATCTGGTCATTCTCTTAAACTAAAAGCAAATTCAATATCAAGACAAAGATGGATTTGAGCCGAGCCGAATATTATCAGGCTCGATTCAGCTCGAGATTGTTCTACAAGGCTCGAGTTCAAGTTCGATTTAAGCTAGAATTTTGAGTTCGAGCTCAGATAGGTTTTTGATTTTGAGAAAAAATATTTTATAAAAATAAAAAATTATATATAAAAATATTTTTATTTGATATTTAAAAAATTAAGAATTATAATAACTTTATTATATTATAATATATATATATTAAATATCAAATATATTCAAGCTGGCTCGCAAGCCTCATGAGCTGAGTTCTAGTAGACTCAAGTTCGGCTCGTTTAATAATCAAGCTAGTGAATTGGGCTTGAGCTCGAGCTCTAGCTTGGTTGAAACCGTGCCGAGAGGAGCTCAAGCAGCTCATGAAAAGCTCGGCTCATTACCACCCTTAATCAAGACTGGATAAAAGGAATTTAAAAATGGGAAGTTCATCATAATGTTACTACCACCAACGTTCTAAATATCGATATACTTTATATGCCGGTAGAGGCGTATCGGGCAATATCAATACTTTTTCTTTTTAACTTTTTCTTTCAAATCTGGTTTAGGGGGCCGATTTAAGGTTCCTCCACCCCTGAACCGGTCAAAACCCGATACACTCTCTGTAAAGGTGTATCAGGGTGCTCCCGATACAATACGCATTGACTTATCGGATGATACGTGTCGATCTTTTGAACTTTGACTACCACTAAAGTAAATGATACTTCTCTCTTTCTCTCTCACCCCTCGTAACATTTTTATGATGTCTCCCATGATCCCATAAGCACAATTAATAGTATGATCAGTTCTGGATTTATCACTTAGATGGAACTAAATCAGGGTAATTTTTTTTTATCAGGTTGGGCAGCACCAGTCCAAGGCTAACCTATTGATCAGTTTTGGTTGGATATGTCTTAGGCTCTTAGCTAGGGATGTAAATGGATCGAAGGGTACATTTGAATCTGATTCAATACAAAATCCATATGATCGAAGGGTACATTCAATCCGATCCAAAGCTCTAATAGAGCTACAATCTCAGAAATTTTGAGAGGACACTAAATATGAGAACAGAATTGGAATCTATTTCTTAAAAGGACGTGTCTCACATCGACCTTACAATCTATATTAAGAATATTTTTCTGTAAATAATAAATACAAATATGAGAGATGTTCCGAATATACGACCACAAGATGCTCTGAAGTGGATGTTGAGGAGCAGATCAGGACTAGTGAAAATAAACTTACCAATAGCATAATAAAAATATAAAAAACAGAGAAAATTGTCGACACTAGGGACCCATCTTGACTGGGTCTTGTTTTTCTGACGTAACCTTGGGTCGCATCGGAAACACGTTTTATCATAGAATAGCTCTAGAGATTACATCATGATCAACCAAAAAAAAAAAAAAAGCAAATATGAAGACGGCAAAGAAATCAGAGCCCTTGGATCATTGAGATTCGGTGTAACCTGCACCGACCAAACAACGACGGCATTATCTACCGAACGTAATCTTCTTCTAAAATTTTAATTATTCCACATAATTCTTACTAACCATGATTTGATCATTCATTCAAAAGAAGGGTTTTATAATTGATGGATCGGTGTCTTAATATGATTTTGGGAGCTAAAAGGCTATAAACAATTGCTAGAAGGCATAGAATTGGAAAGTAGCATAATAAATTAATATGATTTAACAAGATTGTCGTTGAAATTATGTATTTTCTTAGCTAAGAAAATTAAATAATGTTTCTAATTGAAAGTGAAAGATTTTTAGATTAGATTCGCGTTTTTGTGTGTATGTACTTGTATTTATTCATTCTATACCTCAATCTAATTAGAAATATCATATAAGACTCCTTTTATTTTAATATGGTTTTGGGAGCTAAAAGTTTATATACATGTATTAGAAGGTTGAACCTGATGTCTTTTCAAACTAAGAAAATTAAATAATGATTCTAATGGATAGCGAAAGATTTTAGGGAGAATGACAGTTCAACCAAGGGTCAGAATTTTTAGGTCCAAATTACAGTTGGAGTAGGTGCCAGTTTGGAATTGATGTTAATTTATGGCGGACATTAATATATAGAATAGGGTTTTTGATATTTTGAATATTTATAAATTTGCAGTGGAATTCATAAATCTGCATTGAATCTATCCACACTTTTCCCAAGATTTTATAAGTGTAGATTAGACTCGTGTGTAATTTGCATTTTATACCTCAATCCGATTAGGAATGTCATAGGGATCCTTCTACTTCAATTTTGTTTAACAAAGATAATACAATAATATAATTTGACAATATTGTCTATGAAATGATATTTTTAATAAAAATAAATAAATAATGATTCTAAATGAAAGTAAAAGATATCCTAGCAGTTGGTCCAATTATGATGGAGGCCCATCTCACTCCTAGGGGCGGCAGTTCCTACGATAAGGCCAAGAGTCCAAGATAATTCAAGAATTCAAGAATTATCAAAATTCAAGAATTCAAGATCCATCAAGAATCCAAAGAATTCAAGACTCATAAAGAATTCAAGAATTCAAAGAATCCAAGACTCATCAAGAATTCAAGAATTCTAGATAATCCAAGATTCATGCATGGATAAGATCAAGGGAGATCGGACGGGGGAGATCAAGTCAAGAAGAGTTCGATCCTATCTACAAGTTTGAGATGTTTAGATCAAATCTAATTTCTTTTCTTAGTTCTTTTATAATTTCTCAATGTATTATAAATACTGTTATTTCCCAGAATTATTAATCAATTCCATACTTCAGATTTTCAGAATTTCTTCAAGTTCTCTTCTTCCTATTTTCGCTACCTTTTTCTCTCTCCTAGAGAAATCGGTGTTTTTCACTAGGTGCTAGCGGACGCCCGGTGCTTGCATAGTCAGCTCCGGTTCTCATTGCTTCCACGCTGCATCAGGTGGTATCAGAGCAAGAAATTCGCCCAGTCATGTCCAACACAGACGGTAGCAGTCGCAACCCACCCCGTGACGGAGATCAGGGGTTCCCAACTGTTTGGAGAGCAATCGAAGAGCAGCGTACAGCCACACGTAACATCGAACAACAGTTGGCAGAGGTGACTGAACAATTGCAAACCTTGTTACGGGAGGTTGTCCCACGAATCTGGGAAAATCCACAGCAGATCGCAGGAGACGACCACGACAGACCATCCGTCGCTACTGCGTCCCAACGTCTAGTTCTTGACGACGACAGTGATGATGATTTCGAATTTGGTGGTGCTCCAATTCTTCCCGGCAACGACAGAAACGATAGAATTTGGCACAATCAAGGTAATTTCAACCCCCGTAGGAATAATGATGAATTTAAACTCAATGTAGATATTCCTACTTTTAGTGGAGATCTTGGTATAGAGGGACTTCTGGATTGGATCATAGAAGTCGATAGGTTCTTTGATTACATGGAAATACCAGAGGAACGAAGGGTAAAATTAGTAGCTTTCCGATTAAAGGGAGGCGCATCTGTTTGGTGGGAACGAATGAGAGAGACCCGGATGAGAGAAGGAAGGGGTCCTGTTCGAACCTGGAGACGCATGAAACAATTAATCAGAGGTAGATTTTTACCTCCTGACTATGAACAATATATGTTTGAATCTTATCAGAGGTGTGTGCAGGGTTCTCGTAGTGTTAATGAATATACATCTGAATTTTTGAGATTAGCTGAAAGAAATCAATTACCTGAAAGTGATAACCAGCAGGCAGCCCGTTATCTAAACGGTTTAAGACTGTCTATCAGAGATAAAATTGGTGTACAGATGGTTCTTAGTGTGCAGGAAGCAAGGAACCTAGCCTTGAAAGCAGAATTAATGTTCCAGGACAAGGCACGCAGTGATAATTATCGCCGGTACAGCGGGAGCGACAACAGACCGGCAACTGTCGACAAGTACAAGTAACGCCGGTAAGGCTACTACAGGAGGACATACTCGAGGTAATCCTTCCAACCCTCCTAAACCCAGTAACCCTTATGCAAGGCCTGCTCCTATTAAATGTTTTAAATGTAATGAGGTTGGACATAGATCCAGTGACTGTCCCAGGAGGAAGGCAGTTAATATGGTAGAAAGGGAAGATGAAGAAGATATTGAGGAAGAGGTATATTGTGGACCTGATGGGGAGGATGAAGAGGGTCCATATGAACATGAGGAGTATACTTGTGTGGTAAGAAAATTAATGTTGTCCCAGAAAAGTAAGGATACTTCTCAACGACACAGATTATTTCGTACCAGATGTACTATCAAGGGAAAATTATTTAATTTAATTATTGACAGTGGTAGTCAAGAAAATATTATTTGCAGGGATGTCATCCAACAATTACAGCTGATTCCTGAAAAACATCCCAGCCCATACACAATTGGGTGGATCAAGGAAGGAGGCGGCGTACGAGTGGAAGAACGCTGCAAGGTACATTTTTCAATTGGTAAGTACCATGATAAAGCATATTGTGATATTGTAGATATGGATGCTTGCCATATTTTGTTAGGGAGGCCTTGGCAATTTGATACAGATGCAAAGCACATGGGTAGGAAGAATACCTACCAACTTGAAAAAGAAGGTACACGCTATACTTTGTTACCCATTGCAGAAAAAAATGTTACAAATACTCCAAAGGCACATGAGAAAAATTTCCTTACCATCACCCATCATCATGCTGAATTTGTTAAAGAATGTAAGGATATTCATGAGATACATTTGTTAGTAGTAAAAGGAGAAGATGTTAATGATGAAAATACAATTCCAGCTGAAATATAGGAACTACTGGATGAATTTAATGATGTAGTTCCAGAGGAGTTACCAAATGAACTCCCTCCCATGAGAAATATACAGCACCATATTGATTTTGTTCCAGGTGCTAGTCTACCTAACCTCCCACATTACAGGATGAATCCCAAGGAGAATGAAATTTTACGTGAAAAGGTAGAAGAATTATTGAAAAAGGGACACATTCAAATCAACATGAGTCCTTGTGCAGTACCTACCTTATTAACACCTAAGAAGGATGGCAGTTGGAGAATGTGTGTCGACAGCAGGGCCATTAACAAGATCACCATTGGGTACAAATTTCCCATTCCTCGGCTGGACGACATGCTGGATCAACTAAGCGGAGCTGTAGTTTTCTCAAAAATAGATCTTAGGAGTGGATATCATCAAATCAGGATCTGTCCCGGAGATGAATGGAAGACAACCTTCAAGACTAGAGATGGCTTGTTCGAGTGGTTGGTCATGCCCTTTGGACTAACCAACACACCCAACACTTTCATGAGGCTGATGAACCAGGTATTGCGCCCCTTCATTGGTAAATTTGTGGTAGTCTATTTTGATGATATTTTGATATACAACAAATCTATCACTGAGCATGTGGGACATATTAGGGAGGTCCTGAAAACAGAGGGAAAATAAATTATATGTCAATTTGAAGAAATGCATCTTTATGAATGATAATTTATTATTCCTGGGATTTATTATAAGCAAGGATGGTGTGAAAGTAGATGAGGAAAAGGTGAAAGCCATTAGGGAGTGGCCGACCCCATCCACTGTCACAGATGTCAGGCGATTTCATGGGTTGGCAACCTTCTATAGGCGTTTTATTAAGAATTTTAGTAGTATCATGGCTCCCATTACTGAATGTTTGAAAAAGGGGAAATTTCAATGGGGAGAAGAACAAGAGCAAAGTTTTGCTCTCATAATAGAAAAGTTATGTACTGCTCCTGTTCTTGCCTTACCTTATTTCAATAAATTATTTGAAGTTGAATGTGACGCCAGTGGAGTTGGCATAGGGGTTGTATTGTCTCAAGAGAAAAGACCCATTGCCTTCTTTAGTGAAAAATTATGTGAAATTAGGAGAAAGTGTTCTACTTATGACAAGGAGTTTTATGCTGTGATAAGAGCCTTGAAAACATGAGAACACTATCTAATTGCAAAAGAATTTGTTCTCTATACCGACCACCAGGCCCTAAAATATCTTAGTGGGCAAAAGCAATTAAGAAGTGATTTACATGCCAGATGGTCTGCGTTCCTAGACAAGTTCCCATATAAAATTGTGTATAAGACAAGGCAGCAAAATAAAGTGGCTGATGCACTTAGTAGGCGTGTAGCTCTCATCAAGACCCTCAGCGTTGAGATCGTGGGTTTTGAGTGCCTAAAAGACTTATATGCCCGAGATGAAGACTTCCAACAGGTATGGGAGAAATGTGTGAATAAGCAGCCAACGGAAG
This sequence comes from Nelumbo lutea, assembly GCF_056320005.1. Classification (NCBI taxonomy): domain Eukaryota; kingdom Viridiplantae; phylum Streptophyta; class Magnoliopsida; order Proteales; family Nelumbonaceae; genus Nelumbo; species Nelumbo lutea. Next base: position 107,492,480 of record NC_142686.1, read on the forward strand.
ACTTCTTTATTTATGACGGGTTCCTTATGAAAGGGGAACAACTGTGTATCCCTTGCACCTCCCTCCGCGAAAAGATCATCAGGGGTTTGCATGGGGGTGGACTAGCAGGACACTTGGGAAGGGACAAAACAATAGAAACTGTTAAGGGGCGATATTACTGACCGAAATTGAGAAGGGACGTCTCTACCATCGTAAGCAGGTGCTATGTTTGTCAGACAGCTAAGGGACAAACCCAGAACACAGGTCTCTACATGCCCCTACCCGTTCCTACTGCTATATGGGAAGACTTGTCCATGGATTTTGTTCTCGGCTTGCCAAAGACCCAGAGGAACATGGACTCCGTCTTCGTGGTGGTTGATAGGTTCTCAAAAATGGCTCACTTCCTCCGATGCAAGAAAACTGCAGATGCATCCGCAACAGCCAAATTATTTTTCAGGGAAATTGTTCGCATACATGGGGTACCCAAGACCATCACTTCAGATCGTGACACACGGTTCCTTAGTCACTTTTGGATGACCCTGTGGAGGTTGTTTGATTCATCACTTAATTTCAGTAGTACAGCCCATTCGCAGACAGATGGACAAACAGAAGTGGTAAATTGAACCTTAGGGAATTTAATTCGCGGCATTTGCCGGGAACGGCCGAAACAGTGGGATTTTGCCATAGCCCAGGCCGAGTTCGCCTATAACAATACAGTGCATAGTTCTATAGGCAGATCCCCATTCTCCATCGTGTACATGAAGGTCCCTAACCATGCACTGGATTTAGTGAAACTACCCAAGGTACGCAACGCCAGTATCTCAGCAGAACAGATGGCAGAACAAATCCGGTCCGTCCAAGACGCCGTGAAGTAGAAGCTAGAACAATCCAATGCCAAGTACAAGATGGCCGCAGACAAACACCGCCGACCTCAAGTGTTTGATGTAGGTGATGAGGTTATGGTCTTCTTAAGGAATGAAAGAATTTTCGTAGGTACCTACAACAAGTTGAAGCCTCGGAAGTATGGTCCATACAAGATCGTGAAGAAGATTAATGATAATGCCTATATAGTGGACCTACCAGATCATATGGGCATATCCAAGACCTTCAACGTTGCTGACCTTCACCGGTACCTGCCAGAGATAACACTTGCCTATCCTCGTCACGACTCGGGGTCAAGTTCTCTCCAAGTGGGGGAGAATGATGGAGGCCCATCCCAAGGCCCATCTCACTCCTAGGGGCGGCAGCTCCTAGGATAAGGCCAAGAGTCCAAGATAATTCAAGAATTCAAGAATTATCAAAATTCAAGAATTCAAGATCCATCAAGAATCCAAAGAATTCAAGACTCATCAAGAATTCAAGAATTCAAAGAATCCAAGACTCATCAAGAATTCAAGAATTCTAGATAATCCAAGATTCATGCATGGATAAGATCAAGGGAGATCGGACGGGGGAGATCAAGTCAAGAAGGGTTCGGTCCTATCTACAAGTTTGAGATGTTTAGATCAAATCTAATTTCTTTTCCTAGTTCTTTTATAATTTCTCAATGTATTATAAATACTGCTATTTCCCAGAATTATTAATCAATTCCATACTTTAGATTTTCAGAATTTCTTCAAATTCTCTTCTTCCTATTTTCACTACCTTTTTCTCTCTCCTAGAGAAATTAGTGTTTTTCGCTAGATGCTAGCGGAAGCCCGGTACTTGCATAGCCAGCTCCGGTTCCCCTTGCTTCCACGCTACGTCAAATTAAGAATGTCATAAAGTTCCTTTTATTTTAATTTTGTTTAATAATTAATATAGTTCAACAATAATACCGATGAAATGATAATGTTTAGGTAAAAAAGTAAATAATGATTTTAAGTTTCTAACCGAAGGCAAAAGATGTCTTGGCGGTAGATTAGACCCGTGCATAATTTACGCTTTATAACCCGGTCCGTTAGGAATATGTCATAGTGCTCCTCTTGTTTCAATATTTAACAAAGATTAGGTTCAGATCCTGATTAATAAATTAATATGGGTCAACAATATTGTCGATGAAATAATATTTTTCAGTTAAAAATATTAAATAATGATTCTAAACTAGATCAGACTCGTATTATTTACACCTCACATCATTTCATATTCTTCTTCTTCTTCTTCTTTTTTTCCTGATCGGGAGTAATATAAGACATCTATGGTTTTGTTTGGTATCATTGATGCTTTTAAAAAAACATTTGATGCTTATCAATACAGATTTTTGATAAAATAGGCCACCGCTTATATAAAAAAAAAATACAATTTTTAGTATTAAATGATAGTTCCATTGTCATTTCTTCATAAAATGCCAAATTTGATGTTTATATTATAAATGCCACACTAATCCAATGCATATATATTTTTTAGTGGAAATGATTATTTGATGTGATCTAATAAAATAATTTCTCAAAAGCCTATATCGATAAACCTCAAACATTTCTAGTAGAAATAGCAATAACACCAAACACAACCTATGCTAACACCAGTTTCTACATGTTTTTGTTTTTGAAACCATGGCTTTCGAATCATCATTGATCCAAATGATCGAAGCTTTCGGACCAAAAACTGTTCAGGCAACTGGGTCTGTTTCACCCTTGACCCAGTTTTAATTTTTCCAAAAACAGTTGATTTTGTCAACAGCCCACTAACCCAGCCAATTGAACCATCAACCTGTTCGATTCAAACAACTGTTTTTGGTCGCTTTTTGTTTCAATTATTTTTATTTTCCTAAAATTGGAATGGGCCATCCATTCAAACTGGCCGATCAAACCATTGACCTAAAAACCAGTGGCCAAAGTAGTTCTAGTTCCAGGTTGGTTTTTAAGGTGATGCTTTGCATCGATGATGATTTCCTAGAAATTGGCACCACATAGGATTCACATCAGGATTTGAAGAATCAGTGATTTTTTCTTGTTTGGTTGGTCGATTATGCCGATTTCTGGGAACCTAGCCAAAAATCGATTATTGAAATCAACCTTTTTCAAGGATCACCTTTTCTTGTGATTTCCTGATTTTTAACTAATTTCAATTTTTGAGGATGACATGGCATCCAATATGGCATTGAATAATAACTAATACAAAAATAATCGGCCCTTGAAAATCAGTACCAAATGGACTCAAAGCTGATTCCTCAAAAATAAGCTTACATGGCATAAATGTAAAGGTGTAAATATGTTGGGTTAGCACGACACGACTTGCATGAGGCTCATGCAAAGTACAGGTCGTGTTGTATCGGCCTGCAAGCCAAGTTGGGCCATGATTCCCTCCCTTGGGATACTTTGGGGGCGGGGAGGTCAGTCCAATATGACCCACGGCCCGAGCCTACATGGGCCCATGTCGTGCCATGGGCCAAGCCATGTTTTTTTTTTATTTTGAAAAATAATAAAAATATAAACACAAATTAAAAATTAGACAAAAAGTAAAAGTTCTTAAAATTTTATTTTATATGAATTTTAAATATATGCAATAATAAAAATAATATAATATAATAAAATTGAAAATAAGATTATATATGGGTTGTATCGGCTATGAGCGACACAGCCCACAATCCATCATGTCACGCTTTGGACGGCATAGCCCAATTTAAACATCTACGTAAATTATATCAAACAACAATTTTTTATGATTTTTCAAAAGTCACAGATTCTAAAAATTAATCGATAAGGAGAAATCAACATCGGATGCCAAACATCACCTAAAGCATTGTTTGAAACGTTGATGTTCTACTAACCAAGAATCATTGTGACATATACTTCAACACCGTTTGATTGATGGTACAATCTTGAAACAGCGCACATGTAACTATGTAAGGCGTAGCATAGTAGATGGCATGTGACATTTTTTTTTTCCACCGGACCGGTACGGTTCATTGATTCCCTCCTTCGTGAGTGTGAATATCGTAGTCAACAAATTTGTCGTGGGATCATCAAATCAAATGGCGCCATTATTGGCTCGATGGGGTTGATGTTCTGTTCTGATGACATGCCGTGAATTTGTAACGGGTCAGACTGATGGTTACTGTTGAAGATTACGACAAATCACATTAATACACTGACCCGCCAGATGAAATGGCTCCAACCGCTTAAAGGAAGTCCTTTTCGTTCTGTCTCTCTTGTTTGGAAAGGAACCGACCTCACTGTGTGTCGACCCGACCCGGATAGGTGTAACCAAAATACAATGATCTGCCCATTTTGGCTTCCCCGCTGGAATTTAGGCTGTGTTTGTTTGCAATGCAATTATGAATCGGATACAAATTTTGAATCGGGTTCAGTTTTGTATTCGCTTGTTTGTGACTATGAATTTTATTTCCATCTGATGTAAAATTTATCTATTATCACTTATTTTTATGTGATAGTAGTGTATTTTTTGTATCTTAGACTCAGCTTGGACTTTGGAAGGAGTACTGATGTAACCGTTTCTGGTCACATACCAATTTTTGTGATGTATTAATTTTTTTTTACTAAGTACCTCGTCATTTGACTTGCTCCCAGGAAAGGATGGTGGAGCTCCCTGGGGGAGAGCTATGCCGAGCTGCCTGAGCTATGCTGGGCTGGGGAGAGCTATGTCGAGCTGGGGAGAGCTATGCCGAGCTGCCTGAGCTATGCCGAGCTGGGGGAACTATGCCGAGCTCCCTGCGGACTGCCTAGGGGAGAGCTATGCCGAGCTCCCTGATGGTGAGTTGCCTTGGTGGACTCGTCATTTGACTTGCTCTTAGGCGGGAGCTGAGGGACCTGTGAGAACTGAATCAGAGGACCCGAGGATATTTACCCGACAGGGACTCTCCAATGTCTAAGTTAGCATTCTGATTGCAAAGAGCTTGGAGAGAAATGAGAGAGATAGAGAGCAGGGATTACCTCCATTTTTTCATCCTCTCTCCCTTGGCTTTGGGGGTTGGAGTCCTTATATAGTGGTGCCCAGTCACATCAGGCGTAACCGCCACTGCCCAAGCCATTACTGCCAGGACTGAGGTGACAGGTGCAGGCTACTGTTGCAGGGTATGGACTCGTTAGGCGTGCCATGCTTTTCAGAGATGGCAGGCACGACGCTGCCTGGCAAGAGATGTGGGTGCTGCCACTAGACCTGTTAGGTACGGTTGTTAGGCAGGAGATCTTCTTGTGATATGCCGAATTGCTCTTCTGTACCGAGCTACCCTGCAAGTGGCGAGATGCCTATGGCGACGAGCTCCTTGGTGGCTACTTGGTGACGAGCTCCTTGGCTAGTTCCTTGGAGAGTTGCCTAGCTCCTTGGCGAGCTCCTTGGTGAGCTCCTTGGAGAGCTGCTGAGCTCCTTGGTGAGCTCCTTGGAGAGCTGTGAGCTCCTTGGTGAGCTACCGAGCTCCTTGGAGAGCTGGTGAGCTCCTTGGTGAGCTGGCGAGCTCCTTGGAGAGCTTCCGAGCTCCTTGGTGAGCTGGCGAGCTCCTTGGAGAGCTTCTGAACTCCTTGGCGAGCTCCTTGGAGGTAACCGCCATGCATGTTGACTAACTTCCGGAACGTGGGCCGGCCTCCACGTATCGTGGGGTATGCATGCCGAGTTTATCGGTGGGCACGTCTTATGGGTTGCCAGGTCGGCCAGGTCGGATCATGTGCCGAGTTGATCTAGGTCAGTTAGGTCGGCCAGGTCGGATCATGTGTCAGGCTGATCCAGGTCAGTTAGGTCACGCAAGCTGAGCCAGGCCGCGCGCAGGCCACGTGCAGGTCGTGCACAGGCTGTGCCAGGCTGGCCTGGCTGGTGCTTGGGTGGGACACCAACTTGATAAGTTGTTGCCTGGGTATCGCCTAGTTGTCACGAGGTGCCACATGTCACAATTTCACTAGAAGGCCAAATATGCCCTCATCAAGTACTGTACATATTTATATGTACACTCTTTCCAAATTAATCCTTAAAAACTAGTGTAAATTTTGTACTTCTTTTTACCTTAATTTTCTCTCTTATCAAAAGAGGACCAATAGATTTGTTTCCCACCTTACTCCCCCCAAAATGAATAACCCTCCTCCCACCTCATTTCTCTTTCTTATTTATAAATTGGGTAAAATACAAAAATCTTTCCTGAAGTTTTTGACAATCAAAAAAACCTCCCCTCTAGTTTCATTTTAATAAATACCTTCCATAAACTTTTGAAAAACTCGACAAAAACCTCCCTTCCGTCACCTTCTTAGACGAAAAACATTAAACTGATGTAGTAATTTCTTCACCATACATGCATCCGTTCTTTGCAGTTTGAAGATGTGAGTTACAGTATAAAGCTGAAGAAGTCTGGTGGATTTTGGTTTTCTGCACCGGAACCCAAGCTTGCTGAACGGACCATACTCAACGGCGTTACTGGGGTTACCTCCTAGCAATGCTCGGCCCATCCAGCAACGGGAACCGACGCTCTTGACGGCCTCGGTAGACAGGCTTCTAGGAAGTTCTCCAGCAGCATCACCTACAATGGGCAAACCTTCTCCAGCTCCATAAAGTGCAAGATTGAGTTTGTGTCACAAGATGACGTACTGTATCCCCACCTCACCGTGCTAGAGACACTAACCTACGCCGGGGAAGTTCTCCAGCAGCATCACCTACAAGCGGGTCAGTATCGGGCAAGAGATGCTGATGAACCCGAGTCTGTTGTTGCTGGATGAACCCACGTTGGGGCTCAACTCCACCACCGCTCAGTGTATCGTGGCAACATTGCAAGGGCTCGCAAGAGGCGGAAGAACGGTGGTGATGATGATAGGTGCCTGATATACAGCGAGACGCCAGTACCATTCTTCCGTAATAGAGGCCTCCCCTGTTGCGCCTCTTGGACATTGCAGGGGCTCGCAAGTATCGAATGTTCGATAAGTTGGTGGTGTTATCGGATGGGTGCCTGATACATAGCGGCAGCACGTCTCAGGCACTCGAATATTTCGGTTCTATCGGTTACATGTCGGAGGTTATTCTCGTCAATCCAACTGATTTTCTGCTAGATCTAGCTAGGGGTTAATTTCGATTCTATCAGCTACATGGGTTGCTTAAAGGGGTAGAATGTTTGGAAGAAACTGCTACATCAGTTTAACGTTTTCCGTCTGAGAAGGTGACAGAAGGAAGGTTTTTGTTTTGTTTTTCAAAAGTTTAGAGGAGGTTTTTATAATTGTCAAAAACTTCATGGGAGGTTTTTGTATTTTATCCTTATAAATTTAGGATCATTTTATTTTAATTACTTCCTGTTTTATTTCTTTAAAAAGATAAAAGATTAAATCCCATGCAAATGAATCTCACACTACAACCAAAGCAAGCCAATAGCAGGTTAGGAAATTTGTCTGATTCATGGGAATAGGAGTCTAGAATTGGAATGAGAATGGATCATTTTGCTTTCAACTGCCTGGTTGAACGAAATTGGAATCTCATCCCTAATATCTTGTTGGAATGATTCATGTGAACCAAACAAATTATCATTTTAATTCTTCGTGAACTGACTTTACTTTCAAATGAAAGCTGGGAAACGCGTAGAGATCACTTCATTTTATTTTTTAAAATAAATAAAACAATACCAAATCTGAAGCAAAACTAAACTAGATTTTAGTATTTTACACTCAGTCCATTTGCACTCCTAATGGGTTAATGGGTTAAGAAACTTTTTATTTCTTCAAAGGAAGAAAGTTGCGAGACACGGGTGGAACAAATTGGCCTGGTTTGAGATATGAGAAGACAGGTGCGTTGTCTCCCTGTAGACACTCTTCCCGTGAGAAGTAGGTAAAGGGGTTCAGCCCTAAAACCACTGGATGGTCCCCTCGACTCCGACACGATGAACCGGAAGACCATCCATCCACAGAAACCCTAAAAGGAGTACGTGGTGGGGATGAGTGAAATTTTCTTCATTGGAGGGAGTGTCCGTCGTCTGGGATTCCACGAACCCTACTTGAGGTCCGGGAGCTCTTTAACTCGCCACGTGCTCGTACGGTTTTGAGGATCAGGACCCTCCATTGGTTGGGCTCCACCTAAAATATAGACCTCAAAGCCAGCATCATCCGGTGAAGTATATTGCACTCCTGCATGTAAATTTAGCATCGATCTACGGTCGAGATTCATCCCACTTGTACCATCGAATTCTAAGATAGGCTGAATAGTCATTCTCCCCAACATCATCATAATTGACTTCTTACGATTAGGAGTAATCAAGCATCAGTCCCATCTTCATCAAATGATGTTTTGCGTTGATTTTGGCCGTGGAACATGTCCAGTGGTGGGCCCAGGATTAGTGTCAAAAACTCGAAGTGACAATCCCCCTCGTCTACATGCCTAGACTTTGAGGATCATGGCTGCTGTTGCCGGGGCTGTTCATTAAACCAATGAAACCGACCGAATTCGACTTCAGTTAGTCGGTTTTTTAGTATTTTTGAGTTCAGTTCGGTTTTAGTTTCATCTTGTATAAATCAATCAAAATTAATTTGATTCGATTATAAATAAATAAATATATATATATATATATATGTATTAAAATTTAATATTTTAAATATGAAAAGTGGGAAAATTTTTACATTTTTTAGTTTAAAATATTTTATATTAAATTTATTTTAATAATATTATTGTACTTTTTAAATTCACATTTAATTTATAAATTTATTTCTTTTGAGCAGACGAACCAAATTTATAAATCAATCCTAACTGATATAACCCGAGTTGACTAGTTTTCACTAATGATTGATCAATTTAGAATGATGAATTCCCTAACCCGATAAAATTAATTCGATTAGCCAAACAGCCTATAACGAAAATGGAGACCCATAAGCACCCCAAACGGTTGGGTTGATTTTGAGAATTAAAAGTTGAAACAAACCCATGCCAATTGATGTAAATTGGATATCTTTCAAGGAAATTTTTTTATTAATACCCTGTACCTTGGGCCTAGTGTTACTTTGATCTCCGAATTTTAAAATGTGATAATTCAGTACCCAAACTTTTAAAACATGACAATCCAATACCTGTCATTAATCAGATGTTAACCTGCGGTTAAGTGACATTTGGAAAAGACACAAGTGTCATTTAATTCTTTATCAACCATCTAAATGTTGACAAAGAATTAACAGTGCCAAATCCTTACCTCTTCCATTCAAGAAAGTTCGGATCACACGCTCGAATAGAAGAGGCAAGGATTTGGGACTATTAATTTTTTGTCAATATTTGGATAATTGATAAAGAAAATTGGATGACATTCAAAGGATATTTATGCTTTTTTTTTGAATGCCACTTAAGGGTTGATTAACAACTAATTAATGGTATGTACTGAACTGTCACGTTTTGAAAGTTTGGATATTATCGCATTTTAATGTTAGGGACCAAAGTAACACTAAGCCCAAAGTACAGAATACTAATTGAGAAATTTCCCCATCTATTATTGATATAGAGATGGAAACCACTGAGATGGAGGTGAGGGCTATCCAGGTTTAGAGCAGGGTGGGTTCAGAAGAGCAGATCCGGGGAAAAGAAAAGAAAGTAGACAATTGGATAGGTTGGGGGGTCGTGGAACTAAGGACTGGCACTGCCACACCAAAAGATGGGTTGTTACCTACATGCATGCAGAGTGCAGACAGAAGCTGAAATGCTTCACATGCCTTAACAAAGTTCACATGCCCGTAATTCCAAATACATGCCGCCATGCAAAAGTCCCTTATTAATATCCACTACAAGCAGAGAGAGAAAGAGAGAGACCTGTGGATGATGGGTTTTTGAAATGTGCTCTTTAAATAGTTTTTGAAAAAACAAATGTTTTTTTTAAATGGGTTTTTAACAAAAAAAAATTGCTTTTTTTTTCTAATGTTTGGATTAATGCTTTTTACATCAGTTGTTTTGTTTGAAATAGAAAAAAAAGCCCAACAGTTTTTCTATTGGTTTTTGGATTAGGTACAAGGTTTTGTTGTCGGTGATTGCCCTGCGTGGCTGGATTCTGTAATTGAAGTAGTAGTGGTAGTTTAGTGGTTCTTTTCTGTTAGGTGATTTTCCTTGCTAGTCGTTATCTGCTCTATATCTATTGTGAAGTTGTTTTTTATCTACTTTTGTTAGAGCTGAAAAGCCTGAAATTGGTTGCAGTGAAAATTTATTTACATTGATGCAAAACTATGATAGTGCAAATGATTTGGGTGCAAATTCTGATTTATCTTTATTTCAAATTTCACCCCATTTTGTTTGATTTTCAATAAAATGAAGAAAAACAAGACTTGGATCAAAATAAAGTAACCCCCAAACAAAATCAAACCACAACTTCCATTCTTTTCATTTGCACCGCATGCATTTAAACCAGTGTAAATAAAATTGCAATGCAACTAAATGGAAATCACTGCAATCTTAATGGAACCAAATTGCGCTCCCATGCACTACTAATGGAAAGCATTATTGTTTACCGAAAAAACAAAGTGAAAAAAAACTACAGAAGCCTGTTGTGAAAACAACTCCCAAACATGGCCTTAGTGCCCATTTGGGAAGGGTTTTAGAACGTGGTTTTCAGGGTTCTGAGCTGGGCCCTACATAGAAATGCCAGAAGCTATATTTGGTAAAAATCCAAAAAGCTAATCACTATGTTATTGATGCCAGAAACATGGTTGTCAAAGTGGGAACTGAATGGTCAGACCGGAAAAATCAAGAATTAATCAAGTGACTGGTTCTGTTTTATCCAAAAACCATTGATTTGGTTAGTAAACCGTTGACTTAGGCGATCAAATCATCCAACGATTTAACAATTTTTTTTTGTCAAAACGGGCTATCTATTCGGTTCAAACTATCAGACCATTTGATCTGACAGTTGAACCCCTAATCGGTTTGTCCCGATTCAGTTTAAAAAACCTTGGTCAGAAATGTAGTTGAAATATAAAGTTACTCTAGATAATTTTCCTGAAACACAAATGCTCAATCAGCACGGCAGAATCACCACACTTTCTCCAATACAAAAACCCTCCCAAACGGGCTCTTAGTAAAATAAGTAAAATATGGTATTATAAATATGGAAGAGCAATAGAGAACTGAGAAAGCGACCTGGGTATTTTGGGAGGAAAATAAAACAACACACAACATCGTTGCAGATCAAACCAAACCAGTCAATCGTTGCTCTGGAGTCTGGGTGGGTTACGTGACGTGTCTCTCTCTCTCTCTCCTTAATTTTTATTTTTTTTATTTTTTTACCACGACGTTTATTGACCATACAAGGCACGTCATAAAAGGAGACGCACGGTATCATCGTCTGTCAGATCTCAGGAAATAGCAAAACTGCCCCTGGGATTTCACAAATATTGGACAAATGCCCCCCGCTGCACGTGATCTAAGAATTTTGTCGGGTCCCTTTCGCGAGGGATTCGACGAGCGCCCTCCCGTGACTTCTGAGGCTACTTTCGTCATTTAGATGAGTCACGGCGGCTGGTTTGGTACAGTGCTACTTCGGAGATTTGTTGAAAATGTGGGTGCCATTTCTTCTGTTCCCTCTCTCTCTCTCTCTTTTTTAATTTTTTTATTTCAAAATTCTGTATGGCTTTGGAAGAAAATAGGAAAATATCGCCGCAGAATCGGACAAAACTACAACCATCCGCCAGCAAGGTTCAAACTCAGAAAAATTATTAAATAATTTCATGCTTTCATGCTCATCTCTTAACGTGAGTTACAAACTACCCTCATCTTTTCGGATATATCCCAAAACGCCCTAGGCTACCCCTAATGATTAAAAAAAACGATTAAGAAATAAAAGTATAGATTAGCTAGTTTCAATTTAGTTGAAAGTTTAAGAAAAAAATAAAGGAAGACTGAGGAGTGGTTGAATTTGCTGGACCGAATGGATTTTGTTTTCTCTCCAGCAGAATCATTCAATCTAAAATCTTAAGTTGTTAAATGAGGTTATTGAATCGATTTTTATTTTTTAATACATTCTTTTAAATATTTTAATTTGAAGTACGAATAAATAAGAGATGGGATTCAATGGTTACACCATTCTCACAGCCTTGTATGTTTTTTTCATAGGGAGATATTTTCAATGCAAAGCTGCAAAACATTATATGTAAATAGTGTGAGCACAGTCTTGTAAGGACCAATAAGAACAGACCCACCTTTACCTTAAATTGAAATCTAATTAATTATAATAGTAACAACAAGGATCAAACGCTAAATCATTTGATCAAACAAACTCTGATACCATCTCAAAAGAATCCTTATAACCTAAAAGCTTAATCTACTAGGTGAGGTCCCCCTAATAGTTTTTTGTTCTCTTACATTAGTGAATAAGCCATTCAGTTAAGCTATATTCAGCTGTTGAATCATAACCACAGCAAACTTGGGTACTGAAATTAATTTCATACAAGCCAACAACCGTTCAGTGTATTGACCAGTGGTACTGCACAAAATGATCAACAAAGTAGTCATTAGCACAAGTAAATCATGGTCTCACAGCAATGGAGTATTTCTACTTTTGGCAGAAACGAAATGCATGTAATTGCATGCAAGCTTATTGACCTAGACCCCAACCGTTATTCAACCTTACTTGTAATAAGCACTGTTTCTTTCCATTTTATAAAGGAAAACAAAAATAATGTCTACTAACTTTTGTAAAATTGTAATAACTGTGAGTAGAGTCGTGTCTCCAAGCAATGGTCAAGGTCCCACCCGTGAGTTCTCTGCCCGTTCCGTCAAGAAAACGATCGGACTGACCAAGGGATGCTGATTATTGGATGCATGTTTACTTGTTCCACCCTTGTTTTATTTGAAGAACTTAGCTTTTTTTTTCTTTATCTTTTGCTCTTTTTTTCTTAGCCATTTGATTAGAATAAGATAAGCTAGCTAGGCTTAGCCGATTCATGGTAGGAGAGGAAATTTAGATGCATTTAGCGCACAAAAGTTGAATTTTGAGTAGAATTAACAGGGTAAATGACATTCTTTCTCTAGTAAGATGAAAAAGTATTATTAATAGAGGACTGAGACTCTGGAGTCAATTCGAGATAGAAAAGGGAAATAAAGAGAGATAGAGGGGCAATTGTTTGATACCCAGAAAAAAAAATTTTAAAAAAAAAAATTGAAGGGCATATGTAGCCCATGTAGGTTATGAACATAATACATATATTTAAAAACAAAGCCAAAGGAAGAGCCGGTTCTGATGTTCTTCTCTTGGCAGCAGGAGGTTTCTTCTTCTCCAGAAATGAAGGAGAATTCCCTGGTTTTTGTCTTCCTCTGGTAAGAGCAAATCCCAGCATTTGTGTTCACCGAAAAAACAAACCCCCTTTAGAAGAGCACCATCAACAAGAAATCAAAAAAGAGAAAGAAAGAACCAAGAAAGCATAGAGTTTGAAAAAAAAAAAAGAAAGAGAAAGAAAGACAAACTTCAATTATAATCACTCAATCAATCCCTCCTCCCATGTCAAACATCACAGGTGATGGTGGGAGCTTCTCTTCTGGCAACACTGGAGAAGTCCAGCAGCAGCAGCAGCAACAACAACTACAGCATCGCTTCCATGGCTCCAACTCTGGACCTTCCACCACAACTAACAGTAATGGCTCCACTTCCCACCACCACCACCACCACCAGCAGTCGGTCAAGAAGAAAAGAAACCTACCAGGAAATCCAGGCAAATTCAACTTCTCCTTCAACCTTCAGCCATTATCATTGTTTCCTAATTCCTAGTACCTAATTTTAGCTTCATCTTTTCATCTCTTAGATAATTAAAACTAAGCTTCTTTTTTTTTTTTTTTTTTTTTGAGGGGCTGCTCAATTCAATCTAAGTGATCCATGAAGATGTTCTTCTTTAAACTTTGGATTTCTTTGTTTTTTTTTTTTTTTTGGGAACTGAAATGGGTTTAAAAGAGGATTTCTCTCCAGTTTGGTTACTGAGTTATTTATTTATTTATTTATTTTTATCCTTGGATTTTCTCTCCTCCGGTTTTAATGGCTTGCATGTAATTCCGGACGTGGATGTCACGGATTTGATTCTTCCTCAAAAGCACCAAGAGGAAAAGCTTTGCCGATTTGGGATGCGAGTTCTTGAAGTTTTAAAATTAACTTTGGCTTTTGAAATGGGAAACTACTGAACTTTTTTTTTTTTTTTGGTTGTTGAAGGGTTCAATTATTGACTGGAAATTCCAATAATTGCAGTGAACTGTTGTTAACTCTATTCCCTTTTCGCTTAAATTAGTTTTCTTTATTTTTTCCTTTAAATTTCTCCAACTGTTTTAGATTTTCAGAGTACTGATCGGGAATAATATCCGTATCTGATTTTATTGCTGACTCTCCTTTTCTCTCTTTTTTTTCAAGCTTACTGTTCTAAGGTTTTTCTGATTCTCTCCAAATTAAGCAAATTTGATCTTGTTGTTAATTAAACTATTATTATCAGTCCTAATATTTAGTTTAGATAAGGTTTCCTTTGTAGACATACTCCCACGAGTCTGTTCATCAGTCATGCATCGTCATCAATGCCTACTTAGTTCCCTAAATTTAGAATTATTCAACTTCCGCTGGAATTCAGTTAAACCCATGAATTAAAGGACACTGAAAATTGGTCGAACACTTGGTAGAAAAAGATATAGATTCTAAGTTCTTTGATGGGCTGTGAAGCTTTCTTGGATGTGAGAATTGATGAACAAAACAACAGGAGACTGAAGGAGAAACATGGTGATTAGTAATGGGATTTTTGCAATTTACATGTGCAGACCCAAATGCGGAAGTCATCGCTCTATCGCCTACAACCCTGATGGCGACAAACCGGTTCATATGTGAGATCTGCAACAAGGGGTTTCAGAGGGATCAGAACCTGCAATTGCACCGGAGAGGCCACAACCTCCCATGGAAACTCCGGCAGCGGACGAGCACCGAGATCAGGAAGAAGGTATACATATGCCCCGAGCCATCCTGCGTCCACCACAACCCAGCTCGAGCACTGGGCGACCTTACAGGAATTAAGAAACATTTCTGCCGGAAGCACGGCGAGAAGAAGTGGAAATGTGATAAATGCTCGAAGAAGTATGCGGTGCAGTCGGACTGGAAAGCTCATTCGAAGATCTGCGGCACTAGGGAATACAAGTGTGACTGTGGAACCATCTTCTCCAGGTTTACACTCATAACCTTATTAGTTATTACAATCTTCTCATGGAAATAACAACTACAATCTAATTCTAACAAAGAATTCAAATAAATGAATGTAAGGACCCGTTTGGTTCGTGGGAATAGGATTTGGAATCGAGATCGGAAATTTGGAATGACCCATTCGGATTTCAACTGTTTAGTTGGGCAGAATGGGAATCCCATCCCCCTCTCTCGTGAATGAAATCCCACTTCAACTTATTTCAATTCTAATTTGGATTCCTGATTGAACCAAACAGACCATGAGAATTAGACCATTTCTATCCCAACCGATTGCAAATCAAAACGGACCCTAATTTTCTCAAATGATTGGCATTAATATAATATGAAGGAATTAAAAAAAGGAGAAAGCAAATGATCAGTTTTTTCTTGTTCCGGGCCTATCTCAAATGTTTTTGTACCGCAGGCAACACCTGAATTAGTGTAGTATATTTATATTAGTTTTCCAAACAAGGTAAATTTGGTAAATGGCCGACAAAGTGAGGAAACCTTTTCACATTTACTTTAAGATACCTTTTATGCTTTTGAGATTGTCTCTACATCGAACACTTCTGTAAAGAGAAGACAAATTATATTCTGTGGGTAATTTATTTTGTGATTTTATTGAGTTGTAGAGCGCCCAAATTAAATGTCTATAACGTCCCTAATGAATTGCTAAATACCCACATTCCTACATGACTGATACTGATGCTGCTCTTATATCAAGCTGTTGTTCTACCTTTATGAATTATAATCAGTGATCTACAATCCCATTAAACATCCTGTTCTTTGTAGTCTTTACTGTAAGATTATTATTCAAACCTAGTTTACCAATTAAACTTAGATTCTCTGTAGGACCGGACAAATTTGCAATAAATTCTCGTCCTTTTGGCACAAAAGAGTTTTCAGTCCTAAGTACTTAAAGCAGGATATGCATAGGATTCATGCATATATATATATATATATATATATATATATATATATATAAAAGACTCTCTCTCTCTCTCTCTCTCTCTCTCTCTCTCTCTCTCTCTCTCTCTCTGTTACTGCACTATCTCATTGTGTCTGGTAGATGTCTTAAGATTAATGTATATACTGACTGACCTGAATTAGTCAACTCCCTCCATGCAGACGAGATAGCTTCATCACGCATAGAGCTTTCTGTGATGCATTAGCAGAAGAAAACAACAAAGTGAACCAGGGCATAGTGTCCAGCTTTGGAAGAAGCTTACCAGGCCAAGTCTCTGAGCTCATGTCGTCCATGCCCATAAACACCACCAACAATGCATCGATGGGGATATCCGAATTTAACCATCCCCACGCCAAGAACCCTCTCAAGCCCCTAGTCAATGATCTAATGTCTATGCCACTCAAGTCTCTGAACATGGCCGGCGGCATGTTCTCCAGCAGCGCCGGAGCCCTCCTCGGCAGCCCAAGAGGCATCAATTCATCCTCCTCTTGCCTTCAGCTCAGTGCCAACAGCTCGTCCAGCTTCGACGGCCTCAACGACACTAAGAACGGGCGCCATCTCGTCGGATCGACCTACATGTCCGCCACAGCTTTGTTGCAGAAGGCAGCTCAAATGGGTGCAACCGCAAGCAGCAACATCAACTCCTCCGTGATGCAAAAGAGCTTCCTATTGGGCATGACGGGGACTGATCAGCTCTCCGGCCTGAGACCATCGGCTTACGGAGGAATGCAGCAGGACAACAGCTTGTATAATCACATCCAACAACAACAAACAGACCACTCACAACTAGCTGCGATAGAAGGTGGAGGATTCTCGAGCCAGTTCTTGCAGAAGTCCACACAAGAGACGTCGTCGTCGACCCAGCTTTTTGTTGAGACCACGGCGGGCGTCCAGAGCTCAGAGATGAATGACATGGGAATATTCTCGGGGATGTTCGCGGGAGGTGATCAGAACCATGGATTCTTGAAGAACATAGAGCAGGAGAACTGCAGTAGTACTGTTATGCCATCACAAGGAAGGAACACCAACCTGGGGCTGGAGATTCCCCCGACTAGACTGAATCCGGCGGGGCCATCGATAAGGTTTGGAGGGAACAGCGGCGGAGATACGATGACAGTGGATTTCTTAGGGATCGGAGGGTCGGGACTGAGGAATTTGCAAGAACAACAACATCAACGGCAACAACAGGGACTGGAATTTGAGGCAATCAGTCAGCAGAGGTTGCAAGGATTGCATCAGTTACAGCAACAGATATCACATGGACAAGCAGCAATGGAAAAACCCATGTGGGATGTTTGAGAGAGAGCTGCTCCGGTCGCTTCGATCTCTTTCATCCTTTTGGCTTGTATATCTGAAGGGTTTCTCTCTTTCTCGTAGATTTCAGTTTCAGCCATGGAAGAACCCAGGTGGCTTGCTAAAGAGCAAGGCACTAAGGACCTTGGCTCTGTTTAGGACAATTCACATCGATCTAGACTTTCGATCCCCGAAAATTATTTTTATATTGACTTGAGGGAACCCCAAAAAGATTGAAGCTCTGTCATTGTCAACTGGTTCAGAGCAAAGCTACTCGGGATCACATTTTCATAGACAAGGGAAGTGTGTATCAGTTCGAACTTCGAAACGACGAGTCGACGACAACTTGATCCATATAGAATTGCAGAAGGAAAAAAGTATTAGGGGTATAGCAGAGAAGGCCCTGTTGGAAATCAAATCTTTCGCAGGCCAGCTCAGGACTCAGGTCAAGACTTTAATAGCTATGAGCCTAGAACTAGAGTCATCAAGCAACCCATGATGAGCAATTAATAAGCCTTCCATCAATCACGACCTAAGATATTTGCTCTACAAAATGTAATTTATTACTCACAGAGCGGCTACAGGCCTACAGCATAATTTATAATTTATGAACCAGGCCCAACCCTAAGAATTGGGCTTTCAAGCTCGAACCATTCAACCCGAACTCAGTTAATATTAAAATTTACCGCATTCGGTTTGGGTTCGAACCCAGATAGCTCAAGTTAGTCAATTTGTACGCATATATATGAGATTATTAAAAAATACGTATGTATGCATATAAAAATGTGTCTATATTTATGGTTGGGCTTAAATTGAGATAAGGTTAAGCCAGTTTCGGACTTCCCAAGGGTTAGGCCTGAATCCAGCCCCCCCAAAAAAAAAATTAAAAACCCAACCTTTTATACTCAGACCCAGCCCGAGGACCAAAAGTTTAAACCCAGCCCGTACATAATTATAAGTTATGACCTACTCATTTGTTCAAGAAATATATGTGGTAAAAGACAAAAACAACCCTGTGTTTTCCACTTTGATTCCATCCGGTTGAGTTCAATTCATGCTGACATACATATCCTTTGAGGGAGATCAATGGCAGGATCCCCAATAAAAATGCATCTTTGAGTGTATAAGTACAAAATTTACCTTATAAATGTAAGTCTCAGTTTGAAAACGGTACAAATATAAAAATGTACGATATAAACGTAAGGTTTAGAAATGTCGTAAACAAGGTTTTGCACTAAATACATTTGCATTTATACTGTTTCCAAATTTAGGCTCAGTTAAGATTGAGAACAATATAAATACAAAGTTTAGAGGTAATATATAAAGTTTTGCACCGAACATATTTGTATTTACCATCTTCTCAAATGGAGCCTTAAAGCTGAATTTGGAAGGAGTATAAATATAAATATGTAGGGTGCAAATACATTCAAAATAATACAAAATACAAGGAGTACAAATATATCTGTACTCCTTCCAAACCGAGCCTTAATGCACTATCTGTATTTACATGCTCCAAATGCATTCTAGCACGATTCAACAGTGGATATATTCAGCTTCGTTTGATTGATGTTTTGATTGTTTGTAAAGAATTGTTTCTTACCAAGTTGGATTTCAGGTGAATACGTGGGCACTGGCAAGGCCCAATTTGAACATAGGCCCAATTACACATTTTCATGGACTGGGCTGGGACTCAGATATACTGCAACGTATTCGAATTCAGAAGGCAGGTTTTATCAACATGTGTAACAAGGGAGTTGGGAGTTGGGACTGTATAATGCAAGAAACTATCTAGGTGAGGTGATAGACTACATAGGCTTGACGACCATCAACATGGCTTGGGAGGCCCATAATTTCTTGTCTCTCCCCCCCCCCCCCCCCCCCGGATTGCTTGAAGATGGACCGCGTGTAGCAGGGGGCCATTCCAATTTCAATTGTTGGTTGAGTGGAATCATAACCTTACTCCTATTCTTAGTGGAATGGCTTCTCCTATTTGAAAAAATGGTACCGAGGAAGACGGGCATTTTCCTACTTTGGAAATGCAGGGGTGTCTGACAGCATACAGGGAGTCGGAGGTAGCATTCCACCGATGTAAAAGTCATGGACCAATTCCTCCAGCCCTTATTCTACGTGTTGTTCTATATGAATGACATTAGACTCAACTTGCTAGATATTACAGAAATTTAATGGTCATTCTCTCTCTTCAGAATGAAATTTCATTTTAAATGATTTTAGTTCTACTTTCCATTTTTATATGAACCAAATAGATTATGGGAATAGATCATTGTGGTTCTAATTCTAAGGGATTTTGATTCCGATGAGGGCCAATTTGGCCCTCCGTTGACCTAGTGACATGTGGCATTCGTCTTTGCTGCATGACACCTAAGCGCTATGTGGATAGATGCGTATCTTGACGAGTCAAGGGGACGCACCCCAGAGTCAGTCCAGGGCACCTCGTCCTTACCGGCCTAAGGGACTTCAGTGTGATGAGCGACCTCTTCGAGGACTTGCTAACCTGCGATACCTCATCAATAGCGGTCAAAGTGACCTCGGCATCGGTAGCGACCTCCTCAAGGACTTGCCGACTTGACTGAGGTCCAGGTGGCGACTTGTGAGACGTGCTCGCCAACCGCTTCCTTAAGTAAGTTATTGTTTCTGATTTCTTTGGGATCATGACACTCGACCATTACACCTGTCTTTCCATATCGTCTGCATCGGAGTTAATCGAACGGACTCTATTTCTCTCCTCCGAACAAGGCGGGTGCGGTTTCCTGAGAATTTTGGATGTGTTACAGGAAGCTCCCAGTTTCTTACGTTTACATAAAGACATTCCCTCCCTGAGAGAAGGTACACACGATTCAGCTCTCAAACACTCTAGCACTCTCGCTCTTTAGCTCTTTCCAAGATCTTCAATTCGTTGACTTAAGCATCAGAGTGCTCACTCCAAATAAAGTAGCCCAGATACTCTAATACTGTCTTTTTGCAAGTCAACTCAACGAACTCACTAGCTTGGCATCCGAATTGTCCTCCAACAAGAAACTGCCAGATCACACATCATCAGATTCCAATTCCGAATGTAAACTAAATAGACCCTAAAACTCTGCGGCCATGTTAATCTTGGATTCACACAACCCCTAATCCAAAGCTTTTTCTCCCTTGGAGACTTGCAGTGGAGGCAAATTCATAATTCTGCCAATTCACAACACCGCTCATGTGATCCAAGTACTTTGTAGACCGTAGTGTAGAATTCATAACACTGCTCATGGACTTCTATTGGGCACCAAGCCACCACTGACTAGAATTTTAAAAATTAAAACCCTCGCGAATCGCGACTCACTGGACTGACAAATTACAGTATGTTCATCAGTATTGCTACCAAGGTTTTTAAAAACCGGACCGGACAGGGAACCGTTTTTGATCGGATTCCCGGGTCGAATGGTTCAACTGTCCGATTCGAATAGACAGTCCACTCTGATAGAAAAAATTAAAATTTTGAAAACCCAAAAACACCAAAACCTATTCTCGGGTCAAATAGTTTGACAGTCCAACTGCTTAGGTCAGCAGTTCGCTGCCTAAATCAATGGTTTTTTAACTAAAAAACAGTTTTAGGGTTAAACGGAACCAGTCAGGTGATTGATTCTGGTTTTTCCAATTCGACCGTCCAGTCTAATCCCATTCTGACACAACGGTAGAAGTTGTTACGCCAAAAGATGTTAGAGAGAAGACAACTCTATCCTCGATCCAAATCCACGTATGTTGAATAAATAAAATATGGTTTGCTTTCAATTCCCACGTCGGTAGGAAGTGAGTTAAGAGAAAGCAAGGGGTGAATATAAATAAGAGGCGAGAGGGGTGGTGAGATACTTACCTGGACGGGGTCAATGGCTGATCAAGAAAGCTTATGGCTTAGGTTAGCGACCTTCATTGCACTTGGGAGGGGTGCTCACTTAACATCTCCCCAACTGGAGAGCGTACGTCATAATTTGTGGTAGTGGAGGGTAGGCATTCGCGCGGCCCCTACCCAAATTTATTTCGAAACTTTTTTAGTTTACCGACCTCTATTCATTTTCCAGGCTTTCTGCGTGGATTTCCAGAATAATGGCATTAGAGAAGGGTTTAAGGCGCCCAGTGGTGATGGTAATCTGATTTGGCTTTCCGCTTTCCTTCACTAAGCAAACCTACAAGCCTTTCTCACCAAATAACGAAAATACTAGATCCGAAACGACCTGATCAAATGAAACACAAAAACAAGCCAAGACAAATGGTTAGGAATTACAGCTTAAGCAAATCAAAAACCCATGGCTACTGCTCACAGCTAAGCGTGTAAATGGATTGAAATTTCCGATTCGAAATTTTGATATTCGAATTTGATTCAATATTCAATGGATATTCAAAAATAAAAAATCAACGTTTAAATTCGAATTCAATTAAATATGCAAATATTCGATTTGATTCCAATTGGATTGATTAATTATTGTAGGTAATTAATAAATATATAAATTATTTATATAATTTAAATATTTTATATATTACACATATAAGAATTAAGTAATAAGTTAAATCCAGATATTTATTGAATGAAAGCAAGTCATATTTGAATTCAACCGATTATAATATTGAATTATTTGAATTAGATTTGGTTATATCCAATCTCAAATTCAAAATTGGATTTTCAAATACCATTGACACCTATATTCATACTCACCGACTAGAAAATTAATCTACCTTCCTTCTAACAAAGCAACTTGTGATTCCTACACATAACCAGTATCACATAAGTACATGTTAAAATGAAGCTATAGACTCATTTGAACTCCCAGAATTCTTCAATCCGGTGAAGTGCAATTTCAATTTCAAAACTCTATTGAATCTTTTCCAGCCTTAGGAGTAGAGTTTTGTTCAGTTTGGCCCGATTTAAAAGCTCAATTAAATTTGTAATCTTCAAAAATCAATTATTATTTGGTTAAAGGTCAATTTAGATCAAATTAAATTTAACTTTCTATGAGTTGAATTGGAATAGCTTGTGAAAAACTTGGTTTGTATTCACTAAGAATGCAAACGGATTGGATTAGATTCAAATCTGGGTATATCCGAATCTGACCCGACACTATTAATAGCAGATTCGATTGGATCGAATCTGATAAACATGAAATCTGAATTCGAATTCGATGAGGAAGTCAGATTTTTGGATCTGATCTGATTCGATTTGATTTTTAAAAATTAATAAATTATTAAAAGAAAATTAAAATGTAACAATTTAAATCAAGAAAAACAAAAAACTACAAATATCTTTTCAACTATTTTCATCATATATATACATATTTTTAGGGTAAATTACAAAAACCTCCTATACTATGGGGTCTGTGACAAAGACCCCCTATGCTTCTTTTGCAACAAACACCCCTTGTACTTTGGCCGTTAGACAAAGACCCTTTCTTTAGCGTTTCAGTTGACTTCAAAAAAGATTCTCATTTGACTGTTTAAAGTTTTCTAAATTCTTAAATTACTCTTTCTTTATTTATTAGAAAGGTGAGAGGAAATAACCCATATACTTGTAAAAACCCGATAACAATGTTGATTGCTAGATCTTGAACAATGGTTTGAGCGAGAGAGAGAGAGAATCTGGGAGAGCAAGTCAAATCAGAATACCTTTTTATAGAAAGATATATATTAGGTTGTGTTTGGAAATGGTGCAAATATGTGTGAATGCAAATATGTAGTGTAAAATGGTTCATATAAATTATAAAATTCGGTTAGTTTTGCATTGACAAATTTACTTTCTTACCAAATAGACTTTTATGATGCAAACACGAATTCCAATAAAACATATTTTTTTTTTTTTTATCAAAAGCCCACTTGAATGCAAATTTAATTCTTTTTTGTTGATTTACATGTTATTATCAATATAAATATGCATTGATTTGTCATTTGTGAATGCAAAAATGTAATATTGTCAAAAAACAGTCAAAAATGAAGCAGAGTGCAAATTTATCCTAAACCGGGATTTATACTCCATTTGCACCAAAGATAGGACAGACACTAAACCACTTTCTTTAACTGACGGGCTCCAACCATTTTTCTCCACTGATGACCATTTGCGTCTGCACCAAAGGTTAGTGAGATAGTCCAGTTAGAGGACTCCCACAGAAGTATTTAGAAAGGAAAACGAAATAAAAAGCATCTTCAAATGATAATGGAGCAATCGTCATTCCTCTTTCTTAACCTTCTGGGTGGTGAACATACGAAATACACATTCCATATGTATTTTGTGTATAACCTTCAACTTTATTCAAGTATCAAACACTGTCACTGAACACTTATTGATCTCCATGATTTATATGCAAAAGCTTCACTTGGGCGACAGTGGGTTGAGTGCCATGACAGCTCGACCTCAACTCAGTTTAATGTAAGTGATATATCCAAG
This sequence comes from Nelumbo lutea, assembly GCF_056320005.1. Classification (NCBI taxonomy): domain Eukaryota; kingdom Viridiplantae; phylum Streptophyta; class Magnoliopsida; order Proteales; family Nelumbonaceae; genus Nelumbo; species Nelumbo lutea. The sequence continues at coordinate 107,516,198 of NC_142686.1, forward strand.
TATAAGCAAGTTCTGATGTATTAATTCCATTCAGGAAGATGCCAACGCCGCTACCAAAGCTACACCGGTAGAAGACTGAGAGATCCGAACCTGAGCGGAGGGCAACTGTTTGGTGCTTCTGAGGTCCCGCTATGTTTTTGAACATCATATCCCGAACAATGAGCCCATTGTCGGTGATTCCTGAAGATGAAAGAAACTTTAAGCCATTGCCTCTGTGTTTTTAACTTTAACCTGTTTACTCAAGCTGTATACTGCAGATGGAAGAAATTTCTTTAGGCAAAATCGTTTTCAAAACTTGGAGCACAGCTCAAGTAGTCCAAGAAGCTTCAATGGGGGGACCCAGAATCAAACAGAGGAATGGAGAGATCCTACTCTGCTCCTGCGTCGATTTCAGAGTTAAGGATCTCCTAATTAATAAATTTCTTATTAACGGTGAATACAGTGACGGAATTGTGCTCTGTAAGATCGAACGGATATTAAAGGTTTAATTTGATCGGACTTTTTAAGAATTATTGGATTTGGATTGATAATTTAAGAAAGGGTAAATTACAAAGACCCCCCTGTACTATGGGATCTGTGACAAAGACCCTCCTGTATTTTGTTTTGCGAAAAAGACCCCCTCCCGTACTATGACCATGAGACAAAGATCCCCCTTGACCGTTAAGTCAGATGACAGAATGTGTTAAATTACTAAAATATCCCACTAAACTTTTTCTATTTTTTTTTTGCCCTTTTCTCTTAAAACCTATTTAACCTATTATTTTCCCTTTTTTCTCTTATTTTGCTCTCTCTCATTGTTCTCTCTCATTCTTTCTCTCTCCCAACTCTCCGAAATGAAAGGACCGAGAAAGCCTCTCGCCAGACCTGTTAGACCTAGAAACTCTCTCGCCAGACCTAGAAAGTCACCTGTTAGACCCAACTCTCCCAACTCTCATTTTTCTCTTCTTCTCTTCTGATTTTCTTGTTGTAAGAGATTTGATTTTGGTCCTAAGTTTGAAATATGTAGGTTTTAAATTCTCTGCCCTGCCACATAATTATCGAGCAAAAGAAAATGGGGGAAGAAGGAAAAGGTGGAGGAGAGTGGCAAGAGCGAAAGAACATGACGAAGATGAAATTACTCATCCCTCTCAACATGAATGCTTTGCTTAGTGTGATTAAGCCTACACTTGAACATTCCAAGGGGAGTCTTTGTAATTTACCCCCCAAAAAAAAAGTAAAACCAAGCTGGGCATTATATAGACTTACAAACAGAAACTATTGAGCATGCTAGAAGAATGGAAGTTCGATTGAAGATCATTTACTTTAGAAGCACTCACCGCTTTTAATCAATACATCTCCAAAACTATTTAAAATTTGTAGAAAAGAAAAGATCGACAACAATAACTTGAAAACGCAAAATCACAACAACAATCAGAATTAAGTCCACAAAGCAAAATCAATAATACGAAACAAAAAAAAAAAAGAAAGATTTTGTACCCTGTAAGGAGATTGTCGACATAGCTGATAAGCATCTTGAGCTTGCTCCCTCCCTTAGAGCAAGGCCAGCATGCATCTCAATGGTCATGGCATCGGCCACCTGTCTGAGCCGCCCAACCGGCGTCGCACACTTCTCTTCAAATTCCTTCATTATGGCCATCACCCGGGCCCAACGACCTGAGCATCGCATCCAATGGCGCACGATAAACATTGGCTCTGTGCATACAGTCACAACACAAATCACCGTAGCTCCAACCGCCACCTTCCCCTTCCCCATTAGATAAAAAGAAAATCTCAATATTATCATTTTCAATTCCACCAAGAGAAAGAAAAATGCATCTCCATCAACGACAGATCTGAGATCATTGTCTTTGGGGTTCCTTTTCCTCAGTGTGTGAAAACTTCTAAGAGCCAGTGTTGTTTCCTCCACTCCAGCCATGGCTACCGGCGGCTAGCTCCATCTGAGAAGGCTTCGGCCTTAGCCATTTGCTGAAAGAAGAGTTTAGCATCGAGGCGCGAGCTTCCTCAACTGACCCGTTGCTCTTCGAGTGGTCGGCCATTCACTCTCTCTCTCTCTCTCTCTCTCTCTCTCTCTCTCTCTCTCTCTCTCTCTCTCTCTCTCTTCATATAAAAATCGAAGAAAACCTTGTCAAACGCCTCTATTCCTTCACAGTTCACACACTCTTTGGCTGGCCATAAGATCCCTTCCAATGGCTACGACCTTTCGATTTCGTGCTTCTCTTCTTGTCTCCCTCATCCTCATTACCACCCTATCTCAGTGCCCCTCGTTTGCATCGCCATCGCCTTCAAACCCCAATTTCTAATCAAAGGCCAACAACAGTGGCTCTGACACAACCAAGTATTGGTGCGCAGCGAAGAACAACGCCGAAGATTCAACTTTGCAGACGGCGTTGGATTGGACTTGCAGAGCGAGAGGCGCTGATTGCAGGGCTCTATAGCAAGGCGGTCCCTGTTACAATCCCGGGATATCCCGTCTATGGCCTCCTATGCCTTCAACGATTACGCCCTCAAGAACGGCTTGTCCAACACTACCTGCAATTTCGGCAATAGTGTTGCCATCGTCACACTCGCATAGCAATATCTTTGCAAATGATGCATTTTTCGCGTTCCAACAAGAAACCATCCTCGGCATTCATTGCTTCGGAGGTGGAGCAAAGAGAGTTCTAGAGATAATTATGAATCTGCCCAGGAAAGGAGCTCAAGGTCACTCTCGGGATCATCTTCATCTACAGGACGACGAACATATTAAACGTGATGATTGTCAAGCTACTTTGGAAAGGAAGATAGGGTCGTAGTTGGAGTAGGCAACGCTGTACAATTAATAAGGGTAGTATGGGGATTAAAAAATATTATAGCAACGGAAAATGAACGAAAGAGGGTCTTTGTCTCACAGTCATTGTACGGGGTCTTTGTCACAAAACAAAGTACTGGGGTACACCATATTATAGGGGGTCTTTGTAATTTACCCTTTAAGAAAAACACGATTTTATGAAAAAAGGGTAATGATAAGAAAATAAAGAAAGTCTGGTGGGTATTTTAATAATTTAACCCATATGATTTAACAGCTAAGGGGTCTTTATAATTTACCCTATTTTTTATAAAAAAAATAAATAATGGATCAGATAAAAAATGATTCGAATTCAATCCAATTTCTAATCAATCCTATTATCGGATCCGATCCAAAGAACTAAGGTGGGACTATCCGAATTCATGATCCGATCCATGAAGATTGTTCCCAATTAACATCTCCAAGCTTGAGATCATGAGGCATCACCTGGCCGCAAGTAGCTCTAAGATTTGGGCCTCTAATAATTTAACGGCTGTTAAACGACAGAAGCACTCGTCACAGCCACGTGTTAGAATCATACGGAGAGAGGAGGACGAAGGGAGGGTGTGTGATCGGTCAATGAGCATCAAATTCAAATGGATAACACCCTCAGTCTTCATTGGATCCACAAGGAAAGAACAAAGATCTTAGATCAGTGAACGATGGCCCTCCAACACTGCTTCTACCCCGGCAAAGCAATCTGCCGCCTCCAACGAATCTATCTGGCACAGGATTCCGGCGGCCAGAAGGACAACCCGCAGCCGCAGGTGGTGGCACCCTCTTTAGGGAGACCGCCAGCGGAGGAATTTGCCCCTTTAGCCTCGGTCTTCCGTCGGCGGCTCCTCATCGGTGTCAGTTCCGCTTCTCTCGTCGCCATTGGCGCCAATTTTGCAGGCGTCACAAGTTTCCTTCTCGGATTGTCGCCGGAAACTGGTAGGAATCTGAAGCTGGACGTTCTTTATCCGGTGGGTGGTTACAGTCGCTGCGTTGAAACGAGTGAAGGCTTTGGTAAGTCCAGTAATCCACCACCAAACAGGGGAGGAGAGCGCCATGGCATGAGCTTATTATAACTTCATATATACTTACTCTCTTTAGTCTCTTTCCTTTCCAGTAGAATTCATTTATCCAGCCAATTGGGTGGGAGACCAGACACTGTTGTACAGAGCAGTGGGGAAGGCAGAGGCAGAGAGATCACTAGACCCACCTCCCTTGAACAAAGATCGCCGTCGCCGGAATTTTAGTGAACCGGTGGTGGCATTTGGGCCTCCGGGCTCCAACGGGGAGCTCAACGTCAGCGTCATCGTATCTCCGGTCCCTCTTGACTTCTCGTCAGTAATTTTTGGATGCTTTCATTCGTGTTTCTGAAACACAGACTATACTGTTTGTTTCTGTTCCTGATTTAGTTGTTGTTGGTGATGGTAGAATTGAAGCTTTCGGAGGGCCGAAAGAAGTAGGAGAGGCTGTGATAAGGACAATTGCTGCAGGAGCAGGATCGGGACGAAGGCCCGATGTGAGAGCAACGCTCATAGAATCCACGGTGAGAAAGGATCCAAACGTCGAAGTAAACTACTACAAGTTGGAGTTCAGAGTCGAGAGCCCCTCGTTTCGGCGTCACAACGTCGCCATCTGTTGTGCTCGTGGTGGCCGGTTATTCACTCTAAATGCACAGGCGCCGGAATCAGCTTGGCCGGAGGTGAACCAAGATTTCTACAGGATTGCTGATTCTTTCACCCTCACTGCCTAAACATATGAGAGATAGAGAGAGAGAGAGAGAGAGATTCTCGTGAGTGAACATGTCGGCGAGGTTTGGTTGAACCGTCAGAAGGTGCCTCAGATTTGCTGGGAACACATCTGTATAAGGGGTTATGAAACCAGTCACGAGTGAACGCGTGTGTAACGGATTTTATAACTAATCACAATTGAACACGTTAGTGTTTCGGAGATTTGCTGCGAACGGATCTGTAATGGATTATGTAACCCATGCTTTTTCTGTATTTTTTTTTCAAGCGCAGATACAAATATGCACAATTTAGGTGGCACCGGTTTTCAAACAGGTTGTTTGGTATCGATGGTGTTTATAAACATTTTGTACAATTTTTTTACACCTCATTGCCATTGTGTGACGGTCTGACTCATGCTTAGCCTTAACTATGCTTGGCAGGTTTACGTTAGGGATATGCTCGTCATTTTTGCCTGTAAGATTTTTGAGAGAACTGATGTCATCTTCAGGCAGACACCAGAAGCTTAACGTACTCTTTGAGGAGGGGTGGTCGACCTCATTGGGTGCCTAACCTTGGCACTCCTAGACCTTCATCCCCTTGCGGGGCAGCCCTGGTTAATGGCTAGCATGTCTACTAGGGTTCCTCATGGGCGCACACTTGCTCATGGGGACAGTGTTGGACCGGCACTGCGCTGCCGATACTCAAGGGAGGCTTGGCATGTGGGCTTGGCTCAAGCACGTCCCTTCACCACTCTAGTCCTTTGCCCAAGCTGAGTGAGCTACCCCGTTGCCCTTGGCGCACGGGTGTGTTTCGGCCCAAGCGGCTGCCTATCATCATGGCACACAGGTGTCTGTCATCATCGGCATACAGGAGACCCATCACATCGGTGCCAAGTCACCTCATCGGCGCATGGTCGCCTTGCATTATGGTTGTCCCCCTTTAGCATGTAAGCAGCGCCTCCCATGGACCGGTCTGAGCCAGGAGAGTGCCCCGACCATTGGACTTGAGGTCATGGTCCAATGCTACTGACTTTGGTGGAGCCATCCCATCGGGCAACTCCTAGCCTCTATGTGTTATAAAGGCTTGTTCTAGCCTGCCTTGGCCAGGACGCCGCACGGGTTCTTACGTTGTAGAACTACCCCCGTGACAATTGGTATCAGAGCAAGTTGGCCAATTGCAACCGCAGTTGGTTTTTAGCAGATTAACCCAGAGGCAGTTGAAGCGGTCATTTCGACAAGCAGCATTTTGTGGGGTGCGGTCCCTAGGCACTTCCACCCAGGATCGAGCATAGTTCAAATCAGGCCTAGAAAGAGGCCATTTCAGTGTTCGTGTCCCCATTCCAATGACACTAAAACAGCTTCCCTTGCGGAGGCAGACGCATTGGTTGTTGTCCTCATGCGGGGGTAGACGCGTGAACCTTGATAGGGATGTGGGTACACTGTTTGAGTAGATTGCTTATCTGGCCTAGCAAGAGGCCATTCATTGGTCGTGTTCCCATTCCAATGACCCTAAAACAGCTTCCCTTGCGGGTGCAGACGCATTGGTTGTTGTCCTCATGCGGGGGCAGACGCGTGGGCCTTGTTAGGAATGTGGTTACCCTGGCCGTTGGAGCATGGCGGCCCTACACTGGCAAAGTATCAGGTGGACATGCTCAGTTTTCAGGTTGAACACTTGCAGCAACAGAAGCTCATCACAAGGCGAGTGCAAGTTCGACAACTCATGGGTAAAAGTTGCCACACTCGCACAGATTGCGGTCAGGTCTCCTTGAGGCAGCAGTAGTGGGTCCCCTCGGAGTGAAGATGTAGCCCGAGTCGGCGAGGCGAAGCGTAGTTTCGAGGGCCAAGAGAGCATAAGCCATGGCTAGGTTTGAGTAACCCTCACAGGGCGAGGTGAAATCTGCAGGCCAGCATGGTGAAAGGGTACCCAGGTTATCGCCAACATGAGGAGTAGACTTATCAGCGTGTTCGATAGCATCACTGAAAAGCTACCAAGAAGACGGTTGAGCCTTGAGGTAAGATGATACATGGGGCAGACCTCCGCGAAGCACCACACACATTTCTTCGAGGGCCCTTCTTTCACAATTCAACGGCATAGCCGTTGCGCGGTTTGAGTAACCTCAACATTGGAAGGGTGAAGTCCAGGCAGGCCGGCATGGTGAAATGGTTCCGTCCCCATAAATGGACACCAACATAGGCAAGACCCAGGTTGACCAGGTGAGCCCAGGAACTGGTGGAGAAGTGGATGGCGCGGGACACAGACGCGCATTCACGTGAAGACCATTGTCGAGGTCGGCAATGGATTGAGTGGGGGAGCCTGTGACGGTCTGACACAGGTTTAGCCTTGCCACGGTCTGACACAGGCTTAGCCTTGCCTACGCTTGGCAGGCTTACGTTAGGGACATGCCCGTCATTTTCGCCTGTAAGATTTTTGGGAGAACTGATGTCATCTTCAGGCAGACCACTAGAAGCTTAACGTACTCTTTGAGGAGGGGTGGTCGACCTCATTGGGTGCCTAACCTTGGCACTCCTAGACCTTCATCCCCTTGCGGGGCGGCCCTGGTCAACGGGTAGCATGGCTACCAAGGTTCCTCATGGGCGCACACTTGCTCATGGGGACAGTGTTGGACTGGCACTGCGCTGCCGATACTCAAGGGAGGCTTGGCATGCGGGCTTGGCTCAAGCACGTCCCTTCGCCACGCCAGTCCTTTGCCCAAGCTGAGTGAGCTACCCCGTTGCCCTTGGCGAACGGGTGTGTTTCGGTCCAAGCGGTTGCCTATCATCATGGCACACAGGTGCCTATCATCATCGGCATACAGGAGACTCATCACATCGGTGCCAAGTCACCTCATCGGCGCATAGTCGCCTTGCATTATGGTTGTCCCCCTTTAGCATGTAAGCGGCGCCTCCCATGGACCGGTCTGAGCCAGGAGAGTGCCCCGGCCATTGGACTTGAGGTCATGATCCAGTGCTACTGACTTTGGTGGAGCCATCCCATCGGGCAACTCCTAGCCTCTATGCGTTATAAAGGCTTGTTCTGACCTACCTTGGCCAGAACGCCGCATGGGTTCTTCCGCTGTAGAACTACCCCCGTGACAATTGGGCACCACTAGACGCCATTGCACCATATAAGCCAAACAGTGAAAACCGGTTTTGAAAATAAAAAACATCAAAATTGATGTTTTTTTAATAAACAGTTTACATGATTTTCAAGAGGGCTCAACCAAATACCTTTTTTGGCATTTTTTTGTTAAACGCATCTTCAATGCTGAGCTGGCACTGTATCTTCCAAAAGCTACATCGATACCAAACACCATCTAAATAATTTCAAGGCGTTGTGCTTTTAGAAACCAGGGAAATTGGGTGGTTCATGAATTTGTTTCTCTTTGGATCAGTTTGTTTGCAGTACAATTTTCATTTGCACTGGTCCAAATGTATAGGAATTGCAGTTCTGGGCCTTCAATCCTCTTTCTAAGGACTCCAGAATGTTATGTGTGGCTAGAATGTTATGTGGGGTTGTGTAGGCAAAATTGTCATGGATAGGAAATCCGGACTCCTTGGCAAAACCTATATAGCTGGGCTTTCTGGGCCTTCAATCCTCTTCCTGGACTATAGCTGGGCATGCTTGTATGTTTTTTTGGTATAACCCTATAAAGGTAGTTTTGTGAATTAGATATGACAAATTACCTCTGAATTATGCCCAGCAAATATGCAGTGAAAATTAGCTCAAAACCCAGTTTTCTGCATACTTGAGCCAGGTCTATAAAGAATTATTCATAAATTTTCCAAGTAGAATCTATAAAATGCGCTTTCCAATCAGACCCATGTCCAATAACTCAGTATCTTTACAGTTCAATCAGTGACTTTGGCAACCATCGCCACTCACATTTACTAAAGGCGACCAGCCGAAGAAATCAAATAAGTCATCTTACAGGATAAAATGAGAGAGATCTTTCGGGCTTTCAACTTTTGAAACGAAATGGTACCACCGGAAAGCTCTGCAAATTCTTTTCATTAAAAAATTATGAAGGGAGACTCAGGCCGCCGATGATCTCTTGGGTGCGATTCACGTCTTTCCATTAAAAAATCACGAAAGGAGAATCTAAAGAGAAACTGACCCCGGTTTTGTTAGATGCTTTGTTGTTTCTCATCAGCTCTCTGTAACATCATTGCCTAACGACCGAATCTATTCACAGCTCTACACTACAATTAAATGATCCTTCCTATTAGCAAGGTTGTCGGCATAGTCGGTGACTCAGTGCCTACGATCACGCCACCTTCCATGCCTACTACGGTCCCGGTGTCCAGAGTACCGGTGTCTTGACCAGTCAGGTGGTCTACTAGAATTGCGACCATAATCCCTTCTGGGCTCAGAAAAATTCCGTCCGAACAGGTACTCTTGGGATCTCACTGGACTCCTCTCCGGGCTCCACATTTCAAGTTCCGGCTCACCGGCAATTTCGTTTGTCTCCCAGCGTGGACCAGGAGGCATCAAGGGAGGCTGCGCGGCAAACGCATTATAATTGCTTTGGTTAGCGTGAACAAAGGGGATTGATACAGAACCCTGCCCACCCATTCTGGAGTCAGAGACGGAGGCCTGTTTTCCAGAGCTAACAGCTTTCTGTGGCATAGATGGGTGGTGGTGGTGGTATGGAGGCGAGATGATCGAAGGCTCTGGTAGCAGTGGTGGCTGCGGCCTTGCCGGGGTTGGCAACAAAGGTGGCAACCGGGGAATCGCAACGGCTGGCCTCTCCTTTGGTGGGTTCGTGACGATTGATATGGTTGGGGGCTTGGGATTGTGCAGTTGACCAAAATTTGATGTTTCTGGGCGCAGCGGTGGAGGGACCGATGCATGCAAGTTATGTGGAGGGAAGTGGTTCTGTTGTAACAGGGGAGTGGACGATAGATGTTGGTCTATGGAGGGATTCACTGAGGGCAGTTGCTTCTCAGGCAACGCAGCAGCGAAGACTTGATGGGATGTTTGTAGCTGCAATGCTGGTGGAGGCTGTTGGGCCAAGGGACTGAGGACGGTTGGCATTTGTGGTGATGTGATGGTGGAAGTAGTTGGAAATTGAGGCCTCACAGTCACAGACACGGCAACAGGAAGCTTCTCCGGTGAAAGGACGGTTGCAGGAATTGCTGGGAAACCAGTTCCACTTCTGTTGGCCGCTGGAGCTGGCTGCTGTAACAAATCCTTGGAGGGTTCTGGTCTCCATCGGTTCTGCAAAAAAAACAAGAGCAACCTTCTGTTAGGCCCACGCCAAAATAAGCAGAGGGCTTAAGAAAACTACAAAATAAGCATCCAAGGTTTTGGTGGTCGGATGACAGCTTCATACAGTCAGAGTCACTACTGAACTGCAGAAAGGGAGGAGATTAGCATATCCATACTTGGATTTGGATCCAATTGGCGTCAGAAACCATGGGCGTCATGCATATAATGGTTTCTTTTATTCATTCATAGTCATCTGAGATACATATTCTCTATCCGAGAAAGGATATTACGAGTAACGAGTTGAAGATTCATGGTTTAACTGTAGCACAGGTGGTGGTACAGTCGTAATGGTACCCAGGAGAGAACCCAATGAATGGTAGACCATTGATTGTCGCCGGAGCATTAAATCGGATAAAATCCCAGTGCTTACACTGTAATGTAGCGAGATTCAACCACTCAGAGTGAGTCTCACCAAAGGTCAAAATGAAACAGATAAAGAAGTTTCTTTCTGGAATAATTGTCATTCTTGATCATGGATACCATCCCTTTCAAGTAGCAGAATGTGCTGCAAGTAAAATCTTCTTGGGGCCCATTCAAGTATGTATAGACTCTGAAGCATACAGATACAAGACAATAATATGGTAGGAAGAATTAAGTCACACACCATTATGGGGTCCGACGGAGGAGTTGGGGAAGGAAGAGATGTGACTTCTGCCTTTGGTTCAACGTTTCCACCAGAGACGTTTAAGCCCATCCCATTAGCCTTGATCATATCAAGCAGCCTCACTGTTTCCTCACTCGTTAAATTGCCAGCTTGACCAGATGTCAAGGCAAAAACCAGCTCCGGGTTCTTGAGAAGCACAGCAAGCAACTCAAGGTCCGGTTCTGGAGCACTCCCGTTACAAAGTCCGACTGGTGTGACAGCAGATTTATCTTCAATAATTTCACGAGGCGTAGGCAATGATTCTGCACCATCAGCTTCTGGCTGCTGTTCAATTGGGATTTCTGGGGTCAATGTATCATCGTAGTCCATCTCTTGGTCCCATGGTTCCTTGGGATCAGATGGGACTTCTTGAATGTCGTGGGATAAAGTTTCCTTCTCTCGTCGCAACCTCTCTGTCTGAACTTCAACTTCTTTGCTCCTTCCCCCTGTGCCGACTCTCCACAGACTGTTGATCCTCACCTCTGCAGAAAGAAAATAATGGCAGAAAAGGCTGAATTCCTTGAAGAAATGGTTTCAAAGCTTTCACTTGAGATAAAACATCCAGCGGATTGGGATAAAATAGGAGGAATAAATCCAAATCACCAACAAAGCAAAAATATGCATCTCCAACTAACCGATTTATTCAAACTCCATGGGGTTACGAACAGAAACACCAACTAAGAATAAGCAAAAAGAAAACAATTAATGGCCCCAGCATTTGTTGTTAGTGGAATATCTTGCAAAAGCATTGCCAATCTTAATATCTAATTTGAGACCATGGCCATTAATGTCACAAGCAATTAAATTTGAATCAATAGACACTACAGTGGTAGTTAAAGTCAGGATGCATCAGCAAAGAGAGAGCACATCTTCCTACAGATCTAACTTCTCAAATAAGAACTTTAGCTTGACAAAGCTAAGCAGTAAGTTTCATCGGTGTCAACCCCTTCATTAACGTCACTCACCCTCAGAATCCAGTCTACCTCATACGGTATGCCCAAACAGGCAGGCACAAAACGGTTATAATAATTTTTTGTGTAAATTGCTGACACCTCCGCTGAAGTTATTGACGGTGAAACCTCTCCTGAAGTTCAGTAATTAAAATCACCTCTCCTGGACTTTTTGACACTTGTAAGTAGGCCTCCTATTCTTAAAATGGGATAAAAATGACAAAAACAGCCACGCAATTATTATTGAAGCTGGTTTCTATAAAGAAATAAAATAAAATAAAATACAAACTTTATGAACAGAAAAAAAAAGAATTTAAGGTTGCAGTCTTACGTTAGACAATTGAAATGGCAGGCGAATTTAAATAATAAATCAATTTCAAAAAAAATATTGGAAGGGTTTGGGATAGAGACTGATATGAAGAAAAAATTTGGAAAATAAACATTTTGGACAAAAGTAATTGTACGAGTATTTTGGTCATTTTTGTGCTCTTGTTTGAAAATTCTAACAAAGGGTTCCACTTTGTCAAAAAGTTCAGAAGAATTGATTGCAATTATTAAACTTCAGAGAAGGTTTTAGCCATGGTCAGAAACTTTAGGGGGGATTTCAGCAATTTACCCTAATATTTTTTGCCAGCAAGTAGTTCTATTAGATATCTAATATGATTTCCTATCTCTAAAAGATATTCCCTTCAGAAAACATATTTGCAGATAGAGAGTTGTTCAATTTTGATGTTATCATAAACAAGCATAGTGCCATGGCGAACATCACAACAGTCAGACCCTGAATTCATCCCTTGAACCACCTGTTATTCTGCATCCCATAATATAGGGGACCTGGGATCCATTCAATCGATTTATTCTATCCCTTGAACCACCTGTTATTCTGCATCCCATAATACAGGGGACCTGGGATCCATTCAATTGATTTATTCTATCTTGTGGGCCACTTTCTTATTTAATATATCTCATCTTGTAGAGGATCTGGGATCTACAATCAATTGCCACCATCTAGAGATCTCTTCCATGCAACCTAATTAATCACACCGGTAGACATATCTTTCAATAATTACATATAAACTGGATTAGATGATGCTAACATATTCACCCATCCTGTTTAACTGGTAGTCAAAACATATATGAAGCAACCACGGTTATAATTTTGATTATTGCCACGTGTATGACAGAGGTAGCCCATACGGTCAGGCAGCTTTTATACCCATTAAGAGAGAATGGTATTCTTTCCGGTTCTTTCTTTCTAAAATGCAGAAATTTCCCATCCATTGAGAAAATGAAATATGCTATGTTTGTGATTGATATATGCGAATTGTATTCCTCTTCCCTTTTAGTACTTGGCAAGTCCGTCCATCTTAGGCCAAGTTTGGGAGTGCTTAAAAATAAGCATTTATTTTGGGCCAGGAGGACCATAACAACAAGCACTTATTTGCTTTTGGGAAATAAGCCTAAATAAGTGCTTATTTCCTTTCTGGCCCGTCTTGGCCGGCCACATCATTTTGAAATTACCTATACTTCCCCTGTTTGAAACAAGTGTGTTTTCAGTTTTCACCAAATGTTCATGAGCGCTTATTACAATAATCACTTATTTTTCGAATAAGCACTCCTAAACTTAGCCTTATACTGGTATTTAGGTTTTCAGTATGCAAGTGAATATGAAAAGGGAACTGTTGGAAATAGCCTCCAGGCTCCAGGTATATAAGTCCAAGCACCTTCTGTTGTATTCCTTTTTATAACTTATAGCTCTCTGTCAACTTCCTAAAGGGAAATATATTCCCAAGAGAAGAGACATACCATTCCTGCACCAAAATACTTGGCAAATAGTAGAAAGAAATCGACCAAAAAAATGAGTACCTGGTGGTGTCTGCCATGGGATCCTATCCCTCCTCAGATTATCTCGTGGGGGTGCCTGGGGCCCCAGGATTGGCTTTAGATCAGCTGGAGCTTCCAAAGTAACGGGAGAAACTTTTGAGGCAAGCGCCTCAGATTTAGAGTCCTCAAGTTTTGGCCTGACATGAGATTTATGTGCAGAAAGTAAGTTGCTTATCTCAGACACAGAAGATTTGACTGGATCTTCGGTCTTCTGTTGGAGGTTCTCACTGGAAGATGAACCAGTCTTGCCACGTTTATTTTGCAAGAATATTGCTCGCATTTTTGCTTTCTGGATATCATCAGCTGACATTGGACGGCATTGCTTTGCAGGCACAGCTTTCTGGCTCCTTCCACCTGTTTTTTGCCCCGGTTGTTCTACCAGCAAAACTTTCCTACGTTCTCTGGTTTCTGTAACTAGCTAAGAAAATACACTCTGAAACATGAACAATATTGAATGGATTCCAAATTATGGTTGCAGACAAGTTGGGTTATCGCAGACTTATAGTGCAATCCTTGTAGAGCTCCATCTATTTTCTTTTCTGATTTATATAATCCTTTTAGTTTTATCTATTTCTTACTTGCTTGACCTAATGTAATATCTATATAGGTTACACGCTCATTGGCTTAACTTTTCTCATAGAAAGCTGTTAAGAGCTAAATATGACATTGGTGTTTATAGCAACAATTATTGACCGAGAAAACACTGAATAAAATGTAATATCTAAACAGGCGAGGAGATCAGCTAAACAAATTGGAATATGTAAGAATCAAATATACAACTCCCATTATACCAGATTTGGACAGAAATATCTGATTATACCCATTTCAGCATCACATAGCTTATGAGTTCAAGTTAGAGTTGTTTTATGACCTGGATACCATCAATGAAACACAGAAATCAGCTAGGTTGGACCATTACCATATTCCATGTTATATGTTAATATACCCCGTGCTATGTGATAACCAATAAATGTTTATTAGAATAGCTACTAATTACTGTATTCCGAGCAAAAGATTGTGGCTTCAACCCATAGGGTACTTTTGCACTTCATTTCATTCAAGATACACTATGCGGCTATGCCTAAATGGCTAAATCTGATTAAATGGGTCAAGGACAAAGTTATGATATACCTAGATCTAATCCAAGTCTGAACCTGTTATACATCCTTTAAACCACTCAAATATATAGAGTAGAAGGAAACTAGGAACCTAAAAGTAAGTTGGAGTTGAGTTAAGAAGTTCTACTGAAACTAAAAGAAATTAAAAAAAAAAAAAAATTCATCTGGATTCCCAGAACTGGTAAAATAAATATAATCAGATGCCAACACAAAGCAGAATTTCCTTGGAGCTCCAAATCTACTAGAGAAAAAGAACAAAATAGAAACTTCCACAATACTCTGTTCCATCCTGTCAAATAGGACTTGGACTGATGGTTTATGTATGTCAATCAAAATTAAGACACTAATGTAAAGATTGATGAATAAGCCTTCTACCAAAACATAAAAGTGGAGGAAGAAGTCATTTACAAATTCCAAGGTAAATGGAGAAAGGAATCAAAAGGGGACCGGTGATTGGTATGTCACAGTTGAACAAAATGAAGAAAATGGACAACAACATGAATTTCCATAGCACCTCCCATCATTGTTAAATAATCTGTAAGAACTAAGAACTAGTGTCAAATCAACGGAACAAATCTTTCTGGTTTAGCACCGACTCCTTAGTCATTCCAAAAATATGGTTCTTTGGCATCCCTCCAATTCACAAATGCAATATTTTGGATGGTTGCTTGCAAGTGATACTGTGTGATGATTAATATGAGAAAAACTTAATTGCCTAATGGATTTATAAAACAACCCACCAGCTCTACATGTGTGGTTGGGGGGACTCTTCCATAGGAATTCATCACAAGTCCATATATGACTTGCCAACAAAGGTTTTCAGTGTTTGCAATCTGAAACGAATGCAGCAAATAAGTTTCCTATACCACAATTGGAAGGAAATTATTGAAATGAATAGTGGATAAGGTGGTTTTTTCTTTTCTTTTCACTTGCCCTGGTAAACAAAGAAAAAGAGTTCATTCAAAGAAGTAGTTTTGAAGGGTGCAGGGCCATGGAATAAATAAGCCAATGACTTTCTTAATGAAAGGAAAGAGCTTGAGAACCCATCAAGTTGGAAAGTATGTGGAGATCATTCTGTGAAAGGTAGAGAACGTTCGCAAATAATGAGGGTAGGGTGCAACATGGAAACAGACTAGTTCAATTTTCAATATGTTGGTTTGGGGATTATTATGAGAACAATCTCCTCTGCAATTAAGAAATCAATCAATTACTCTACAAAAAGTATAAATAGAGCAATCTCCTGTTGCTGGATTTCCATACTGGTGTTCAAAAAATGCTTATGAGCAGACCCAAATTTGAAACTCAAATTTAGGATAACCACGGCAAACACACTCCTGATTCTTCAGGATCTTAGAGTCAATTTTATAAATTGGATGCATGGTGCATGAAATAAAAAGCGTGCCAGAACCAATGCTACTAGCAATCACAAGGTCACATCCTGCAATCCAACACCTAAAGTGATGTTCACATTGTTACCAAAAAATGTGATCTTAATATTATGTCCACGAATGCTTTGTGAGGCTGCAGAATCTCCAATAATAAATCCTCTGGTTTGGAAAAATGTTTTATCACACAAGCGCTCAGTTAACTTCAGTGTTTACCTATAGTGCTCAGAAACTTTTAAGTCTTAACTCCATTTGCATTCTGAATTGTCTCAGTTGATCTGGCATTTTGTTTAAGATCAAAATTTTGTTTAGAAAGCCCTAGAGTCATTTTCCTTTCAGACCTAACATAGGGTCTAATGAGCCAAATTGAGAATAAATCATTTTTAAGAATTCAATTCTAGATTATCCTTTTTGGATTAGCATATACTTTGAGGTGGCATTTAATGACACTTAATGGCCCTCTGAAGTATGAGAAAATGACTTTTCAGAGGTCCCATTTCATTTGGTAGTGCAACCTCTGAGATAAATCACTTAGTTGTAAAATTGACTCTTAGTGGCTAAGAGAACTCTTCTCTGAACTAGGGCTGTCAATGGTTCAGGTCTAGTTTGAGACAAATGTACCAGTCCCATTCCGATTATTAATCACAAAAATAAAAAAACCAAGAACCAAATTATTATTAATCAGGCCAATAAGGTCTGACCCAATTATACTTGACATCTATAATTACCAATCATAATAACAATCTAGAACTTCATTTCTGATAATATAACCTCAATAAATATGGTAGTAAAATACTAAACTGTTTATGTATTGATGAAAAATGTGTTTACAACCATAATTATCTTATATATTGTTTATAAATTTACTCTTTTTAGAAAAATATAACAAAATTTACAAAAAAAAAAACAGGATATTTTTATACATTACTAACCAAATAATTGCTTTGGGCTTAAGTTGATTAGGAACGGCAAGAGCTGGCCCTAACCCAATTATTAATCGAGACAAAAGCATAGAAGCAGAACCAACATATGTTGAGTAAACCCCATCCATTGACAGCCTTAGTTTGAACAAATCCAAATCTACTCTTCACAGAGCATTCCTTGCATCAACCTCACAACACATCCCACTCGCACATCAGAAAACATGTCCCATACTTTGTTTTGATATTCATGGGGAGATGTTCCCAATACAATACACGGTGGTATGGGCTGTGAGTTAGTGTGGGGTGCACTATGTGAGGAGCAAATCCCAATTCAGTTTGGACGTGCTAGGAGCCATTTTAAATGTTTTTTTTTTCAAAATTAACCCTATGAAACTTTCTTTTTGACATAAATACCACTTTTTTGCCTTCCCACCAAAAAACACTCTTTTCACCAACATTTCCCTTTGCATTTGAGGTGCCACTGACTGCAGCGTGCAAACTGACGAGTGTTGAACTTCACTTCGAAATGACTCAAGGTGCGGCTTCTTAGGTCATTCAGCCCTTCCTGTCTACAAATAGGATCTAAAAATACAAGAAAACAAATTTCGTTTATCTTTATACCTTTTATAACATTAGCAAGTACTAGAATGTAAGTCAATTCACAAATAAGAATTTAACCAAGCTTTAGCATGCTTTACATTGTATAACTTCATGCATTTTTAAGTTTTTCTCGATGTTAAGATTCCACTGAACCTCCACATAGTACCAATGGGAGTTGAAATTTTAGTTCTCTTGATTTTACTTTGTAAAAGCTTCCCCCACTCTCAATCCAAATTTTGGGTTATTGTCCTTGGCCTTTTATTTTGAATTCCAAACCTTCGGATATGTGACCAGGCTAAGTTTTGGTTTTTCTGATATTCCATGACCTAGTGCAAGACCTAGCTGTTTTCTCTTGAGAATTCCCACAAACTTATAAGCCTCATCTGCTGCGTCTGAAATTTGTGAACCCATGAAGAAACTTTTAGTTTCTTTATGAACTGATGAAGGTTTAAAGCCATACAGAAAACTCATGCTTTGGGAGACCATCAAATAGTCCTGAGTTCATAAATGACCCTGAAAATCAAGCACTGCAAAGCATGATCTGTAAATTTCCTGCATCGACTTATTTTGCCAACAATAAGGGAACCTTGTCCAGACAAGAAAAAAGGATCAATAATAAGTGGGCACCTTTTCCCCAAGGGTAACCGCATTAAGAGCTAATGAAAATAACCGAATCATTCATGTACTGGCCAAATTATTTGACTTCACCCCAGGGGTATCAAATTTTTTAAGTTGGAGTGGTATCTTTAAAAGAAAGAAAAGACAAGATGGTTTCCCAAGAGCAAAGAATTAATCTTGACCATCCAAACAATGTACCATAATTTTAATTAATCTCAATCATTCAAGTAGAGCACCAAATTTTCAAAAAAAAAATGTAAGCTAAATAAAATGATATACTAAACAACACCTAAAATTTGAGCCATAACATTAGTCAACTAATTCCTACCATCCAAATGATGTAAAAATGTTTCCTCCAATATAACCCATCGAAAAGATAAATCTAATCAACCTAAAGATCTAAACCATCAAATTGGTCTCATTAGTTCGTTGAACTAATTGCAATCATCCAGGTAACAAATCAGCAAAAGAATCTAAGCTATCAAAATAGTCTCCTAAGAGCAGAGACATAACCTTGCCCAGACATAACCTTGCCCATCCAAGCACTGTACCAAGCTTTCAACTAATCTTGGCAATTCAAGTACAGCACCAAGTATCAGCCCGTATCAGCTGATACGTATCGTGCCAGTGGCTTCCCTATACAAGGGGTGTATCGGGGTTCTGACTGGTTCAAGGGGTAGAGCCCTAAACCAGCCCCCCTGAACTGGTTTTGAAAAAAAATATATAAAAAAAAGCATAAAAACGCTATCGATATCGCCCGATACACCCCTACCAGCGTATCGGGCGTATTGACATTTTGAACCTTGGCCAAAATAAAATGATGTCCTCAACATCATAAAAAATCTGGGCCATCAAAGTGGCATCCTAAGATCAAAACAACTAATTCCAAGCATCCAGCTGATGTACCAAAATTTAACCAATTGGTCAGAGTAGACTATTGTAATGGCTTAGATATGTTGATTTGGTATCTTATTTGGGTAAACAAATTAATTGAAATAGCAGTACATGATTTTCGATGGATGAGATTTATTGACTGATCTTTAGAGGCCAATTTACTTGATTGGGCAAGATTGGTTTTAAGTTTCAGTATATTGCTTGGATGGCCAAGATCAACAAATCTGAGCCATTAAAATGGTTTGTTTCCAAAGAGATCAATGGATCAATCTCAACCATCTAAATGATGCCAAGATTTCAACCAATATAGACCATCCAAATAATGCACCAAATCGCCCAATCACGGCCAACAAAGTAGTCCTTATGGCAATGCATTTATCAAGCCAATCCAAATGTCCCAAATTAAAGAAAAGATCTGGTTCAATAAAGTGGCATGGATATAGATCAGTGGATTTGAGCCATCTAAATGATGTGCCAGAGTTTTCACATGGTAGACTAAAAAATAATAATTCCAGTAGCCAACATTTGATACAATTCAATCTAGATTTCTTGCTTTAAAAGCATAAAAATGACATATGGCAATTAGGTACTTTCATTCACCATTAACTACAGGAGGCCTCTGTAATTTACCCTTTTTAATCAAGCAACCCTATACTTTCCAAAGATTGTAGGAGGCAACAAACAGCACAATACTGATTACAAGTCCCAAAATATTTCACCGACTTGTATCCCCCCACCCCCACCCCCCCCCCCACCCAACAGGTGCACCCCATAGAAGATTACAATCAGAATTAGAGCCCCATGGAAGCCAACTGTGGTGCATTTTTAGACGTTTGAATCTCAATTTAATGTGTTCAAGTCCTCTAAGTGACCAATGAAATCCCTGGTGTGATAATGCCATCAAAAATTTACACTGCCCAAAGCACAAGGCATATTATATGGCTCAAGATTGCTTGTTTTTTTTATCAGAAATGATAACTTTCATTAGAGATAAATTAAACTGAACTACGGAAGTCAACCCTTATTAGCAAAGGTTGATCCAATAAACATCAAACATTACAGCACTGCCCAATAAAGACTCTCCCTTACAGTCCCTTGTTTTGCTAGGGCGTCAGCAAAACCATTTGCTGATCTCCTTACCCACTTGAACCAAACACCCACCTCCCTTGTTATGCTAAGAATTTCCCTCATCAGCTGTCTATATTGCCAATTTCCCAGCTACCCTGATTGCGTCCACCCAATTACCAACTTGGAGTCTCCCTCTATCTCAATCTGTCGTAGCCCCAATTGTTTGGCCAGTTTTACACCTTGATGTAAATTGATTCTTTCATATCACTTATGCATATTTTATTATTCACTTTCCAGCAACAATCAGAAGACCTATTTGGTGCTGGCACCTATTATTTCAGTTGATTTGGACGTTCTAATATAAAACCAGTACTTGGGGTGCAACATCCACTCAAAGATGACCAAGTAGTAGTTTTTCTGTTTGCATGGCATTAAGTAACTAATCCTCTCACAAAAGAATTTTTCTTGACAAAAAGGTGATCCCCCCTTTCAAAGATGATCAGGTATTGTTGCCTTTCCAATGGAGCAAAGTTATTGTGACATCCTCTCACATCTAAGAATCATGTTGGATTAAATTTTATAAACTTGCAGGCTGTTCAAATCTAATATTAATGGAAAGAAAAACAAAGGATGTGCTTTGTTATGGAGGAAGAAAACTAATATGTAAAACATAACTTATCTGTTTCATATTCCTGGTGTTGTACAAATTTAATTTATTATTCATCCTGCAGCAGTCCACAAGGCAAAAAGCAATCTGCATTCAACACCCCAAAGATTTATTTATATATTTATCTTTTAATAATCTTCAATATATCAAACTTTTCATAATAATTCAACACCAGGTTAGCTCCCAAATAATGTAAAAAATGAATTTGTATCTTGGGCTTTGAACTGATTGAAAGTACTTGTAGGTTGAACACAATTTTCAAGCACCCTACAAAGAAGTGTATTGGTTTTGCACATTCTGTGTAAGTGTTTTCCTAGGAAGTGTTACTGAAAGTGAAACTAATCACCAAGTTCATTCCTGATTCCAACATTTTTCTTATACTGTTATATGTCCACTGATTTAATAAAAGACGAAAAGAGGACTTTCATATCTTGAGCTTACATGAGGGCTAAGGTTATCAGAGGTTCGCCAATATGTAGAGCACATTATTAAGATTTTCCTTGATTTTACAAACTTATTTTAGTATTATCTAGGAATGTTATACAAAAGCAATATTTATGACCACTTAGCATTTAACATTCCATTTCCCCTGGCTTTACTGGGGCTTTGAAATTTGTGTTGTTGTTGTTGTTGTTAAAAGAAACAGAGAAGTAATAAGGATACGTGTTGATAATATGCCCCTTGTTTGCTTCCTGTTTGAATCATCTGCAGATGCAAGGAGTAGTTTTGCAGATTGAAGTGGTTGCAAATCCCTGAATGAAGTTCAAGCTTGGTGTTAACAACATTGGAAAATAATTATAGCTGAAGTTGAACTGAGGTATGGCCTCAGAAAATAATTAGAAGCATAATAAGCATACCTGTTTGTCTCTGAACTTTCAAAAGTGAGAGTGAGAATCTCCCCCTGCAGAAAAGGAATAAGAACAAGATTTCATAACAGGGTACCATGGGTTGCAGGAATCATTTATAACACAAAGCACATACAAGAATATCTTTTGGCTTCCATGCCTCATCACTGAGAGTCTCACCAATCCTGCACATGACTGAAGTTAGACAAATGGACAAAAGGAGCATACGCACATGCACACACACGCACACACACACACACATAGAACAAGCATAAGAAGTGATAAAACATGCCTCAACTTTCTGATTATCTCTTGATGTGCTTCACTGGGTGAATTAATGGAAGTAGGTTTCTTTAGAGCTTGGCTTCTCACAAATAGTTTGCTCCATCTCAACAATAGAACCCTTGCCCTGTTCGATATGTCTGATCTTCAAATCAGATATATGAGTTTCAAAAGACTGATAAAAATTCAGAAAGACCGCTGATGAACAGAACATCTTTCTTGCAGAATAAAATAATAAAAACTCATCAAGACATCAAAAAAGTATGCAATTCCCAGAAAGTTCTTCAGGACAGATATTCACAAATTAAAAATAAAAAAATAAATAAATAAGTTAGATGAATGCTGAGCCAATTTCCTGCTAACTTCCTATAGGTCATAATTTCCTGCTTTCAACAACCACTGGTTTGCCAAAGTTCATTTCAATTACCAAGTTCTGCAGGCAGCAGATTTTTACCTCCAATTTGGGCATAGAAAAATGAAATTTCAAATTTGATCCCAAATTAAAGGTATCATCATCCAAGACTCACCCCAACTATATGAAGAAATACACGAGTCTATTTCGCCATTCCACTCTATTCGATGTCATATCCAGTGTTTAATTATGAGCACTTAAATCATTTCTTGCTACTTCAACCAATGTCCTTTTTGATCTACCCCTAGCCCTTCTAACCCCTTCAGCTTGCAACAGACCACTTCTTATAGGTGCTGTCAGTGGTCTTCTATACATGTGACCAAACCATCTTAATCTACTTCCTCTCATTTTATCACCTATTGGAGCTACTCTTAGGTTCCTTCAAATGACTTCATTTTTGGCCCCATCCCTTCTACATTTTCTGCTCATCCATCTCAGCATACACATTTCTACCACGCTCATTTTTTGACATGTTTCTTGACTGCCCAAAACTCTGATCCATACACCAACTGTTTTATAAAATTTTCCATTTAATCCAAGTGGTATTTATCTATCGCATAAGACTCCAGATGAACCTGCCCATTTTTCCCATCATGTTCTAATTCTATGGGTGACACCCTCCTCAATCTCTCCCTTGTTATGAATTATCGAACTAAAATACAGGAAAATGTTGCATTGAGTTATCTCTTGGTCTTCAATCCTAAGTGTGCCGTGATCTGCACTCTTTTATTATTAAATTAGCATATCATATATTCTGTTTTGGTCCTACTTATTTCAAAACCCCTTTTTTTTTCAGATATTTGTCCATAAACTTAACTTTGCATTTAATCATTCATTAGTTTCATCAAGTAAAACGATGTCATCAGAAAGCAACATGCACCATGGGACCTCCTCTTGAACATGCTTAGACAATTCATATATGACAGTGCAAATAAATAAGACAGTGTTGAACCTTGGTGAAGACCTATATTAGTTATAAAATCTGATGTCTTTCCTAGAGGTCTTCTAACATTGATTGTTGCACCCTCATGCATATCCTTAATTAGGTTTATATACCTATTTGGAACTCCTTTCTTTTCCAAGACCCTCCATATTATCTCCCTTGAGGGCTCTATCATATGATTTCTCTACATCAATGAATGAAAATAAACCCAAATTGGTTCTTTGATATACTTGTTTCATGTCATAACCTTTTTTTGATGAATGAAAATAATTTATAAAATCAGAATATAAGGCAATACAGGAAACCCATGAAGAGGCACAAGATGTTACCTCTTCTAACAAAGTATTACATCAATTAAGAACTGGATAAGCAGAAATAAAATTACATAGCAGCCCAAAACAAATGATCCCTTGAAACCCCTTGCTTAGCTAGTCCATCCACTAAGAAATTTGCTGATCTTTCTAACCAAAGAGAGGTAACTGTCATATTTCTTGTGAGCCAATTGACTTTCCTCAATAAATCTCCATATCGCCACATAGCTGAAGCTGGCTTTGTCAGCATTCCCACAACAATTTTAGAGTCTCCTTCAACTATCAAGTGTTGAACTCCTAACCATTCAGCAATCTGGATGCCTTGTACAGCCGCTAAGATCTCTGATCTATTTGAGTCTCTTATTCCCACAGGACCTGAAAACAAAGCTAGGATGTTGCTCTCTCTATCTCTCAGCACCCCTCCAATCCCCGAAGGGCCTGGGTTTCCTTGGCTACTACCATCAAAATTCAGCTTTGCCCAACCTTCAGGCGGAGGCTTCCACACTGCAGCTGCCTTGTCCCTCCTCATATGACTAGTGGCTACCGCCTTCCAGTTACTCCAGATGTCATCAAAGGAAAACGTATGAAAGAAGTCCAAAGTTCTTAGCCAATGAAAGGCTCTAGTCAATATACAATCCTCAACAGTTTGTAAGCCTCTTTCCTTTTCTTTGAACACCCTAGCATTCCCTTCTTCCCAAATTGTCCACAAGGCTGCTGCTCTAATACATCTCCACATCATTTTTCCTTTTTTTGTAGGCCACACAAAACAAGAAGGATCGAACAGCTGACTTAATTCTGAGGACAGATTCCACCTGCATCCAAACAAAGAAAAGATCCAACTCCAAATATTTCATGTCATAACCTTTGCTCAATTATTCTCTTCCAAAGTTTCATAGTGTGGCTCATGAGTTTAATCCCCCAATAGTTGTTACAACTTTGTATGTAGCATTTGTTCTAAAATATAGGCATCATATTACTCTTTTCCCATTCATCGGGCATCTTGTTTTATTCCATATCTTATTGAATAGCTTAATAAGCCTACCCCTCCCATACCTTTCCACACTTCTATCGGAATACCATCAGGTCCTAACACCCTCCCCTTCTTCATCTTGTGCACCTCTTTCCTTTCATAATAAACCTACCTCTACATGATGGTACATGTTATTTTTAACACTACTTTTTTGATAAATTTATTTTTAACACTATTAAGATTACTAATATCTCCTCCATTAGTGCCCTGCACAATGTTTCATTTAATAAATTTTCAAAATAGCTTCTCCAGCTTTTTTTATTTCCTTATATTTTACCAAGACAATTTGATCTTTCACTTTAATGCATCTAGCATGGTTTAAATCGCTGCCTTCCTTTCTCTCATCTTTGCTAGTTTAAAATTTTCTCTTTCTCCCTCTTTAGTGCCTAATTTATGATTGAGTTCATCATACGACAAATTTAATTTCACTTTCTTTTTCAAGTTTCTTTCTTATGGTTTTATATTTTTCCAAGTTCTCTCCATTTTTAGTTTTTGTCAATCTTTGTAACATGCCTGTTTTAATCTGATTATATTTTGAATTTCTCCATTTGACCACCAAACTTCTTTAGCACTTATCCATTTCCCTTCAGATTCTCCTAAAATGTCCTTTGCTACTTTCTTTATTTGCCATTTCAAACCACATGTCATTAGTGTCTCTAATCAAAAATTTATTTTCTTTCTACTATCAGCCTGTCTCTAAATTGTACTGGCTTTTCTCCTTTTAGGTTTTCCCACCTAATTTTTGGACACCTATTCTATTACCTATTTCTCTTCCATTATCTAGTGCCCACATCTACCACCACTAATCTATGTTGTGTGGTTAAGCTTTCATCTAGAATAGCTTTGCAATCCTTACACCATTCGTTTTGTTGTCCTAGTAAGGAAAAATCTATATTATGTTTGGTCCACTTTTAAATGTTATTAGGTGTTTATCCTTCTTTCTGAAAAATGTGTTTAAAGTTGCCATATCATAAGCTATTGCAAATTCTAAGATTGTATCTTTTGCTTCACTCCCACACTTCTTTTCTCCACATGCCCATTTAGGTTTTCTCCTATAAAAATATTCTTTTCATTTGGTATTTCTTGAATTTATCTTTCTTAGGTTTCCCAAAATTGTATTTTGATGTTTCCTCTAAGGTGCACAAGCACTAACTGTGTTGATGATTTCCTCACCTAAAACAAGTCAAATTAAAAGTATTCTATCTCCAATTCTTTTAACAGTTACAGTTTCATTTTTTTAGATCTTTATCTACTATTATTGTTACTCCAATTCCATTATTTACTTCTCCCATGTATATAATTTGTAGCCATCAATTTCTTGAACTTTTTTACCCTTCCATTTAATTTCTTGTAAGCATGCAATATAAACCCTTCTCCTCTTTAATTCTTTATAGTAGAATGTGTGACCCTGTTGTCTTAGTGTCACACAAACCATGATTTCTTCCACCCTAAGGTGACAATAACAAATGCTACAGTGACCTCTAGCTTTTTGAAATATAGATGCAAATTTACAACTTGGCTTGCTGACACCAAAGTAGCTTATCATATACAAATTGAAAACTATATGGTCCTTTGGAGATACGCAAATAAAAAAACCAACTACATACAGGACTCCAGATTCTGTTTCTGCTTTTAGTTTTACAAAAAAAAATGCAGTAAGATCACCTTAGCAACAATCAGACAGCTGCAAAACAAATTAAATCAATAACTTCACCATATTATGGCCAACCATAAGGAGTGTTTGCTTGGTGTAGTGGTAAAATCTCGCACTAGCAAGCATAGGAACGCAGGTTCAAGTCTGACAGTGACCACTTTGTGAAAAAGAAAAAAAAAAAAAGCATTAGGTCTGAGACACCAAATAGCTGGGACCAACATGGGCTACTTGCCTTTATTACCCCTGCCCCCCCCCAACAAAAATAAATAAGAGGGAAAAGCTATCCAAGCCAAAATATGCAAGACCTATTCTAAACAGGTAAACGGATGTAGTATTATCCTATGGAAAAGATTATTATATAGAAATAAGCACAGCATTTCTGTGTGCAAGTGCATACATGCATATGCATGGATTGGCAGACATGTGTACTGGCAGAGAGAGAGATGAGAGAGAGAGAGATGAGAATAAATGTTTAAACTAATACACACCTGATGTCCGGTAAAACCGCAACCTGTTAACAGTTTGCAATATAGCAGACATGTGTACTGGCAGAGCTTTATGCAATGGCAGGTGACAAAGAACCTACACAGAGCCATTACAATCTAGTCTAAATTTCATACTACTCAGAGAAAATAAGACCAATAGAGCAACCAAGAATGCACCTTAAAAATGACAAGAAGAACTGTTGTTTGTTCCTCTAAAACTGCTTGGCTCAACCAGTTTGCTAAAATCATAAGGCCATCTTTAGTTAAAAACCTGAAAATATAAAGGGAAATACTTGTGTGAGCTAATAAAACATTTGGAGCATCTTTATCTTCACAAGATCAGAAAAGTGCCTGTTCTGTACCAAAGTAATACAGAAGCATTTTGTATCTGCAGTACCCACTCCATCAGCTTCACCTGCCCAGAAAACGTTTCTTCTTTCCTCATCAAATTGAAAATATTTTCAAGGAAGTTTTTATCAGAGCTGTCTATGCCTGATATAGTTTCATCCTGTGATGAGCAAGATGGTGCTTCTTGAACAGTGTCAGGGGCCACAGAGTTCAAAGGAATTGGACAAATAGGCATGACAGGATCAGAATTGGTGGAGAACTCATCCTGAGATGCATTGCATGCCTTGGATTTGATCACCTTGTCCTTTGACAAGCGGACAAGCTTCCTAACCCTTGAACGCTGATTAGCAAAGAACTCCCGAACCTGTAATCAGTAAATGGAAGTAAGCAATCTAATGATCTAATTAGGCAAAACAAACTTCTAAAACACCCTCCAAGTTGAAGAAGTGAAGTAATCCCAAAAGACAAGATCGTCATCATCTAAACCGTGTCCCAACTATATGATGTCGGCTACATGAATCCTGTTTTGCCGTTCAATACTGTTCAGTATCATATCCATTGTTAAATTATGACCGCTTAAATCATTTCTTACCACTTCAACCCATGTCCTTTACAGTCTGCCCATAGCCCTTCAAGCCCCTTCAACTTGTAACAGATTGCTTCTTCTTAAGGGTGTTGTAGATGTTCTTCCCAGAGACGAGATATAAATCTAATATCTATTTTCCATGGTACAAGTAGTTCAAAACATAAACTAAGCAGGAGCTGTAAATCAAAAGAATGAGTACAATAAAAAACAACAACATTTTTCAACAACAGAAATATATCAAGATGTTTTAGATCAGGTTAAAGAGATAACGAGTTGTCATTGTTGTTAGGCATATCAAGTGGCAAGACTGAAAAATGGCTTACGGTGACATGTAAGATAACTGGAGATTTAAAATTCAAAATTTTAGAACAGAAACTGATAAAGATCCCCCACTCAAGGAATTTAAAACTCTACAAGCATCAGTGAATATCATTCAATTAGCAGCCAAAGTGTGAACAAGAAGCTGTGGCAGATAGAAAGGCACATATAAGAGAAACAACAACCTGTGTGACCGTAACACCAGAAAGAGCACTGATTTCACGAGATTCCTTCTTGCTAATTGTATCTTTAATAGAGAAAACTGATTGCATATATTTCACGGCCTTGGGGTTTAGCAAATCCCTTGGTCGTTTTCCTGGGGGGGGAAAAAAGTAACTTGATTAGGAGGTGGCTACTTGTGGTTGCAGAAACGTCATCATTTATATCAATAATGAGAAAAAATGTAAATGTAGCATAGGAAAAAGAGAAAACTTCATGAAAGATACCAAGACAACCTCTCATAAATAGAAAGAAATAATCAGGCATTGCTCTGAAACAAGGACACTTTAACAGTGTTGGGCTCGGTGTTTTTCTGTTATAAATAATATTGACTCTTGAAACAAACTTCCATAAATAAGCAGGGAAAAAGTATCTGTTCGAAACAAGGATACTTTAAGTTCAAGTGTAAAACTATCAACTTTCCTATGACAATAATCTCAAAGAACCTCAAGAAATAACTGTGAACTTCAAGGACACCAACTCACCAAACATCATTGTTGTAATCCTTTTTCTGCAAGTGTGGAAAGCTTAAAAGAAATTTCAATGGCTATAACTTTTTTTTTTTTTGAAAAGGTAAGGTAAAGTATGTATTAAGTATCAAAAGTATAAAGATCTGTACAAGAGGCTATACAATCAGAATTAAAGCCCCCAAAAAAATTCACCCTCAGAAAAGAACCGGAGCAAAACACTTCTTTAAACACATCAGAAATAGATAACCAGCTCCTCAGCTCTTCCATTACAAAGTTGATCACCCCAGCCTCAGAATTGGCTTTCTGTTCAAATAACCTGTTATTCCTTTCTAACCAGATTGCCCACATAACTGCAGCTGGAATCACAGATCACACAAGCTTTCCTTCTTTGGACATTCCTTGGACTCTCCACCCTTGTAATAGAGAGGATTGATTCAGGCCAAACCCAAACCAGGTTAACTGCTCTAAGAAAGTGCTGCCACACCACTGCCGAGAAGCCACAGTGGATTCCGGTAGCATATTGCACAGAGGACAATTCACATCTGCAAGACTGAAACCCCTCCTTATCAGCATTTCCTTGGTAAGACACTTCCCTTTTGGAGCCACCCACAAAAAGAATTTAACTTTCAAAGGAGCTGAAGCTTCCCAAATGGCTATATTTTTTTTTTCATTAACAAGATGAAAAGAGCTTCTTTAGTTTTTTTTTTCAGCTAAAAAACCTATCAGCATAACCGAGTATGAGGGTATAATTAATGCTTCAAACTTCAAAGTGGTTAATACAAAAGCCTACCTAAGAAAAGCCAAACAAACGATTCACAAGGGTCCAAAACCCCTCAACTAGGGGTGAGCAAAAAAAACCGAAAAACCAAACTGCCCGAAACCAAACCGAAAAATTGATTAACCAAACTGGTCGGTTCGATGTTTTCAGAAAACCGAAAGTTTCGGTCCGGTTTTGGCTAACCATTTAAAAAACCGGTGAATAACCGAACCAAACGATATATATTTTTATATAATATTATATATATATATATATATATATATATATTACATTTTATTTTTAAAAAAAATCTAATAAAAACGTTTGACAGCCTGAGAGTGTTCAAACTACCGAACTGAGAGCTGAGACAAGTTCGTTAGTCTGGCAAACAGTCTGACAGACTGGCGAACAGCCTGCCTCACTGCCTAACAGTCTGTCATCTGATAGATTGACACCCGTTGGCCGCTACGCAGGCCTTTCTTTCCCTCTCTCTCTCTCGGACTCACTCTCTCATACTCCCTCTCTCTCTCCCTCTCTCTCTCCCTCTCTCTCTCTCTGAACTCTCTCTCTCGCCTTTCAATCCCTCTCTGAGCTCTCTCGCCTCTCAGTCTCTCTCTGCTCTCTCTCTCTCTCTCACG
The DNA here is from genome assembly GCF_056320005.1 of Nelumbo lutea. Taxonomy (NCBI): domain Eukaryota; kingdom Viridiplantae; phylum Streptophyta; class Magnoliopsida; order Proteales; family Nelumbonaceae; genus Nelumbo; species Nelumbo lutea. The sequence continues at coordinate 107,546,059 of NC_142686.1, forward strand.
CCTCTCGGACTCTCTCTGGCCCTTTGGGTTCTGACCTTTGGCGCTCTGCCCTCCAACCAATTCACCGGCGGCCTCCGACACCGGCGTTCCGCGACACTAGAGGCTCGGTTGCGGGTTAGAGGCTAATGCATCTCAACAACACCAGTGATCCCAGTTATCGTGTTTTTCCTTTTTTTTATTTTAAGGGCATAAAATAACTGAAAAACCGAACCGCAATTAACTGGTCCACTGATTAACCAATCGACCGGTTAACCGGTTGTATCAATTTGATTTCGGTTCGGTCCAGAAAATTACCCCACGGTTCGGTTAACCGAACCATGAGCACCCCTACCCTCAACTTGTCAAGTCTTTGTCATCAAGGACTAATCCTAGACAAACTGCCAATTCCAAGATTTACTTCAAGCCCAAGGATTCTCTTTCAACAATTAGGATCAGGTTGTATATATTTTTTACCAGTTCTAAGCCTTGATCATCAATAAATAACATCATTAGCAAACTGAAGGTTTAATACTACTATGCCCTCCCTCCCAATCTTCAGAATCATAATAGCCCATGCTAGGTCAGCTCTAGGTATAAGCCTACTAAATAAAACCCCCACCAGAATGAACAAAAAGGCTGAAAGTGGATCTATGTGATATAAGCCTCTTGGGGGGGACATAGGCAGTTCCATTAACTAGGACCAGAAAGTTTACTGCTGAGATACAATCCTTTAGACATTTTTTTTCAATAACTCTGAAATGATTTCATTAATTAGAAAAATTATGGTACAACAAGAAGTTGTGAAAGAAACCAGCTTTAGAAGCTGACCCAAGACAAAATTACAATTGTACCCAAACATGTGTTCTTTGAACCCCCTGCTTTGCTAAGCAATCAGCCAAACTGTTGGCCAATCTCCTCACCCATCCCACCTGGATTGTCATGTCCCTTACAACCATTTAAATCTTTGGAATTCATTCTTCAGCTGCCATGTCACCTCTTCCCCTTTCTGCAACCATTTTATCACAGTTTTTAAGTCTCCCTCGATGATCAGTCTATTAATACCCAATTCTTTAGCCTTCTCAACCCCACTGCAGCTAGAAACTCTGCCCTTGCCACATTGCCTTGCTCCACAGGACTGGAGTACAAAGCAATGATGTTTCCATCTTCATCTCTAATGGCCCCCCCAATGCCTGAGGGGCCTGGATTACCCACACAACTCCCATCAAAGTTCAACTTCTTCCAGCCATCTGTTGGAGGAGACCATGCCTCAAAAAGCTGCTGTCTTGTAGATGAAGAGGCAGCAATAAGTCCCCAAACCCTAAAGAAGTCTTCGACCTTAAAAACTGAAAACATCTTTAAGCTTTTTGCCCACTGTGCCACCCTCGATGTTATTGTTTCAACCAAGGCTTCCTTACATTTTTCTTTTCCTTCAAATATTCTTGCATTTCTTTCCTCCCAAATAGTCCAAAGTAGTGCTACGTCTCCAATAGGATCTTACCCCTCCTTGTCATGCTACTAATACCAATAGGGCTGAATAAACCTTCCAATCTATCAAGAGAAGACCACCTGCACTCAAAAAGGGAAGTAAACCAATTCCAAATAAAACTGACAAAAGGACGAGATATTAGAAGGCGGAAAACAGTCTCAACATTCATCTTACACAGGACACACCAGTTGGGGGACAAACACCAATTTGGTCTTTTTCTTTGAAGTACATCAAAAGTATTAATACAACCATGAAATACTTCCCAACAAGAAGCATTGATTTTAGGGGGAATGGGAGGGCACCAAATTTCTTTGACTGGGAAAGGATGAGAAGAGGTGGCAACCAACGACTGTAGAAAGGATTTACAAGAAAACGAGCCGTCAGAATTAGGACCCCAAATCCTAGAATCTGAACTGCCTTCTCCCAAGAACAATGAGTTCAGCAAGCCTAACAGCTCAGACACTACAAGAAATTCATACTCTCTAAGGTTGAATTAAGGCCAAAGTTCCAATTCAACCCAGAGATGGTTGACTTAGTAAATCTGAAATAGGCCTACCCTTGAATCTGGAAAGATCAAAGAGAGAAGGAAATTTCTCACAGAAAGGAGTATCCCCAATCCATACATCCTCTCAAAATCTAACTTTACTACCAGAAGATAAGTCATACCTGATATGGTTTAGGAAGGTAGGGAGAAAATCATGGATAGCTTTCCAGGGAGCAGCCAAGGTGGCCCTACGAAGAAATCCAACATCCCACCCATTGCTCAACATGTCATGAATGCTTGCCACAAGTTTGTGCCATAATTTCTCATTTTCGCTTGGAAACCTCCAAAGCCATTTACTAAGCAAGGCCTTATTCTTCAATCTAACATTACCAATTCCCAAGCCCCCTTCATCCTTCAATTTCACCACCTTTTCCCATCTAACCAAATGATATTTCTTAGTTTCCCTTGGCTCCCAAAGAAAATCCCTCATGATTTTTTCAATTTTCCTCACTATCCCTTGTGGCATCCTAAACAGTGACATGTAGTACACTGGACGATTTGCTAGGATCAATGTTCTAAAAGCGCAAGGCGCAAAAAAGGCACAGGGGTCAATTTGCGCCTGAGGCACAAGGCGCACGCCTTTTTAAGCAAGGCGCAAAAATAAAAAAGGGTAAAAATCCCAAAAAAATCAAAAATGCAAAAAAAAATCAAAAAACTATTAAACATGATATTAATAAAAATATAAACTTTAACTTTAAAATAAATGTTTTAAAAAATCTATTATCTAATATTAAAATACATAAATATAACATGTAAAGCATATCCAAATGAGAATTTAAAAATAAAATCAAATATATAAAACATTTTCAAGCATATAAAACCCACAATCTCTTTTTTTTCTCAATTGCATTACTTCAAGTAGCTAATGTCATGTAAAACATATTATATTCCTTATTCATCAAAAAAAAAAACATATTGCATTCCTATTCACCAAAAAAAAAACATATTACATTCCTGATTCTACAAGCCGCCTTTGTACCACACCCATTGAGGCAAGCCCAAACAAGTCCACATTAGGTTGTTTGAGGGCGGAGCAAACAAGCCCTCGAGCGACGTGGCACAAGGGTCCAGAGGCTCTAGACACAAAAAAAAAAAAGAAAAAAACATCGGTTTCAAAAGGTGCACGCCTGGGCTAAGGCACAAAGCGCACCAAGCATACGCCTTTTGAAAGGGCTACGCCTAGGACCTAGGCAAGGCGCACCTCACCTGTGTGCCTAGGCACACCTTTTAAATCACTGGCTAGGGTAGACTTGATAAGAGTTACTCTCCCCCCACCCCTCAAATGAGATATAGTTCCTTTTCCACCCCACCAAGCAATTCTCAATTCATTCCACCACCGGAGACCAAAAGCAAGCAGATCTAGGGTTATCTCCTAGTGGTAAGCTTAAATGTTTCAACGGCCTCTCTCCTTTCTCACAGCCTAGGGAATCTACCAGAAGCCTCAATTCATCCTCTTCAATGTTGGTTCCAACCAGTAAGCTCTTTCACCGATTGATCCTCAAGTTGGACATCCTCTCAAAGAGTTTCACAACCAACCTCAAATTTTCCACTCCTTCCCTACAATCTCCATTATAAAAAAATAGAATATCATTTGCAAATTACAAGTGAGTGACCAAAACATTATCCCTCCCCACTGACCAACCCCTTAAAAGCTCTAAATAATTTGCTCAGCAATCAAAGTAAATAGGAAGGGAGAAAGGGGGTCACCCTGCCTAAGCCCACGAAATCCCTCAAAGAAATCATACATTGTCCCATTAACTATGATTAAGTAGTGACTAGTTTGTAAACAGCCCTTAGTCCATTTGCACCACAAATTTCCAAAGCCACACCTCCTCATATCAAGAAGTTCCAATCTACCAAATCATAGGCTTTTTCCAAACCCAATTTGATAGCCACTCCTTTCCTCTTTAGTCTCCTTTGAGCCTCCACACATTCATTGGCAATTAAGATTTGATCAACTCTTTATACATTTCCTCCATCTCCAACCAAAATGCCAAAACCCACCTTTCCAACACCAGATTTAAGAACTCCTAATGCGCATGGTCATATGCTTTTGATAACATCATATGCTTTTTTCAGGTGATCACAAAAAACATGAATAAAATGTTGATGTATCCCACCAACTGAACCAAAAAGAACTACTATAATTGTAAGGGCCACTCACAATTCCAATTTTCATCTTCTAGACTTCTACATAATATTTTATTAGTCGTATTGACTACAATTACTTTATAAACTTGGAATCAATTACAATTCTCCCCTTTTATGGGTATTTAACAACCGCTCAACAATTAGTCAAAAATCTAAAAAATAAATATGCTGAAATAACTTAGTTTTATTTTAAGTTTAGTGCCACAAGGGCACCTTTGTAATTTTCTCCTTTATTTTTTATGTATGGTCACCCTAGTATATATACCAAAATAAACAGGCACCGCCAATTGACTTTTGCCTCTTTCAATTTTGTCTCTCTTCTATGGAATTGTATTATGTAGCAAAAAGGTGGTTTACATAGGCAGAGAAGAGGATCAAAACCTTGATTCTAATACTTTTAAAAGGTGGTGGAAAAAGGGAATGGGGTTCGTGCAGGCAGGTCAGTGGAGGAGATCCTTGAAGATAGAAGCAAAAAAATTCATGTTCGAAGAGATGAGAATCAAGGGGAAGGTAAGCCTAAAGGTAAGGGAAGCGAAAAAGGGTACAATATTGCTGGAAAGATTAGAAGTGATCGAGTGGCTAAGAGAGTTCATAGCTGGAAACTGATCAAAAGGTAAGTAGATAAACTGGCAGGATTTTAGCACATTAGAAAGGAGAAGATATGTTGTTGAATGTAAGAGGAATAGAAAAGGCTTCTCATAGCTTTGGCTGAATTTTTTGGTAAGGGACGAAGGCAACTGGTGTATCTACCAGCAGGAAAACAAAGCCAAGGATGGGGGGAAGTTGACTGGTTGCTCAAAGAGTTTTTAGCTCAAAGAGTAGCAAATGATAAAAAAGCCTCCATAAGGGAGGAGAAGGCATATCTCAACAACAGCAGGGTAGAACAAGGGCCAGTGGTCATGGCAAAAACAAAAGGCCAATGCAGAATGGTGGGAGGTCTAGAGAGAGAAGAGTGGGATAGTAAGTTTGTGATACAAGCCAAGGAAAAGGTTAATGATTGGAGGGTAGATGACTTACTAGCAACCAGGTTGAAGCTAAAGAGTGTCTTCATAGTAACCCCCTTCGATAACTGTAAAGCCCTCCTAGATCCAGTAGAGAATGAATTGGAAATATCAGCTATCAATATTCAGGCTGATTTCAGATCATTCACAGTCTTTAAATGGAATCCAACATCCAACTCCAAGGATTTATTTGTCGAAGATGGTGTGGTGGTGCGTGTAATAGGCTTCCCATTTCATCTGTGGAAACAAGAAGTAGCAAAGTCTATAGCAGTATTGTGTGGAGGAATCTTGAAAGGAGCTTTCTTGGGTGATCTTTATTCAATAGAAATCTTGCTAAGTGGTGTGAAGCCAGAAGACATTCCACGAAAGGTAGAGGTACGAACAAAGGGGAGCTTTGTCTCTGTGTGGCTAGCATCCTCCATTGAAGCAAGGCTGTGGAAGGAGGCTCGTATGGTAGGAGGGGAGGAGGAAGAAGAAGCATTACGTGGACTTGTGAGATTGGTTAATTCAAATGGGAAGGAATGTTTCACTAAAAAGGGCCAACAAATTCTGGGAAGCCAAAAAGCTTTGGGGCAGATGGAAGGTCAAACCTGTAGAAAGCAAGAAAAGGCTATGACAAATGGCAGATCTTTTGCGCAAGTGGTGTCAGGGGAAATAGACAAAAATATACCAGTGTCTAAAGGGAGAGGGCTGAACCAGCAACCTTAGACAGGGAGGGTTGCTGGTTCGACCATTAAAACAGGGGGGCGTGATTTGTTAAGAGGTCACGTGGGAGGAAAAGACTTAGAAAATGGGCCCAATCGAGTGGATCCCTTTTCTGGTGGGCCAGAGAAGGCAACTCAAGTAAAGGTTTTAAAGTTGGGTTCTTATATTACAGGTTTTGAGCCCAAGGCCCATTACAAGACAGATGGGCCAAGGGACCCTTTAAGTAAGCACGTGACTGGGAGGAGCGATGAGCTGATAGACAAGACTAAGCGTCTATCTTCTTCTACCCCGATTCCCTCCTTTCGGTCGAACAGTTCAAGCGCAAAATCTCAAGACTCTCAGTCTCGAGGCTCTCTACAATGGATCCCATCCAACCTAGCGAACCGTCTCTCACCAGATAGGCGCAACCCGAGATACCAGAAGCCTAGTGATTTAAACAGAACAGGATTTGAAGATTGGTTGAGTGAACAAAACAACAGTGACGATTTTGATAGAGATGAAACTATAAGTTTGGGAAGTCTATCTCCGAAAAGCAACAACGATTTACTTGATATAGAAAGTTTGCATACAGAGCTGTTGTTTTTAGAGGAAGAGATTGAAGAGGCAGGTGGCGGGAAGACTAGAAATGGCGAAGAAAATGGTCTTAAAGCTGTGAAAACTCCTCTTCCCTTCATCGAGGTAGCTGACCCTAAGTCTAATGAATTACAGGATGTTGGTGGAGAGGGATTAGAATCGGCCGTGAGGATGGATGTGGGTATTCCAGTGTCGGAAACACAGAGAAAGGATTTCCAAGTGGGTAGGTCGTCAGGAAGTGATTCTTTCACTATGTCTATTTCACAACTTTGTCCAAAAAGGAGAAAGGCCTTAAAACCATTTGTCGCCTATCTGCAACTCAATTCCAGTGATTCTAGTCTATCCCCGTCCTACCAGGTATGGGTGTCAATTCTTTTTTAGGTACTGACTTGTATGCTATGCCTGTAATAGATATTCCAGGTTCCCATCCAAAAGGTTCTGATGCAAGAGAGAGGGTGATAGTGGAAGGAAGAGAGAGGGTGATGGAAAGTAGTAAGGGGGAGGCGAATAGAATTTGGGAGTTGATTTGTACAATGATGGAGGAACTAAAAAAAGGAAGGATTTTTAGAGAGACATTGTAGCCAAAATAAGTGTGAGTAGGGTAAAATTCTTCCTCAGACATTGGCTGGAAAGGATGGAGAAAAGAAAGAGGATGATTGTTGTATTAGGAAGGGGGGGGGGGGGGGGGAGGAACAAAGAAGAAAAAAAGATCTTAAGTGGAAAAGCTCATCTCAGACATTGAGGGAGATTTAGAATTTAGTGGTAGAGGGGATAGGAGGAAGGGCCTAAAATGAGGAGATTATGGCCTTTTCATGAGTTTTTTGCAATTTTGTCTCGATGAAAATTATTAAGAGGGTTAGGGAGTGCAAGAAAGAGAAGGGTGATCAAAGACCTACTCCGAAGGGAAAAACCCGATATTGTGTTGTTACAAGAATCCAAAATGATGGAATTAGATGGGAGATGGGTGAGGAGTTTTTGGAGGTCTAAAGGTTTAGGTTGGAGCTCGTCTCCTTCTTGGGGAGCCTCGGGGGGGGATTGTAACACTACGGAGGGAGGATGTCGTGGAAGTAGTGGAAGAATTGATAGATAGATTCTTAGTTTCCATTAAGTGTAAGAATGCAGAGGATGGGTGTGTATGAGTCTTAACCAATGTTTATGGCCCTAATTCCTATAGAGAGAGGAATGAGATGTGGGAGGAACTATATGCAATCAAGGGGCTATGGGATAGCCCTTGGTGCCTGGGCGGGGATTTTAATGTCATTAGATTCTCTGATGAAACCAGTAATCCCCAACAAGTATTACAACAAGCATGAGGAAATTTAATGGTTTTATTGAAGAATGTGAATTGAAGGAAATACCTTTGCTGCAAGCCAGTTACACTTGGTCCAACCTTCAAGAAACCCCTTTGTGTTCGAAGTTGGACAGGTTCTTATTTAACCTTGCCTGGGAGAATAGTTTGGAAAACTTGGTTGCTAGAGCATTACCCAGGGTCACCTCTAATCATTGTCCTATCCAGATAGATACTGAGTTTTTTCCTACAGGACCCAAACCTTTTAGATTCGAAAATATGTGGCTTATCCATCCAGATTTTGTGAAAAAAGTGAAGGAATGGTGGGGTGAGGAGGAGAGGGGGTAAGATGGAAGGGGATCAAGTTTCATAAGGAAAGGAGCTGTTAGGAATTGAAAAATTGTGTGTTAAATAGGGCAATACCTTGGCTGAAGACCTTGGAAATCTTTCACCAATTCTACTTTAATGACCTTTGGATAAATTGGTCAGCAGTAGCGAGGTGTTCACCCCTAAAGGACAAATCAATTACAAGTTGGTCTCCTCCATCCGAAGGCTCACTGAAGTTGAACTTTGATGGAAGTAGCATGGGTAATCCAGGATTATCTGGAATGGGGGGTGCTTTGAGAAATGAGAAGGGAGAGATTTTGTTGCTCTACTCAGAACCCTTGGGAATTGGGGACTCCATCAGGGCAGAACTTTTAGCTATTGTACAAGGGGTGCAATTTGCAAACCAGTTGGGGGTACAACACCTAACAATCGAGGGGGATTCCAAAGTGGTGGTGGGTTGGTTGAAAAATCCTGAAGAGGCTATGTGGCGTTACAAGAATGAAATGAAGAAATTTAGTTGGTTGACAAGGAATATGTTGGTGACTGTACAGTGGGTGGGGAGATCAGCAAATACTTTGTCAGATGTGTTAGCTAAGCAAGGGGTAAATAGGGAAGAATTGTTTTGAGCTCAGTTGTGATTCTTGCTTTTCTTTCCTAGTTTACTTGTAAGATTCAAGGAGGGGCTGCAGCTCGCGCCTCTCCCTGGGATGTTCTATGAACTCGCTCTAAATCTGCTTCTGAATTAATAAATTTATTATTATTCATAAAAAAAAATGTCTCTCTTCTCTCTTTTCTCTCTTCTCCCTTCTCCTTCTTCTCTCTGTTCTGGAATCACACCATCCCAGCACCAAGAAAACATGGTATCAGAGCGGTAGATCCAATCTTAGGACCAGGGCGGCGCTTCTTTCCTTTTCTGTCTATTGGTGGTCGAACCAAAGAACAAGATCTCTGGTGGATGTGCGAGGATGCTCGCTACAAGACTGCTCTTTTTTCTTGGTCGTGAGCCCAAAAACTATCAGAAAGAAAAAAAATCAAATGTTGTGAGGTTTTTTTTTAGTTTTTTCTTCCTCGGTTTGTGGATCGAACTAATCCTTTTTTGTACCCAGATGTATGGGTTATGTGGGTCTAATGACCTGCGGCTGGTGTGAGTATTTTCCCTCATTGTATGTGGATCAAGTGATCCCTTTTTTGCCCAGAAAGGTGTTATTACTTCAAGGTTACAGATCTGTAACTGCTGTGAAAGCAAATTATTTTCTTCTACTCATATAGAAGCTAAGTTACTATGTGAAAGCTGTTTTGTTGCTGGAGAGAATGGTCGGATCTTTTTTTTTATACTCCTTACACATCTATGTGATCAGTCTGAAAGGGTACAGTAGGGCCGAAATCTGAGAACAGTAATGATGTGGGACCAGCTGTGATTTCCTTGAATGAGAACAAGTTTTTTTTGTGTCCAAAAACATAGCTGAACTGGAAACTTGATCAGATTGCTGCAACCTGTTTTTGATTGTATTGTGGGTCTGAACTGAATTAAAAAACTTGTTCTCTAGCTGGTTTGTGACTGATCAGATTTAGCTTCTCTGTCTTCAGAAGATTTTGGTATGTCTAGTGTTACCTCTAGTCAGAGTGGGATGAGCGGAGGTTTTGGCATAAGTTTTCCCATGGCTGTGATTCCCTTTGATGGCCTTAATTACCTAGAATGGTCAAGGGGAATCAAACTTTACATAACTGCAAGGGGAAAAACAGGGTATATCAATGGAAAAATTAGAGAACCCCAGTCTAGTGGTGTGGAACATGATAAGTGGGACCAGGAAAACAGCATGGTGATGTCATGGCTGTTATTGTCTATGCTGCCACAAGTGAGAAAAACCTTCATGTGGGCAGAAACAACTCATGAGATATGGGAGCAGGCACAGTCTACATACTCCGCACAATGACATTATGCTAAAATGTATCAGTTGCAGCCTACCTCCTCAACTTGTAAACAGGGGGAGAGGAGTCTCTCCGCCTACTATTCAGACCTGACTTCTGTTTGGAAGGAACTCGATCACTATCAGAATATAGATTGGAAGTGTGATGCAGATGCCAAAGCATACAAGTCTCTAGTTTCACAGCAAAGAGTGTTTGCCTTTCTCCTAGGGCTGAATCCAATATATGAATCTATCAGGGTTCAGTTATTGGGGGGTAAAGACCTCCCATCCGTACAAGAAGTATATGCTCTAGTGCAGTCAGAAGAGAGCAGACAGAATGTGATGAATAATCATATGGCTTTAGCAACTAAAGAGAGTGTTGCTACGGGTGGTGGAAATTCCTTCAAGAAGAGTGACTTCCAAAAGAAAGGTGATGAGAAAGATAAGTTATGGTGTACACACTATCAAAAGTCTAGGCATACTTGGGAGGCATGTTGGGAGCTTCACGGGAAGCCAAAGTGGGCTCAGGAAATGAATAAAAAGTCGGATCAAAATAAGAAGCCAGGACAACAAGGTCAAAGAAAGTTTAATGCAGCAAATTTAGCTTCTCGAGAGCCTCAATCATCTACCACCACTATGAGTTCTTTCGGGACTGATCCGAGGGAAGATATCATTAATTCTTTCCGTGACCATTTAGAGTTGTATGGGAGGGCAATCCGCCAGATGGGTTCTGCTTCTCCACCCTCGACTTCCTTTGCATCTACATCAGGTAACGGTAATTCTGCCACAACTTTCCATGTGTCCTCTCATCCCTCAAACTCCTCTTGGATAATAGACTCTGGAGCCTTGAACCATATGACGGGTAAGTCCAATTGTTTTCAATCTTATCATCTATTATCTGGTGGGACAAGGTGAGACTTGCTTATGGTTCTTTCTCCACCATAGCTAGTCAAGGAACCATCTCCCTTCCACTTGGACTCACCCTCTCTAATGTTCTACATGTTCATAAACTGCCCATAAATTTGTTCTCTGTTAGTAGTATAACAAATTCGTTGAACTGCTCAGTAACCTTTTTTCCTTCCTCTTGTATGATACAGGATTTGGCCTCGAGGAAGACGATTGGTAGAGGTCGTATGGTAGATGGTCTTTACATGCTGGAGAATAAAGCTTGTCTTGTGGCTATTGAGTCTAAGAGTCTGTCTAATAAGAGTTAAGTCCTTTTATGGCACAGTCGTTTGGGTCATTTATCTTTTGAGTCATTGAAAGTTTTGTTACCGTATTTATTTAAATCAGTATCAATGTCGGATTTCACATGTCAAACTCGTTAGTTGAGCAAACATTGTAGAAATCATTTTACTTCAAGAAATAATAAATCTGATTTTCCTTTCCATATTGTGTATTCTAATGTTTGGGGCCCTGTTACTTTAGCAACCGAGTCTGGTTATAGATATTTCATTACACTTATTGATGATTACTCCCAATATACACGGGTGTACCCTATGCGGTCCAGAGATGAAGTACCAAAAATCATTAAAAATTTCTAATGCTTGATATTCACTCGGTTTCAAACGGAAATCCAAATTTACCAATCAGACAATGCCAAAGAATATTTCCATAGTGATCTCACGGAGTTCTTTGCCTCGTGCGGATCCATACACCGTAGCTCTTGCGCTAAAACCCCCCAACAAAATGGTGTTGTTGAAAGAAAGAATTGTCATCTCCTTAAAGTTGCTTGTGAGTTACTTATACACATGAATGTTCCTAAACATTTCTGGTTGGATGTTGTGTTGTGTGTTGCCTATCTCATCAATCGTATGCCATCCCGCTTGTTAGGGTGCAAGGCCCCCCATCAGCTTCTTTTTCCCAAGGCTCCACTCTTCTCTATTCCTATTTGTGTGTTTGGTTGTCATTGTTTCGTCCAGAACCTTTCTCCTACTCATAGAAAACTTGATCCTCATACCATTCCTTATGTCTTCTTGGATTATCCTTCTTCTCAAAAGGGCTATCGATGCTTTGACCCCGTTTCCAAGAAGTACTATGTCTCTATGGATGTGTCTTTTTTTGAAAGTGATCATTTTTTCCCGATTTCTTCTCAGGGGGAGAGTAAGGTGAAGGAGAAATCGGTTCATGTTCAGGTTCTTCCTCTTTTGCCTGACCCTCTTCCATTCCGTGTTTTTTGTCGTCGCAAGAGCCAGCTAAATTCAAGAGTTGTGGAGCAACTTGAAACCGTACCACCGACATCATCAGATTCACCGAGGACAAATCATATCCAACCAGATACTATCATCCCTATTGATGTTCCTAATCCTCTTGCCATAGAAATTCCATCCAGTGATGACCTTGACATTCCTATTGCAAAAAGGAAGGGAGTTAGGTCTTACACCACCAAGTATCCTATTACCCATTTTGTTACCTACGAGAACATCCCACCCTCCTTTCGTGCTTTTATTTCTTCCATTGACAGTGTCCCTATCCCAAAAAATGTGGCAGAAGCTCTCTTAATACCAAAATGGACAGATGCAATTTAAGAAGAGATAAATACCCTACATAAAAATGGTATGTGGGAATTAGTGGATCTTCCCAAGGGTAAGTAACTGGTAGGGTGCAAGTGGGTGTTCACAGTGAAACACAAAGTTGATAGCACGATAGAAAGGTACAAGGCTAGGTTGGTGGCAAAAGGGTTTACCTAGGTATATGGTGTAGAATATGCAGAAACCTTTGCCCCAGTAGCCAAGATGAACTCCATTAGAATTCTTTTCTCCCTTGTGCAAATCTTGATTGGGATCTTCATCAACTAGACATTAAAAACGCCTTTCTGAATGGAGACCTTGAGGAAGAGGTATACATGGTTCAACCTCCTGGCTTTAGTGCCCTAGACAAAGAGCAGAAAGTATGCAGACTAAATAAGTCTTTGTATGGTTTGAAGCAATCACCGAGAGCCTACTTCAGCAAGTTTCATCTAGCTATATAGCAGATTGGCTACAAACAATGTCAAACTGACCATACTCTATTTGTGAAAAGAGGGGAAGGAAAGATTGCAGCCTTGATAGTGTATGTTGACGACATAGTGATCACAGGTAACTGGAAGGCTGAAATTCATAGACTAAAAGATTTCTTAGCCACTAAATTTAAGGTGAAAGATCTAGGTCTCCTTCAATATTTCCTTGGAATTGAAGTGGCCCACTCTCAAAAGGGGATCTTCATTTCTAAGAGGAAATACATCCTAGATCTATTGCAGGATACAGAAAAACTATGGGTTAAGCCAGCCGACTCTCCCATTGATCCTAATCACAGACTAGGTGACTGTTGTGGTGAAGTTGTCAAAGATGTAAAATAATTCCAAAGACTTGTGGGAAGGCTCCTGTATTTATCCATGACCATGCCAAACATTGCTCATGTAGTAGGTGTTCTTAGTCAGTTCACGCATGCTCCTAAGACCACACACTTAGACGCAGCAGAAAGAATACTCAGATACCTAAAGAGGTTTCATGGAGTCGGTTTGTTATACCAAAAGAATGGTCATTTGAAGATTGAAGTATATGCAGATGCTGATTGGCCTAGATCAATTAATGACAGAAAGTCTACTAGTGGGTATTGTTCTTTTGTGGGAGGAAACCTAGTCACATGGAAAAGCAAGAAACAAAATGTGGTGGATAGGTCTAGTGATAAAGCTGAATATAGAGGAGCAATGTTCCATGGGGTGGCTGAAGGCATGTGGATAAAGAATCTGTTGAGCGAACTGGGCTTTCCTATTGATGGTCCTATGTCCTTGTATTGTGGTAACAAGGCTGCCATCAATATTGCAGCCAACCCAGTTCTTCATGATAGAACTAAGCATATAGAGGTTGACAAACACTTAATTAGAGAGAAAATTGTTAATGGGGAAGTGTGCACCCCATATGTGAGTTCCAAAGAGCAACTGGCAGACATATTTACAAAAAGCTTACATCACTCGCGGCACAATGATTTATGTGACAAGTTGCGCATGATTGATATCTACGTCCCAACTTGAGGGGGAGTGTTGAAATAACTTAGTTTATTTTAAGTTTTGTGTCGCAAGGGCACCTTTATAATTTTCTCCTTTATTTTTTATGTATAGTTGCCTAGTACATATAGCAAAGTAAACTAGCGTTGCCAGTTGACTTTTGCCTCTGTCAATTTTGCCTCTCTTCTCCCTTCTCCTTCTTCTCTTCTCTCTGTTCTGGAATCACACCATCTCAACACCAAGAAAACAAAATACTTTGGGTAATTGAACAAGTATGTTATGACCTTGCTAAGGAAGAATATAACTTAAGCATATCAAAATAACCATTTAAATAGCAGAGGTCTTCCTTCTATTCCCCCCCCCCCTTTCAAAACAATAACTGATGCACACACACACACACACACACACACACAAAAGCACCATCAAGACATCAATAAAATCTGAGTACAGTTTACTTACCGATTTTTATTGACAAGGCACCAGCTGCCTGCACATGTAACAAAGTGCAAGATCAATTAAGCTACAATATTAAAAACAGATATTGAATATCATACACATAAAATTCATATAAATACTTAAACTTTGAAGAGACAAAACACAAATGCTGTAAAACATATCAGTTATGGTTCAGGCCTTAGCACGGTGACAGAAGTCTTCTCCAATGCAAGGAACATGGTTGTGTACCATAGGAATTGTCTGAAAGTCAAGCCCAATGCAATACCTTGGGCATCAAGGATACCACAATTAGAGCTACACATGGTTTACCTTTTCATTAGACGTATGTTCCATTTGGACATGTCTTGTACATTGACAAAGGGAACATGGGTGAACCTCTCACCTTGAGTCAAGTTGATTCATTCATGCGACATGTTTTCTCATTCACATGAATGGGTCATAGTTGCCAAGGTGACACCTAGGCGACTAGGCGATTTTTAGAGGTTGCCTCATGGCTTGCCCAACGCCAACACCAATATGGTTTCCATATTAGGTGCTCACCCTTACATATCATATCATTTTTTAATGCCCATATATATTATACATACACCCTGTTGTATCTTACAATTTTTTATTGAGATGATTCTTTTTTTCATTAAAACTACGAAAGTTTCTTTGGGTTTGAGTTCTGAACCGAGACTGAGAAGAGAAGACCAAGGACTGTGCTCCTGTATTTTTTTCTTACTTTTTTTAAGAAATATTTTTGGAAACAAAACAGGGACTCTGCCTCCTCCTCCTTCAAATCGTCCTGTTACTCCTGTATTTTATTTTCTTTCTTTTTTAAATACTTTTGGGACTTAAACAGGGGATGCGCCCCAACTTTCTAAATTTTTTCTTGTACTTTTTGCTCTATTTTTTTAATAATGTTTTTTTGGAACGAAACAGGGGCTCCATCTCCTTATTTTTCTATCTCTTTTTTCGCTGCATTCCCCCATTTTGTTGGCCTATAACAGGTTATTGAACATTGAAATTAATATATTTAAATCATGTATATACATCTGGGCGCCCTGTGTTCGCCTAGGCTCACCTAGGCGCCTTGACAACTATGGAATGGCTTAATGACTAGCATATGCTTGACGTTAACAGCTTCAACACGTGTATTTGGGATGCACTAGGCCACAAGCATGAAGCATCAGTGTATGAAACTTTTTTTTCAACCTTGTACTCTGAATCTAGGTCTACTTCGATAAGGGTTGGTTATTACTTTAATTTAATTTGCCAAATGCAATGGTTCCATACTGTACCTGTGTACCAATCAGTTGTTTTGGGTAAATGACCAATCTGGATGGGCTGCACAGTCTGTACTTGCTAGATTGTGATAAGAATCACAATGCAACCTGCCTAATTTATACTTTTTTTTGAGAAAATGGGGACAACTTTGATAAAATAACAAACAGGTTACACTATTGTGTTTGATTTTTTTTAAGCCCATTAATTGTTTTGAACTAATACTTCAATATTTATTAGGTCCCTTGTATTCAGAATTAATATTGTAGGGTTTACTATTTATTTATTTTATCTTTTAAAGAACTGTAAGTGTTTAAAATAGTTTTTATTTCTTTGGGGTGCTACAGTAACTTTATGGCATAATGGCCCCAATTTTCCTTTTGTTTTGAAAACAATAAGAAGGCTTTTATTTGAATGTTTATGATCAATAATTTATGAGATTTTTGGCCCTACAAAATTATTGAGACATTTAGTTTTATGCATGATGTCTCCAGAGTGTTTTGGCCTCTGGGAGGGTGGTAGACACAATGTACTATAGTGGGTCCTGCCATGATAAGTTGTTGGGGGCTTGGGGCATCCTATATAGGTTAGTTATCTCCAAGGATGATAGCTAGTTAATGATTAACCAACCAGATATTAAGAGCAGTAAGTTGTATGTTTCCAGTGTATGACCACTTAAAGCACTGGTAAGGACATATCTGTCCTTTTATTATTTTAAGCTTGGTCAAAAACCCTATCTAGCCCCAGTAAGATGGAGCTATTGAGCAAACAACAGGAGAGGAGATGAATTAGATTCTCTTCAACTGTCATCTTGGTGCAAAGTGTCTCATTGTATAAACTCAAAAATCTCCTTTCTGTGGTTGACAAGGAAAAGACGAGATATATGTCATCCTTTTATAGTACTGAAAATTTTAAAACATGTTTACTCTTGCTTAATTTCAAGCCTCTAGATCTTCTTGAACATATTTAGTTTATGATGGGTGTTTATAGATTTAATCCGGAGATTTTTTTAAGTTTCCTTTTTTCTATAAGCAACTGTAAATAAGTTTTATTAATGACTTTGGGAAATTGTACAGAAGGTTTTACATCCCACATGGTGGTTAGCCTAGGCTAACACTAGCCCAGATTTATATTTTATATTTATTACTATATTGATATGACAATATACATATAATGATAGAAATTTAACACAAAAATATTGGCCTATCCTCTTGAGTAGTCTTGAAAAGCATTTCAGTAGCCAATATGGTTGCAGTAGTCTTTTTCCACATTCACTTGAAATTTCTGATACAATACTACTAATTCGTCTCTTTTCACTCCTGGTTAACATCCTTTTTTTTGGTATAACTAACATGGTCAACATCGTATTCCCACAATCCCACCCCTACTCCAAGTAAACAATGTCTAAATTTAGAAGGTCGAGAGAAAACTAATTAAAAAATAATAATAAGATCCTTGCAAGATCTTTATATATCTAGGATAGTTGTTAAGGCACCTAGGTGATTCTAGGTAAGAGTGAGGTGGCTAGTTGCCTAGGCAATAAGAAGTCCATAAAATAAAAAACAAAGTTTTTCCTAGTTCTCTAGTTTTATATGCCATTTAGCATGCATATTAATTGGAAAAATTAGCAATTTTCTTTATTAATAACACTAAATTGCCTCTCAAAACATGGAAGATCAACGTATCTAGGACAATTGTATTTCAATTATATTAATTTCAGTACTTTCAAAAATGATACTAAAATGATATTTAATGAAGCGATTTCATATCAAATTAGCAACTAAAGAAAGTTATAATTTCATATCATAAAATATAAGACGGAAAGTAGAGGAGAAAAGGAATAAGGGTGGAGCTGCTGTTTTATTTAATGTAAGAGATGAAGCGGGGGGGGGGGGGGGGGGGGTATCCTTGTTTTTCTGTTTTTTCTTATCTCAAAAACCTTTGGATCTTTTAATTGCAACGGTAAGACTTTACAACAAAGTATAAATGATACATATAGAAATTGTAGAAATATGACTGATTTTGTAATAAGTTACCCACCTTGTCATTTTAGCTGCCTATGTAAGCGTCTCATTGCCTAGGGAGGCACCTAGTTGCTATAAACAAGATATTTAGATTAGGCACCCAGCCAAAAGCGACTAGGGGACACCTTGACAACTATGAATGTCTAGTAACATATAATATACACCTTCAGTTTTCACTATACACCCCTTCTTTGTCCATATGTCAATATAAATCCTCCTTATAAGGAGGGAGAAAAAGTAATCATTCCGTATAGATCGACAAACTATGTTTGGAAGAAATGTAAGTTGAAATGATAAAGTATATATAGTACATCACTGAGTGAGCTCGAGCAATCATCTAATGGAGTCTCGGTGGAAGCAATAGAATGAATTCAGAAAAAAGTTCTATTGACAGCATATTCAACTTTGATCAATGAAGAATAATTTAGTATGTATTTTAGCCATATGAACTTCCAAAAGCAGCAGCCACCCAGATAACAAGGAGAAAAAAAAAGAAAAAACTGGCATAACTACAAGAACCGCAAATACTAGAATTCATACAAAAAAAAAAAAAAAAATGGGGGAACGCATGCTAACCGTAGTTTTGAGAATGCCAACAAAAACCCTAAACGAAAGGGGGTGAAGCGTACCATTTCTTGAGAGAGAGGATTTACGCCCGTGAGTTTGCATTGTGTGACCACAATCTTCTGAAGCTGATCAATTTGCTCATGAAAAAGCTCCTTCTGGGAATCTAAAAACCTCTGAAAAGACTCTTCGTTATTCCCAACATCCAATTCTGCGAAAGTGCTCGCCGAGTCCTCCTCTGGAACCTCCATCTTGGTCAGAAATATGAAATTTCGACGATACGATATCACAGATCGAGCGGTAAGATTCTGCGCATTAGGGCACCATCTTTAGAATGTTACGTAATGTTCTTCGAACACTGCTTAGAGAGAGAAATTCCCATGGGTTCTATTTAAGTATTTATTGACGTCGTACTAGCGAAACAGCTTTTCTTTTTCCGGGTAAAATGTACCAAGCAAACACTCGCTACAATGGGATAATTCCATTTCCGCCATGCGTGACTGAAATTGGTATGGGATTATTTCAATTTCCGCCAACTATCACGTGTACATGGGCCGGGTTCGGGTTTAACTTTTGTCAAAATTTTAATGGGCTCGGGAAATTGGGCCCAAAACTTGACCCGTGAATAGGTCTCATAACGTTGAATGTATGTTGTACAAATATGCATTAACCACATACATAATGTATAATATAATATGTGGTATTTTGGAATTTTGAGGTGTACATAATTATAAGTGATGGAGGATGATTTGGCTCGACCTATGAAATGGTGACACGTGGACCTGATTCAGCACAAGTAACAGCTCAACATCGTGGCCTAGTACAACCAAGTAACAAGTCCATAAAGCAGCTCACTACATCGTAGCTCGCAAAAGAATGCGAGCTCTGGGTTCCCCGAGCTATCCCAAAAGGGATATTTTGAGGCAACTTTAGCTTGCGAGGTAGGGAAACCAGCTCTCCCGAACCCCCAAGCAGATAAGTCATCCTAGGGACCAATTCTACTAAGGGTAACCCTGAAGCATTCCGATCTCGTTACAAAGTAGCTCGCGAATGAACAGCACGAGCGTTCCTCAGGAATCTTCCATCTAACAGGTCGTACCGATCAGACTACGCCACATCCCTTAACTGACGACGCAGTCCCTATCCTTTCGATAGTCTGCACCCACGTCTCTCAGTAGGTGGAGGCGCGCTTGCCCTTTGGAGACGTGTCACTCACTCGGGCAAGGAGTACGTTGCAACGACCACCTGCGCAGCATTGGCAGTAACGACTGTGGCAGGGGCCCAGTGGCGGTTACGCCCGATCTGACAAGAATGCCCCAATAAAAGCCCTCAGGGCAGAAGAGAAACTTATTCTTCAGACTTCAAACTTCTAATCCTTATGGCAGAAGAGAAACTTCCAGTGGCCGATCTGCTTGCAGAAGTGACAAGCATCTGATGCTCGATCATTCTTCTGCCTCTTAGACTTGGCAGCCTTCTTCTGGGCTTTCTCTTAGCCTTCCTCTTCTTCTTGTCTGATTTTCCAGCTTCAACAAGCATAACAATGGGTTCATCCTTCTTAATCAGTTCCTCGGCCCTCTGCAACATATTGCTAAGTTCCTAGACGCTGACATTCAGCTTATTCATGTTATAGTTCATGATGAACTGATTTAAGGAAGGAGGCAGAGAATTCAGGATGGCGTCTGCCTTCATAACATGCTCAAGCTCGGATCCAAGAGCCTCAAGTTCATTTATGTAACCCATCATCCGAAAATAATGGTCATGAACCTGCTGGTTCTTGGACATCTGCGTGGTCATGAACTATTTCAGGACCTTCTGACGAGTAGAACGATTCTGCTCCTCATACATTGTCCTTAGATTATCCAATATGTTCTTGGACAATTCGATCTGATCGAACTGTCTCTGTATCGGATTACTCAAGGAGGCAATGATGTAGCAGTGGGCTAAGAATTCTTCTCTTCCCATTCCTGGTAATCCCTCCTTCGGGCCTCATAAGCCCTATCACCCGGATGCTCCGGGGCAAGATTCTTAGCTACTTTGTCTAATTTTTTAGATGTTAGGACCAGCATAAGATTACGGTACCAGTTAGCATAGTTAAGTCCCTTAAGTTTGTTGTCGTTCAACAGCTTAGCAAATTGTCCGTTTGCCATTTCTGATAAAAAGCAAAATTTAGTCCACAACCTAATTTAATTCATGTTATCTACATAGACATGACTTTTAATCTATGTTACATTCCCATTTTTTTCATCTCTGAGATTTCTCTCCATCCCATCTCAGTGACGGAGACTACGAATTATGTCTCTGGAAATGTGGGAAATCACATAGGGTGCATGGAGCCAACTGTTTCATCTTTATAACCCCACCACTTTCCTATGAATGATCATATCTACTCATCATATGAGCTTTCCCTCTAGCCTCTGTCAGGCAAGGTTCACTGTCATTTTAGGTTAAACCTTTCTGTCCAGTGAGTGCTCACCCATCATATTCGCGAACGCCAAGGTACCATGAGAGGGTCTTCCATTTTAGGATAAGCCCCTCCCACATCGGTCTATGACGCCTTTATCATCTTATGAAACATTCCAACAAATCCAGCAGCAAATGGATAGCCCAATTTTATGGTGTGTTTCCTCATTACTAAATGATCCATCTTTATGCTAATGATGGAAAGCCTTTAAAGAGTTCATCATATGAATCTCCTTATCACATGCACCCATATTTTAGGAGGGAACAAAATTTACGCCCTAGTTTAATTTAGGTCAAACCAAAGTGGTTCCCACTGACTTTTATAAAGCTAGATTTCGGTGGACCTTAAACGGCTAAGGTTCCGCACGGTTCCTCTTTAGGAGAGGTGTGGGGCCCATCATGAAGGAAGGATCATCCAATGATCTTAAGGACACCATGGCAATGATGTGCATTCAGCCATGGTATGCGCAAGAGCCATTATCGTATCAACATGCGCCAAGTACTTATGGCCCATGAACGTTGCACATCACACATCCATACATCACATGTAGGGATAGAATTGATCCAATCAATTAATATCTATAAAGCACATCATCAAAGCCCATAATGATCCATAATATTACTGATTAACATCATCTAGGTATATGGGCCGAATAGCAACAAGCAGTTCGGCCCATATAGCTTTTATGTAGTTAGTGGGCTTAAGCAGTTTTAAGACTTTAAAACTGGGCTTTACAGGTGTGGGCCAAATTAGGTCTTGTAATTAAATATCAATCTATTGACCCAAGAGTGGGAAATTAGGGCAGAGAACAGCCCCCATCGAAGCACATATTCGGTCCAACCAGTTTGGTCCAATCTGGTTCGAATGGGTCTAGGTTTGGTTTTTAATTCAAGAAATGATCTGAAATTAAATTACTGATTAAAGACAATAAAAAATCAGTACTAGGGTTGTTCGTACATCTGCTACCTGCAAAACAGATGTTAGATCACAATTTGCAGTTTCATAAAGTGCAAATCGCAGATAGTGAATTCTCCATCTGCGAAATCTCCTCCATCTGTGCAATCAACTTTGATCTTGAATAAAATAAAATAGATGAACCCTAATTTTCTATTAATATTATATCAAATCGAATTCCTATACATTCAGTCTATAAATTAAAAAAATAATAATTACAGACTAAAAGTTAAAGAACTGCAAAATCGCATATTTGCTGCGCCAATAAAGACTTTGATCTCCATCGTACGAACAACCCATAAATCAAGAAAAATATAAAGAACTATTCTAAATATAATTCAGATTTATAAAGATTTAATTTCAGATCAACATCCCTTAATCTGGGAACCGATTTCCCAGAAAATTAATTATCTGCGCAAATCGGGTAGAATGCCTTCTACCCATTTGCACAAGTTCAGATCCGATCTAATTTTGGTTCAAGCCTTGAACTTGTCTCTAATACCACTGAAGGGATGAGAGATCCATCACATGGATAGCCGAACCCTACAGGAAGGTAGGGCAAAATTTCAAAAATTTCTCTCTCTCCCATCTGGGAATTACATTCCCTATTTTAGAAAACTGCATTTTCAATGATCAATCTTGAACCCAAAACCGAACCAGATTTGAAACCAAAAGGTAGGAGAGGGATATACCTGATACAGAGTAGTAGTTACTCCCAATGAAGGTTTTCACGCCCAAGGAGATCTCCAAAGACTGCTCCCGTTGAAGATGACACAGTGTAGGGTGAAGCAGAATCAGCAGTGTGGTCCTTCAGCAAGAACCTAATTCTTCACCAAGAATCTGATGGAGGGCGAATGAGCACGTCTTTAGATCAGTTTTTCTCAAAAAGCTGATATCAATAACACTTCTTGATCACTCCTATTAGTGGAGAACGAACTAGCAATGGTGGCAACAATAAAGGGAGGCAAGAGCAGAAGATGGTGTCAGTCTTACTGAGGTTGTCTTCTCTCTTGGATCTGAGATCTTGTTGGATGAAGTAGGGTTCACCCTCCTCTATTTATAGCCTTAAAGAGAGCATCTCCTAATCTCATTAGGAGTTTCTTAATCCAAATCTGTATTTGGATCTGGACTCTCTATAAGAGATAAGGATAAGGCCTTATCTTATCTGCAGATTAAGATCAACCCTCCTAATCTAATTAGGAGTTTCCTAATCGAAATCTTTATTTGGATCTGGACTCTATGAGTGGATAGGGATAACTCCCTATCCTATCTGCTGATCTAAATCCCAGAACTGCCCCTCTTTAATTAATCAAATTAAACCAGTTCGATTTGGGCTTTAGGCCCATTAAGTCCATGTGCTCACTTATCCTCCAAACTGCTGCCCAGTTGGGTATCCTTGTATGGCGTGGGACCCTAACATTGATATGCACATCATCCATATGGGTTCAGCCCAGTCTCTGTTACAAGGCCTGGCCGAATTCACTATAGGAAACAATGAACCCCTGAGCCCATCACCATGGGCTTTTAATGGGCTCAACACTTACACTAAGTGGTCCCTAGGTCAAGCCACCTTATAAAAACCCAAGGACTGTGGGCAGATGCAAGATTAGCCCATCAGGTATTACCCTCAATGGTCTTACACTTAACCTCTCAGCCCACAATGATCAAACACTGCCCGACAAGAGAGGACCTCTCCCTCAGCTGCAAGGAACAGTGTTGCACTCTCTACTCACATAGATCCCAGGAATTAAAACCTTTTGTATATATATATTTTGCAAAAACAAATTTCAATGATTGAAATCGGTTGCCGGCAGCTTTGGTTTCCATCAGAGAGAGTGCATCCCCGATCATTCACTTTGTCCGACAAAGGGGCTGATCCTGCCACTATAATCACCCACTCAGATGAATTCTCAGATTGTCGCAACATACCCAGGTTTTGACCCCCTCTAAGGATCTCATTGATTGGCATATCAAAGATAGTCCAATCCGACACCTAGTGCAGTATCATAATCGAGTCTAGGAGTCAAGTGTAACATTACAGTTTTGCCCATCAATCTCCAAGGTCCAAGGCAATACTGGAATTCTAGTCCGGTTCAGGGTTTCAAGAAAACCCACACTGCATGTACCTTAGGTCTCACCCAAGCAGCTGAGACAAGCCACCCCAACCAACTTGGCGGCACATCGGTGTCAGCCTTGGCAGGATAAATCTCCCCAGATCTATCCAACGACTGTGAAGATTCTAAACTAACACGAGTCTCATATGTGTCCAGTTTAAGGGTATTACACAGAAACACACCCTAATAACATGAATCAAATATGTATTTTATTCATTTACAATAAATGTCATAACGTACATCATTCTGATTGGAGCTAAGGGCATACACTATCTAACAGTACATCATGCTGATTGGAGCTAAGGGCGTACACTATCTAATAGTTGGTTCAGTTTTATCAAACTTTATTGGTCCAATAACATTGCAATCATAATGAGCAACATGATTGAGGTGTTTTACTATAGGGATTACACGACAATGGAGAGGAAAACAAAGGAGTTTGTGTTCATATACATCGGAGCATGGCTTTACGTTATGGTGGAATATCTAACGCAACATTATTTCTTCAGCATCATGGGGGAGAACTTAACAACTAGAGTTAGGAGGAGGATGCTTGCAGGTACACAAGTCCTTGGACAATTTTTTGGCCCCTTCGCATCTTCCGTTTCTTGTTTTTATCATCATCCCCTGTATGTTGAAGCAGAAGGGCTCATTGGCTCATCAGGATATGGAGCGTTTTAACAAGTTGGCTTACCATTCAAGGGCAGTTTATTATGAAACATGCATTTAGGTTGACGTGGACAACTTGACTCATGTCATTGACCTTTAATGGTGTTCTAATGGATAGTGAGTTTTAGAAAAATAAAATCTCACTGACATGGTGAGTTTTGGATGTTTTGAAAAGTTATGGTGAGTTTAAGAGAATTCATATAAAGTGATGGCGGGTTTTGGACAAATTCCCTTATTATTATTTATATATCAAAATATATTTTAAATAATTTTTATATTTTAAATTTTTGTTTATTTTAAGTATATTTATTTTTTAGAAAATACTATTAACTAACAAAATTTTAGGAATTTGGGTCCCCATGGGCAATCCGCTCATGTCGAGGATTAGGGATGGAGGACAACTTTTATCACTGACAGGGATTGGGATTGGGGATAGAGAATATGATCCCTGCGTCGAACTTGCCTCGTTGTCATTCCTAATCGGGATTTTTGGTAATACCAGGGGTGTAAGTCAGGTTGGGTCGGGTGTATGGTCAACCCTAGGATTTAGGCTTAAGGCCCAAGTCTGGATCAAGCTCGAGTTTAAGTCTAATTGTTCCATTCGAGTTTAGTCCGCATTGTAATTCGATACAATTCGATCAGGTTGGAGTTAAGGCCGATCAAGCTTAGGTTTGTCAATGAATCTATTCTAAAAATTACATATGTATGATTGTATGAATATATATATATATATATATGTATGTATATATGTGTGTTGTTGTGTGTGTATGTTTATGTGTTAGGTATGTATGTATGGATGTGTATAGTTAGGTTAGACTTGGGTTGGGTTGGGTTCTAGCTTCCTAATGGGCTAGGCCTAGGCCTAACCTAAAAATAAAAATCCAAAAATCTTGGGCCCGAACCCAATCCATGTAAAATTTTGGGCTAGGCTGGTTTCAGCTTGAGTTGAGCCCACCCAAGTTGCAGTCCTAGGTACTATTAGCGAAAGCGTACATGCTTTGCACATGGCAAGTTTAGATGATGAAGATGTAATAATAATATTTTATATTTGTATATGATTATTTATCATGTATTTTCCTTAACATGTTGAATATATAATATATGATATTGTAGACATGTCCAAATGTTTTTTTACAAAACATATGTATTTTTTTCATAATTTATTTTCTTTTTTATCATTTTTATTTTATTTCTTAGTTATTACATAAAGGTTGACACATTTTATCCAAATTGAATTGTTAACCTACAACCAAATAAGAAAATAAATCCTTTTTTTAGCTTTTAAATTATGCATTTCATTTTCATTATTAATAAAAACAATTATTTTTATTACATTTATTTTTTTTTCTTTAGTATGATTAATATAAAATTCCATAGATTTTCTCATTTTTATCTATATTTTTATTGTTTGTATATGTTGTGTTTATTTATATTTTAAAGATTTTATCATATAACTGCAACTTCATGGATTGTCCTATTTGATCCAAATGGTTGAATTACTTATCTTCCACCGAAACAAATGAACAATTTTGTTTTTGGTCACTTAAAAGAAAAACATATTTCATATTATTAAAATATTGGATGTAGATTCAATTAGTATAATTTATTAATGAGAAAACAAGAGTTGATATCTTAAACACAAGACTTGGCAAGATGAAAAGTAGTAATTCAAATTGCATTTTAGTCCTCACTATTAGAGAGGGGCTTAATAAAAAAAATGGATATTTGAGTCGACAATAAAATTCCACACCCTCATTTTCACTTTTAATAGTACTCTATCTATCTATCTATCTATCTATGAGAGAGAGAGAGAGAGAGAGATTGCTATTTTATGATAAAATATTGTCACATACGTGTATATGTGTTAATTCAGTTAACTACCCTCATTTTTGAAAGAGTGGTTTGACAAGTGACTAAGCTTGAAGTATCCTAATTAAAAGTGGACTTAACCATTCTCAACTTTTTTAGAATGATTTGAATTCTATTTAAAAATGGGAGCAAACCACTTCTGAAATTCTATTCCTTAATTAATGAGGAAACTGTGTGGTTGAACATGGGACTCTAGTTTGACCACATTATATATATAAGATATGTACCACCATTATCTATTGTAAAATACAATTGTCCATGTCAAACACCACATATTGCTTCCCAACCCCTTAGGCTGCATTTGGAAACGATGCAAATAAGTGTGAATGCAAATATGTAGAGTGTAAAATGGTCCATATAAATTGCAAAGTTGGGTTAGTTTTGCACAGACAAATTTAACTTCTTACCAAACAAACTTTTAGTTTCAATGGATGCAAACACAAATTTCAATAAAGCATATACCTTTTTTATCAAAAGCCCGCTTGAATGCAAATTTACTTTCTTTTTATTGATGTGCTTTTACATATTATTATCAATGTAAATATGCATTGGAAAATGTGTTTTCTATCATCTGTCAATGCATAAATGTAATGTTGCCAAATATAGGCAAAAGTGAACCAGAGTGCAAATTTACCCTGAACCGGGATTTACACTCCATTTGCATTGTTTCCAAATGCAGCTTTAAGAATTTTGTGGTTCTTTTGAATTTTAAAAATAAAAAGTTAAGTATATGGCTACTTAAACTCACCCACAACCAAATTCAGTTGCGAAACTTAATGTAACATAGGCATCCTTCTAACATCAGCCCGTACATGGCATGGGTCCCTTCTACTATCACTTTATTGGAGATAAGGGCAATTGGAGGAAGCAAAAAAAAAAAAAAAATCTTTAGACTAAAGTTACAAGGTTATGCGCCTAGGAACTGTCTTTGCCACATGTGCTCCAAATGGTTGGGATTTACTAAGGCATTAGCATTTTTGAATAAAATGGAATAAAACAATTGCTTACTAGGTTTAGTTGCTTAAATGAGCTTATGCTAGATATGTCATGATAGAGGATAAGGCTAACATGTTGTCAAGGGGAACCACATAGCACTCAAGCCCCACTAACTTTTCGAGAAGCTACTTACATGGGCAAGTGTTTTCATGGAAATGCTTATCCAGGTAAGTGCATTTACCCATGTTCTTTTATTTCCCATGTAAATAAGAAAATGACCATTTTAGCCATAAAAAATATTATTAAAAGGGTTGTTTTTTCCAATCCAAGTTTTGGCAACTTTCCCCCTAGGTGGGAAAGTAACTTACCCACATTATAGATGGGTATCACTTACCTGGGTAAGTGATACCCATGGGAAATAAAATTTTCATAGACCTTACATAAAATTGAAAAAAGAACATGGGTATCTTAGCCAATTAGAACAAAAATCCATTTACCAAATTTCCCCCCTCTTACCCCCCCCCAAAAAAAAAAAGAATGGGCCCTTGGTGGCACATTCATTGTTATATTGTAGTTTATTTAAATTATTTATCATTGCTTGACCTCCTTTCTTGGTTTGTTCTTCCCCAATTTAACTCATATTGTTATGTTTCGAGCCATAAAAAAACATTCATAGGTGTTGTAGATGGTCATTTCAACACATGTGTGAGAACTAAACTTATTCATGAGTTGGGATTCAAGCTCAGATTTATATTGTTTTGGGCAAGGGCTATTCAAATTTTAGCAAAAATCAAGTCCAAGCACAACCCATGAACATATCTAGTGAGAACTCTAATGGGTGAGAATTATATTGTTGACCATTGGTGAAGGGCTCTTATTCACTGGTTGGAGCTTAATTTTAATGATTATGCAAAGGAAAGTCATGTAGGTGCTTGAATTGCCATAAGAGATCATGTTGGGAAGTTGATTGTAGCCAGGGTGGTTAGGCTTCCTCCATGTACTGCTACTATCAATGAAGTGTTTGTTGTTGTTGAATCTCTTAAGCTTATCCTCAACTTTTGCTTATCCCATATCATTATTGAGGGAGATGCTGACACCATTATTCAAGCTTTGTTGGGAGAACATGCTTGCCCCCCTTGGCATGTTTTACACATTTTTTTTGTCAATTACAAATCTTTCTTGAACTCGATCTCCCACTGCTCTCCCTAGTTTATATCAAGAAAGGGCAACATCTCTACAATATGATTATGAATTTAGTAGTTCAATGATTTTCCCTTAGGCATTAAGGCCATGTTTGGGAGTGCTTAAAAATAAGTGCTTATTTAGGCTGAGACTACACCATTAAGCACTTATCGGTGGTTGGGAAATAAGTGCTTATTTTTTAAGCCCAAATTTCCAGTTTTTTTTTTAAGTGCTTCTACAATAAACACTTATTCAAAATTTTCTTCCAAAATTATCCATAGTTGAATTTTAAAATACCACTTATACTTTCGTAAAAGTGCTTTCATAAAAATACTTTTATAAAATTACTTTTGTAAAAGTGCTTTTATAATGTACATTCATAAAAACATTTTTGTAAAAGTAATTTAATAAAAAAACTTTTATAAGGGTATATTTTGAAATTTTGAAAGAAAGTGAAGGACAAAATAGTCACAAATTCTTATTGGAGACAAAAAGACTGCCAAACACCCAATATGAAATAAGTGCGTATTTTTTAAAATAAGCACTTGAAAAAGTTAGGTGTCAAATGCAAATAAGTTCTTATTCAAATAAGCACATGTTTTAAGCACTTATTTTTAACATAAGCACTCCCAGACATATAAAACACATAGATAAACACGCACACATTACCAAACCATTTTAGTTTGCTTTCATCCATTTAGGTTGTGTTTTGTTTGAAGAAAAAAAAAGGTAGGGGATCCCCTACCTCTTCCTTTAAATCAGGCACAACCTTAGGGGTGTTTTGCAACATGGTTGTTGTTTTTTTCTATATGTCATTTGCTTTTGTTTTCAAAAACAAAACCAGCTATGTTGTTGAACAAGGAAGGCTTGTAAGCCACACAAGATAAACTCAAGGGGGATCGAGGCCGTGTTTGGGGGTGCTTATTTGGAATAAGTGTTTATTTGGGTTAGGACCACACCATTAAGCACTTATTGGTGTTTGGGAAATAATCCCAAAATAAGTGCTTATTTTAAAAATAAGGGCTTATTTTTTAAGCTCAAAATTTCATATTTTTTAAGTGTTTATACAATAAGCACTTATCAACTATTTTCTTCCAAAACTATCTCTGGTTGAATTTTAAAATACCATTTTTTAAATTATCCCTAGTTGAATTTTATAAAAGTGATTTCATAAAAATGCTTTCATAGAAGTATTTCTATAAATGTAATTTAATAGAAGTACTTTCATAAGGGTATATTTTGAAATTTTGAAAGAAAATGAAGGAAAAAATAGTTTCAAATGCTTATTTAAGTGCTTATTGGAGAAAAAAGACTACCAAACACCCAATATGAAATAAGTGCTTATTTCACTTGAAAAAATTGGGTGCCATATGGAATAAGCACTTATTTTTAACATAAGCACTCCCAAATATGGCCTAATAGTTTTTATGTCAGTTTTAAACATATTGATTTTCATAATGTTAAAATTATGGGTTATAGATTTAATTAGTGGATATTTTATTGAAATTGATGGACTCAATGGTGAGAAATAAAAATTTTTTACGTACATAGGATTCAAAGAGAGGGAATTTGGAAATAATACTATTAATGTATATCTTAATAAGAGGAAATAAGATGAGCTGAAAAGTGGAAATCCAAATTACAATTTTGCCCTTATAATAAAAGGGGACCAAAATAAAAATAAATGATATTTAGTAAAAAATAATCTAGAAATCTAAGACCCCATTCATACTTTTAATAAGGGCATTTTATTTATTTATTGAAAAAAGTATAATTCATTAGTGGGAAATAAAAATCTTTTAAATACATGACTTCTTTTAAGCAAGTTTTAAATATAAGATTTAATGAGAGTGAATGGGAGCTAATGTACTAAATATGGATTTTAATGAGAGGGGACTAAGATGAATTGAGAATGTGGGAATTCAAATTACATGTTTTACCCTTATGTGTGTGTGTTGAATTATAGCTTTCTATGGACTCCAAAGTTATGAAATCAAACCCAACATCTACTCTAATCGTTTTTTATTCAAATGTCATAATCCCATCTATTTAACAATTAGGCTATATGCAAATTTTCCCCAACCCAATTAGATACACATATGTATGTATGTATGTATGTATGTATGGATGTTGGAGATGGACTTGGAAGCAACATATGAAGGGGAGTAGACGACGATGGAGTGGGGATAGAAGGTGGACCTCTTCACTGCCCTCTTATACCTCCTATTTTTCGTCCTTTTTTGTCTGATACACCACCAATGCCACTGTAACTTCAGGCAGAGGTGGTACATTCGTCTCCTTTTCCCTCCTCCTCCTGTACCCATTTGAGTTGCCTTTTGCAATAATGTAGTTTCAGACATATGTGGGGATGCTGAGTGATGGTAAGGCGGAAGGGAAGGAGTAGGACTCGGATTAAAGTTTTCTTGGTGTGTTGTTGTTGCTGCTCTCTTTTTAGGGAAAGTGCCTAAAGATCATGGTTGTTAAATTGGGGTTTTAAGTTTATATGTTGTGTTGAAGGTCCAAGCTGAGTGCAGAGTAGTGTATTCGCTACTCTTGCACCCTCTTCTGCTAAAGCATCAGAAAAAGCTCTGTGAGTGATGAAACCATCCCTCCTGCAACCAAACAACAAATACAAAATACCAAAAAGAGCGACACAAATGGCTAAAACAGTGCAAAAGCATTCTAACTCTATTTTGTTCCTACATCTTTCTATTCCCATGCTTTTTTTTTTCTTGTCAATGGACTAAAGACTGCTATAGCAAATGTTACCATTAAAGCTCTCTCTCTCTCTCTCTCTCTTTCCATTCCACCCTCCCCCTTCTATTGTTGAAATGACACTGTAAGTAGAGAATCACCGACCCAAATATTCTTATTATGTGGCTATCTTCCTTCAAGTTTTCCACAACTCTCTATCATTGTTATCTTTACAAAACTTGAGTAGAATATCATTAGCACAAAAGAAGTCAATTCTTGTGCATTTGATAATCATGGCAGTCTCGAATCACGACTTCCCATCCAACAATATGAACTTGATCAAAAGCAACAATCTCCGCCATTTTTTGAGAGTTGTCTCGACCGCAATGAAATATAGGGAGTGGAACGGTTGTGCCACCGGGGAGTGGTTCATTGTAGTTGCCACCGAGGAGAGGGATTGGTGAAAAAGAAAAAGAAGGGGGAGGGAGAGGGATGAAGGGTAAAAGGGATATTTCATCTTTGTCGTTGTGATTTAGTGACAAAAGCAATTGTTAGAAATGGTAGGAGTGGTTTAAGACAATAGTTAAATAGTAAGGGTACAGTTTGCCAATTAGATAAATAGTAGAGATAGTTTAAGAAACATGCCCTAAATTTTTTTGATTTTATGTCATTTATTCCCCAAAATATTTAATATAAAATTACATATAAATGTTCAATTGGATTAAAATAACTGACCGTTGATCAATTATTTTAATCCTGAACTTAGTATTTATGATTGAGCCCACTTTTGCAACAATAAGGTTTTAGCGTAGGGCTATAACCGTGAATCGTGGCCTTTGATGTATTGCTACAAGGTGGGGTCAAAGCAATAGATTAAAGACTTTGATTCTATGGTATCATCGCAGGCTAATACCACATCATAGCAAAATTGGTTTTATGTATTTGAAATTTACCCACAATTTTATCATTGCCTTTAATTTCATTATTCGAGGAGGAAAATACAAAGTGCTAACCCCAACGACAATGCCCGGGAAATGAAAGAATAGAAGGGAAGAGCTTCGTATTCACAAAATTATTAATTGTGAATAATTGACTTATGGAACTTATATTTTATAAACTATAAGTTAATAATATGAACATAGTTTATAAATCATAATTATATAATCAATTTATAAACTATAATGGTATATTAATAGGTTAATATGTTCATTATGTCCATGGACATATTATAATATATTAATATAATTATAAAACATATTAACAGGTTAATTTATAATATGTTCATGAACATAAATTGACATATTAACCATATAATATGTTTATTATAATATAACATATTAACCATAATATGTTAATATTAACATATTTATTAACATAATATTAATATTATGTTAATATTAATATGTTAACATAAACGGTTAACATAATATTATTTTTATCATATTAACATATTATGTTAAAATGAACATAATATTAACATGTTATATATAGATTTAAATAATTTTCATTGTAGCCACATAGAGTCCTTATTGTAAGTTGAGGATAAGATTGTGATCCTATGATGTAAGTACTTTTAAAAATTGCATTTTTGTATTTTTAAAGTTATCTATCCAATTTCTAATTTCTAATTTTCTTTGAGATTTGGTAATGAGGATTGTGGGAGCTAAGATGGGCTTGACTATGGTGAAAGATCAATGTTTCCTCATAAACCAGTTGCAGCTAAGTGGGTCTTCTTCTGGGCAAAGGCTTCTCATCGTTATTGTGATATATATACTGGGTTGGGAAGTCTTTTGAAACAAAATATGTTCAGAGGGTCTTGGATGTCAAAAGGCTAGGTTATTTGAATTCTTAAGTTCCCCTTCTTTTAATTTTATTGCTTATGTCAAACTTTAAAATTATATATATTTTTTTGTTTAAACCACTTCTTGAGCTATGGCATTGATTCATCAATTTTTTTTTTATAGAATAGTAGTATTTTGAAGATTATTTGTATAGGTTACAGGTATGTGTGCTTATTTGCTCTCTCTCTCTCTCTCTCTCTCTCTCTCTCTCTCTCTCTCTCTCTCTCTCTCTCTCTGACAATGTGGAGTCCAATAACAACCAAATCAAATTATTTTGCATGTAAAACCTACATACTTAACTAATTAAAAAATGGAGTAATTGTCTACCCCATTATAATTATTTATTATTAATTATTCTTTTTACCCTGTGCATTATACGAGCTTTTTATTAGTGAATATATTAAATATGGCTACTCTAAATATTCAACGTATTAGTGGTCCTATAAACCGATATTTTATATATCTTAAGATAGGTAGCCATTCTACGCAATATTTGAACCTTGCCCACAATTGAATGTATCAATGAAAGCCTAAAAGCATACACAGTAATAACATTCTAGTACACATTCAAACACTAAAAAATTTGCAAAATGGAACGACTCTAGTATAATCAATTGAATACCAGAGTATGGAATTTATAATGAAATGGAGTTAAATAGAGCTCTATACAAATAAGTCTTGTTTGTACATCTAGTGACCAAAATACAGTGAGCCTCATTTGAAAGAAAGTTTTCCTTTTGTCAATATCCTAACATGCTCCCAAATCTAGAGAGAATACAATTCCGGAACATTCATATTCTTACAACAAAATGTAAGTTGGATCAAAACAACACTTACCAGTTGAAAGAGATTTCAGACTGTTGGGGACCCAACTACCAACTTTTAGTGCCTTATCAAGAAATGAAGGGCATTGGTATAGACCAAATTGAGATTATATGGAATTGCATTGTTTCTCTATCTTTAATGTCAAAATTGCCAGTTGATGCTTCTTTCAAGTTAACTAGCTCATCCTTGGCTTTCTTTTGTGGCAAAACTTGAACCGATCTCCCACAAAGATTGATCAAAAGCCCCATCATCCCAATAAACTAGAGTAGAGTATTCCAAACTGCTCCTTTGCCTTCACCACATCTAGCATTAGCATTCTTGATCTTCTCCACTGATTTGCAAATACCACTGCAGCTCCAATCAAATGATGCAATACAAACATTGCCTGCCTGTGCCTTCCACTCACAATCTGTAGAACGGCAATGAATTGGAAAGAAAGAAAGATATCAGGAAGGGAACCACACAATAATAGAAGGTAAATCCTACCTGGTGGAGTCCCACAGCACATATTGCGTTCATCAATGTATACCAAGCACCAAGTGATACATCTTCATTTGCAAACTTGTGCAATATGGG
Organism: Nelumbo lutea; assembly: GCF_056320005.1. NCBI lineage: Eukaryota > Viridiplantae > Streptophyta > Magnoliopsida > Proteales > Nelumbonaceae > Nelumbo > Nelumbo lutea. Next base: position 107,580,436 of record NC_142686.1, read on the forward strand.
CCTATAATCACATAGTCAAACAGTTTAGACTATTAATTCATTCTAGAAGAAAGGGCCAAATACCAATTTACCATATATCAGGAAATATCTATTTTAACTGACAAAATCATACTACGTGATAACTATATATTAGAACAAGGTGGACCTTTAGCAACCATGTTGATGTAAACTACTTGTAGCTATTGCTTGTATCACATTCAAACATGAGATAACTATGGAACTCATGGAATCCAGCAATATAGAACCCGATTAGATTTAAACATGAGAACTAAATAAGGAAAAACCAACTCTTATTGGTTAACTGACATGTATGTGGCCAAATCCTTTGAGATTGCATAGATCTGCCCTGTTGCATGCCCAAAGTATTTATTTTCCTCCTCTCCAAACTTTCAGTATTCAGGTTCATGATACTTAACATTCCTAAAAAATTAAAGAAAAGGAAAAAACAGTGGACATATTGCATAACTTCATGACCTCAGAAGGCAAAATTGAATAATAAATTTAAGTTCAAGCAGAATGGCTTCTGATAAAGAATTGGTCCAGATTTCATACACCCCATGTAGACTTTGGGCTTTCAACGGTGGCGGGCAAGAGTTGTAGCTAGCATGCCTGCAATTCTCAAAAGCTGTAGAATTGAAATTTTGTTACTACAAACAAAAACAAATGTCTCAAATTGCACAAATATGGCTTAAAAAAGAGGAAGAGTAGAAATATTTCATACCCAAATTAACATGGACATCATCATCCACCTTGACATAGAATTCAGCATCCCATTTTGCAACAACAGTGGAGAAGAAAGTTTTCGTCTTTACAGAGAGTTCATGGTAACCTTCAAATGTTCCTAAAGGAAAAAAGAACAAGATTCAGAGCTTCTGACAAATTCAGTATTTGTATAGAAAGTCAATGAGTCATTTTTTTTACAAGCCTAAGAAAGTCATTATGGTTGGAATCTTCAGAATCAATGGCCCGACCTAAAATGTTGTTGGCTGTTGCACTATATCAATAAATGTTGGTATCAGTTAGGTTAGTTCACATTTTAATTGACCATCTAAATTCTTCTTAACAACATTGCCACATCAAAGGCCAAGAAATGAGAATGTGAAATCAAGATGGTGAGATATTAATTGAACTCTTAAAAGAAAATAAAGTCATGGTAACAAAGACAATAAAGCAAGCACGTGAAACATGGAAACCAATTATCTAGAAACAGGAACAACTAGTTATTTGCCATCAAATATCTGACATTTTAGTAATTAGAATAGCCAAGTTTCATTTCATCCAAAATCAAATTTTTAATATTACATTTCAGGGATTCTTTTCCTTTCAAGTTAAAAAAAAAAAAAGGAAGGGGTTGGAAACTTCAGCCAACATTGTATCTAATTGCATCATCGAAGTTAAACCTTATGCAGGCACGAAAAAGCTGAGAAACAAAGAAGGTTTTCTGGTTACTTTCTCCATTACAAGAAAGGGCTAAGGGGGCGTCTAAGATTAGTTGTCACATCTTTATTAACATTTTATATTTTTCTAATTTAGTAATTTCGCAAACCCTAAAGAATACCATACTATCCCTGCTGAGACATGTTATCCAACCTTCAAAACTCAAAGCATTTACTTATCCTTTATCCAAGAAAAGAAAATCTCATTTTCCACCAAAGCATACAACATTCCTCCATGACTAGTATGCCAGCTACCTGGTTCACACCATTATTATAATCACCTTATTTTGGCCTTTTGCAGTCATTCCTTACAATTAAAAAAGTTTTATTCTGTTGCTAAAGACTAACCATTTCCCACCACAGGACCATGACATTTGATTTGCCGTCTTTCAGGCTGAAAACTTTTAGCATTTTGTGGTTCATACATCACATAATAGCCCCCATCAAATCTTTTTCTTAATCTAACATGAGGCAAAAAGTTTATTATTTGCCTTGGGTGAAACCTTGGAAGGACTTCAACTCATTCTTGTATGACTTATGCTTTTTTGGATATTAGATCTATTACTTTAAAGGTTTCTTTATAAGAAAAAAAAGGAGGGTCAAATTAGAAACTAGTTGAGCAATTTGGTAGGAATTTTACCTCTTCTAATTCACGGTTATGTTTGGAAAAGATTATAAACTTTTCTTATCATATCATTATATACTTGATATCTTAACTCAAACCTTCATCTTGGTTTACCAGTGTCCTCTCCCCCTTTCGCACACTTTTCCTACAAAGTCAACCAATAGAATCCCCCCGCCCCGCCCTCATCAAGCCTATACGTCCACTCACATTCATTTACAACATTTGACTAAGCTAACCTCCAATCCTCCAAGAGTTGAGCAAAATATCAACACCTCAAGCTCATCAGGAGCCAGGGCCAAGATAAACCCCCAAACCAGGGATATGAGCTTAAATCAAGCTGACCACAACTAAGATGCTTTGATATCCAGAAAGATATGCCTTCATTCTAAAATTTCCTTTAGTTTAATGCATTTTAAAGATGATATGATGTTGTCACTATCAATAATCGTATTCATGAAAGATTCCCAATTACTTGTTTAGGTAAAAAGTGATAATGGGGGCAGAAAGAACAATCCCACATTTGAAAGAGAGAAACCAAGATAAGACAATCAACTACTACATTTTTGTTGTCCACCTCAGACTCCAAATTCCAAAATCTTGGTCCTATCACTTTAAAAGGATATCTAGCATCCATAACCAAGGTTTAAAATTTCAATACGATACACTCGATACGGAGAGTATCGTATTATATCTTTGAAAAATCGATATGAGATACACATGGAAATCAGATATTTCATCTTCTTCCATGCGTATCGGACCTGTATTAGAGGTGTATCAATGAAAAAGATATGACCTAAGACTAAAAAGAAATTAAAGGGAAAAGTAAGCTTCTTTTCCCCGAAATAAGCCTTCTTTCACCCCCAAATGACTCTAAAACTCCAAACATCATTCCTATAGTGTTAGATTTGCAAAAGTTTGCAACAAGTAAGTGTGAATCGTTAAATTTTTTTAAAAAAATTTCAAAATTTGAAAAAATATGGCAAAAATAGGGTTTTTTTTTTAATTTTTTTGATATCTTGTGATTTCTTTTTGTCTTAAATGTTTAAATTTATGTTGATCTACATTTCTTACATTCAAAATCACTTTTTTTTTGTTATTAGTAGATTTGTGGAAATTTCAATAACATATTGGGGGAAAATATAAATTAACAAAAAATAAAAAATGGATTTTTTTCTCTGCATATAAAGACTAAATATGTTTTTGATCTATGGATTTATCTATCATATCCATAGAGCAATTGAAATTTCTTCTTTAATAATTTTTTGATTTTTTATATTTTTAGAATTAAAAAATAACTAATAATTAATTATATTTTATCATTTAATCACAATAATTGAATATGTTATAATTCTATGGATGATCCATCATATCCACAAAGAAATTGAAATTTCTTTTTTAGTAACTATTTTTTGAATATATTATATAATGCTTATTTCTTGAAAATGAATAGTAAATAATTATTAATTATGTTTTCACATAGAAGTTGTGCCAATGTATGTTTTATGGTTGGATATGAGAGTTGGGTTTTTCCCATCCCATAAAACATTAAAACTTAAGGATTATAATTTATAAATTATAGTTAAGCATAGGATTTTTAATGAAATTATAATTAGCTATTTTTCATAAAACCATTAAAATATACTAATTTAATGTATATAAACCTCATTGAGGTCTTATATTTAGTGTTATTGATGTATTTTATGATTTATTAAAGTATTTATAGTGTTTCCAAGCGTATGTATCTATGTGTATCTTAGTTTTTCTCCAATACGCATGCTTATCCAAGGCGTATCCCGATATGTCTCTTAAAATTGCCTTTCTAATACACTTGGCATTTTCGATACTTTGAATCTTGTCTATAACTAAAATAGATCTTTGTTACATACAAAAAGTATGAAGATATGAGCCATTCTATAACTCCCTACTATGTCTTAATGAACCAACGGGACCTTGATTTAAATGTAACGAGACCATCATAACCAAATACATAATACTATTGATTCAAATTAGCTCCATAACTACATCCAACAAGGAACTACCTAGGTTTACAAACCTTATTTACTTTTTGAAGATCTGATCTCATTTTCATATAACCTATCAGTCTATTCCCAATACAGATGTTACAATGAATGAATATAACTTCATTGATTTTTCTGACAAATATGAATGGATAGAACTTTATTCATATATGTCGTTCATTGCATGGATATGAACAACACTACATCAATAGTGAACAATTGATTAAAGTTGCCTATGATACTATCATGGTAAAATGTCTTTACATGCTTAGCTAAATGACTTATAAAAATCATGTTATAATTTTAGTTTAGCACATGATCAAACATCAACATACATTCTTTCAAAGAAATATGTAATAGATGAGCTCCCAATGGTTAGTTGCACATAAACCAACAATTTATGTCCAGTAAGAAAGCGAAATAAAAATCACTACTGTGCTCTGGCTCTTAAAGACGAGTTTTTGATAGAAAAGATATAAAAGGAAAGTGATGAAGGAAGATTTGGCCTGACCTCACAGTTATGCGATATGTGGCAAAAGCAACAGCTCGTCACAAAAGCAAGCTTAAGGTGCGAGCACCAAGGGGAGAAACTAGCGGTCCGAACTCCCTACTAGGGGACCAAACTCACCCTTGGCCCCAAACCAGAAAGTAATCCAAACTGGCTTACATGCAACAGTTCGGGATATACATCGCCGAACTGGCCTGCCTTGTAATAGTTCGGGACATACTTCGCCGAACTGGCCTGCCTTGTAACAGTTCGGGACATACCTCGCTGAACTGGCCTACCGTGCAACTGTTCGGGATACACCTCGCTGAACTGACCCGCCCTATACATACCTTCGAACTCAAGACTTCGCCTCGCTCATCACTCCACCACATCGCCCTCAGGGCACCGAAACCAAATAAACCGTACTATGCCTGACACCAAGGAAGTCCGTACCCAAGGGCGGCGCACCTGATTGACTTGGGATCTGACGCTTGACGGCCGCACTCCAAACGGCCACCTGCCACCGCCTCCTGACACCGCTATCTCCAGTTAGAGAGACGGTTCCAACAAAAGGTAGTGACTGTTCTGTCTCAGCATAAAGGATGACACCCGAACTGACAAATGCGAGGGTAATCATACCCGACCTGACAAGGGCTTCGGGGCAAGTGCGCGAAGTGATTATAAAAGGCCCTCTACCCCCAACAACAAGGTATGTGAACTTTGCGCCATCTGGTCTATACTTTTCCTTTGAGAGATTACTAACTTGAGCTTCGGAGTTGTCTCACCGGGTTCCCTTGGAGTTCCCTCATCTTTTTCGTTTCAGGCTCCCTGTCACTCCAGCTCAGAGGCGAAATCATTGACAGCTAAGACCGGCTGGATTGCTCTCTATCAATTGGCACCGTCTGTGGGAACACTTCTAAAAGCCTCCCTCTAAATCTCTCTTACCTACCCTTCTTTCAAAAACTCCAACACCCACTCCAACACCAAAATGGCCTCCTCCAACAGTGCCGGACGTGGAACAGAAACAACCACTACCGGAGAGCAGCTCCATGTTCCAGCGGTGTGCATTGGGCAGTTCACCATCCCCCTTTCAGTGGATGGGATCCCCAGTTTGAATGTGCCACAGGTAGTGGCGCCTCTGAACACTCCTTCGTTGAGCATTTCTCTTCCACTCCCCATTGAAACGAACTTCGCGGAACCAACTGCTGTCAAATTGGCGATCCGCCAAAACCAACTAGATGATCTAATGCAATGCATGCGGGCAATGCAGGCCCAAATGCAGCAATTCTAGCAGCACTAACTCCAACAACACCAGGTGTTGTACCACCTCTCCCAACACCATTATCAGCAACAGTTCCCTCAGCTACCCTTGAACCAGCCACTGCTCCCCCCCGACACCCTGTTTCAAAGCCGGTCAAGGCCTCCCCTCAAGGTGGACGACCTCACCAAGGAGAAGCTTCCCGACCACAGAACCCCACTAATAGTCAGGCCTCATCCCCGGGCCGAAAATAAAGAAAGATCACCCCCGCCTCGCAGCTCGCGGGTGCGTCAGGAACCTCGCCTATGAAGTCACCCCGGCGCTCCAAGCCCGAGTTCCCACTCATGGAGAACCGGTCCAGCGCCTTAGCAACAGGCCAACATTCCAAGCCCATTGAGCTCAGCAACACGGATGCCAGCATCACCAGCACTAGGCCCACGCAAAGAAGGCACCGGCGAAGTCGCCGAACTGCTACACGTGGGCTACCAGAGCTCAGAGGCAAGGAAGATACGAGCTCAGGTGAGGTAAAAACCATCCCCATTCTCTCAGTTCCTCCCCCCCTTTCAGCAGAACTTATGGCAGTCCCCTTGCCTAGAGATTTCAAACTCCCATCTCTGGACAAGTATGATGGGTCAGTTGACCCCAATGACCACGTCGACGCGTTCCAGTTGCAAATGCACCTCGCTAGGGCCAGCAAGTCATGCATGTGCATGGCCTTCACCACCACCTTCAGAGGGGTGGTCCGCACCTAGTACCGGAACCTTGCTTCCGGGTCAATAAGAAGCTGGGCCCAGTTCGTGCAGATCTTCACCGCGCACTTTGTTACCAGTAAGAGGTGCCCCAGAACTGAGGAAAGTATATTCGGGGTAATCCAAAGAGAGGAATAACCCATCCACAGCTACATCAAGTGGTTCAATGAAGCATGCTTGCAAATCCCTCGGTTAGACCCCACGGTACAGCTCGTCGCAGCCAAAAGAGGGGTGACGCACAAAGAATTCAAATGGCACATGGTGGCCAGCCAGCCCGCAACCGTAGCCGACTTCCTCAAGCTCGCAGACAAGTTTATGAGAATAGAGGAAGAGATCAACTAGAGAGCCAAAGGTGGGGTTGAAAAAAGAAAAAGAGAAGGCAAGCCCTCCAACCCCGGCGACAGAAGAAGCCAGAACCGAGAGGCAAAGCCAAGCTAGCCGTCCCGAGCTCCCTTAGCAGTTCGGACGGACTACACGTCGTTGAACACAAGGCGGACTGAGATCTTGATTACGATCAAGGACGCCCCCTACATAAAGTGGCCACCTCACCTAAAGAGCAACCCAAACGATAGGAACAAAAATTTGTATTGTAGTTTTCATAAAGATCACGGTCATAGCACCGAGCAATGTAATAATCTCTGCGACGAGATGGAGGGACTCATCCGTCGCAGGTACTTGAGAAATTTTGTACATTATGACTAGTAATAAAGAAGGTTGGCAAGGGGAACACGGGAAGGATGTCCCCGAGCCGAGCAGCAGACCGGCCGAAGCCTTGCAGCGACCTCCCCCAGAAGAGAGGCCAGTCCGGGGAACCATCCATGTGATAGTGGGCGGTTCGGTGGTGGCAGGATGCACTTCGGCAGCAGCACGGACGTCAGTTTGTGAAGCAGCCCGAGAGGAGCAGAGCCCTCCCAAGAGGCCGAAGATAGAAGAACCGATCTTTTTTAAGAAGACGACGCGTGAGGTGTTCACTACCCCCACGACGACGCGCTCGTCATAAAGCTAAGGATCAACGATTTCGAAGTCCGGCGCGCACTGGTAGGCTCAGGCAGTTCGGCGGACATCCTATTCAAATCGGCATTCGACCAATTATAGTTGCAGAAAAATGAGTTGAAACCTGTTCACACTCCTCTAGTGGGCTTCAGCGGAGAGGAAGTCAGGCCCCTAAGGAAAATAACAGTACTTGTGGAAGTCGACACATGGCCGTGTGCGGTAAGACTCGACCATGATTTCCTGGTGGTCGCGACCCCCTCCCCATACAATGCCATAATAGGGCGACCAATTACGCATATTCTGCGTGCAGTGGTCTCCACCTATTATCTGGCAATGAAGTTCCCCACGGACTTCGGTGTGGGGGTAGCGCGGGGCGACCAACTTGAGTCCCGCAAATGCTATGTTGCCGCCCTAAAGGGAAAAACCAAGGCAGGCGACGACCTCGAACTAGAGCGGCTTGCGGAGTAGGGCGAGGAACAAGCTTCGCCCACTGAGGAAATAGTCGCAGTCCCGACCTCGGCTACAGATCCGGCGCGAAAACTACAGATCGGTGCTTCCATCAAGGATCCTTTGCAAACTGAACTGGTGAGTTTCTTACTTCAAAATTTAGATATTTTTGCATGGTCCGCGGCAGATATGCCCGGTATTGACCCCGGCCTTATAACTCACAAACTTAACACTGACCCTGTAGTCAGACGCATTAGACAGAAGCAACGCAACTTAGCCCCGGAGCGCTGGAGGGCGGTCGACGAAGAAGTCGAAAAGCTCCTCGCAGCGGACTTCATAAGGGAAGTTCATTACCCGAGCTAGGTAGCCAACCTAGTGCTGGTCAAAAAAGCGAACGGCAAGTGGCGCATGTGCGTCGACTACACCGACCTGAACTGAGCTTGCCCAAAAGACTGCTTCCCCCTACCACGAATTGACTGCCTAGTGGACACGACCTCGGGACATGAGCTGCTAAGCTTCTTGGACGCCTACTCCGGCTACAACCAGATCAAGATGGACCAGTCTGACAAGGAAAAAACCAGCTTCATAACCGAGTTCGGCTTGTACTGTTACAAGGTCATGCCCTTCGGACTAAAGAATGCTGGTGCGACCTTCCAGAGACTTGTAAATAAATTTTTTCGGCCTTTAATTGGCACGAAAATCGAATGTTATGTAGACGACATGGTCGTCAAAACACAGTTCTCCCATGAATTAATAAAAGACTTGGATTCTGTTTTCCAAATTCCGCGTCAGTATAAAATGAGACTAAACCCAAACAAGTGTGTCTTCGGTGTCACTTCGGGTAAGTTTCTAGGGTACATTGTCAACCGGCACAGTTCTCCCATGAATTAATAAAAGACTTGGATTCTGTTTTCCAAATTCCGCGTCAGTATAAAATGAGACTAAACCCAAACAAGTGTGTCTTCGGTGTCACTTCGGGTAAGTTTCTAGGGTACATTGTCAACCGGCGCAGTATTGAGGCCAACCCGGACAAAATAAAGGCCATCCTTGATATGAGACCACCTCGGAAAGTAAAAGAAGTTCAAAGGCTAAACGGCCACATAGCCACTCTGAGCCGCTTCATGTCCAAGTCGGCAGACCGTTGCCTGCCTTTCTTTAAGGCAATCAAAGGCAAAGGGTTCGAATGGACCCGAGATTGCCAGCTCGCGTTCGACGAGCTAAAGACCTACCTCGCCACAGTGCCAACCTTGGCCAGACCCGAGGAGGGCGAGGTCTTAGAACTGTACCTCTCGGCGAGAGACAAGGTGGTCAGTTCGGTACTAGTAAAGGAAGTAGATCGGGTCCAGCGGCCCGTCTATTATGTTAGTAAAATTCTGCAGGGAGCAGAAACGAGGTACTCGCAGATAGAAAAAATAGCCTACGCACTGTTGATATCAGCTCGGAAACTCTGCCCGTACTTCCAAGCTCACATCGTCGTCGTCTTAACCGACAAACCCCTAAGACAAGTCTTGCTGAAGCCCGAGGTCTCTGGTAGACTGACGAAATGGGCCATCGAACTCAGCGAGTACGATCTTCAGTACAAACCACATACCGCAATTAAAGCCCACGCTTTGGCAGATTTTATCGTCGAGTGCACTTTCAGCCTCGAAGCCCCTCAATAGGTTGAGCTCGAGGTCCCCAGTTCGGGCAAACCTGGAGCTCCCAAGCCAATAGAGTCTGAACCCCATGAAGTAGCAGCCAGTGTGGCATCTCTCCTGGTCAGGCGAAATGTGAACTGCGATGAGGAGCCCTGGATCCTTTACGTAGATGGTTCCTCAAACCAGCAAGGCAGCAACGGGGCTGGAATAGTCTTATGCGGCCTAGGTGGCACAAAATTGGAATACGCACTACGCTTTGAGTTCGTGGCATCCAACAACGAGGTAGGGTACGAAGCACTGATAGCCGGGCTGAACCTAGCACAAAAGGTAAGGGCAAAGCACTTAGTCATCTGCAGCGATTCCCAGCTCGTGGTCAACCAAGTTACGGGCGAGTACGAAGCGCGCGAGCTCTCTATGATTGTGTACTTGGCGAAAGTAAAAGAGGCCCTGCTCAACTTCCATTCACAATTCATCAGGCAAATCTCGAGGTCAGAGAACACTGAGGCCGACGCTCTGTCCTAGTTAGCCAGCACAAGCCACAACAACATGAGAACCGTGCACATAGAGAATTTACCTTGGCCTAGTATTCTCGGTGGGACAGAGGAGGTCGCTCTCGTCCTCGGAGTAGAGTCGAGTTGGATCGACCCACTCGCGAGCTTCTTGCTAGACGGAACCCTCCCTGTAGAACGCAATGCGGACAAGAGCGTGTAGCGCCAGGCAACCAAATATGTCATAATTGATGAAAGGTTGTACGGACGGTCCTACACGCTCTCCTACTTGCGTTGCCTGTGACCTGCCGAAGCCGAGTTCGTACTCCGCGACACTCATGAAGGTCTATGCGGCGGACACCTGGGTGGGAGAGCACTCGCCCAAAAAGCACTTCGACAAGGATACTACTGGCCAACGATGAAGGCAGAAGCAGTCGAGCTCGTCAGAAAATGCGACAAGTGTCAGAAGCATGCCAATATCCACCATCAGCCTGCTTCCGACCTCAAATACATCGCCAGCCCGTGGCCCTTTGCACAATGGGGCGTCGACCTCCTGGGGCCATTCCCGCCAACAACAGGTGGGAGAAAATTCCTAGTTGTGGCAGTGGATTACTTCACGAAGTGGATAGAAGCCGAACCTCTAGCAACAGTTACGGCCCGAAACATACAGAACTTCTTTTGGAAGAACATAGTATGTCATTTCGGGTTACTTCGGGTACTAATCTCCAACAACGGCAAGCAGTTCGAGGATATCAAGTTCCAAGAGTGATGCTAGAACATGGGGATTCGGCAGAACTTCACATCAGTCGCGCACCCGTAGGCAAACGGTTAGACGAAAGTTATGAATAGAGCCATCCTGCGCGGACTGAAAGCATGTCTAGATCGAGCTAAGGGATTGTGGGCTGAAGAGCTACCAAGCATTTTATGGGCTCACCGAACTACAGAAAAAACTGCCACGGGAGAAACCCCCTTCAACCTCACCTACGACACTGAAGCAGTGATCCCAGCGGAAATCAAAGTACCAACATTGCGACTAGAAACATACGACAATCGGACAAACGGAGATGAGTTACGTACCAACCTTGACCTACTGGACGAGGTAAGGGACCTCGCGCACATCCGGACAGCGGCCTACCAGTAGCAGGTAGCTCGCTACTACAATGCCAGAGTAAAGCAGCGAAGCTTCCGGGTCGGCGACCTGGTCCTTCGTTAGATTATGGTGCCCGAACCCAGGGTGAGCAAACTTGGACCAAACTGGGAAGGGCCCTATAAAGTAAAGTGAGCGCTCGGGGGGGGGGCATACGAGCTTGAAACCTTAGAAGTCAAACAAGTACCCCGAGCGTGGAACATTGTTAACTTAAGGTGATACTACCTATAAACTGCCAAGCGAAGTGGACGAAATCGCTACAAGGGCCTAAGGGCCATGATGTAGAGCCAACAAGAGGAACCTCGGCGTAAGCAAGCAAAGAAAAGTCAGGCATATTATCAGCTCGGCAAAAGAATCAGTTCGCTACAAAAGCCTTAGCGCTGAAACAGGTCGCACGAGTACAATAAACCGGACAAGAAACAATGGCATATTATCAGTTCGACAAAAAATCAGTTCGGGAAAAAGCACCAACTAAAAAAATCGTCTATTCCATTGCAAGAAAAAGGAGAGTACATTGGCCATCAGAAGGCACTTCCAAAAAAAAAAGCACTTTTACATGCCCAGAGCTACTTCTTCGCCATTAGAAGGCACTTCAACAACACCCGAAGGCCCTGCCTCTCCTTCAGAATCCGGCTCGCCATCGACAGCATTGGCCATCTCCTGAGTTATACGCGAAGTGGATATGACACTAATGTTGAGGTCGGGGTACGTGTTCCGGATCATCCACCGGCTCAGCTTGAATCCCCTTCTGTAAGAATCCACCATCAGGTCGTCAAAATGCGGAGAGGCAATATAGTCTTCAACAGCCTTCTTCTTGGCGTCTTCAATACCTTGGGAAAAAATCCGTGTTTTCTCCCTGATGTCCTCTTGAAGATATTCGACCTGATGCTGCAGGTCCAACCTCAAGTCCGCCATGTGCTTGACGACTACCCCCATGGCCTCGGCATCCCGCTGAGACATCGCCTGCCTGGCCATGGCAACGCGAGCAGCCTCTTCGACAGCATAAGCGGCCGCCTCAGCAGCTCGGGTATTCGCTTCGGCAGCACGGAAAGCCTCTTCGGCAGCATGGGCAACAGCCTCAACAGCTCACGCCTGTCGCGAGCTCCTCTCCACCTGGGCTGCTAAGGCGTGAATTGAAGAATTCACCTACCAAAAGAAACAAGTAAGCAACAACAACAAGAAGGATAGAAAATGAAGAAGGCATACGGAATTTGACTTACCACCATAGCATGTGTTACGGCACGGCAGGCGACATGATTCAAAGGAAGATCGGTCCATGTCGTGATCTCCTCGGGGAATGTAGCCTCCCTACTCTTCTGAAGAGCATAGTTCGGCGTCAATACGCTCCTGAACTCCCCTTGAGCTCCCGAATCCGAGGGCCCAGCCCGTGTATGAGCGGACCTAGAGTGAGCAGGAGGACTGGAGTATGCAGGAGCACCCGTGTGAGTGGTCTCAACGTAAGGCACCCCGGACGCTTCATGCATCGGTGGAGTCACCTCGGGCTCCCTGGGCAGATCCTCTGGCGTGTGGCCTGGAACTTGAGGCTCCTCATCTGGGGGTAGCTTGGTACGAGTTCGCTTGGCGACCCGCTTCCTCCTCTTCATGTGTTGGAATAGGCGCCCCCCATGAGTCCTCTCTACGTCCATCACACCTGCGGAAAAGAGTTCGACATCAGAAAAAAATGAAGGAACAAGGCAAACAAGAAACCTCTGAGCTTGAAACCTACCCGAACTCCGGTCGACCGCAATAAGCTTGGCCTCTGTTAAGTACTGATGGCACTTTAAACCTTGTCGTGCCCATTGCCGGAGGCCCTTCATCGTCTCTTTGTCGAGAGTGACACCAGAATCAGGAGCGGCCTCACCCCACCCGGTCTGAAAGGGCCATCCTTGTGCACTTCTTACACCGAAGTAGTCCCGCTTCCACACTGGGACCTTATTGGGAAGTTCGTGTAGAAGCTTAAAGCCAGGGCGAGGAGACAGGTAATACGCCCGTCTTCCCCCAGGAAGAGAACCCGCTTGTTTCTTAAGCATTAAGATGGAGGAGAATATCTCCAAGTCTAAAGGGAAATTCTGCTCGCAAAAAAGGGAGACTGTCCCCACCAGGTTCCGAATAGAGTTCGGATGAAGCTCGCCAATGGTAACACCGAAGTGGTTTATGACTTCGACGAGAAGGGGGTGGAAAGGCAGTCGCAGCCCCGCAGCGAGCTGCTCTTGAAAAATCACGATCTCGTCAGGACCGTGTTCCCAAGGAAAACTGCCCGAAGGAATGAAATATGTATACCCCCCAAGCAGATTGTAAGACATGAGTATAGATTGGAGCCCCTCGGGCGTCATGGTCGAGGGACCAAACCTGTCTAGCATCTGACCCCGGCGAGAGGTAGACGCCAAACTGCCCGAAGCGGCTCGGCCTATGGGTTCATAGTCATCCACAAGTTCCACCTCAGGATCACTAAGGCAGTCGGGGGATACAACTCGGTTTGTAGAACCTACATCAGTCCTACTTGAAGAGTCGTCCGAGCTATCAAAGTTAGACATCAAGGAAAAGAGGTGGATTCAGGAAGGTACTCACCGGAAGAAAGTTTTGAAGGCTCTGGAGACAGGAACAAGCCAAAAACCTTGAAGGCTAAGTAACCAGCCTAGACGCAAGCTGAAAAGTTGGACGCGAGCTGAAAAGTTGGACGCGAGCTCAAGAGGCAAACTGCAGAAGTGACAAAATCGACTGGGGTCCCCTACTATTTATAGCTACAGTAACCAAGAAGTGACAGTACAGATCAAAGACAATCCGACGGCCTGCATTCGAGCTGACCACACATCCCCTGAGATCAAGACGTGATTGACGCACGTCTTTCCGAAAAGAGCAAAATGTCAGTGCACGTCTTTTTGAAACCGACATCGCGCTGGCGCACATCTTTCTAAAACTGACAATGCGCCGCATGTCTCCCTACAACTGACAAAACCGTCAGCGCACGTCCCTTCAAAACGGTAGTGGAGCGCTTTTTTCAAAATTGAAAGACCCGCTATCACGTCCCAGCGGCGCGAAATTTTTGAAATCTAAAATAAATGCGCGCTGCCACGTCCGTCAGCATTCATGAGCAGTATGCACATCCTCCGCCTTTTCGGACGCTCCGAAAAACTGGAAGAACCCTGGCAAAAGCACCTCGTGAAGTCAAGATTCAAAGAACGGGACAAATCCACCTATCCCCTCGCAAAACTCCCCATGCTAGGGCAAGACCCTCGGCGCGAGGAGTGGGGGGCAATTGATGAAGGAAGATTTGGCCCGACCTCACAGTTATGCAACACGTGGCAAAAGTAACAGCTCGACACAAAAGCAAGCCTAAGGCGCGAGCACCAAGGGGAGAAACCACCTGTCCAAACTCCCTAATAGGGGCCCGAACTCACCCTTGGCCCCAAACCAGAAAGTAATCCGAACTGGCCTGCATGCAACAGTTCAGGATATATTTCGCCGAACTGGCCTGCCTTCCAACAGTTCGGGACATACTTCGCTAAACTGGCCTGCCTTGTAACAGTTCGGGACATACCTCGCCGAACTGGCCTATCATGCAACAGTTTGGGATACACCTCGCCAAACTGACCCGCCCTATACATGCCTCCGAACTCAAGACTTCGCCTCGCTCACCACTCCACCACATTGCCCTCAGGGCACTGAAACCAAATAAACCGTACTATGCCTGACACCAAGGAAGTCCGTACCCAAGGGCGGCGCACCTGACATACTTGGGATCTGATGCTTGACGGCCACCTACCACCGCCTCCTGACACCGCCATCTCCAGTTAGAGAGACGGTTCCGATAAAAGGTAGTGACGGTTCTATCTCAGCAGAAATGACGACACCCGAACTGACAGATGCGAGGGTAATCATACCCGACCTGACAAGGGCTTTGGGGCGAGTGTGCGAAATGATTATAAAAGGCCCCCTACCCCCAACAACAAGGTATGTGAGCTTTGCGCCATCTGGTCTATACTTTGCCTTTGAGAGATTACTAACTTGAGCTTCGGAGTTGTCTCACCGGGTTCCCCCTAGAATTCCCTCATCTTTTCCGTTTCAGGTTCCCCGTTGCTCCAGTTCAAAGGCGAAATCGTTAACAGCTAAGATCGGCCAGATTGCGCTCCATAAAAAAGAAGAAGTAAAAGCCTAGTACAATTCAAAGAAAGGATGTACCTGTTCACAATCATGAACCTAATAACAATTCCCTTCTCTTTCTCTAGCCGCCGGAGCTTTGCGCCTAGTTAATCACAACAAAGCAATTACAAAAATTATAAAGATAATCATCACTGAATCCGAATGCTACTTAACAAAACCAATGTTTGATTTTCATAAGACTATATAGATAGGCTTTAAGAATAATACCTTGAGGCATCCAGGTCTGTCGGACCGAATCTCACCTCTTTCTGCTACTGAATGCAGTGTTTATCGCAATAACCATAAACACCTTCTTTCTTGGTGGGAGATCATGGAAAGGTGATAACTGTGAAGGAGAGTGATCATGATTCCCTAGCTCCTGAGCACTTTTGGCCGTAACCAGCTCCATTTGAAACGTCGAAATTGTCTTGTCCAATGACCTACCCGACCACAAAAGATTCATTTAATGAACCAAATGATCAACTAAATTTAGAAACAAGTAAACATCTAAATCATGTAGAATAATGCAATTCGATGCTAACTTAATTGCTTCCTGGGTTCTGAAAACCTCCCCCATAAGATCCTTATTTTCTCCACGCTTTTGATAAAGAAGAAAGCATAAGTCAACATATGTAAGACCTGAAATTGGTAGAGAAAACAACAAGTCCAATGTCTAAGTGAGATATCCAATTTTAGATAACATACAGACCCGCCTGAACATGCAATTACCGGAGATGATTTGCAAATCTTCTTCATATCGCTCCCTTGATATCATCTGACTGTATGATTCTGGAGTAGACCACACCCTGGAGAAACACAATTTCATTGCATTCTCGACCAACAATTGATGATCCCTTAGCATTTAATACCCTTTATACAATTAATCCACCAAGAAGAAAATCCCTAGAAACCCATCAAAGAAAAACATTTCTAGCTCCAAAGAAATATGGATTTATACGAGATCAACGTAAAAATAAAATAAAGTTTTTCTATTGCGAAGTTGTGAACCCCAAAACTAACAATGACCCTTAGAGTCATAGAGAGGAGAGCCTGTTTGTGAAGAGCATGCCAAACGAAAAGTTGGATATGTAGAGAATGACAATCCACTTCCCTTAAAATGTCTCATTTTGGTTCTTCATATTCATTTAATAAAGAATCAAAAATAAAAAGGAAAAGGAAAATAAACGAACTTTTGTTTCAAACGTTCTTCTCTCTCTCTCTCTCTCTACATCATTTTTTTAAGGGAGAAGAATGTAAAGAACGGATTTGGGTTAGAAAGACCAGATTTTGAATAGAAAGAAGATAACAGAGAGAGAGAGAGAGAGAGGGGAATGACGATGACAAGAAGAAGAAAAATGCGAAGAGCTGTTATTATGATATTCATATTATGTTAATATTAACATATTATTATGTTTATCATATTAACACATTATGTTAATATGAACATAATATTAATATCATGTAATAAATGGTTAATATGTTAACATAATTTATATTATCATAATTATAACCTGTCATAATATGCAAATTTGTCCATATATGTTAATGAACATAATTCATATAGGTTATACTAACATATTAACATATTATGTTCATGGACATATATTTATAATTATTTTAACATATTAACATATTAATCATAATTTATAAATTATGAACATATTAACCATATTTATATAATTATAGAACATATTAACAGGTCATGACGTGATATGTTAATATGATTTATGACAATGATTAATATAAGGGTCGTATCCTAGTTAGATATGTTTGAAAATTTTGGTATTGATTTTCAAAATTAATATGTTTATTAATTTATAGTAAACATGTACGTCATTTGTACATGGCAGTATCTTTAAGACAAAACTATTTATAATTTATGGGTAGTTTTTGAACGGTTGTAACTTATAAATGGGTAATTTATGAATAATTATGAGTGGGTAGTTTCTGAAGTGAGAGTAAAGGACATATATGCTATTTTTATGCCTGCTGTGTGCTTAGACAAGAGGGATAGAAAACGTTCAATGAAAACTCCAAAAAAAAAGGGAATTTGCTCTTTTATAGGTAGTATAGATAAATAACTTCACGCTTAGGGGCTTAACCGTTTGCCCATACAACGCTTTACACACTTCCTCAACATCTCTCTACAGAAACGGCCATGGCGAGGGCAAGCACTGGCCTCGCTTATCCAGAGAGATTTTATGCCGCAGCTTCATATGCAGGATTTGGTGGATCTCCAAATTCCTCTGAAGGTGTGATTTCCAAGTTCCAGAATGACGTAGCATTGTTGCTCTACGGATTGCATCAACAAGTAAGCACATCATTTCTTCAAATTATTTCTTTTTATCTTCATTTTTATTCTTCATGGATTCATTGTTGTTCTTCTTCACCTTCCGGATCCTTTTCCATTCCCCATGCAAATGTTTGGTAGAACTTTTGCTATTACCGTATGGTGACATGCCTCTAATTGTCATTTATGTTGGCTAGGGATGTTTTTTTTTTTTTTGTTGAAATTTAGGTAGATCTGGATGTCTGGGTTGAGATTTTGGTTGGGACAATATTGATCCAGTGTCAGTTAAGGCAGATCGGATTGGATTTTTTTTTTGAGAATGAGGTTGTTGCCAGGGGGATATGCCATGTCTGCATGTTAATGCAAGAGTTTTTGTTGAACACCCCAATGGGAGTTGTCAAGTTAGATGTCTTTGTTGGCTAATTTTGTTTGAACTAGGCTTATTCCAATTGTCCTTGAGGTTTCACGTGTAAGGAGCTACCCAAATAATTGAGTTATTTTGAAACGGCTCATACTATTGCAGGCAACTGTAGGACCCTGTAATGTTCCAAAACCCCGATCATGGAATCCTGTGGAGACCAGCAAATGGGCAAGGTTTGTATACAAGATATTTCATTTTTTCTTTATCTTCGTTGTTTAATTTGCATATTTTTAAGCATAATCATGAAAGCCTTCCAAAATGAGTATATCTTTGAAAAAGTGACTATTTACTCCTACTGTAATAAAGGCTTAAAACTCATGTAATTGGGTCACATCAGCTAAACTATTACTAGTGTATAAGGAAACTTTTTGATTGACTCTATGATATATACAAAATGCCTCATCAATTTAGAATTTTCTTTATATAATACTAGTAATTAAGCACATGCATTGCACATGAGAAAATTTTCTTTATATTAATTATTTGAATTTTAGATATATCATAATTGACTTCGAAACCTTACTCAGATCTACCCGCAGCACACTACCCCTATCCATTAGGAACATCTCCTCGTGCATAATACTATGTAGGAGTATGAGATGTTCTCCATGTGTGGTTTTGATGTTATTTGTGTAGACATGTGGGTAGAGTTCTTATGGGTAGGAGATTTGGACTCATCATAGTTAATATAGAAAATGAAAATTAACAAAAGTAGCAATATGATTAAAAATAAACTTAAACACTTGTAATAATGTGCATGTGCATTGCATGTGGAAATTTTAAATTATGATAACAATTATTTTTTTTTATTATTATTATTATTAATAGTAGTAGTAGTAGTAGTATATTTTATTCCATTTATGTCATAAATAAAAATAATTTTTATTTAATATGATGAGTATATAACATTAAGAAATGTTCCTAAATGTTTTCGGCACAACTCTCTACTTTATCATTTTGTGTTCATTTTTTTTAAATATTTATTATTCAATTATGGCATCATGAGTTTCTTTGAAAAGTTGGATCATTTATCCACCATTTAGATAAGAAAAACTTTTGCTTTCGTCAATGATAAAATTATTTCTTATGTATAATACTTATTTTTGTTCAATAAAATGAATCAATAATATTAGAGATGTACCTGATATTTTATTTTTTATAAATATATAACAATAGACATGTGCCCAAAATTTTCTCTATTTTTAATTTTTGTGATTTTTTTGTATTTTCTATTTTTACAAATTTTATTGTTTGACAATGACATCATTTCATTTCTAGGTTGATTTTAAATTCAGCATTCCATTTTCATCATTAATAATAATACTTTTTGCATTCTATATTTATTTTTGTTTTATATAATGACTATATAGTATTAGAGATATGCCCAATTGGTTGAATTGCTTATCCATCACTGGAAGGGAAGAAAATGGTTTTGTTTTCAAAATATTTCTTTATACTTTTAAAATTAATGTTGTGGATTTAATGATGAGACAAATATATCTTAAAAATAGGGTTTAATGAGACAATATACATTAGATATGAGAATTAATGAGAGAGAATAGGAAAATAATTTTATTTCCAATTGGTTCTAAATTTTACATTTCATTTCCATTATCAATAAAAACATTTATTATTTATCATACTTATTTTTGTTTAATATGTCAAATATATGATGTTAAAAATGTTTCAATTTTTTTTTTAATTTCTATATATTTTTACTTTTTATTTAATTTTTAATTTTTTTATTTAACTGTGGTGACATATTGGCCCATTTGACCCAAAATGGTTTAATTTCTTACCTCCACCTAGATGAAAAGACTATTTTAGGTAGATTTTAAAAGTATAATTTTTCTATGTTATTAGAATTATTAATTTATTATGATGGATTTAATTAATAGAATTTAATAATGAGAAAAAATGCCTTAAATATATGATTAAATAAAGATGAATGCAAATTAATATCTTAAGTTTGTTTAAAATTAATATCTTAAATATTGGATTTAAAGAGAGGGAATTGAATATCTTAAAATGATCTCTTTTCAATTCATTTAATATCAATAACCAATTACCCTATTTGCCCTCATTTTTATCAATAAATTAAAATATAGAGGGGCAAATCTTGTCCTCAAAAAATTCCAGAAATATTCTTGACCCTATTCGTGCTTTTTAAAGTAGTATAGATATATAAGGGAAATGGGATATTTTTACTTTATTAAGTTGAATCATGTCATTAAAATGATTACATTTCATTAAAAGTGTCTAGATCAGAAGTTAGTGACTACTATTAAAATATGGAAGTATGCACACAACCATAAATAAGGTAATCCAATTTCACTACTACTGCCATTAAAATTAAACCTGGTTTAAGCAGTTCATTGATGAACAAAGAAAAAACTCAAAAAGTGTTTCATGGGTCAAAGTTTGAATTCAAAAAGAAAATACACTCTATACAGTGTCCCCATAATTCAGTGGAGCAAGTAGTTGTTGTAATGACATATTTCATCATCATAATTTTTCCAATCCACTAGTCCTTATAATAAACATTCTTATGAAATTGTAAATTATCAAAAAAAAAAAAAACTTTCTTATGAAACTATATCTTTGCAACAAATGGTCAATAAAGGTTATCATTTTCCTTCTTTTGGTCAATCTTGCGAATAGTATTGGGAAATGAAAAGACACATGTTGAATTAGAAGTATGGAAAACTGAATTTCCTGGAGCTCAGTCAAATTTTGTGCCTTGGTAGTTATTTGCTTGGTTGAGTAATCACATTAATTGAGTTAGGTCAGACGTGCTAAGAACCTGTTAATAGTTGAATACGGTAGGGTGCTTTCTTAATGAAGCACTGATGCTAAGTATTTGCACTGTGAGTCCCCCTTGAACCAATTGCAATATTACCTTGCCTTTATGTGTAATACTCCAAGGGTTAATAAATGGAAAAACATCTTTTTATGTTGATTAATGATCAATCCTGAAAGGATGCTATGAGATGTCCTGTCATACTCATTGTTGGGGATTACCATTTGCCATCTTTGGTTGACTATATCCAGGTCTCTTGAATGCCTGTTAGAGCACAAGGGTTCAAGTTTGAGATTGGTCACTTTGTACACGAGGATGCTAATGGTTAGGTCCATATCCAGTCCACCCCTCCTAAGACTCCAGATATGGGACTAACATTGGGTAATGGCTCTTTATTTTAGAATCATACATATATATTTTTTCTTCTCAATCAACCAATAAACTAACCAAAGTTTTTCTTTAGCAAGCCTTTATATGATCACTGCTTTTTTTTTTTTTTTTTCTATATAGGGCAAAACATACTGTGCTTCTATTGAAAATCTCTCAAGGATACTTTTATGACCATCATCTATGTCCTACTATCATAAATTAGGCACTAAAGAGGGAGAAAATAGAATTTATAAATTAGCAAATATGATAGAAAGGAAATATAGAGATTTAAATCATGTTAGGTGCATTAAAGAGAAAGATCAAGGAGTCTTGGTAAAAGAGTAAAAGATGGGGAAAGAAAGGAAAGATGGAAAAACTAATTTGAAAATTTATTAAACGAGCAACATATAGAGGGTTCAAATGGAGGAGAGTTTAGTAACTCCAAGTGTTAAAAATAACATGAAAAGGTGATAATCCAATGTTTTTTTTAATGATAGCATTTTACTAAAAAAAGGATTACATCAATATTTAGAAGACAAACTATCCCGATAGGGACGTGAGGTGCGACCCCATGCTACAATGACCCAAATTACAACTGAGCCAAGAATAGTTCAGACTTAAACATCCCCATCTTCACAAAATAATTAGCCATTGCGTTTGCATACTGCCTTTCCCATTTCACAAGAACCATCATGTCTCTAACAAGCCATTTGAACTTTTTCATAGATTCGTTGTACTTCCATCTCACTGTTTCTGGTTCCTTCAGCCACCCTATTATCAATTTAGAGTCACTTTCAATGAGCAATCTATCAAAATTTAGCTGTCTCGCAATCTGTACCCCTTGCAAGACTGCTTGGAACTCTACAAAAACTGAGTCCCCTATTCCAACCGGGCCTGAGAATACAACAACAATGAGTCCTTCATTATTCCTAAAAACCCCTCCTACACCAGCTTCACTTGAGTTCCTTGGGCTGCTGGTCTGTTTCCATCAAAGTTTAACTTAATAAAGCCTTCATCAGGGAGTTCCCAGGCTACCACTAATCTATTCCTTGCAGTAGAACTTATAGCTCTATTAAAAATATGCTCCCAAACTGCCTCCATACTCCTTTCTCTATCACTGAAGACTACCGTTTCTCTTCCTCCCACACCATCCATTTCACAGCAGCCCTAAGGCAACTCCACTTGACTTTACCTCTCTTCTTTGTCCAATTGAAGGCCGTGGATTCAAAGAGATTACCAATCTTCAGAGGCACAATCCACCTATGACCAAAAAGATCAAAAACCTTTTCCTAGAGGCCTATAACAAAAGGGCAAGAAATTAGGTGGTAACAACTTTCACCACAAGCTCTACAAAGGATACACCAGTTTGGAGAAAGGCACAAGGTAGGTATTCTTCTTTGCAAGGTGTTTAACGTGTTTATTTTTCCAAGGAAGGCCTCCCAACAAAAAGACCCAACTTTGGGAGGGACAGGTTTGGACCAAAATTCTTTAAACGGACAAGGGGAGTGATTCGGTGCTGAACACAAGCAAGAGAAAAAAGAAGCATAGGAAAACAAACCCCTAGGGTGTGGAGTTCAAATACGACCATCAAGTTCAGAAAGATCCAGAAAAACAAAATCAAGGACTTGCAAGAGCGAAGTTTCCAATTCAAGCTCACTATCTCTCAAGTTTCTTCTTAGTTCCAGGTCCCAACTTACTCCAGAAACTGAGAATAGGACACAAAACGATGTACTAGTTTTTTTTTAAGCAACGAAAGGGAATAAAGAGCAAGATATAGGTCTTTAAGGGTTGAGTCTCCAATCCAAAGATCCTCCCAAAATAAAACCTTCTCTCTAAAGTAAACATCATCAAGTTCAGAAAGATCTAGAAAAACAAAATCAAGGACTTGCAAGAGCGAAGTTTCCAATTCAAGCTCACTATCTCTCAAGTTTCTTCTTAGTCCCAGGTCCCAACTTACCCCAGAAACTGAGAATATGACACAAAACGATGTACTAGTTTTTTTAAGCAACGAAAGGGAATAAAGAGCAAGATATAGGTCTTTAAGGGTTGAGTCTCCAATCCAATGATCCTCCCAAAATAAAACCCTGTCTCCAAAGTAAACATCATACCTGATAAGGCTAAGGAACTAAGGGAGCACTCCGCAAATGGATTTCCATGGAGAAGCCAAAGTAGCCCTCGAAGAAACCCCAACATCCCAACCATTGCCTGCACCACCGTGAATACTACCTATCACTTCTTGCCACAACTGTCCCTCTCCAATGGCCATCTCCATAACCACTTACCTAACGAGGAAGTATTTTTCTTACCTAGATTTCCTAACCCTAGACCTTGTTCTTTACTCTGGCACACTACCTCCCACTTGACCAAGTGATCATTCCTACCTTCCCTAGGCTCCCAAAGGAAATCCCTCATATGCTTTTCTAACTTTTGCACTTCCCTTCTAGGCATCCTAAAAACTAGCAAGTAGTAGACTGGCAAATTCACTAGAGTGGACTTTATCAAAGTAATTCTGCCTACCAACAAAATATAATTTCTCTTACAAGCTGCCAATTTCTTGGTACACCTCTCTACAACTGGGTTCCAAAACCTAGATTCTCTTGGATTATCCCTTAAAGGCAAGCCAAGATACTTCAAAGGCTAGCTTTCAATAGCACAACCTAGTGATTCTGCTACTACAATCACTTCTTCCTGCCTCAAATTTACCCCTACCACACAACTCTTCTCAAAATTGATCTTTAGCTTGGAGATATGTTCAAACAAATTAATCACCTCCTTCAAGTGCATTGCTTTCCTAGGATCTCCACCCTTATAGAAAATGATTGTATCATCCACAAATTGTAAATGAGTAACTACCGTATCACTCCTACCCACTCTCCAACCTCTAAAAACTCCCAACCTATCCGCCTTTTGGAGAATTCTGCTAAAGACATTCGCTATGAGGGTAAAAAGGGGAGAGGGGGTCCCCTTGTCTTAGTCCCCCTGTAGATGGAAAAAACTCCCTCACCACACCATTCACTAGCATCGAATAATGACAAGTTTCATGCACCCTACAATTCAGCTGCATCATCTTTCTCCAAAACCATAACACTTCAAGACTTCCAAAAGGAATAGCCAATCCACCGTATCATAAGCCTTTTCCAAATCTAACTTACACACAAAGCCTCCTTCCCCCCTTCTCTTAAAATCTTTCACACATTCATTTGCTATCAGTATTTGGTTGTAATTTGTCACCCTTGAATGAAAGCTCCTTGAGATTGAGAGATTTTATTTGGGAAGGCCACTTTTAATCTTAGTGAGAGGACTTTAGCCATGATTTTATACATACTAGTCACTAAGCTTATGGGTCTGATTACGACATCTGCCTTCTTGGGTATCGAAGCAAAAAAAAGTTGAATTAATTCCAGGGCTAATAAAATGTTCATCTACAAACTCTTCAAACACTGCCAACAAATCATATTTGATTACCTCCCAACAGTCCTGATAAAAAGCCATTGTGAACCCATCCGACCCTAGTGCTTTTGATCTATCCATCAAGAAAATGGCCCTCCTACTTTGTTCAAGTTCAAAGTCTCTTTCCAATTGATTTGCCACTCCTGAATCTAGCCTAGGCCAATCCAACTCTTTCACCATGACTTCTCCCTCACCTGTCTTTTTATAGACTTCCTTAAAGTGATCAACAAAACACGTTGCAATTTCCTCTTGGTCCCCTTAGATTTTAACATTCACTTCCAATTTGTCTATATAATTTTTTCTTATCCTACCATTATCTATTGCATGGAAGAATTTTATGTTACCATCCCCTCCTTGATCCACTTATGTCTCGACTACAAATATCTTCTCTTAGCAAAATCTCCTCTAGCTCCTTTCTTGATGTCCACCTTACTCTTGTATCCTCATCTGTCATCAACCACTAACTTTCCATGTCTAATTGTTCTATTTTAGAAGTGACTCTCAACTTTCTTTCCTTAATTCTACCAAAATGTTCTCTATTCTATTCCTTTAATTTGCCTTTTATATGTTGTAATTTCTTATGAAACCTCACTCCCTTCCACTCAACATTCGTCACCTCCTCATTCCACAATTCTTTCACTCTATAAAGAAAATTTGGGTGGGTGATCCACATGTTTCCAAACCTAAACGGAGTTAGACCATTTAAAAACTCATTCGAACCAATTTTAATTGGGCAATGATCTAAGGTAACTCTAGGCAAGGCCCAAGCCATCAAGCTTCACCAATGGTCTTCCCACGCTGCATTGAAAACAAACCTATCCAATTTTGAACAAACAAGGGAAACTTGTAAATTGGACCAATTGAAGATGGTCTGTTGGAAACGAATCTCTTTTAACTCATAAGCCTCAATAAACTCATTAAACCTCCTCATACTTGTGGACACCACTTGGTTGGGATTGTTTGTCTCACTTGTGAATCTTATCACATTAAAATCCCCTCCTAGACACCAAGGTCGGCCCATCCCATAGTCCTCTAATATCATAAAGCTCCTCCTAGAAATGACTTCTTTCTCTATACCTATTAGGCCCATAGACGTTTGAAAGCACCCAAGTAAAGTCATCCCCCCCCCCCCCCCCCCAAGTTCTTAAATTTAATAAACACTGAATACTGCTCAACCAATTTCTCTAGTTGATCTAGGATCTCATTCCTCCACATTGTTATTAATCCCCCTGAGGCTCCCCATGATGGCACCACCACCCAACTTATTCCTCTAATGCTCCACACACTTCTAACCCACCTCCTATCCATTTTAGCCACTTTTGTTTCTTGCAGCATTACTATATCTAGCTTTTCCTTCCAAACTTGTATTTTCATGCTTGTCAACATGAGATTTTACCATTACACCAAGTAATGGCCCCTTGTTAAAAATAACATTTAACTTTATAAAATTCGAATTACTAAAGTGAAGGAGGGGTTAAATATGATGAAAAAGGGAGAGGTGTTAGGAACTGATGATATTCCAATAAAAGTGTGGAAAGGTGTGGAGAGGTAAAATTATTATGACTAGGTAAACTATTTAATAAGATAATTAAAAAAAATGAAGATGTGATGAATGGATAAAGAACAATGCGGTGCCTAGTTTAACAAAAAAAAAGGTGATATACAAAGTAGTAATAACTATTTTGTGATTAATCTCATGAGTCACACCATGAAACTTTGGAGCAAATAAATAAGAAAGGCTTATGACATAAAACAAGAAAATTAGATATCTTTTGGGTTTATGTTAAAAGATCGACCATGGAAACTATCTTTCTTTTGAGATGATTGATAGAAAAAGTTTAAAGACAAGGAGAAAGATCTTTTATTATTGGAAATAGTAACTTTCATTAAAATAGTAGTTAAATGCAAGAATGTCAACCACTTAAAGCATGAACGTTGACCCCATACAAATCTCAAATCTTACAATACAGCCCAAAAGAAGTTTTCCCTGAGAGACCCTTGCTTTGTCAAATTGTCGGTCATAGAATTGGTTGATCTCCTTACCCATTTGAAGATTACTCCCACTTCCCTTGCTAGGAAAAGTATTTTCCTCATTTGTTGTCTAAGGGTCCATAGACCCAAGCTTTTTGTTTGTAGCCATCCTATTAAAAGTTTAGTGTCTCCTTCTACCTCAAGGTTTTGATATTTCCATTGCTTGGCCAATCTCATACCTTGGGGTAGGGACGTAAGTTCAGCCCTTAAGGAATGGCTAGAATAAAGTGCTTGCATCCTGCCCTCCCCATCCTTGAAAACTCCCCCAACTCTAGAGGGCATCGGGTTTCTCAATAAGCTACCATCAAAATTCAATTTTACTCTTTGTTGTGTTACAGGTGTCCAAAGGGGCTAAACCACACTTTGTGTAGCTTAAGAGTTTTTCACTACTGACTATCCCCTTAAGATATCCTTAGCTGAGAAATTTTTGAACATTTTGGTTGCTTTCAACTAATGTATGATCTCAACAACTAAGGAATCAATGATTTGTTCCTTAGCTCTTTCCACTCCTTGGAATATCCCTTTATTCCTCTCTTCCCATAAGGACCAAAGAATGACAACTCTTATTGCCCTCCACTTTATTCTACCCCTTTTCTTCGGAATGTGAAAAAGACTTGGATAAAAAAAGAGTTGCCACATCTGGAGGAGTCCACCTGCAACCAAACAAAGAAAAAAACCAATTCCACACAAAAGAAGCAAGAGGACAGGATAGTAAAAGATGTGTAATTCTCTTATCATAGCTCAATCAAAGGCAACAAACATCAAGGGAGAGGTAATAATTTGGTATTCTTTTCTGTATCTTGCCCAAAGTGTTGATTTTTTGAAGTACAACTAAACTAACAAAAGGATCTTATTTTTTAGGGTACTAGGTTACACCAAACTTCCTTTATGGGGGAGGATCCTATTAGATGAGAGGATTGAAAGATAGCAGTGAAAAAGGAAGCGCAAGTAAAATAGCCAGACGAGGATACCAGCCCAGTTCTATTACCCAAACAAGTGGGATCTAGAAAGACGACATTTAGAAGGGAGATAAGCTCATATACCAACCTCATTTCGGACTCTCTCAACCCTCTCCTCAAACCTAAGTCCCAAGAATTATCATTACCATTCATTGAGGATATTACTCTCCCTTTATTGAGAGTCAGGGAATAAATAGATGGGAATATGTCTTTAAAATAAGTATCCCCAAACTAGACATCTTCCTATAAACACACTTTATTACCTGCATAAGCATCATACTTGATATTCAAGAGGAAGGAAGGTAGCAAGTTGTGGATTGCTTTCCAAGGAGATGAACGTGATGCCCTAGGATCAAAACCAATGTCCCATCCATTGTTTGCCATGCCATGTATGCTTACAATCACTTTATGCCACAAGAAGAAAACCTCGAAAGCCAATTTCCAAACAGAGGTTCCTTAATTTTATATTTCCTATCCCTACATCCATTATCCAATATCCACTAACCGAGGGGTGGCACGTTGGTATGTTAGTTGGTTTGCTCTAGCATTGGCGTAGAATCGATTCACTACCAATTTGGAAAAGAGGGTTATTAGTGGTGTGTGGCACCAAATACAAAAAAAAAAAATCAATTATCCATGCTCCTAGACACTACCTCCCACTTCACCCAATGATCTTTCTTTGTATCTCCTGGCTCCTACAAAATTCCCCTCATTAGTTTCTCTAGTTGATTGGATACTTTACTGGGGATCCTAAAATTAGAAAGGTAGTAAATTGACAAATTAGTCAAGGTTGACTTTATTAGGGTTATTCTACCCCCTAAAGAAATATAGCTTCTCTTTCACCCCACAAGCCTCTTTGTGAAACTTTCCACTACTGAGTACCAAAAGCTATTGAAATTTGGGTTTACTTCCAAAGGTAGTCCCAAGTACTATAGTAGCCAATCTCCTACCTCACATCCCAACATCCTAGCAAGGTTTTCTACGTCCCCCTATCTCTTTATTAATCCATGCTACACAACTTTTATTCCAGTTCACTTTGAGGTCAGAGATCCTTTCAGAGCATGTTACCAACCTTTGAAGACCAATTATTTCCTCTCTTTCCCTTCATAGAAGATAATAATATCATTTGCTAATTGTAGATGAGTGACCATCACATTATTCTCTCATATCTCTATCCTCTAAGAGAGTTATTTGCATCAGCCTTTGAGATCAAATCACTCAGTACATCTACTATTAGAATAAACAAGAAGGGGGAGAGGGGATCTCCTTGTCAAAGACTCCTTTTAGTTGGAAAAAAATCCCTAGCTACTCCATTGACTAAAATTGAGTAGTGATAGGAGGAAATACAATCCTTTTATCCATTTGCACCATCTCTTTTCAAAACCTCTCTACCTTAGCATTTCTATAAGGAAATCCCAATCTACCAAACCATGAGTTTTTTTCAAGTCCAGTTTACAAACTAGGCCTTTTTCCCCTCTCATTTTTTTTTGAAATCCACACATTGTTAACAACGAGGATTTGGCCAATTATTTGTTTTCCAAACACAAAGGCCCCTTGATTTGGAGAGATCAAAGAGGGAAGAACTTTCTTGATCCTCTCAGCCAACACCTTGGGAACAATTTTATACATACTTCCCACTAGGCTTATGGGTCTAAAGTTCTTTGGATGGTTTTCATATGCTTTTTTAGGTATCAAGACAATAAAAGTCGCATTTGCCCTTGAGTTGAATTTCCCCCATTCAAAAAACAACTCAAACACTTCCACCAAATCAACACCTATAGTCTCCCAACAATCTTGAAAAAAAGCTTTTGTGAATCCATTTAGGCTTGGGGCTTTAGATCTTGCCATAGAAAAGTCTACTTCCTTAATCTCCTGGATTTCAAAATTCTTCTCTAAGGCTTCCATCAGCACCCTAGAGCCTCTCCTCAATGCAAAGTTTTCTAGAGTTTCTCTAGGTCTCCCCTATTCGACAAAGATACATTTGAAGTGATCCACAAAGGCTTATGCAATATCCTCTTCCCTTGTTAGTGACCGCACATCCATTCTAGCTGAGAGACATTATTCCTTCTTTTCCTTCCATTTGCTACCAAATGGAAAAATCTTGTATTACCATCACCTTCCCTTACCGACATCTAGATTTATGTCTCCAACTTATCTCCTCTTTTTTTAGGAGCTCTTCCAAATCTTGATTTAACCTCCACCTTTCAGCTCTCTCTTCCACCCTAATTGTCCTATCTCCTTCAAGCCCATCTACTTCTCAACTCTATGTGAAGCTTTCCTCCAAAAACCCAAATACCTTCTTATTCCACTATTTACTTTTCAATAGTTGTAGTTTCTAATAAAATCTATAGCCCTTCCACCTAAACTCCACCTGACCTTCCTCTCATCTCTCCTTTTGTTTTGCCTTGATGTCAGGATGAAGGAGCCACATGTTCTCAAACCTAAAAGGGGATGGGCCTCCTCCCACTCTCTCTTGGAAAATTCTGATTGGACAATGATATGAAGCAGTTCTAGGTAAGGCTTTAACTACTAACCCCCGCCACCCTTCCTCCTAGTCTATAGAGAAAATAAATCTATCCAAATCCAATTGCAACAAATGAGAGTCTCTTGAAAATTTGACCAAGACAAATTTTCATTTGTCTAGAGAAAACACATGATATAGTCCCTAGAGAGATAATGTGGTGGGTCTTGGAAAAGAAAGCGGTTTCAAATAGGTATCTGGACCTAATAAGGACATGTATGAGGGTGCAACAATCAATATTAGAGGTGCAATACTTAGCCCTTATTTATTTGCAATGATTATGGATGAGTTGGCTAATCATATTTAGGAGGAGGTCCATGGTACTTGTTGTTTGTTGAAAACATTTGTTTCAAACGATGAAACTAATGAAGGATTGAATGCAAAATTGAGTAATAGATAGATACCTCTGAAACAAGAGGTTTTAAGATACATAGAACTTAAATAGAATATGCTAGGTAAATTTAATAATAATAGGAGTGAAATTCAGGATACACTTAGGACTGGAGACCAGGAGATAACTCAATGTGGTTTTTTCTGATACCTTGTTTTGGTGAAAGAGATTTAGGGGGATGTTGCCCATTTATTTGAGCAAGATGAGTAAAATAGAGAGGTGCAACCGGAGTCTTATGTAATAGGAAAATACCACTTAGATTAAAAGAAAATTTCTATAAAACAATAGTTATAAGGCGAGCTATGCTGTATGGAATAGAGTGTAAGGCAGTCAAGAAACAACATGTCTAAAAAATGAGTGTGGAAGAAATATGCATACTGAAATGGATGAGTGAAAAAAAAACTAGAAAGGATAGAGTTAGAAATGAAAATCATTCAAAGGAAAACATGCATAGGAGACCGCTTACAACACCTGTAAGAAGTGAATCTATTACAAGTTGAAGGGGCTAGAAGGGCTAAGGGTAGACCAAAAAGGACATGGATCGAAGTAAAAAATGAATTAAGCACTTATAATTTAATAATAGATATGGCATTAAACAAAATGGAATGGCAAATTAGGATTAATGTAGTTGACTTGATATAGTTGGGATAAGGATTAGATGATAATGATGATGATGATGACTTTGTTGAATATTAAAATCCGCAAGTTGAAATAACAAAAGCATTTCTATTTTATATTTGGGCTGTTTTGATCCTAATATATGATCCTTAGAGAATGGTCTACTCCCAATAGAAATTCCCTTGGATTTCTTGCCTACCTATTTAATCAAGATATTACCACAAATGTAAACCAATATGTTAGATTACCGATGATTATACTAGTAGAGTGTCTAGAATGACAACAACAACTAAACACCTCTCATTTTTTTATCAGAAACACGGAAAAATATTCATTCATTATTTTTTTAAAAGAGGGATTACAACAAGAAGTAATGAGAGACTAGCAACCCATTACATAAACATCCACCCAATGCTGTATTACAAATGTGCCCAGTACACATGTTGACTTTGAATCCCTTGCTTAGCTAAACATCTGCCAGGCTGTTAGCAGATCTCTTTTTTTTTTTTTTTTGATAAATGCTGTTAGCAGATCTTCTAACCCATTTTATTTGAAAATTCATGTCTCTAGACAGCCATTTGAAGCACCTGAATTCATTTCTTAGCTGCCAAACCACCCCTTTCCTTTTTTCAGCCATCCCACTACTATCTTTGAATCACCTTCAATGACCAAGATACCAATTCCCATCTCTTTAGCTTTCTCAACCCCAAAAACTGCTGCTAAAAATTCTGCTCTTACGGAATCACCTTGCTCAATTGGGCCTGAGAACAAGGCACATATAAAACCACCCTCGCATCCCTTTAATTCTTGATGGGCCTGGATTGCCCACACTACTGCCATCAAAAAGTTCTGTTTCATCCATCCACTGGAGGTGATGAGACCTCTAGGAACTTTTGTTTCCTAGAGGAAGAGCCAGCTATTGCCCTCCTCCTCCAACTCCTGAAGAAGTCCCCCACTTTAAAGTCTTAAAAGAGTCTCAAAGTCTTTACCTGTTGATCAACTCTCAAAGTTATAACTTCTATCACTGTCTCCTTACTCCTTTCATTTCCCCCAAAATTTCTTGAGTTTTTTTCTTCCCACACTGTCCAAATGACTGCTACCCTTGTACATTTCCACAGGATCATCCTGCCTCTCCTTTTGTGCTTCTCAAAACAAAAGGGCTAAACAACCTTTCCAAACTGGCAGGAGGGTTCCACAGGAGGGCTAAACATCTACCTTCTAGGATGTGTTTCCAATTTTGGATTAATTTGTCACCAAGCATTTTGTTGGCCTATGTCCAAAGTCATTTCATATTTGGACATCTTATTACTTTTGACAGGATACATCATGGGTTAATTGACATGTTAGTGAAAACTACCAAATCTAATGATGCTTTCTTTCATTTTTTTATTGTTATTCTTAAATGTATTTATTTATTTTTGAAGAGTAAATGAAAATTCATTAAAAAAAAAAAGATAAGTACAATCCAAATGGTGACAAGGTGTCACCACTTCACACACAACAAAACTAACTCTTAAAACTAATCCAAATTACAACAGATGAATTTCAAGAACATTCGATAAATTCTCCCCCAACTCAGATCAAATTCTGGTGGCACTTAAACCCAATCCACTACTGAATCCCAGAAAGTGATTAATCCCCCTGACAGCCCCTCAGCATCCAGCTCCATCCAATCCCCACTGTTCCTGCCCCATATTTCCTGCTTCAGACCAATGTTAAAAGCTTCCATCTTTGTTTCTTGTAGCAAAACCACCTGTGGACGAAGTCTCCTGATCATGTTTCTCACTGTTGCCCTCCTGTTGATCTCCCTCAAACCCCACACTTTCCAGCTTAAAACCTTCGTATTTCCTGCCCTCTTCCTTCACTCCTTGAAACAAATTAACCTCTGGCCCCTCACAAATCCTCCCCCAGAACCTCCTCCTTACCCCCTTCCTCGTCCCACCCTCTGCTCAACCCCTTTCTCTCCTGCCTTCTTATTTTCTCCTCTCTCTAATCCTTCTCAAATTGTTCGAAGGCTCTCCTTGCAAATTCCTCCCCTTCCCAGAAAAATAACACTAGTGTGTTGATTACCACTTTCCTGTATCTCACTTATCTTCTCTTCTCTCTCCGTCCGCCTCCCCCCTCCTCCTCTTGACACTCTTCCCTCTCTCCTACCTCGATCCCCTTTCCCTCTTCAATCCCCGAGTCCCTCCCAACCAGTTTTTTTTTTTCTTTTTTTTTCTGTTAAAGACTTTTCCAAATTTATCTCCACTCTGTCAAGTGACGACCTCCTCTTTTTTCCACCAGTCTTCTCTTCTTTCTTCCCTACCATTTTCTCTGCCCCCACTAATTCTCTCCCACCATCTTCGAAGAAGAAACGTTGGGGGTTCTGGAAGTACCTGCCTTACCGTCGAGATAGACAGCTTGGTTTGCATCCGACCCAAATTTGCTCCCAACTTCCTTTTCTAAAGGCACCACCGCACTTAGGCCTTCTTCCACCCTCAAATCTTTTGATACAGAGTCAGTCCCCGTCGCCAGATGCGGCAGATTGGACTGCGAAGCCAAAGAGCTCTCCGCTCGACTCTGAGCTTCAATATTGACAGCCTAGTTCTGGGTCGCTGCTGTCAGTGCCCCTTTCTCTCTTTCAGGCTGTCCTCTCTCCCATCGTCTTCTTGCTTGAACTGTTCCTTCAGAGCTTCGTCATCACTTCTGAACTTTGACAACCTTTTTGTCTCCTTCGTCATCCCTTCAGAGCTTCATCCTGCTGGTTCAGATTTTCAACCTTCGTCCTTTTCAATAAGCCCTTTTTTAATGGCCCAAACCGGATCAAGCTATTACCCAAATCCAATTTTTTTTACTCTTAAATGTATTTATTAACTTTTGACATTTTTATATAATTTTGTTTTCCTTCTTGTTGTACTCTCAGAAACTTTTTTATCTGATGGTACCGTAAAGAGTATCAGTAGTTGCATAAGGGGGAATCACATATCTATTGGCACTTAAAACTCCGTTTGTTTGCGATATAAATGTCGAATCGGGGTATTTATGTATCTTGATTCCTGTTTGTGAGCATTTATTTGATATATAAAAAAGTAATGATTATCAGAATAAAAATGTATTTTTGATACTTTTATACATAGAGAAGATAACATTACTTTTCTTATTTTTTTGATACAATTTTATGATCTTTTGATAATTAACTTTTTAACCAAAGTTAAGATAAGATAGTTGGACCATTTAATTATGTACCCACACTTTGCATCAATTTCAAACAAATAAGATAGAATGCAAAAACGGTTTAAAATGTAAAACGTATTTGCATTCATGAACAAAAAAATGAATAAATATGTAGTGTAGATATTTACATTTGCATTGCAACCAAACACGGCTTGGAAAGAGTACAAATACAAATATGTATAGTACAAATTCATAGAAAATAATACAAAATACAAGGCTTTGTATTCTACAAATTTGTATTTGTACTCCTTCCAAATTGAGTCTAGGCTCTATATATTAATTTGCTTTCGTGCATTTTATTGTTCAGCCATTCTATGTCTGGTTTATGCATCAATTATGACTCCCTTAAATATTTAGTCTTGAATGGTTCCATTTCTGCAGTTGGAATGGTCTTGGAAATATGGCCTCAACAGAAGCAATGCGCCTTTTTGTGAAAGTCCTGGAGGTGCGGGCAGCTTGAGTTCATTTTGCTATAATATAATCTAGAACTTCGGTAAGCTGATTATTTCTGTATCATTTGTTTTGTAGAAAGAAGATCCAGGGTGGTATTCAAGAGTATCTGAATTTGTCATTGAGCCTGTTGTAGATGTGGAGATGAATGTGAGTTCTTCCTCTCTCTCTCTCAAATTCATCCATACTGGAATCCAATTTCTTACTAACAGTAGAACATAGTTACCATTATTCTGTGGGTTATACTTTCTTGTTACTAACTCCTGCATACGCAAGGTGGTAACTTATTCTGGTGAAGATTTACATGAAGAATGCCAATTTGTAATCCATTATAACTTTTGTGTTTTAGATAACGTGTCAACTTTCGTTTTTAAACTTTAAGTTTGTTATTATACCCCTGGACTCTAGCCTAAGATCTCTCTAGTAATGCTTAAATAAAACTTGGTGGAAGCAGTGTATCTCAGTTAAACTACAATTCTGGGTCACTAACATGAAGTTAGTGTTGAAATGGGGTCATTGAAACTTGGAGGATAAGCTCTAAGGCGCGTTTGAAGATGCTGTTTTTAGAACGTTATTTGCCCCCACTCAGTTTTACTGAACTTGTTATTGGATTACAGGTAAATTCGTTCTGAGGATACAATAGAGCCTTGGACGAGAATCTACAACCAGCACAGTTGAAGAGTCTTCAAAGAAATCTTCTGTGAGACTGTAACAAACCGGATATAGAGAGAGAGAGAGAGAGAGAGAGAGAGTATTTTCGTAAATGTTGTGTGTGCAAATGCTTGAATTTGTGCTCCTTAAATAATCTCTAAAGAGTGATGAAGGTTCCTTAATGACTGTTAATTTTAAACTGTGCCCCTTGATTACACCTGATTGAATCGTGGTCGAACATTGCACCAAAACCAAAGCCATTCTTTGCGAGCCACGTGGGTGCAAGCAAAGTGTGCCTATAAAGTGCCTCATTGCACCACACAAAAACGCACACATGCATATTGTGTGGTAGCAAGCCTTCATACTCTCCTCTCTTTATTTAAGGAGTTTAAATCAACTCCTATTAAAAAAACCCAAAACAAAACTTGTAATTTTCTAATGTGTGACAAGTCAAAACTGGTTTTAATAAGATAAAAACTATTTTTCCAAACAAGTGTGTAGGTGCAATTTATCATGTAATTGACCAATCAAATCCATTGGATTTAATCTCTAATTCCAACAGTTAGATGGTTGGTCTATTTGTTTTGATGATATGTTAGTTGTTTGGTTTATCCTTTTTACCCTAAGGGCATTAGAATAATGGTAACTATGTCTGTTTACCATTTTGCTGGTTTTCTGTATGTCTGTTTACCATTTTGCTGGTTTTCTGATTCAGGCCCTTGGTTTTTTGCTATATTTACAATTATTGCAGAATCCAAAACTAGAATCAATCACTCAGAATGGGGACTGTTCTCCCGAGCCAAAGATTATTTCCACCGAAAATGGGAGCTCATTGGAGACCCAAGATAAGGATGTTGTCCTGGAGGGCCTCGATTCAGTTGCAGTCTATGATCAATGGGTTGCACCTTCTGTATCTGGCCAATGCCCAAAAGCCCGATATGAGGTATTTATCCACTTTTGACCTATCTATAATAGTTGATCTGATTATTTGATTTTTTCCTAGTACCCTGTCTTTCTTATTTTTCTTTTGTCAGTTTTTAATCTGTTGTTATACTGACTCTTCTCAATCTGGTGTAGCATGGAGCAGCAGTAATTCAAGATAAAATGTATATTTTTGGTGGAAACCATAATGGTCGTTACCTTAATGATCTCCAGGTATTCACTGTAGTTGCTTGTAGCAATAGATAGCTCTATGCAATTTGTATGGAATAGAATGGAAAGATATTTCTTTTTTTTTTTTCTGTTTTTTTCTTATGCTTATGAACAGCAACTGGTTGAACATTTTGTGTCTTGTAATGTGTGAATAATCTGTAACTCCAGGATTATCACTAACCAGATCCTTGATATAGTGTGAGCTATTTTCAAAATAGATTCTATTCTTTTTTCTTTCTGGGAAATGCAGGTTTTGGATTTAAGAAGTTTGACATGGTACAAGCTAGAGGTTAAAGCAGGAACTGAATCTTCAGAATCATCAAATCCAGTATCTTTGTCTCCATGTGCTGGTCACTCCTTGGTTGGTATATTATGATTTATTTGTTAGTTTTATAACTCACAAGCATAATTCTGCAAGTAATCAAACCAATTATGCATGATATCTAGGCAATCATGTGCACTGTGCTAATGTCTTCTTTAAATGACACTATTTTATCATTTCTTTATCCTGTAGATACAATGGGAAAATAAGCTTCTTTCTATTGCGGGTCATACAAAAGATCCTTCTGAGACCGTCACAGGTTAAAATCTTATAATTTTTATGTGCATCTAGTCATTTTTTCCATGACTTATCTTTCTTAATTTTGTATTTATTTTGATTTGTTTTTTTCCTGACAGTTAAAGTGTTTGATCTGCAAACTTGCACATGGTCTACCTTAAAGACTTATGGAAAACCGCCGGTAATGCATATGCATTTCCCCCAAGTTTTTAAATGCTGCCATTTGATTTGTAAATATGGTTTTATCAGCACTGGAAGGCTTCCTACTAATACCTAGAGTTCAGGCTCATAGGAAAAATAATTTTGATAAAAATGCAAAACATCTGATTAGGTTCTCTTCTTGATGAGAAAAAATTCATAGCTTTTATTATTAAAGTTCCTGAAATATGATATCATCTTGCCTTTCTCACATTTGCTTGGATTGTCTCCATTAATTTATGCTTTTCTGTTGACCCACATTTTGGAGTTTGGACTAGTTGCATGGTAGGAACTATAGAAATGATTGAGGGAAGTTTCAGGGAGTCTGCTAGGTGGAGGAAGACTGTTAAAACAAAGTTCCACCTGTGTAATCTTTAGGGGTGACCCCTGTTTTGTACTTGTCCACCTTGTGTACCCTCTCTTTCTTTCAATGAAATCAGTTAACTTCTCTCTCTCTCTCTCTCTCTCTCTCAAAAAAAAGGCTTTCATACTTGAAGAGCTGAGGATTCGAGGATACCCAAGCTTAAAGATTTGAGAAGCAAAAAAGAAGGCAACCATTCTGCTGGTTGGGTTAGAGGTGATTCAATGGCTGAAAGATTTTGTTGAAGAGGCAAGTTTGGAAGGCAAGCAACCAGTCTGGAAGGAGATGACCATTGATACAGGTAGAAGGTATGTGGTTGAGTGTAAGGGAAATTCTAAGGGACCTTTCCTAGTAATTTCTGAGTTCTTTGCACAGGGGAGGAAGCAATTAATCTGTGTCCCTTGGGGGAAAAGGAGTCAGGGGTGGAAAGTAATGGCTCTCTGAGGGAAGGATTAGAAAGACTGCAAGAAAATAAGAAAGAGGTCTGGGGAGGCTCAGAGGCTCTAGGAAGAAGAGGGATGACAAGAAATCTGATGTACAAAATAGATGTGGCTTACCATTGATTGCTAGTAAATCCACTTAACTCCTTTTGATAGTTGTAGGACATTATTAGATCCTCTTGAAAATTCCTTGGAGTTCAGGGCCTCACACTTTCAGGAAGGTTATAGATGGGGTGGTAGAGCGTGTTATTGGACTGCCTTTTCAATTGTGGAAGAGTGAAGTAGCAGAGCTCATAGCAGTCCTTTGTGGAGGCTGACTGGAAGGAGCCTTCTGGGGTGATTTACGATCAGCAGCCATCTTAATCAATGGAGTCAAACCAGAGGAAATACCCAGAAAGGTGGAAGTGAGTGCGGATGGTCTGGTAAGTGGCTGTATGGTTGGCTTCCTCCATTGCAGCAAATCTGTGGAGAGAAGCTCGAAGAGGAAGGGGATGAGAAGGTAGAAGATGAATTTGGGCCCGTTTGGCGCGTCTTTCTGCATGGTCTTTCGGCTGTTTACAAGTCAGAAAGACCAATTTTCAGCCTATTTCCATTTGGCGCGTGGAAGATCTAACCGCCAAAAGATGGAATGCCGAAAAGACACGAGAAGCCAATTTTGGGCTGATTTCAGGAGCCTCCAAATGAAGCTTTTCGCGTCTTTCGCATTTTAATCTCGCATGAAAAGGTGCATATCTGCCAAATGGTCTTCAGGCTGCCCAGGTCTTATGTCAAAAGCTCAATGCATCTTTTGACTGTCTGAACTACAAGATCTTCTCAAAAAGACTTGCCAAAGGCCTAAAGTTTTATGTAATAGGTTGGGAGTGGAGGAATCAGAAAGAAACATAGTTTTCACAAAAATAGGATAGACAAACCCTGGGATGAGAAGGTAAGTTGGGAGTGGAGGAATCAGAAAGAAAACTATGTTTGGGTGGGCTCTGAATGGGCCTTAGATGAAGCTCTTTGGCATTGTTGGGCCAGGCCAGCTGGTCACAGCTGGTCACGTGAGGAGCTTAAACCGGGGAAATGGGCCTTTAATACAAGATGGGCAAGGAGTGGGCCAAAACAACGATTCTGGGCCGAGGTCTAAGGACCTTTCGAATGACTCAAAGAATGCATTCATAAAAATCACATGGCAAGGAAGTCTCCTTTGATAGAGGGTAAGAACCCTATATCGTCTTCCTTCTCGAGCTCTCCAAGTAATTCAACTGAAGCTGCAGCCCTGTCAAAGGAGAGCTCATCGCTCCAATGGATCTCAGCCAAGAATCGAAAGGTACTCTTGCTGGATAGGAGGAACCCAAGGTGTGTTCTCCAGAGTGATATGGAGAAGCTAGAACAGGATTTCTCACCGTAGAGGAAGACTGTAGTGATTCTAATGCAGAGGATACTGGAGATACAATAAGCCTGGGGAAGCTGTGACTTACTGACTTGTGCTTTTCGAGGAGTGTGCTAGAAGAGGAGTTCTTTGGAACGGAGATTCTTTTTTTGGAAGAGGATAGCTCCTCTGACCCGAAGATCGGAAATGTGGCTAATGTTTGTGAAGTGCTGGGGAAGAGAACATCTGAGTCAGATGTAGTTGCGCAGACGGCTCCTGTCATTGGTAGGGGAGTCCGCCTGGACAACTCAGCTCGGTCAAGATATTGGCATTGTTGGACAAGACTCTACCAAAAAGACTAGCTCGAGCAGGCCAAAACAGGGGCAACCCTTTAAGCTGGTCTTTGATGTACTTCCAATTCAAGCTTCTCCTTCCCTTGGTCCTAACTCATAGCAAGTACAAGTACAGGGGTTCCGAAAAATCCAAACCTCTGGAAAAGTGGTCAAAATTTGTGTGCTCAC
Organism: Nelumbo lutea; assembly: GCF_056320005.1. Classification (NCBI taxonomy): domain Eukaryota; kingdom Viridiplantae; phylum Streptophyta; class Magnoliopsida; order Proteales; family Nelumbonaceae; genus Nelumbo; species Nelumbo lutea. The sequence continues at coordinate 107,620,610 of NC_142686.1, forward strand.
CCGTCTAACCTCATATTAGGTAACCTTGTGTTTTCAGTTTTTGGTACTGACCTCTATTCCATGCTTGTGACAGATATGCCAGCATCCCGACCTCCAAGGTGTTGTTCTAAAGTTAGACATGAAGTTATGAGTGAGATTGAGAGGGGACCTTGGTGTGTGGGTGAAGATTTTGACGTAATCAAACTTTGTAATGAAACCAATAACCCACATCAGACCGTCACAAGCAGCATGTGAAAGTTTAATGAGTTTGTCAGTACTTTTGAAGGAGATTCCCCTACTGCAAACCATTTTCATTTGGTTAAATTTCCGAGAAAACCTTACTTGCTCTAAGCTGGATGGGTTTCTTTTCAATGAGGGGTGGGCGAATCATTGGAGGGATTTAGTAGCTAGAGCCTTACCTAGAGACTACCTTATTAAAATTGGAGAAGACCTTGGGAAATGGACCAAGACCCTTCGGGTTTGAAAATATGTGGCTAACTCACCCAAATTTTGTGAATAAGATAAAGGAATGGTGGAATGAGGATTTGAGAGGAGTGAAATGGAAGAGGGTTAGATTCCACAAGAGATTGAAAAGACTTGGAGCCAATTTGAAAGAGTGGAACAAGGTCCAGTTTGGGAGAGTAGAGGAACAAAATGCCCTCCTAATGTCTCAAATTGAATAATTAGATGGAAAGGAGAATTAGGATTCCTTAAATTTGCAAGAGATATATGAGATGGAAACTAAAAGAGGAGTTGGAAGATGTCCTCTTGAGAGAAGAAATTCCCTGGAGGCAGAAATCAAGGAATAATTAGCTTAGTGAAAGTGATGGGAATACTAAATTTTTCCATGCACTAGCCAATGGGAGGAGGAGGAAGAATTTTGTGGGTAAGTTAGAGGTCAGTCGTGAAGAGATTTCCTCCCAGGATGACATAGCAGGTATTTTTGTGGAGCACTTCAAAGCAATATTTAGGAGGCTCTTGAATACTAGGCATATTTTGGAAGGTTTTGAATGGACAAGATTGGGGGAGGACTTTAATGTTTGGCTGGAGAGGAGCTTTTAAGAAGAAGAGATAAGACATGCAGTTCTCTCAATCAAAAGCATCGGGTTCAGATGGATTCGTTATGACTTTTTATCAGGATTGTTGGGAGGTGATTAAAGATGATCTCATTGAGGTTTTTAAGGAATTTGAAGATGGCTTTAAGGTTAGTCTAGGAGTTGATGCAACATTTATTGTCCAATCCCCAAGAAAGGTGAAGCTTGACGCCCAAAGGATTTTAGATCTATTAGCTTGGTGACTAGCTTATACAAAATCTTGGCAAATGTGCTCTCAAGAAGGATCAAAGTGGTGCTCCCCTCAAATGTTAGTCAAACTCAAGGAGCTCTTGTATAGGGCAGGCAAATAACTGATTAGATTTTTATAGCGAATGCATGTGTTGAGGACTTTTGAAGGAGTGGCTGACAAGGGTTGTGTGTAAGTTGGATTTAGGTTTTAGAGAAAGCCTATGACTTGGTGGATTGGACCTTCCTAGTGGAGGTACTTAGGAATTAGGGCTTTGGAGAGAGGTGTTGTAAATGGATATTTGGGTGTATAAGCTCTTGTCATTACTTGGTGCTAGTTAATGGTGTCGTAAGGGATTTTTTTCCAGATTCTAGAGGTGACCCTTTATCACCCTTTCTTTTCACCCTTGTAGCTGATGTGCTTAGCCGTTTAATCTCGAGAGCCAAGGAGGAGGAGGCCATTAGGGGTTGGAGAGTTGGTAGGAGCAGTCTTTCAATCACCCACCTCCAATTTGCTGATGATATAATATTTTTTTGTGAAGGGGATGATTTCAGGAAGGTGAGGAATCTTAAATATTTGATCTTTTCGTTTGAAAGTGTATCCAATTTGAAGATCAATGGGACCAAAAGTTGTGTAGTGGGCGTAAATTTGGAGGATAGGGTTGTTGAGTCTATTGAAGCGTGCTTAGATTGCCCATTTTTCTCTTGACCTATATCCTAGTTAGGTCTCCCTCTTGGTGCAAATCCTAAAGAGAGTTATTTTTGGAATCCAATGTTGGAGAAGTTTGAAAAAAGGTTGGCCTCTTGTAAAAAGAATTACATCTCCTTGGGCGGTAGAGTTAGAAAGATTGATGAGGAATTTTCTTTGGGAACCTGGGGAGGAGAAAAAGGATCATTTAATAAGATGGGATTTGGTTTGGAGGAATGAAGAACAAGGTGGTCTGGGCCTAGGAAATTTAGTGTGTAAGAATACAGATTTGTTGGGTAAGTGGCCCTGAGAGAGGGAGTCCTTGTGGCATGAGATTATAGATAGTATACATGGTTACTCGGACAATGGTTGGGATGCTGGCTCGTATCGTTAGGCTACTTTGGAATCACTGTGGAAAGCAATTACAAGGATCCTCCCTCAATTCCTTCATTATTTCAGGTATGGTGTTTGTTTTGGGAATTTAGTAAGGTTTTGGGAAGACATTTGGGTGGGTAGTTCAGCCCTTAAGGATTTATTTCCTTCTCTCTATTCAGTTTTCTTGAGGAAGAATGAGATTGTGGCCAGGTGTCTTTCTTCTCCTATCACCCCTGTTTCTTTGAAATGGAACTTAGGGTTTAGAAGAGGTCTAAGGGAGGCAGAATTGACTTGTGTGACAGACCTTTTACTTCTCTTGGCTAATGTTTGTTTGAACCCCCTTAAGTGAGATGAAAGGATTTGGTCCCCTTCTCCTAAAGGCTCATTTTCAGTTGCTTCTTTCTTCAAAATCCTTTGCCCATCCTCTGTCTCTCTCACCTTTCCTATTAAGGAAGTTTGAACTAAGCCCATTCCTCCAAAGGTCTCTGTTTTTTGCTGGGAAGTGATCCTTGAGATAGTTAATATTTACTTGTGCTTGTCCCCAAATTGGTGTTGCCTTTGTAAATCCAATGGTGAGAACTGTTTCCATCTGTTTTTATCTTGCCCTGTTTCTACTGCTATCTGGTGTTGGATCTTTGTCCTTTTTGGTTGCAGGTGGTTGCTGCCAGCAGAAGTCTCTCAGCTGTTTGAACCCTCAGTCCTTGGTAGGTAATCAAAAAGAGGAAGTTTAATATGGAGGTGCATTAGGGAAGCTTCATTTTGGACTATTTGGGAGGAAAGGAGACAAGTCTCTTCGAGTTGAAGGACTGCATCTTGATAAGGGAAATGCACTGGTTGGAAACAACAAACTTATCCTGGCCTTTTTCCTTTGATGACTTCTGGAGGAATTGGTCAACAGTGGATGACACTTCTTCCTCAAAACAGAGTCATGTTGCAGTTGAGTCCCTCCTCCAGAGGGTTTCATTAAACTAAACCTTGATGGGAGCAGCCAAGGTAACCCTGGCCCCTCTGGCATAGGATGAATCTTGAGAGGTAAGGACAGAAATGTCTTAGCTTTATTCTCAGCCCCAATCGGTTTAGGAAACTCTACCAAAGCAGAGCTTCTAGTTGCTGTACAGAGGATTCAGCTAGCTATTAAACTTGGTATAGAAAGGCTGATAATTGAAGGTTATTCCCAGGTTGTTGTGGTCTGGTTGCTGAATCCAGACCCAACTGTCTGGGTTTTAAGAGATCTTATTAAGAAGGTGGTTTGGTTAACAAGGAATATGATAGTGAGGATCCAATGGATAAGAAGATCGGAAAATGAGATGGCTGATTTCTCTTGCAAAACAAGGGGTTAACAGGGATTCTCTATTTTGGGCAGCTTTGTAATTTTGTACTACCTCTCTACTAGTGGTATTTTGTTTTTTCATGTAGTTCTGATTTTTTCTTAAGAGCGAGGCTGCACCTCGAGCCTCTCTCTGGGTTTATTTGTGACAGATTTATCTTTGATTAATGAATTAATTCTCAATTATCAAAAAACAAATTATGCTTTTCTGTTCCCATATATTGACTTATGTTTTACAGGTCTCACGAGGAGGTCAGTCAGTTACCCTTGTTGGAACAACTTTAGTCATGTTTGGTGGTGAAGATGCAAGGAGATCTCTCTTGAATGATTTGCATATTCTTGACCTTGAGACCATGACTTGGGATGAAATGGACACTGTGTAAGCATTTTTGTGTTTTCAATTGGTATTAGTACATAAAGGTTTACAGACACAAGGCAGGTGACACATAACAAATTCAGAAAACTTCCATTTCCTTGGTTCTTGAGTTATAGTTATTCATTTTAGAAATACTTACTGACCTTGAGATGTGTGAGTTAAAATACCTCCATTCTTTGCCTAGCACAGTGACTTGTGATATTGCCATGCCATTGCCTTAAAGGTAGATGTAATTTTGGATGCATATTTTACTTTTTCTTCCTTGTCCTTAAAGGTAATTGCATTCTCAAATATTCTCTTAAGTAACAAGAAAAATGCTAAGGATATGAAAATATTTTCTTGTACCCCGTACAAATCAATCCTACACCAAACATCTGGAGTATTGTTTGGGACCCATCTGTGCTGGCATGTGGGACCCACTTGAAATGACACAATATTCCAGATGTGTGGTATAGGTGTATTTGTAAGGGGTACAAGAGAATAAATATGTACCCTTAGAATTGCAAAACATGTTATAGAAAAATTGAAGGAAGCATTTTTTTGAGTACTGCATTCATATATAACAAAGTTCTATCCAAATGTCGAGACAATTGATCTTTGAAAGAGAAAAACCCAATTTAGGGTTTACTTTAGTAGTGGCATTCAAATCTTATTCTGCTTCATTATTTTGTAGGGGGGTCCCTCCTTCCCCAAGGTCTGATCATGCCGCTGCAGTGCATGCAGAGCGGTACCTTCTTATCTTTGGTGGGGGTTCACATGCCACATGCTTCAATGATTTGCATGTTCTTGATTTGCAAAGTGTAAGACATCTGCTTTCTTTGGTACTTGTCTTCATTTTAAGATATTATTTTTAACATCTTTCATGTTATGAATGTTGTAGATGGAATGGTCAAGACCAGCTCCACAAGGTGAAATACGAACTCCACGGGCTGGACATGCAGGTGTTACAGTTGGAGAGAACTGGTTCATTGTTGGTGGGGGTGATAATAAGACTGGTGTGTATTCTTCAACTTTTATTCTGTAGTCATTAAAAGGATTTTTTACTTTTATTACTTATCTGAACTTATGGGTAAGTATTGCTGGTTTTTACCAAACAAGTGCAAAAAAGAAACTGCACATAGTGAGGCAGAAGTTAAAGTTCAGCCCTAATGTTTATGGATGCTTAGATGTCTGTTCCTATTAATCCTATAAGCATGGATTTTATGGGCCTTAACTGACCATCATAAGCTTGTAACTTGACAATGGACTTTGGTTGATAATACAAGGTACAAAACCTTGCCATCCTAGAAAACACTTCCAAAGAACAAACATCAAGGTTGAATTTAATTACTCCTTCAGAGGTAGGTGACCAAGGGCAACAGTTCTCTTAATAGGTGATAGGAACAGTAGGATAGATAAGTCTCCTAAATCCTAAATCATCATGTCATCTGAATTTTTAATTCTTTTGATACAATTACATTAAATAGGAAAAAGGGGATAATACAAGTGCTATGTGAGATTTGCAACCCAAGCAAGAAATGGTACACACCAAAATATACAAACATACTTCAGTTCCCATACCGCATACAGTCCACATCAAGAGAGAAACCAACACTCTGTTATCATTCCATCATTTGCCTCTTTAGTACCTTGCTAGGCCCAGCACCACCACCACCAAAAACCGCCTCCAAAGGCCTAGGAAGCAACACCAAAGCCATAAAGACCAAAACAAACCAATATTGACCAAAATCTAGTGATCTTTATTATTTTTTGCCCCTTCCCTTCCCACCTAGCCTTCTAATGGCCTCTAGTTGTAATGGTTTGCACCATGTTTTCCTTTGGTCATTTCATCATCATCATCATCATCATCTAACCCTTGTCCCAACTACATGGGGTCAGCTACATGAATCATGTTTTTCCATTCTGTTCTGTTCAGTGCCATATTCATTGTCAAATTAGGGGCACTTAAATTATTTCTTACTACTTCCACCCAAGTCCTTTTCAGTTTGTTCCTTGCTCTTCTAGCCACTTAAACTTGTAATAAATCACTTCGTCTATTGGGTGTTGTAGATGGTCTTCTTGCTTGTGACCAAACCATCTTAGTCTACTTTCTGTCATTTTATCACATATAGGAGCTACTCCTAGGTTTCTTCACATGACTTCATTTCTGACCCTATCCTTTATAGTTTTACCACTCATCCATCTGAGCATATGCATTTTTGCTACACTCATTGTTTGGACATGCTGTTTCTTAAGTTCCCAACACTCTGCTCAATACAACATAGCTGGCCTTACAACTGTTTTATAGAACTTCCTTTTAGCTGAAGTGGTATTTGCCTATTACATAAGATTCTGGATGCACCCATCCATTTTTCCCATCCTGCTCTAATTTTATAGAATTTTTTCCTTTGGTAATTTATTTTTCTTTTTTACTTTCTACTCCTTCCTCTAGCTATGTCTATGACCACCAAATCTTTGCTAAACAGATCAAACACCTCTGTATGCAGCTTTAATTCTTGTTACTCTAACCTTCCTTCTAGAGGATTCCCCCTTGACTTTTGATCAGTAATTCCCCCTTGACTTCTCTACCAATCCTTTCTCTTTCAACCACCTAAAAGTGTCATTGGAAAATTTCTTACCGCCCAGAAAAGCAACCAAATGGCTTAGCCATCTAAACCTCCTAGGAAGACCAATGTGTACAAAGGAAGAGATTTGTTCACTTGGTGTACCTTATAAAGTTGTATCTCCCCAAATTCTTTCTTCCACCCTCCCAGACCTAGAACCAGTCCTACCATCATCAATTCTCATCCTTTGTGAGAGGAATTGGTCCTATGCCTCCTAACTACTGACAAAACTGAGGTGCCCAAGCAAAATGGATGAGATGAACCCAAGATGTATCCAAACGACCATGACAGTGAGCTTCTGACATATTGAAAGTTGAGCTGAGATGTGACATTGTTTGAGGACTGCTCCCTACCAGTTTCTGATGCCAATAATCCCATGTTACCCAAAGACAAGCCACCTGTTCCTGGTGTAATTGGCACATTAAGCTCTTATTATTTTCAGTGAGGGTGCGAATGCAGCAGGTGGGGAGAATGCATTGCAGAAAAAAGGTGGGGAGAAGGCATTAAATGAATCAAATGCCTAGGAGAGCAAAGGAAACATCCTTTGCTTCTTCTCTTCAGCCGTATTTTCAAATCGGTTCTTCAGATATAAACTCTTTTATATGAATCTTCTTCTGCTATCCCCTTTCTTGAGTACTTTATGAATACACTTGAGAGCCTCAATATTCTGCTCAAACCTTTCCTTCTAGGCCTTTGTTCTTGCAATTTACATTAACCGGTCCCGGACCTTACACATTAGGACCAAAGCCACAGATGAGTTAGGACAAGTCTATTGATGGAGCAAAGGCCCACAAAACCACTGAGCTGAATAACTGACTGCCCTGACTCACTATCAGACACCAGTGCTGCGTGGTAACGGACATGGGAATCAGAATCCAATGCATGGCCAGGAGTCTGGCTTGGCAAGACAGAAAAACCAAAAACTCATGGACAAGCCTAGAAAAATATAAACTGTTAAAATAATACTTTTTTGGAATTTTAACATTATATACCAATAAAAAAAGGTCTACAATTTTCTCTTTGTTACTTCATAATGGTTTCTAGAAAACATGGCATTTATCTGCACATTAGCCATTCATTTATGCCCAATAAGCAAGTGGATATTGGAAAACATTATATTGAAGTGTCCATCAAGAGGCCATGGAGGTCGGTATCTGATGCATGTATGACATGGACACTTCATTTACTTGGAAGAGTCCATGCAACACTGTCAGACATATTGCTTGATGTTAGGTCAGTCAATGGTCCAGCCCTATTGACTGACATTCTATCATGGGTGGAAGATGGAACTGCATTTAAGTTTAAATTTAAATCATGTCTTTATTGAACCTGCCTAATCTACAGTATCAGTGGGGTGTTCTAATACCATCATTGCATGAAGACTTCCCCCTTCCATCCACCTCTGCCATCTTCTCAATGGAAGATATATCTGTCCCTGCCACTCTGCTGTCTGGTGCCATCTTAGAAGGACTGCGTATAAACACCAGCCTTCCAACATACTTAATCTCCACATAGAGGATGCCGTGTGTTTCTCTTTTTCTCTCTGCCTGGTTCTGGTGCAGCTCCACACCACGTGATACTGGAGGAAGTAGCATCTTAATTGCAATTCAAAACGTAATATGGTAGTATAGGACTCCCTTCACTTCCAAGTCCAAAACCCTAAGGATTAGCTTAAGCTTTTCCCCAAATTAGAAGGCACTAAGAGTCAATCATCTTATAACTACTCTTATCTTTATTTACCTTTATAAATACCCCAAGGCGTTTCTAATCTCATTGGGTGTTTCTTGTAAAATCCTATTGGATTCTAGGTTAAAGCAGAGAAGAAGAGGAGAAGGAAGAGAAGAAGAAGGAGGAAAGAAGGGTTCAGCCAGATGAGGAAAAAACTAACCTCTCTAGTCGACCCACTTGCATTTATCTCACATAAGCTTGGTTACAAGAAAGTCAATATTGCCCCTCATAAGTGATGGGACACACAACTTAAACATAAATAAAACAGACCTTTCACTCTCACACAGATGCACCCAAATGACCAAAATACCCCTGTTCTGTGAACTCTAACATTTCTCACCTTCCCCACAGAAATATATATCTATGGACAGTGATGATCAAACTATTCCATGCAGTGCTTACATGTAGAATAGAAGTATAAAGATGTTTTATTTCTCCTTCTCTCTCTCTCTCTCTCTCTCTCTCTTTCTCTCTCTCTGTGTTTCTTACATTAACTAAAACAGCGGCTCTATCCTTGTTCTTTTTCTCTTTTATTTTCTATCATAAATTTTTATCATATAAAATTATAGCCTTTAGTTTCTAATTGATGTGACATTTCTCTATTAAATACTTGTTATATTAGTATTATTTTAAAAATATTGAAATTAATACATTTAAAATACTTTTATCTTTTAGATATGATGATTTGTCATGCTTTAAGGGGAAATTTAATGTTCTTAATGAGGATAATTGCTCTTATTTCAATTAATATGCATGCTGAGTAGTATACAAAACTAGGGAGCTAGACAAAATTTAATTCTTTATTTTATAAAATTCTTATTACCTAAATTCCCATCTAGGCAACTAGGCACCCCACTGTCACCCAGAATTGCCTAGATGCCTTGATAACTTTGTCATCTGTTTTACTTTTGGAGTTCAGATGCATGAAGGGGTCTAAGGAAATCTGTCTCAATATCACTTCCGAGTTTTGACTAAATTTCAGAAGAAAATTTCAAAAACATGCTGATCTGAGGTTTCTGATGGAATTACAAACCCCACTGTCACCCAGAATTGCCTAGATGCCTTGGTAACTTTGTCATCTGTTTTACTTTTGGAGTTCAGATGCATGAAGGGGTCTAAGGAAATCTCTGTCTCAATATCACTTCCGAGTTTTGACTAAATTTCAGAAGAAAATTTAAAAAACATGCTGATCTGAGGTTTCTGATGGAATTACAATGCATTTTTATTTCACTTTTTTTGTTGGTAATTAAGTCTTTCTTTCTTGTCACAGGTGTCTCAGAAACTATTGTTTTAAACATGTCCACACTTGTTTGGTCAGTTGTTACCACTGTTCAAGGACGTGTACCTCTTGCTAGTGAGGTATGCTTCTTTTCTTTAAATATCTCTTTCTTTTCTTTTTGGTAAGGAAAAATTCAATTCAAAGGACATATGGAAAGGAGGTGGCAGATGATATGACATATGAAAGAGTGTACTTACCCATCAACTAGAAGCAAGCAAATATTTTGAGTATCTTTGCAAAAAATGAGTTATATAGTAGAGCTCTTGCTCATCTGTTGGATATATTGAAGTCAGAAAGCCTTACAATAATATCTAGCAAGATTATGAGCATTAAATATATATATATATATATATATATATTTGCAAAATGACATGTCCATTGTACATTATAGGATTGAAATTAATCACAAAGTTGTACACCCAAGGTTTAAGTTGTGGATTTGATCTGATTATCTAGAAGTCTAGATACTCATTTATGAAAATAAGTCCTAGATATACATAAGGTACAGTTGCAAAAATCATCTTTCTGTAAAAGCTACTTTGAAATTGGAGGCTCATTATTTGAAAACTTATATGCAACCTCTAGGGACTGCTCATTGTTTATGGAATAATAGGAACCCAATGTTGACTTCCTTTCTATTATAAGTTTTTCTCAATAATAGAAAAGAATCTGTTGTAGTTAAGTACAGCTTATCAATTTGTGTATTTAATTTGTATAGTCTTGGTCTACCATAAATAGGTGGGGTGACTAAGAAGCTAGTACATTTGACAGCTAGGGGTGTATATGTATCTGAAACTGAGTTCAAATTCAAGATTTGACATAAACGAACCAAATTTGGATATGACCTGATTTGATTCAATTTGATGTGCCTATATTTAAGAATAAATTTGACATACAAAGTTGTAATAACTATTAGGGGATTAAACTTATGAGCCACAATGTGAAACTTTGGGAGAAAGTAATTAAACAAAGATTACAACTTGAAACAAGTATATCAAAGAATCAATTTGGCTTTATATTAGGGAGATCAACCATGGAAGCTATATTTCTTTTGAGATGGTTAATAGAAAAGTTCAAAAATAAGAAGTAAGATCTTCATAAGGTGTTCATTGGTCTAGAAAAGGCATATGATAGAGTCCTCAGTCCCAGAGAAATAATATGGTGGGCCTTGGAAAAGAAAGGGGTTGAAAATAGGTATATAGGCCTAATTAAGGATATGTATGAGGGGGCAACAACCAATGTTAGAAAACCAGTGGAAGAGACTTCAGATTTTACAGTTACAATGGGTCATCACCAAGGTTCAACACTTAGCCCTTATCTGTTTGTATTGCTTATAGATGAATTGACTAAACATATTCAGGAGGAAGTTCCATGGTGCATGTTGTTTGCGGATGACATTGTTTTAAATGATGAAACTAATGAAGGATTAAATGTGAAATTAAGTTTATTGACAAATGCCTTAGATTCAAGAGGTTTTAAAATAAGTAGGACTAAACTAGAGTACATAACATGTGCTTTTAGTAATAATAGAAGTGTAAATCAGGAAATACTTAGGATTGGAGACCAAGAGATAACTCAATGTGATCATTTCTGGTACCTTGGTTCAATAATTCAATACAAGGGAGAGATTGAGGAAGATGTCACCCAAAGAATTAGAGCAAGGTGAGAAAAATGGAGGGGTGCATCTGGACTTTTATGTGATTGGAAAATACCTCTTAGATTAAAAGGAAAATTCTATAAAATAGTAGTAAGCCCAGCTATTCTGTATGCATCAGAGTGTTGGGCAGTCAAGAAATAGATGTCCAAAAAATGAGTGTGGTAGAAATGTGAATGATAAGATGGATGAATGGAAAAACTAAAAAAGATAGGATCAAGAATGAAGTCATCTGTAGAAGCCTAGGAGTAGCTCCAATAGGTGATAAAATGATAGAAAGTATACTAAGATAGTTTGGTCGTGTGCATAGAAGACCATCAACAATACCAGTTAGAAGAAGTGATTTGTTACAACCTACAAGTTTAAGGGGCTAGAAGGGCTTGGAGTAGATAAAAAAGGACATGAGTAGAAGTAGTAAGAAATGATTTAAGCACTAATAATTTAACAGTGGATATGGTGTTAAACAGAATGGATTAGTGAAACAAGATTCATGTGGTCGATCCCATATAGTTGGGATAAGGTGTGGACGATGATGGCCTGATTTGATTTGATGAATATCTGAACTGATTATATATATATATATATATATATATATATATATATATATAGGTAATTAATATATAATATATAAATAATTTATATATTTATTTACTCTATATAGATAAAATATTTATGTTGTATATATTAGTTACCTAAAATAATTAATTGTCTAAATTTGAATCGTGATTATTTAATTGAATTAGAATTCAGTTTTTCTTTTTCAATATCCAATGGATATCAAATTGAATTCGATCAATTCACACCCCTACTAACAGCAGGAAGTTTCTACAAAATATTACTGTTTAAGTACCATCAACCTATAAATTAAAATAACCAAATTAGACATCCTGGTTTATCACACATATTTACCTCCTAAAAAAAATAAAAAACCTAAATATTATCAAATGCAATTTTTTTTGAAACTGTAAGGTAAAGTATTTCATTAAAATCAAAAAGACAAAATACAATGAAGCCCTTGTACAATGAGAAACTGAACAGATGATATACAGTTCTGCCCATTACAGCCCAATGCCCAGAGCAATCTATCCATTCCTTACAAAAAGGAAATCAAAATTAAAAAACTAGAATGTCTATTTCCAAGTAAAGGGTGAACTGCCTACCATGAATTAGCCGTGGATTCCGATTCCCTTCAAATAATCGGCTGTTTCGTTCACACCACACATCCCAGAAATTTTCTGAGGGGAGTATGCTCCATGCTACCTTTCCGGGCCTACTTAATCCTTCTAGACACCATGCCTCTATGAATCCCTTCACAGGCTGGGAAACACAACTTTACACCAAACAGGCCTACCAGTCTTAACCAGATCCAGTGAGTAAACTCAGTGAATCAGCAAATGGCTAGATGACTCCACATTTCCATTTCATAAAGGGCAGGCCAAATCCTCCACCTCTAACCCTCTTCTGACTAGATTTTCTTTTGTTAGGATCTTGTCCAGCACTGCTGACCATACAAAGAAGGTCAGTTTAGATGATACAGCTTTGATCCATATCTTGTCACTTGAAAAGAAGTGGTATCCTCCCTTGCTACATAATTGAAAATTGATTTTACAGAAAAGCTACCTGATTTCTCAAACATCCAATTTCTTCTGTCTTCCCCTATACCAGTCGTCTCCGAGTCATATAGAATCTGGAGCAAGCTGATCAGAGAAGCCACCTCCCAATTATTTAAGTTCCTCCTGAACTGGAGGTTCCACAAGCAAATAATCAAATGTACATACTTCCTTTCCCTTGAAGACAAGGGAATTCCACAATATAACACACCCTGTTAACTCCAGCCATGGTCAAATCATCAGCTACCTGAGATTCATCTGAATGTGCTATTCATTCTGGATGCAACATTCTAATTTCCATGTAACAAAGATTCATAGCATTAACTTATAATAATAAATGTCTAATAATTCTTTGTCAGGGTTGGTTCAAAGTTCAAACCATTAACCTTTAAAGGACGATGTAACAGAGATTACAACATTTCTCTAATCTTAAATATGAATCAAGATTTTTGGTCTTAAATGTAGCTTGAAATGTTACATTAAGTCAGAAATCAACAGACATTTTGCAAAATCAAAGAAAGGTTGAAGGTACCCTGATTTGGTAGAATTGCCAAATTGCTTTTGCTTCCAGCAGTAGATCCAGAAGGGTTACCTCTTATTAGCTGAAATCTCTTGTTGTAGGGCCTGAGTTTGGTTGTCAGCTCCTACAATGGTGAAGATGTTCTTGTGTCATTTGGTGGATATAATGGGCGGTATAGCAATGAGGTTAGAAGTAACTATGGTACTTTTGTTCATTGTTTTCAAACTTAAAAAAAAAAAAACAATTCTTTTACTCTTTATTAATTGTCTTTGCTGCTTGTTAGATTCATGTTCTAAAACCAAGCCACAAATCAACCTTGCAATCAAAGATGATGGATAACCCTGTTCCTGACAGTGTTGCTGGCCTCCATAATGCCGAAAATGTTGCCAGAGATATGGAGTCTGAGTTTGAAGTTGGTCAAGAAGGAAAAATACGGGAAATTGTCATGGATAATGTTGACTCAGAATCCATGGTAAGGTGATATTACACAATATTGTGTTTGTAGTCTTGCTCATAGGTGTTCAATCTGCAGGTAGATGCATTACATACCATAAAAGATAATAGTATCTCAGGAGCTTGGATTTGCTAGAGATGCTATTGTTTCTTAACCTTATGGTTAATAGTTGCTCATATGGTTTAATTGGGAATATCTTTTCACTCTCTTAAGTTTCTATTTCGATTATATTATCCAGACAGGAAAATTCTAGATATGGTGTTGGATATGGAATTTACACTAGAAGCATCCAACACGATATGGTACCCTTGTACAGGTATCAGGGTATCATAGATTTTTCTCTCACATTCTGAGAATCTCTTATGCAGAACACCAAAAGTGAAGAGAGCAATAAACGGCTTATAGCATCCTTGAGGGCAGAGAAAGAAGAACTAGAAGCATCACTCGAAAAGGAGCAGTTGCAGTCTCTTCAGTTGAAGCAAGAGTTGGCAGAAGCTGAGACACAAAACACAGAGCTTACCAAGGCAAGCATTACTAGTGTATTAGTTATCTTTAAGAAATGGGCAAGCATTATTAATTGTGCTTGTATATTTTCTGAGGGAAGGGAGGGTGAAATCTTGTTTCGTGTTTTCAATTATATGGTTTTAGACATTTCCTGTTTTCCATCACTTCCTTTTTCTTTCTGGTTGCTATATTAAATCATCAATTTATAGAAGACAATGGTTAAGATGTCACCATATACAAGTCATGAAATCCATAAGTAGGGATTAGACTTTTATAGGGTTCTAAAAGGCTGAGTCTCTGGATTAGATTAATAGAAAAAAGGGAGTTTGGATGATTTGCTTGCCTCTAAGTAGAATCCAGAAGCCATTTTCTAATCCTGTGTAACTAGATAATACACTGCCTGAGAGTGAGATCAAAGTTATTAAATGTGGTGGGGGTGGGGGGGTGGGGAGTGGTTGCATATACACTGTAAGGTGGATTACATTCTGGAGCATAAAAATCTACAAATGGGTTAATAGTGACTTTTCTTAGATTTGTGACTTTGTGAAAAAGTTTTTTTGATGAATGAATGGTATTTTATTAAATAGATATAGAAATAGTACAAGCTTTGTGAAAAAGTTGAATGCTAGAAACCTGCTTTGTGCAAAATTCCGAGAAGATATATACAACAGTTTTACTAGGATTAATGAATATGGGACTGGAAAACATGTGTCACCCAAGTGACATTGATTGGAGCATCAAGTTCAGATTGAAGTCAAAGATTTCTAGTTTCAGCAGTCATGCCTTTGAGGAAATGCAAAGTTAACTTTGGATCATATATGTGCAAATTTGAAAGGTTCCTGTAGTGAAAATGTAAAAAACCATATTCTAAATATCATATTGTGGATTTTGTAGGAACTCCAATCTGTCCGTGGTCAACTTTCTACAGAGCAGTCGAGGTGTTTTAAACTTGAGGTGCGTGCAAACTTTTTGCTGGTTCTTGCCTACTCAGTCAGATATTGCCTGATTCTCATAAGGCTGAGCATTGGATTGGGCTGGCCCGAGCCTGGTGCCCCTGGCCCATCAGGTCTATTAGAAGTTTGGGCTGGGTATGTGCCTAAATAAAGACCCAAAGTTGAGTTCAGGCTGGGCCAGGTCATATATGTTTGTATATAATTTGTTATAGATTTTTATAATACATGATTATATATATATATATATATATATATATATATATATATATATATATATATAGATATATATAATATTATACATATATGCTGCGTAATATAAGTTAAGAATCAACTTGATCTGAGTGGTTGGCTAATTCCAATCCAATGGCTTAGATTATAAACTGAAAAGGAATAGAGAACTTAAGAGTATATATATATATATAATATTATACATATATGCTGCGTAATATAAGTTAAGAATCAACTTGATCTGAGTGGTTGGCTAATTCCAATCCAATGGCTTAGATTATAAACTGAAAAGGAATAGAGAACTTAAGAGGTGCCACCATAATGGGCCTTTCTAATTTTCTTTCTTCTAAGTTTGGACTGACCAAAACAGGTCTGGGCTTGTAAGCACACTAAGTGAGCACACTTGAGTAAGCTGTAAGCACACACTCAGAGTGAAACACCTGTCTTGTAAGTGCGCCACCCATGCAATTACTTGAGCACACTTTTGGGGCAGGTATTGCACATTGCTTACTCAGTTTGCTCACTGATGTGCCTACAAGATCTAGTCTCGGCCCAACCCTAGCCTTATCAGATTTTTTGAAGAGTTAGGATATGCATGTTTCCCTGCACAGTGTGGCAGGTGTCCCTTTCACACACTGAATGGGATCTCAGGAGAAAAGTGCAGAGAATTTGGATTCAAATTTGAAAGGTGTGTGTCTGGCATACTTGGGCTCATAAGTGAGTCTTATTTTGGACATTTTAGTTTAGAAGTTAAATCTGTATATTCTTGTATATTAAGCAAGGTTCAAAGTATCGATACTCTCAATATGCAAAGTTTGCGTATCTATTATACCATGTTATATTATCTATTTCTATTATTATTATTATTGTTGTTGTTGTTATTATTATTATTAATTTTCTCCTGATTTCTTGTGAGCACAACTGTCTTACCATGTTATATCATCTATAACAAATAAGTTCTGTCAAATTTTAATATATAGCATTTTCTTATATTTTTTTTTCCAAGTAGTGCCTCGTTTTATTCAGGTGCCAGTTGCACCTCAGTCTCTAGGAGTTGTTCTTTATTCTTTAAAACACTGGATCTGAGGTTCTTTATTCTAAACTTTGCTGGGTTCAGGATCACTACATTGGGCCAATTTTGGGCCGCAGGCCCATCTCAGCCTAATCCCAAAAGTTTCATGCTTGGGCTCAGCCAGGGTTGGGTGGGCCCAGCCTGATTTTCCTTTTCTTAATGCCTCTGTAAAGAATCTAGCTTTTCCATATGTTTTTTTTTTTTTTTTTAAGATGTTTGTCCCACTAATTTTCATTTAAAGAGACTAAGCTTTTCATAGTAACCAAAATCAACCTGGAGGTCAACCAGGAAAGGTGACCTAAATATCCTTTCCATTAAGATAGACAAACAACATTAGAATTTGAACTTTAGGATGCACCTGTTTAGCTGTAAGGGAGCCAGAACGCCTTCTGTCAAGAATGGATGAAAAATAGCACAGATATTTTAAACTGAACAAAATTCCAAGCCATTTTATGTTGATAAAAATGTAACTTACGCAGAATATGATGCTCCATTACATCTAAGCCTTTTCCCAACTCCATGGCACCCAAAAGATAACTGGAAGTCAGAAGGCCCTAGCTTATGTTTTCTGTGACTTAGGTGGCGTTTGGTAAATCTGAAGTCTGAAGTCAAGCAAAAATACCTCTGAAAAAGCTCTGAAAGCATTCAGTGGAAAATTTGCTTTTCCACTTTTGCAGACATCTGAATATAGTGGAGTTATTCGGTAATCTGAATGTTGTAGTGTCTGAGAACTGTGTATTTTACAAATTTACCCCTCTGTTGTTATTTAGATAAAAAATAAACAAAATGATTAAAATACACATTAAAAGAGTAATAAAAAGTTTAATATTATCAAAAATAAAAAATAAAAAATAAAAATAATATTATTAAAATTAATATAAAATAAGCATAAAAGGTAATAATGTTAGTAATATAATAATACTAATAAAAAATAATGTAAGATATAAAATTTGCCATTATTATTTAAAAGTCATAAAATATAAAAAATTTCTTAACCAATAAATAAAAATATTAAATATACTATTAATGATAATTATAATATTACAACTATTTTAATAAAATAATAAAACACCATAAAACAAATACAAAACATTATTAAATGGTAAATCAATAAATGTAAATGATAAAAGAAACTTAAAAAACAATAAATTAAATAATTCTTTATAGAAAATTATTATAATTATAAAGAAAGAGAAAAAGAGAAAGAATATAAATAAAAAGATTAAAATGGAGTTTAACGGTGTGAAAAAGGAAAACAAGTGTTAGGGATCAAAATTTTTTTATTAATTTTTGAAAGGGGGCACACTTAAGAGAGAACTTTTTATCTTAAAAAATGTTTTGCTTTGTTTTCAAAGGGGCACATCCACTATGCTTTGTGAGCAGCGATGGCGAGAATAGCGCCACTGCTTCTCCTTCCCTTCCCATCTCTCCAATTCTCCATTTGTTTTACCTCATTCTTGTTCTCCCTCCTTTTCTTTCATTATTGTTTTTTTTTTTCTTTTCTCCATCCCTGTTATAGAGAATAGAGATAGTCGGCGATGATTTGTTGCTCCTTTGTTTATCACAATGAAGAAGAAGAAGAAGAAGAAGAAGAAGAAGAAGGTCAGTTGGCAATCCCTATTAGCAAGGTTCAAAGTATTGGAAATGCCAAGTGTATCGGAAAGGAAATTTTAAGAGACGTATCGGGATACACGTTGGATACGCATGCGTATCGGAGAAAACTAAGATACACATAGATACGCTTGGAAACACTATAAATACTTTAGTAAATCATAAAAATACATCATTAACACTAAATATTAGACCTCAATGAGGTGTATATACATTAAATTAATATATTTTAATGGATTTATGAAGAAATATATTGTAGTTAATTATAATTTCATTAAAAGTTCTATGCTTAACTATAATTTATAAATTATAATTCTTAAGTTTTAATGTTTTATGGGATGGGAAAAACCCAACTCTCCTATCCAACCATAAAACATGCATTGGCACAACTTTTAAGTGAAAATATAATTTTCCCCAAATATCTTCATGAAATTTCCATAAATCTACTGATAACACAAAAAAAAAATTGTGATTTTGAATGCAAGAAATGTAGATCAACATATATTTAAACATTCAAGAAAAAAAAAATCACAAGATATTATAAAAAAATTGAAAAACTTACCTATTTTTTCCATATTTTTTCAAAATTTGAAAAACCTTCAAAAAAATTAATGATTCACACTTGTTTCTTGCAATTTTTTGCAAATCTAATACTCTAGGAATGAGGTTTGGAGTTTTAGAGTCATTTGGGGGTGAAAGAAGGCTTATTGCAGGGAAAAGAAGCTTGCTTTCCCCCCTTATTTGTTTTTTCAGTTTTTGGCTGCATCTTTTTCGTCGATACCCTACCGATATGCCCCGATACACCCCCAATACGAGTCTGATACGCATGAAAAAAGACGAGATGCCCGAATTCCATGTGTATCTTGTATTTGTTTTTCAAAGATACGGTGCAATACGCCTCGTATTGGGCATATCGTATCGAAATTTTAAACCTTGCCTATTAGGCTGTTACAAGGACAGTTCGTTATCATGGTCACAGAAGAGCAGAGGAGAACGAGAACGGGATGAGGGAAGAAGAAGAGAAAGAAAAGATGGGTATTTTGGGGAACAAAATATCGTCCGCCATCTCTGAGCGCATTTGGAGGTAGCAGACCCGCTGAACGATTTGGAGGAGTTTTCAGACTCCAGCGGTCGAGTTCGGATGTGCTGCCAAACGACCCTGAAGCACCGAAAAGCAAAAATTTCGGTGTTTGGAGGTCTTTTCAGCGCTACCAAACACCACCTTATTCCCTCTTTTTTCAATTCTTTGACTTATTCCTGTTCATGCACTCACTCTTCAGAGAACTCTTATTTGTATCTTTTATCTGTTTAAGGTTTAAGAACCGGGATTATTGGAACTGATTAAGCAGTTTAATCTTGTTTTCAGAATAACTTTTTTAGTTTTAGTAACTCAAAGCAGTTCTTTTTTTTTTTTTTCTTTTGCCGGTGGGCGTTGCACTTGTATCTGTGTTTCTGGAGTCTTGTCCATGTTATTTCAAATTTGAAAATTTTGTATCTTTCCCTGTGAAATGTGTATGTAGATGCCTTTCTTTGCAAAGTATTTTTATAGTTTTAAACATACCCCAACTGATTTAACAAAACAGATGAATATTTGCAGTTACCATCTTTTTCCTTATAAGTATTCAGATTCTATATCATGTTCAGCAAGATGAATCAAAACGACTGCTGTGGTGCAATGGAACTGGAATTCACAAATTTATAGGCAAAAGGAGATGGTCTTCTAACATAGATAATTCATAAAAGCAAGAATGCAGCCTCTTTGAAGTAGCAGTTAGTGTCCAGTAGAAACATTCAAGTGCAGACTATGCCTTTGGGCATAGAGTTGTGAAAATTCAGAGTGGCCAAAATAAATACTGAAAATACAAGCCATTCCCAACCAAACTATGCTTTGTTGAACCAAGCTCCTACTCTATCTAAGCTTCTAAGATTGTTCTTTTGGTCCTCTCTGCAATTCTAACTCTTTGAAAGAGCAGGTTGATGTTGCAGAACTACGGCAGAAGTTACAAACAATGGAGACCTTACAAAAGGAACTTGAGTTGCTCCAACGACAAAAGGCTGCTTCTGAGCAGGCTGCCTTGAATGCGAAGCAGAAGCAGAGCACAGGTGGTGTTTGGGGTTGGCTTGCAGGAACCCCATCTAGTCAGAATTCTGATGATATCTGAAGGTTCTAACTTCTAAGAACGTATAGTAACTTGTAGTTCTTTTTACCATCGTTCTCCTCTTTTATTTGCTTCCTTTCCTTTGATATCTATTCTTCCCTACCCACTAAAAAAAACCTTGGTTCTTTCTAGTGATGGCAATAAAAGATCAAGTTGTCAATTTGCCAGCAGGAAGTCCTAGGTGCTTTTCTTTATCATATTTTGTAACTCAGTTATAGATGAGGCTCAGTTAGTACTGTAATTTATTTTCATTCTTGTTCAAGTTGTATTCTATTGTAAGAGCATTTGAGTGAAAAAACCAATTTTGATTCTGGGTACACTGAAATGAGGAGATTTATATTGACATTAAATGGAATTATTCCGCAATTTAATCACGTACTGTTAGCTCTTGGATTGGATGTTCGAGGCCAGAACTTGATTGAAGAGTATAACTATAAAGAATCATCTTAACGAGTCTGTTAGCCTGTCCTTGATTTAAAAGCAGTGTTTTAAAAACCACTCTGGAGGTTGAACTGTTTCTGCCTCTGGGTCCTGAGTCAGTGGTTCGTTCAATCATCACATATCAATATGCCCTCTCTCTCTCTCTCTCTCTCTCTCTCACACACACACACACACACACACCCCACCCCACCGCACTGCACACTGTAATGGCTTATTGGGACAGTGTTGGAGAATTTGTTGGGAGCAGATATATATCAATTAAATAATGCTTAACCAAAAAAGTTAAATAACGTATAATAATATTTTAAATGCATATATTTGGTTTGTATTAGGTCTAATTTAAAATTTTTATTTCAGTTTTTAATTTTTTACAAATGAAAAGATGAAAAAAATAGTCGAAGGCAGAAATCGTTACTTCTCATTTACAGAAATCAAAGTCCGAGGTCATTACCTCTATCGCAGCACAGAATCGTTCTCTACTCTCTCAAACTCTCTTGAAGAGGGCTTTTCACTTTTGAGAAAAATAATCGAAATCGATGTAATGGGTATGCCCCTACTTACTTTGACCGACGATGAGAGCAAAATTTTCTTTGGTTTTGAAGAAGCAATATTTTCACTTATTTTCGATGCAAATTCTAGTCCATACACATTTTTGCATAGAGAATTGATGTATTTTTTAACCCTTACCAAACAAATGCAAGTCTGAACCGGAGTGCAAGCATTTGCACTCCAACCAAACGCAGCCTAAATGACAAAACATGAATTGTAAATAACAATATATGTGTATATATTCGAATGTACAATTAATCACATGCATTTAGATGCTTTAACAATCTTTACACAAACGTTAGCTAAAAAAAAAAATCTTTAGGCAAACAAAAAGTTTCTGAAAACAGACCTGATATTCTATAGAACCGGTGTCTTTTTTTATATCTTTTCTATCTCAATGCCACACAAAAGCTACGATTAAGAGTGAGAAGAATATAGAATGACTACCTAAGCTGATGGAATATACTAAATAAGTTTACTTTAAAAAGAAAAATTTATTAGATCTATTTTCTAATGATTTATTTTTCTGAAACACATTTGAATAGCCTTCATTTATATTTTTGTTGAGGAATGTTGTCGCACGGGTTGGACGAGGGCAATAAGGTAAATTCATTCTTTAGGATTCGAGTGCTAGCTGAGGACCTCAGGGCCTCGGAAGAGGTTGACCAAAGCCAAGGACAACAAACCGAGGTGAAGTACTCCTTCCGAGGATTATGGTAGCCCGAGGATTGCAAGTCGAGGCAAAGTCCCTAGTAACCTGAGATACTACAAGACAGGGAGTGTCAGAAACCTCGGGGTAGATACTCGAGGCAGAGGCTCCGACGCTCAAGTCAGTATGAGATGTAAAGCAGGGGAGAGTGCAAAAGCGCTCTTGGAGAGAGTCCTCGGATGCACCAGATCTCCTTGAATTAATGCTAGGTAGACAATGAGTGTGCTGGTGGTAGGTGAAGATGAACGCCTCGGATGAGAGCCGTGCGAGGTCAGGCTACAGGCCCTAGCGGTATACTAGATAGTTATGTGATTGGCTCCGTACGGAGGTAGCAGGGCTCCCTCCTACTGTGGCTGACGTTAGTAGGCGTTAGTGGGCTGGGCCAAGCTAACCCACATCACTTGCCCCCCACTCCCGAGACCGAGGTGAAGCCACGATTTTCGCCCGTAATAAGGGTAACAATCGAAGTAAGGCTTTGGCTTCGGTCACTGGGAGTAGTGGCCGTTATGCCTTTGGATTCATCAATAGAGGGATGTCATGCAGTGGCATCGTCTTCGTTGTTCACGATGCCACTCTTCGGTTCAGAAGTGCGAGCGGTGTGGATGCCTTGGCTTGGCGGGGGTGTCCCGTATCCCACACGGGTAGGTCATGTTAGCGGGGCTACCGTGCAGGGGACAACCATCCTAGGAGTCCAGTGTTTTCCGAGTTGAACGGTTCGCCTGGTGGTCCGTGATGAACGGGCCTTTCGGTTTGCTCGACGGGTTACCATGGGTGATCTTCGCGGTCCACCCGACGTCGTTTTGCCTTCCGAGGGCATGCACTAGGAGGTGCGATGAGACTGGTTAGCAGGAGCGGGGGGCTTCCGCATCCGTTGGATCTACGTTGATCTGAACCGTTGCTTTGGGCATCGTTTTGTCTTCCGAGGGCCTGCGCTAGAGGGCTCCCGCATCCATTGGATTTAGAGAAATCCAGGCCGTTCATTTTCCTTTAAAAGGGGCCCTAGCAGTGATTTTCATCTCCATTTGAGCTTAGACGCCCTTGCTCTCGAGCGAACGCAACTCCCCAACTCTCAATTCTCCAGAACTTTTTTACTTCTTCTCTTCTTCTGGACATTTCACCCTCTTTTAGGTAATCTTAACATGTCATTTTTAGACTCTGGTCACGAGTGCAGTGAACTCCCGAACGTCTCAGGAGGGAGCTCTCCTACAACCCCCTCTCCCTTGTCTTCTCTAGGTTCTTTAGTTGTAGCCCCCCTTCAACGGGAGGTGGCCGTTTTGAGGGAGAGGTTATCCTCGGGGGGTGTCGAAAGCAGTCACTGGGGAAATGACTCTCCCCATGAAAGCGCTACCTCAGCATCATCGAGGGAGCCTGAGGGATCTCCTCTCTTCGAGGATGATGCCATGGAACTCGTTGCCGGACCAGTAGAAGGGAGTGCTGCCCGAAGGGTGCCTAATGCTGGAGTCCCACGTTCGGAGTTTGACAGCTCCTTAGATGTGTGCCAAGTCAAATCCTTGGTGAAGAGGTTCCATATTCCCCGATCTTACAGCCTGAGGGGTCCCTGACATGGGCGATAGGCTGTGGACCCCTGAGGAGGGGGAAATCTGTATCTACTAGCATTTTTTAGAGTTTGGCCTTAGGTTTCCCCTCCCAACCTTGATCTCCGAGCTGTTGGAGTGGTACAACATCACTGTTAGTTAGCTCATACCCAACGCCCTCTGAAACATCGTGGCGATGATGGTGTGGACTCGGCTCAGAGGCGTGGAGCTAACGTTGAAACTGTTCTGTGCCATGTTCGTGCCGAGGAAGCATGCTTCCGAGGCCAACATGTATTACTTCCATCCGAGAGAGGGAAGCTAGTGCACAACCCCTCGTCCATTCATGGGTGGAAGGATAAGTTCTTCTACGTCTCCTGCCCCGAGGGCTGGCGCTTTAGGTCCGACTGGGGGGAGGCTTGCGTCATCATCGAGAGATGTCCCCCACCACTCCGAGACGAAGAGGCTGCAGCAGTAGCTCACTTGCTTGTGATGGGAACATTCCAAACGAAGCCGTTGGTGGAGGAGGTCCCCCTAGTCTTCGCTAGGATTAGCCCAGCCCCCCTCGGTAGGAGAGGCTCTGTGGTTAGTGCGTCTTCGACGTTCTTTTCTTTTTCACTAATGTGCTAACTGCTTTCCTTTGTTGTTTCGCAGAAGTGCCAATGGACGCCAATGAACGCTTGTTGGCGAAGGCCTGGGCAAAGCAGGCTGGGAAGAAGGCCAAATGACAAATGCCGAAGAGGCCTGACGATGAAGCTGCCCCTGCCCCAGTGAAGGGGGGAGATTCGCAGGTACCTGCCAAGGGGAAGCAGTCAGTGGTGGCACCGAAGAGGATGGTGGAGGTGTCGAAGAAGCCCACCACCGGGGGAGAGGCACCAAAGAAGCCCACCACCAGGGAGGAGCCCTCACGGAAGCTTGCCAACACGGATAGGCTGGCCGAGGAGGTGGTGCAGAGGTCCGTGCCTGGGGAGCACCCATTCGGGCCTTCGTTAGCCCCTCCATCAGTACAAGGTGCCTCCGAGAGAACCGAAGGGGCTGGTAAGACTTTCTGCCCCCAATGGCAGCTCCGAGATGGGAACTCCATCTATGACGAGGGGGTCAGTCAGGAGCTAGTTAGCGGATCCATCTTGCTGAGGGATTGCTACCGCCTTCTGCAAAGTGACCCCAAGTCTATTTACGATGAGGGCATGTACCATTTGGCCGAGGTAAGACGTTCTTCAATATTTCATCATGTATATGTTTTTATTTTTTATTTTCGCTGATCGGTTTTGTGGAAGACTTGTCTACACTTTGTCGGTTTGGGGGACCGAACAAGGTTGGCCATGGGTCGCGCTGACAAGGCCAAGAAGGAGAAGAAGGCCACGGAGGAGAACCTCCAGAGGGAAAGGGAGAAGCTCCAGAAGGCAACGGCTAAGGCAGTGGAGGTGTATAAGAAGTCTTCTGACTACCTGGATGCATTGGCGGAGTATGCTTCATCATCCTACCTCATCGGTATTGAAGATACCAAGAAGGCACTCCTACTGGTGCTGCCTGATTTTTAATGTCAAGGGATTGCAAGTGATCCCTGACGAGGCGTAGGCATAGACTTCCCCCCTTCTTTTTTGTTCTATTGTTGTAATACTTGCCATCTGTTTTGTTGTTTTTTTTAAGGCAATACAAAATTTTGTAAAGGTTGTACAAGACCAACACTGAATAGTGAATGAAACCATTTTTTTGTGTATATTGCGTTTTGTGTATATTGTGTTTTGTGCATGTTGTCTCTTCCCTTTTCGCTTTTTCTTCTTCTTTTTTTTTTGTGAGAGATCCTTGCCCCTCCGAAAGATTGAAATCACGATACACAAGGCACACACGATCCAGTCGTAGTATTTATTTATTTGCACGCTCGTCTTAGCTTGTCGGGATATTGGGAGCCAAGGTGGGGGCTCGCCTGGCTTCCAAATCCCGTGCTATCCTAGGCAAGGCCGAAGAGGCTTGGCACCCTGGCTGAGGTCTAGGGCCAAGGTATACCGTCGAGGTACTTGGGTGGATGAAGAGCCACGGCGGAGTAGCACCATCGGGGTGCAGCTCCATCGGGGTGCAGCTCCCCTGACTCATTCTTACCAAGTGTTCTCTCAGGGGTGGCCGAGGCATCCCACCGGCAAAGCCGAGGGCTCTGTCTCATTATTTTCTTTGCGCTAAGTGTAGATAGCCGAGGGGGTCACCACGCTCCTAGGTGACGAGGTGAAGTGAAGAGGAACTTTGCTTCATCCATTCATTCATTACCTTTATAAAAAAAATTACATTCATCTATAGTACATCCGGAGGTCCTCCGAGTTCCACATCCAAGGGACGGGTCTTCCATCTAGGCTTTCTAACTGAAATGTGCCAGGGCCGAGAGCTTGTTTAATCCAGTAGGGGCCTTCCCAATTGGGGTCCAGCTTTCCTACTCCAGGTTCGGGAACCATGACCTTCCTGAGGACAAGGTCTCATTCTCTGTAGTGCCTTTCTTTCACTCTAGAGTTGTAGTAGCGGGCCACTCGCTACTGATAGGCGGTCATCCTAATTTGTGCTTGTTCTCGGGTTTCTTCCAGCAGGTCTAAGTTTGCTCTGAGCGCTTCGTCATTCTCGGCCTCTATATACCCTTGGATCCAAAGCGTTGGTTGGTTAATCTCCGTTGGGATCACTGCTTCTGTGCCGTAAGTCAGGCCGAAAGGGGTTTCTCCCATCATTGTCTGAGGTGTGGTTTGGTACACCCAGAGGACACTGTGTAGTTTATCGGTCCACAGGCCTTTAGCTCTATCCAACCTGGTCTTTAGTTCATACAAGATGGTTTTGTTCGTGACCTCGGCCAGGCCATTCGTCTGGGGTTAGCCCACCGAGGTGTACTGTTGCTTGATGCCGAGGGAGGTGCACCATTCTCGGAATTTAGCATCATCGAACAGTTTTCCGTTTTTCGTCACCAGCATGTGGGGGAGACCAAAGTGGCAAATAATGTTCTTCCAAAAGAAGTTCTAAATTGCCCGTACAATGATAGTGGCTAGGGGTTCAGCCTCCACCCATCTAGTGAAGTAATCCACAGCAACGACGGTGTACTTCCTGCCTACCGTTGCTTGAGGGAAGGGGCCAAGGAGGTCCATCCCCCACTTGGCAAAGGGCCAGAGGCTACTGAGGGCTGAGAGGGTGGTGGATGGTTGATGGCAAAGGTTGGCATGTATCTGACACTGATCACATTTCTGCACCAACTCAGTCGCATCCTTGTGAAGTGTCAGCCAAAAGTACCCTTGCCTTAATGTTTTTCTGGGCTAGGGTCCAATCGTCGAGGTAATTGCCATAGATGCCTTCGTGAATTTCCCAGAGCATGTACTCGCCCTCCTCCCTGCGGAGGCATCGGAGGTAAGGCAAGGTGAAGGACCTCCTATACAAATTTCCTTCTAGCAAAGTGTAGTGTGCTGCCTGTCGTCGGAGTTTTCAGGCTTCGTTCTTGTCATTGGGTAGCCTTCCCGTCAATAGGAAGTCGATGATAGGATCCATCCAAGATGGTTCAACCTCTACGGGTAGGCTTTGGATGTCCTCTATAGAGGGTCAGGCTAATCTTTCCATGCGCATAGTGTGACCGAGGGCCGCATCCGAGGTGCTTGTCAATTTGGAGAGGGCGTCGGTTCAGGAGTTCTCGGCACGCAGGACTTGCTGCAGAGAGAAGCGTTGGAAGTGGCGGGCTAACTCTAGAACTTTGTCGAGGTATTTAGCCATGCTTTGTTATCTGACCTCGTACTCACCATTGATTTGATTCACCACCAGCTACGAGTCGCTGAGGACTTCGACGTGCTTAGAGCCGAGGGCTCGGGCGAGCTACAACCCTGTCAAGAGGGCTTCATACTCGGC
Organism: Nelumbo lutea; assembly: GCF_056320005.1. Classification (NCBI taxonomy): domain Eukaryota; kingdom Viridiplantae; phylum Streptophyta; class Magnoliopsida; order Proteales; family Nelumbonaceae; genus Nelumbo; species Nelumbo lutea. The sequence goes on from NC_142686.1 coordinate 107,648,102, forward strand.
TTCATTGTTGGATGTAGGGAACTCGAATCTCAGTGCATATTCTATGATGACATCGTCGGGGGTGAGGAGAATGAGGCCTGCTCCACTCCCTTTGACATTGGATTAACCATCGACAAAAAGTCTCCATGCGGGAGGGGCCCCCTTGGCCGGTCGTGCTTCCTCTGACCCATCTTCGCGAGACCGGACAAGGGGCCTGCTAAAAGTGCTTTCCGCTACGAAGTCAACCAAGGCTTGTGCTTTGATCGCGGGACTCGACTGGTATTGTATGTCAAACTCCGATAGTTCTATTGCCCACTTAATTAGGCATCCCGAAGTATTTGGCTTGGGGAGGACGGCTCTAAGGGGCTGATTTTTTAGGACCACTATGGAGTGGGCTTTGAAATACGGCCTGAGCTTTCTGGCCGAAGTGACAAAGGCGTAAACTAGATTTTTCACTTTGGGGTACCAGGTCTTGGCGTCACTGAGGACCTTGCTGACATAGTATACAGGTCTCTGGGCTTCGTCATCTTTCACTAGGACCGAGCTGACGGCCTTGTCTATGACTGATAGGTACAAATACAGGGTTTCCCCTGATACTGACCAAGCGAGGAGCGGGAGTGATGCGAGGTATAGCTTGAGCTCGTCGAAGGCACATTGGCACTCCTCCGTCCAATAGAAATCTTTCAGCTTCTTGATGGCGTGGAAGAAAGGAAGACAACGGTCTGCCAACTTCGACATGAAACGGTTGAGAGCGACTATCCTACCGGTGAGTCTTTGAGTCTCCTTTACTGACGAAGGGGGTGCCATATCTAGTATGGCTTGTACCTTGCTTGTGTTGGCTTCAATGCCCCTTTGAGTGACGACAAAGCCTAAGAATTTCCTCGAGGTAACCTCGAAGACACACTTGCTCGAGTTGACCTTCATGTTGAATTTACGTAGAGCATCAAAGGTCTCAACCAGGTTTGAGGTGTGAGCTTCGTCCTTCAGGCTCTTCACCACCATGTCGTCCATGTAGGCTTCGACGTTCCTCCCCATATGATTCTTGAAAATCTTGTTGACAAGACGCTGGTAAGTGGCCCTTGCATTCTAAGGACAAACGGCATTACCTTGTAGCAATACGTGTCATGCTTAGTGATGAAAGATGTCATCTCCTCATCGTCGGGGTGCGTATGGATCTGGTTGTACCCGGAGAAGGCATCCATGAAGCTAAGTAGATCATACCCTGTGGTGGCGTCGATGAGGTGGTCTATCCTCGGCAAAGGAAAATTGTCCTTCAGGCAGGTTTGGCTAAGGTCTGTGAAGTCAATACAAATCCACCATTTCCCATTAAATTTCCTTACCAAAACCACATTAGATAGCCAATCGGGGTAATGTACCTCACGGATGAAGCCGGCGTCGAGTAGCTTGTCAACTTCCTCTCCTATAGCTTTTCATTGTTTCGGTGCAAAGTTCCTCTTCTTTTGTCGAACTGGCTTAGAGCTCGGGTCCAAGCTCAGCTTGTGAGTAATGACCGAAGTGTCAATTCCGGGCATGTCAGCGGTGGACCAAGCAAAGACATTGGTGTTAGTTCTAAGGAAACTTACCAGTTCAGATAGGTGTTCAGGGGGAGGTTGGACCCAACGTGGACTATCCTTTCTGGGGTTGACTCATCCAGGAGAACCGAGATGAGGTCCTCGGCTTGTTGGCCTCGGCTCGCTAGTTCTTCCCCGGGGTCGAGGCCTTCCAGCGATAAGGCCTCCTTATTCTTTCCTTTTAGCGTCGCCACATAGCATTGGGAGGCGATCTGTTGGTTCCCACGAATGACTCTGGCGCCATGCTCGGTGGGAAACTTAAGGGTCAGGTGATAAGAGGACATGGCTGCCCCTAGTGCATGAAGGGTTGGTCTTCCCATTATCGCGTTGTAGGGAGAGGCAACCTTCACCGCTAGGAACTCATGCATCCAAGTCACTTGGTGTGGCGTTGTCCCTTCCGTGATGGATAGGGTCGTCTTTCCTTTTGGCCTGGTGACACTGCCGGAGAAGCCAACGAGGGAAGCGTTAGCTGGCTGGAGTCGCTATAGCGCGAGCTTCATTCTCTCATAAGTGTTGTAAAAAATGATACCGACTAAAGAGCCACTATCCACCAAGATCTTCTTCACCATAAAATTGGAGATGATGGTTGTGACCATGAGGGCATCGTCGTGGGGGACAGTAACCCCCTCTAAGTCCTCGTCGGTGAAGATGAGGACATGTGGACAACTTGGCATTTGTGGAGTATCCGGGTACTTTTCTTATTCGTGGCAGGCTCCCGAATGTTGAGCTGTCTGGCGTAGGCTTTTTGAGCCGAGGCCGAGGCTCCACCCGAGGCCATGCTCCCGACGATGACGTCGATGATGCCTGCCACTTGTTGGTGATGCTGCTACTGTTGGGATGACGAGGCGTTGGCCTCTCCTCCGATGAACTACTTGAGGTGTCCTCGGCGAATGAGGGACTCTATTTCATTCTCTAGATCGTAGCAGTCCTCGGTGTCGTGCCCGGTGCTGCGGTGGTGCTTGCAATACTTTGTAGGGTTCCCCGTCTTGGGGTTCTACTTCAACTTCGTCGGTCACTTCACAAACTTCTCTTCCCCTATCTGCATCAGTATCTGGGTGTGGGTGAAGTTGAGTGGCGTGTAGTCCTTGTAGGCCAAGGTCGTAGCTGGCGGCTTCTTGTTATCTTTGCTGCCATTGTTGCTAGGGTGGCGCTGGTCTCCACCTTTCCTCTTCTTCTCCGGGGGCCTGTTGTGGCTCTTGGTTGCCCTTTCTTGGTTGTCCTCAGTCGAAGCCTCTTCGGTCGTGATGTATTTTTGGGCCTTTTTGAGGAATTCGAGTTTAGTCTTCGACGGGGTCTTAGCAACCGAGCACTTGAGAGTCAAGCCGGGGCGGAGTCCGTTGATGGCTGCATGTATGGAGACCATAGGGTCGAGGTCTCGAACTTCGAGCTCTTCTTTCTTAAAGCGATCGATGTAAGACCACAGGCTTTCACCCGACTCCTGTTTGAGTGACATCAGAGAGACTACGCTCTTTTGGCATCGTCTACTATTGATGAGACGGGCGAGGAACAAGGTTGTAAATTGCTCCCATTAGCTGATTGATCGAGGAGGAAGGCTGGAGAACCAGCGGCAAGCGGCCCCCCTGAAGGTAGCCTGGAAGGTCCAGCACTTCAAGGCATCGGAATAGTCATATAGTATCATGAGCGCCCTGAAACCCTCTAGGTGGTCATCGAGGTCAGTGCTTCCATCGTACGCCTCTAGTGTGGGAGCCTTAATGTGTGGGGGGAGAGGCTCCGAGATGATTTCCGGGGTGAATGCGTCCATGCATTCAGCGGAGTTACTGTGACTGGTTGAGGTGCCGGATCGACTCTCTTTAACTTGGCGAAGCTCGTCCTTGACAGCCCCAATCTCGGCTCGCAACTCGGCAAGCTCTGGGTCAGCACGAGCATGGACCCTACTTCTGTCTTCGCGGACCCAAGGGGTGTCAACTCGGACTCCCGAATACTCTGAGATAGGGTAGCGCGCTACTCTGTCGGCGCAACGATCATTAAAAATGTCCCTTAGTTCTGAGACGGGAGGTGGAGTGGGGTGGTGTTGGATCTCACCTCGGGAGTGAACTCCAGGGCGGTCAAACTGCCTGCCATCGTCCTGGGGGGCCTCCTGCGACGACAGTGGTGCTGCTCTGAAGATTGATGATTGTCTTCTGATTGAGCGGGCATGCTCTCCCTTCGGCTAGGAGGACAGATATTCCTTCGTGGTGAATCCAAGAGGTGGTTGTTGCCTGATTTTGACGGTTTGACCAACGGATTACCGTGGTTGAGGGCCGGTACCTCGATGTTCTCGTGTTGGCCCTGATCCTCTGACATCCCAGCGGGGCGGTCGCCTTGAGAGGGACCTCCTGCTCGGGGGCAGGCTTCTTCCATTCATTGGGTAACGTGGTCTAAATGATCGAGGATGGACTAAAACTACTTATAGGTAACCAGGTTTGGATTGTTCCTGGCTCTCCTCACCATGACCTCCGAGCTTAAAGGGGGTTTGGATCTAGAGTGTTATTATTCTTTATCCTGAAGTGGGGGTTGTCTTAGCAACCACGTTCCCACAGATGGCGCCAATTGTTGCCGCGCGGGTTGGCCGAGGGCAACAAGGTAAATTCACTCTTCAAGTTCTGAGTGCTAGCCGAGGACCTCGGGGCCTAAGAAGAGGTTGACCGAAGCCGAGGACAACAAATCGAGGTGAAGTACTTCTTCCGAGGACTATGGTAGCCAAGGACTACAAATCGAGGCGAAGTCCCTGGTTACCTAAGATAATGCAAGACAGGGAGTGTTAGAGACCTCGGGGCGGATACCCGAGGCAGAGGCTCTGACGCTCAAGTTAGTACGAGGTGTAAAGCTGGGGAGAGTGCAAAGCGCTCCTGGAGAGAGTTCTCGGATGCACCAGATCTCCCTGAATTAATGTTAGGTAGACAATGTAGGTAGAGGAAGTAAATGAGTGAGTGATGTTGGAGTTACTCTGTTCCAGCCCCTTTTAAGGGCAATTACCTCTTATTTATACTTGAGCATGCTGGTAGTAGGTGAAGATGAACGCCTCGGATGAGAGCCGTACGAGGTCAGGTTGCAGGCCCTGGCGGTACGCCAGATAGTTATGTGATTGGCTCCGTAGAGAAGTAGCATGGCTCCCTCCTACTGTGGCTGATGTTAGCAGGCGCTAGTGGCTGGGCCTCCCAGCCCTATGTGGGCTGGGCCAGGCTAACCCACATCAAGGAACATCCATAATGAAAACGTGTTTTTTTAAAGAAGAAAAATAAATCTTTGAGCGTAATTGTGCCAAGAATTCAGTACCTAAGGCATAGTTTGAGAAGAGTATAAATATAAATATGTACAAATGAAAAAATGTTACTTAATGCTCTATATAAAGCGTGGATTATCATAACACAACCGGTAATGAGGGAAGAACTAAGGCCCCGTTGGGTTTGCGGGAATAGGGGTCTGGAATCAGAATCAGAATGGGCTATTCTGATTCCAAGTGTTTGGTTGGGTGGAATTAGAATCCCATTCCCATTGTGGAATCGGAATCTCATTCTCATTCCTAATGGAATGGCATTCCCCATTTGAGAGAATGGCCATTCCCTGCCCCTCCCTTGGGAATGAAATCCTATCCCTGCTGATTTTAATTCTCATTTCCATTCCTGTCTGAACCAAACAGATTATGGGAATGGACTGTTCTGATTCCGATTCCGACTGTGAATCAAATGGACCCTAAAATGCATAACATATAGACCTTAATTTTCAAAAAAAAACCATTATAATTTATATTAATATTTTATATATTAATAATCAATTTTATCATTTCTTTATAAATATTTACTTAAGAATCAATATGCATATAAGCAAGATGTAAGGGTGACCTTATGGTAATTTCAAATTAATGGTCATTACAGACTTGAAATGACCCAAAATAGGCCCCTATTGGCCCGATACAAACAGAAAAGAATGAAACAAGTAACCCCATGCATTACATATTGGTCCCTTGCAATGCACAAAGGCGAACATAGATGAGAGTACAATCACCTAGGTGTCACCTGGTGTCTGACATGTTCACGAGCCGGGCTGTATAAGGTTTGGGCGGGTTGGGCCCATTCAAATTTTGGTAAAAGTCAAGTCCAAGCCAGGCCTATGAATAGGTCTATTCACTCAGAATAGAAGGAAAATAAAGGGATGAACCTCTGTTTTATGTCATAAAAAAAAAATCAACAAATAAGAAGTGGAGCCCTTGTTCTTGTCTCAAAAAAAAAAGGGTAAAAACATAAAATGTAGGATAAGCATGGAGCTTAGGGGCAATTTTCAGCCAGTCCTGTCCCGTAATTATTTATATAAAATAAATATATATTTACTAGTGGACCCATTCAATGCACGAGAATACCCACCAATATGATGATAGAATGGATTAAAAAGAAATTTAAACACTATATCATTGCCCCGAAAAAAAGTATTTTACCTAATAAAATTAGTTAAATAGATAATTGATTTATTTAAAAATTAATTTAGGATAATATATTTACTAACAAAATAGGGAAAGTCTTCAATTAACATCAACTTTTTTTTTTTAAATTTCCGATCACTACTAATCTAAACTAAATCAATATATAAATTAACTTAACCACATATGAGTATAATCTAAGTTGTGTTTGGTTTGAAGGTAGGGGAAGGTAAAGAAACCTATACAAACCTTGTACAAGTTTCCTATCTAATCTAGTGAAAAAAAAAACATTAATTTAGGGAGAAGTACAAGTTTCCCTACCTTTTCCTTCAAACCAGCATAGCTTAAGTACTCTTTTACTTCAATATAAACTACATTAACATAGCTAATTAAGCTAGATTGATTAAATTGACCTACCTAATCTAGCAGGGGCTTTGTGCGAGGTACAAGTTTGTTGAAGGACCTTGTGACATTTTCAATTAGGCAAAGCCAAACTAATTCCAACTCAAGTATTATTTTTGGATTATGCATTGTTAGACAAACTTGTATTAATTTTTCAATTAATGTTTATGATTTTTACTATGGCTAGATAAAATGTTGTTAATTTTTATTATTATAATTTGAATTTAAATGAATTTTAATTTTTATTAAATTTTATTACACATTTATTTTGATTTTTACTAATTTTATTAGAGTTTATTCATTTTTATTTAAACGGAATTTAAATATAGGTGCAATATACAAATAATAATTTCTGATTAAATAGTTAATTTAAAACATTTAATGAATTATTATGCATATATACTTACTAATACTTTTTAATTTGTTTTAGTATTATTCATTAATACTCATTCTGATTTTCTTAATTTATCTTAATATTATTTTATTGTGACTAACTTTATGTGTTGGTATTATATACAAATAATTATTAATTTTTTACTATTTATCATGTATCTAAATTTGTTGATTAATTTAATATATTGACATGTTGAAATTTAGGAATGTCAATGGGGTGGATTAGGGCGGGGACCATAATTCCCATCCTTGTCCCTAGTCTCAAAGTAATTCCCCACCCCCGTTAGGGCTGCCAATGGGTTAGTTCAGCCCAACTACATGAAATGATCCAAACCGAACCAATTATATTGGTTTTGGCCCCATGATTTTGTCTCGATCAAGGTTCAAAGTATCAACACATATCGGTCGATACGTATCATTTCGGGAGCTCTCCGATACTTCTCTACAGAGAGTGTTTCGGGGTTTTGACCAGTTCAGGGGGTGGAGGAGCCTTAAACTAGCCCCTCTAAGCTGGTTTTGAAAAAAAAAACAATACTGATATGCCCCTACCGACGTATCGGGCGTATCGATATTTTAAACCTTGGTCCTGATTAATAATTGGGTCAATTCTGGTTTTTTGCTTGTTTTGAACTGATTCAGACCTGATCATTTTATTACTACATATATATAAATATATATAAGATTAATTTATTACATATAATTAATTTAGACCCAACTATTAGTCAGGACAATTCTAGGTTTATAATTTTGTTCTGATTAATAATCGGTTCGAGACTATGACCACCTTGTCTTGACCCAAGCCTGACCCATTAACAGCCATAATCCTCGTCCTTGATCCTTGTTGGGGAGGAAAAATTAACATCCATCCCCAATAGAGACAAGCTCCCTATGAGCACTTGAATCCTCAATTTTTTTAATTAAAAGCTTGCTTTGGGAAAATGATTTACTTACAATATAGAAAAAATCAGTAATCTAAATTGGTTGATAACATAGAAACTTGTCCAATATACAGTGGTGTTATTGTAATTATGCAAAATTATTTCCTAAATGTTTGGCGAGGACTTCACTCCCCATTCCCATCCTTGTCATTGATTGTGTATTTTAGTTATTCCATGCAAGGTTCAAAGTATTTACACGTATCAGTCAATATGTATTGTGTGCTAGTGGCTTCCCGATACGCCCCTACAGGGATTGTAATGGGTCAGCCACTGGTTCAGAAGGCAGCCGGGCCTTAAACCAGCCCCTCTGAACCGATTTCAAAAAAAAAAAAAAAGTAAAACATAAAAAAAAAGCACCGACGTGTCAATATTTAGAACCTTGATTCCATGTCCATATCCTCATTCCTGCCAATGCAATCCTTACCCTCGACCTAATTGGGTTAGGGAGGCCATATACCCGATGGTTGTCCCAACTAACTAAATTAAGTCGTGTTACGTTTATTAAGTTAGTTTGGTTTCCCTACTTAATTTAATTTGATTAAATTAATTGAATTAGATTTATCATGTTAGGCCAATTAAGTTAAATTTAATAAATTAATTAATTTAATTAATTAAAATTTTTAAATCAATTTATTTAATTGAATTATGTTAAATAAATTAAGTCCAATTAATATGATAATTACTTTTGGATGCATTATATTTATTCAACAATAATTAATAAAAGGGAGAGACGGAAGGAGAGAGAGAGAGAGAGAGAGAGAGAGAATTGACTGATGTAGAGAGTGAACAAAAAAGTAGTTCACATTTGTTCCCCACAGGCACCTATGCACATTTCGGCATGTTCCCAATACATGATTATTAGGATGTGTTGTGGGGGAGAGCGGCTTCAGTGCTCACAGGCCCATGCTCACACTGTTCGCAATCCCTTTCAGCCTTGCATTGAAAATATTTCTATACTTGCATGCTTTTTTTATGGGGAGATGTTTCCAATGCAAGACTGCAAGGGAATGTACCAATGGTGTGAATACGGTCTTGTGAGCACTGAATCCGATTTCCCTGTGGGGTGCCAATGTGATCTCCAAAAAACCAAAGGGCACCAATGTGATCTCCATTACAGGAGAAAGGTTTGGCTGAACACGATGGCTGTTCAGCAGGCTGTAAAATCAATCATAAGGTTCCGTACCAGTATTTAAATATATGGGGCCTATACAAAATAGGGACTATGAATTTATTACTGACATAGAACCTCATCATTGGTTCCACAGCTTGCAAACAACCAACACATCCAGCTAATCCGAATTCACTTGAATGGCATTAACACTTTGGGCTTGGATCTACTATCCACGAGCTGTTCCCACATCTCTACCCACGAGACATTGCACATTGGGAATATCTCCCTAGTCATTCATGGGGAGATGTTCCCACTACACGGTGGTGCTACTCTGGGTAAATATGTGGGAACAAATTGTGAGTAGCAGATCCTGAGAGCAGGTTCAAAATATCAATACACCAGTAGGGGGCGCATTGGGCGAATCAATACAGCATTTTGTGCTTGTTTTTTTATTTTATTTTTTTTGCAACCGGTTCAAGGGGGCGGTTTAGGGCTCCTCCACCCCCTGAACTGGTCAGACCCCCCGATACACCCACTGTAGGGGCATGTTGGAGGGGTCCCGGAATGATACATATCAGCTGATATGGGCCGATACGTATCGATACTTTGAACCTTGCCTGAGAGTAACAATTACAGGAGAAATGCACGTACCCCCTTCACCTTCAGGCTCCACCCTTATTTTATTTTTTATTTCTTTTTTATATCTTTGGAAATACCAACTTTAGCATGAATCGTTCCCCTTTGCCCTTCAAATGGGCTTCATAATACAACAAAAAGAATGATAAATAATAAAAAAAAAAAAAACAAAAAGAAGTTAGTTTCATGTGAAGATGAACTCCAGCCAGTCTGATATATACTCGTATGCCACAAATGTGACTGCACCAGCTGGGGCAGCTTTAACACTGGATGGAAAAATGCCCTTGTAAAGGCCAGCCCGTCCCTCCATCTGCAAGATACGGCATAGGGCATGGTACATGTTCCTATAAGCTTGGTGCTCAACTCGAGCCCCATACTTTGAATGTCTTTGTAGTCCTTCAATCTGCACTATCCAGATGAAGATTTATGCATCGGAAGGTAGCAACATAAGCAAGCAAAATTGCAGCACACACACACACAGAAGAGATCAGGCACCAGTATGATTATCATCTGATGGTAAACACTTGCTAGGAAATTAGCACCCTTTGTCAGAAAGACTTAGAATTACAAGTTACTATCTATAACATCAACATTTAGTTTTAAACATAATCTATTGCTTGTAAATACGGTTAAGCATCTGAATACAACATTGGGAAAACTTATTTGGGCTCTGAAGAGATTGGTGTCAACTCAAGATCACAAAACGGCCAAAAAAAAGTTAAGCTTGTTTAAGGTGGGGTTGATTAAAGGAGGAAGAGATGTGGGGCCAGATCAGTTTTTTTGAGAAGATATGTGGTCTTGGAGTTGGAAAGAATCAATTATGAACCAAGAATCCTGAGGGTTTTAAAGAACCCCAATGCTGTAAAAAGATTCAACAATCAGAAAATCCATAGAACAGCCCAAGTGTCAAAAGTTTTTGCAAATCTTAACACTACTCAAAAGTTTTTGCAAGAAGGTGAAGAAATCAAAGAAAATTTGTATAAGCGGCTTCTAAATATGCTGTGAGAGTAGTGTTCAGTTTTGCAATTCTTTGTATGTTTTTTGTATGGGTCCTGATTAGTTTAGTGGGGGTGGTTGTTGCTTGGGGTGTGCTTTGCTTGTTTTTGGTTGATTAATTGAATTGTGTTGGTTTTTTAAAGTTGTAGCTTTGTGAGTGGCTGGGGCTGGGCTGTTTTTTTTCTTTCTTTCTTTCAGGTGTCTGTTGGTCTCCTCCCTTTGATTTCTCTTTTTGTTTTTAATAAAATTTAGTTTATTATCAAAATAATACAACATTGAGGGAAATAAAGAATCCAAGATCATCATACTGTTCATCCAAGTTTTTTTTTTTTGTTAAATTAGAATTTAGCAAGATGGATCATGAAAAGTGATCATCAAATATAGATGGTTTTGTAACTGACAAATATGTATAAATGCAAGGGGAACACGTGAATAGAAAGGCAACACCTCTTAGAACCAATAACCTCCTAGAATAAATCTCATTCACTGGACTCAAGATCAAGTATTCAGATTATTATATGTTACTACAAATGGGAAAGGAAATACATAAAGAAAGAGGTTCTTTTGAAATTTTTCAAATTTTAAGACTGGAATAACAATATCCTTCTTGCTTGTTGGGTCATCAACGCCTACCAACCAAAATGCAAGTGAGAGAGAGAGAGAGAGAGATTCAAATACTGATATACATAATCTGTAGAAGGATATGTTTAAACTTTAGCTAAAAAGGAATAAACTTACCATGTATTTGATCTACAAACTTCTAGTATGTGAAGAAATATTTACATATTAAATTGTCTATATTTCTTCAATAAATTAGTCATCTGGAGTGTCTGACTCCAGCTGGTTATCAATTATGGGGAACCATAGAGCAAGGTTCAAATTTTTGATACAGCTCGCCTTTTATTTTTATTTTTTTAAGTATTTCTTTCAAACTGGTTCAGTGGGATCGGTTTAAGGCCCGTCTACCCCCTGAACCAGGTCAGACCCTGAAACACCCCCCTGTAGGGGCATATCGGGAAGCCACCGATACACATCGAAAATTTGAACCTTGCCATAGAGGCCTTCCACCAATGGAACTGTATGCAGCACCTAGGATGGAGGGAAAATTCAGCTGAATAATTGTCACCATCCAAATATTGCTTTGCTTCTTTCTCCTCCCATTTTTGGAAGATTCTAATCAAAGGATGATTAAGGATGGAAAATAAAGCATTGATAATTACAATGGTTACAATAATTCATTCTAATAAGTTTTCAAGATACTTCCTTGTAGGAGGGATCCAAGCAACTCTATATAACTATATATTTTATTACCCTGCCCAGGTTTTACATGTCTGTAGCTATGTTGGTAGACCCAAAGGGGTAATCATTTTCAGCCTGGCCAGCCCACGATTATTTATATAAATTAAATGTATACATCCATTCATGTGCCATTTTACTTTATAGTAATATTACTAGTAAATGTACATGTGTGTTACACATGGCAATTTAAGATTACAATAACAATAAGTATTATTATCATTTTGTGTCGCATATTTTGCTTAATACGATGAATATACAATATGAGAGAATAGAGATGTTCCCAAACTTTTTCTAGACAACTTTTACAAATTTTGTATTTTATATTTTTAAAATTTTTATTGTTTATTTATAGCATCATGGGTTGGCCCATTTGGCTTGAATGTTTAGTTTAAACCAGTTGCCCACCACCCCAACAGAAAAGTGATTTTGCATTTAGTCAATTTTAAATTAAATAGGTTTTGTTTATTACGATGAATATATGATATTAAAGGCATGCCTAAATTTTATAATTTTTTTGTATCTATATTTATTTTAAAAATATTACTATTTCATTATGACATCATGGATTGACTGACCCTTTTTTTTTATGAGTAGATTGACTGACCCATTTGACCAAGACGGCTGAACCACTGACTCACCTTTTGAATGGGAAAACAGTTTTGCTTCCTGGTCAATTTTAAATTGTCATTTCCATCATTACTAAATATACTTCTTACTCATCATGCTTTTTTTGGTTTAATATGTTGAATATACAATATTATAGTGTTCCAATTTTTTCTACAAAATTTTCATTTTTTTTAAAACTTTTGTGTTCTATCTATTTTTCTTTTGACTTTTTATTTAATTATGACATCATGAATTGACTCATTTGTGGTTTGATCGAGATGGTTGAACCACTGACATGCTACCCAAATAGAAAAATGGTTTCATTTTTTGGTTGGATTTAAAAACATAATTTTCATACTATTACAAAATTAGTGAATCTTTTTTACAAATTTGTTATATATTATATATTTAATGTTTTATAATACATACTTAATCTGTCATATTTATAATTATAAGCCCTAAAGCCCAAGCTATAACCCTTATCATAGGTGCTAAGCCTGGCCCAGCCTAGCCCATGATCACCCCACACCCAATAGAGATACCCTTTAAGGGGCATTCTTTGTTTGGATTTTGAAAGGGGGGAAAGTTGATCAATGGGATTTTGATTCCCATTGACCAAAAATCCCATGTTCTTTTCTCAGATTTATGTGAGGACCGAGGAAAGTTTATTTTCCTAGGTATCACCTACCCGGGTAAGTGATACCCATCTCCTAGGTGGGTAAATAACTTTCCCAACTTGGGGGAAGTTGCCAACACTTGAAAGGGAAAAAAATGTCCCTTCTAATAATGGATTTTTGTGGATAAAATGGTCATTGCCTTATTTACATGGGAAATAAAAGAACATCGGTAAATACACTTACCTGGATAAATCTTTCCTAGGAAACAATTACCTGGGTAAGTGCATTTACCCGGGTAAATAACTTACCAAAATGCGAACAGGGCCTTAAAATCATTTTCTGGATAGATTCAGATGTTCTATGTGGAAAACTAGCATAAAACATGTTAACAGATGACATTGAAATTTTGATTGGGGTATGGATACAAGTTGTCAAACAACTATCTTAAGTTTCCAAACTTTCTTGAGTTTGCAAATGAGATTTCACCTGGAACCGTTTCTTGACCACATCAAGAGGGTGGCACACAGCTTTAGCACATGTGCTGGCTGCCAAACCACATAGGAAGAGCTGGAAACTTGAAAGGCTGCCATCCATCTGAGTTGAGCCGATATGAGAAGAACTAAATCTTTTCCATGCCTATAAGAAAAAGTTAACAAATATCATCAGACAAGAAGAAGAGATTGATGTATTCATGGGTTAGTGTGGGATGGACTTTCTGTTCCAACAAACTAGTTAGAATCTATCTAGCATAGGCATAGTGGTATATGTAATGCATATCGGGGGGAAGAACCACCATTTGTAGGACACCCTGGAAAATCTGACGAGTCTTTTTTTTTTTTTTTTGACAAGGGAATATGTTATATTAATACCAACTCAACCAAAATATACAACCAGCTCATGTACATTGAGAAACAGTACAGTGGGGATATACAATACAAAACCAAAGTATGACTAAATACACATGGATCCAGCATAAAAAATAGGACTCGGCTGGGCTCATTTGATGGGTCCAAAATTTTGCAATTTGAAGCATCTTAAACTCCAAGACATCTGTCCCACCGTTTTTTTTTTTCAACAACCAAGGATACAAAAAGTGGCAAGATTTCCGAATGATAAAAAAGAACATATATAGAATATTTGTTGGATCAAATTGGGTTATTATTTGTAATACCATACCTCCCATGTAAGACGGATCAAATCTTATATATCCCCTATAGCATGTATTTCTATACCATCAAAAGATACATCTTGTTATTCTACTTGGTGGATTCTTCTGATTCTTCAGAGTATGTTATCTCATTCAAGTAGCTGTGGGTATAAAATTAAAAATTGTGCTTGGTATATTACAGAAGGAAAATTCAGTTTCAAACATCTTTTATTTCCTTTCCTAAGAAGATTGATGTCCATCATCTACCTTATCCCATCTTTGGGGGAGGGGTGGCATATATTCTGTTCCATTCTACTCTTTAAGATCATATCCTCTGTTAAAGAATGACCATATAGATCTATCCTTGCCACCTAAACCCAGGCCCCTTTTTTGCTTTCCTATGTCCTAGAATCTTCATCTCATAAAACTAATGTTATTTTTCTAAATTCTTTAAAGATCCTAAAAAGTGAGAATGCATAATAATGTGCACATTAACCTACCATGATCCATTGCTTAAATGTATCATAGGTGCCAAATTGTAAGCCTGCATAAGGAATGATCTCAACCAGTGTTGGTGATAATCCAGCATATAATCCTCGAAAGCCACGGGTTCTGACTATGTCAACAAATGCAGATCGCATGGTAGGATATACCTGAATACAGTAAGTGCATCTCAGTGTACTCGCAATAATTAATTTTCATATGCAGATAAGCATATCCAATACTTAACATGATCAAGACTTTATCCACATACCTGTCTTTGGTTTTCTTTTCTTTTTTTTCTTTCTTATTTACAGAACAGATATCAAAAGAACATATCAGATATAAATACTATAATACAAAATTACAGGGTTCTCTTCATGTACAAAATCAGCATGAAATGTAAGTGCAACTTCAAATCAAGTGAAGCCTATGAAAGACTAGTTTAGGCAGGAAGATCCCAAATAGATAATACTGCATCTAACAACGTGCAGGAACTTTTCCAGGCTTTCACCAAAACAGAAGGAATGGAAGCTTAATAAGTAAGAAAGAAGGGAGAGATTAGCTAAAAGAGGATTTGATGGGGGTCTTCAGAGTTTTATGATAGAAGATTCATTCACAACAGACGTAATACAACCTTTCTAGCATTAAATTCTAAGAAAGCCAGTGCTTATCATCCTAAGGACTTAGACCTTCAATTTTGTTGGTAGCCTTTATAAAATAATAGAAAATATCTCTTTCTTACACACAGAGAGGCTCCACCTTAGACAATCTCTCAATTTCAAGGGGCTTTAATTGAAGAAATATAGATTATTAATCAAATTCTGATAGCCAATGAGCATGTCTAAGATTTAAGAACAGGAAAAAAATGATGTGTTTAAACTATTTCAAGCAGTCCTTTCTGCCTAGAACATCAAGGATACAAAACTGTGTAATTCATCATTTTTTTGCAATCCAATAAATTTAACAGTTACCAATCAAAAAAGGATGAGAGATAATTCACAGAAAGCTCATGAGGACCTTTTGTTGATTCTTGATGAAGGGCATGTGATGATAATTGTCGGCAAGATATGATTTGTGGCAAATTAAGAAAGATATGATTTGCTGCAAATTTAGAAAGATTTGATTGATTACAGATTTGAATAAATTTAGGAAAGATTAGATTTGAATAAAATTAGGAAAGTCATATCCTAGGATTAAGGGAAAGATTTAATCAATTCTTAATTGAGAGAGATTCTAGGAGTAATTGAGAGAGATCCTAGGAGTTTGTCTCTCCTATCTTTTTCTATTTAAGTTGTATGCTCAACATGTTTTTTCAACACATTATCAGTACAGAAGTATTTCTTCTTCTCTCCCTCTTCATTTCTTCTTCTCTTCCTCTTTATTTTTCCACATGGTATCAGAGCTTTAGGGCCCGATCATGAATTTTAAGGCCGCCATGGTTGGCTCTGGTTCAGCCTCTTCGGATGCTACCAGTGGTGTGACATCTTCGGAGGGAGGTATTCAGTCAGCGGCCATCTCTCTTTCTGAGAATTCTCTTCAAATTACCATTCACAAATTGAATGGAAAGAATTATCTTGAGTGGTCTCAGTCCGTGCGGTTGGTGATCGACGGCAAGGGGAAACTTGGCTATTTCAATGGCGAAGTGAAACCGCCAGCCACTGACGATCCAAAGTACAGGCAGTGGCGTTCTGAAAATTCAATGGTTACCACCTGGTTGATCAACTCTATGGATCTTGTGATTGGAAAACCATTCATGTTCCTGCCAACTGCTCGTGATGTGTGAGAAGCTGTTAGGAAAACCTATTCAGATCTGGACAATCATTCACAACTGTTCGAACTGAATACCCGAATGTGGAAGATGCAGCAAGGTAAGCGTGAAGTAACTGCTTATTATAATGAGATGATGGCTGTTTGGCTGGAGATGGATCTATTTGAAGAAGAAGAATGGGAAAGTCCGAGTGACAGTGCTCGGTACAAAAAGAAGATAGAAAGAGGTCGGGCCTTTGTCTTCTTGGCTGGTTTGAATAAAGAAATCGATGAGGTTCGGGGATGTATCTTAGGGCAAAAGCCCTTGCCTACTATAAGAGAAGTTTTTTCAGAAGTGCATAGAGAAGAAGCACGGCGGCAAGTGATGTTGAAGAATGTTAATGAAACAAAAACTGAGAATGAAGGGTCCGCTCTTGTGGCCCGAGGTGCAGACGTAGACGGAGATAAACGAGGAGGAAAGCAAAGGCCTTGGTGTGGTCATTGTAAAAAGCCATGGCATACTCGGGAAACCTGCTGGAAGCTGCACGGGAAACCAACAGGTTGGAAGAAAAAATCAGCCAGTGAAATCAAGTCAGGGGGAGATGTCCGCATGCTTCAAGTAAGCAATTCAGATGCAGGGCAACAATCATCCTCAGAGTCTCTTCCTTTCACAAAGGAACAAATAGAGCACTTATATAAAATGTTTCAATCTCAATCGTTAAGAAATTCTAACCCATCCTCCTCTCTAGCCCAGTCAGGTAATTTTTTCACTGCAGCCATTGCTTGTACCAAATCTAATGGTTCCTGGATATTAGATTCAGGTGCCACTGATCATATGACCGGCACTTCACAATTCTTCACTTCATATACTCCCTGTGCAGGGAAACAAAAGGTTAAAATTGCAAATGGTTCCTTTGCTACTGTTGCTGGGAAAGGAATTGTGTCTATTTCTCCTTCTCTAAACCTTAAAGATGTTCTACATGTTACTAACCTATCATACAATCTCTTATCTGTCAGCAAACTAACCCTTGATCATAATTGTTGGGTTAATTTTTGGTCTTCTTGTTGTGAATTTCAGGATTTAACCTCGGAGAAGATGATTGGGGGTGCTAAACTGGATGGTGGTCTCTACCTCCTTAATAAAGGATCAACCTTTGGAAGGCAAGATCGACAGACTTGTTTCAACTCTATCTCTGTTTCTAGTGACAATGAAGTTTTGTTATGGCATTATCGATTAGGACATCCTAGCTTTCAATATTTAAAGCATCTATTTCCCAAGTTATTCATGAATAAAAATCATTTGTGTTTTAAGTGTGAATTTTGTGAATTAGCAAAACATCATAGTGTTGTTTTTCCGTCCCAACCATATAAAAAATCAAAACCATTTACCATGATTCACAGTGATGTTTGGGGTCCTTCTAGAGTGACAACTCTTTCTAGAAAGCGTTCATTACTTTTATTGATGATCATACTAGGGTCACTTGGGTTTTCCATTTAAAAGAGAAATCAGATGTTGAAACTGTGTTTAAAACTTTCTATAACATGGTTCAAACACAATTTTAGACTTAGATTAAAATTTTTGGAAGTGATAATGGAAAGGAATTTTTTAACAATGTGTTAGGGAATTTTTTTGCTGAGAAAGGAAGTGTACACCAAAGTTCGTGTAATAATACACCTCAGCAAAATGGGGTGGCTAAAAGGAAAAATAAACATCTCCTTGAAGTTGTTAGAGCCCTAAGTTTTCAAACTAAGGTTCCTAAGTATCTTTGAGGAGAAGCCGTTTTAACAGCCACTTATTTGATTAATAGACTGTCTACACGAACTTTGGATTTTAAAACACCCATACAGGTTTTCATTGATTGTTTTCCAAATTCTCAGCTAGTGACAAACATTCCCTTAAAAATTTTTGGAAGTGTGGCCTTTGTTCATAACCATGATCCTAAACGGTCAAAACTAGAACCAAAAGCACATAAATGTATTTTTGTAGGTTATCCC
This sequence comes from Nelumbo lutea, assembly GCF_056320005.1. Lineage (NCBI taxonomy): Eukaryota > Viridiplantae > Streptophyta > Magnoliopsida > Proteales > Nelumbonaceae > Nelumbo > Nelumbo lutea. The sequence continues at coordinate 107,666,435 of NC_142686.1, forward strand.
ACTAATTAGAGAGGTTACAAATGCTTTGATCTAGTTTTGAAAAGGATGTTTGTGACTATGAATGTCACATTCTTTGAAGGAACCTCATACTACAGACACTCCCATCTTCAGGGGGAGAGCAACACTAGTGAAGATGGTCTTTTAGATGGTTCTGATTTAATGTTTGAATTTGTCCATAATGATGTTCCTCACAACCAGTCACCGAAAGAAAGTGAGGCAGAAAATACAAAATCAGTGGAAAGAAATGAATTAAATATTGAAAACGAACAACCTTCGGTGATGCCATCTCAAAATGAAAAAGCTGAAACAACAAAGATGCGTGTGAAACAGTATAAGGGCCTTGTCTATTCAAGGGAACATCTAGCACTGAAAAGGAGAGGCACTATTCCGCAGCATCAACAAGAATCTGATCTGAGGGTGGATCATGAAATTCATGATAATTCTCCAAAAATACCTGAAAATATTCCTCCAGGTAATTCTAATTCTTCCAGTCAGCTTGATCTTCCCATTGCTCTTAGGAAAGGTGTTAAGTCTTGTACAAAACATCCTCTGTCAAATTTTGTATCTTACAAAAACATTTCACCTTCATATTGTGCCTTTATTTCACAAGTGTCTAGTGTATCCATTCCTAACAGTATCCAGGAGGCTCTAAATGTTCCTGAGTGGAAAGAAGCTGTTTTTGAGGAGATGGGAGCTTTGGAAAAGAATGCTACTTGGGAGAAAGTGGATCTGCCGGATGGAAAGACAGTTGTTGGTTGTAAATGGGTGTTCACTCTGAAGTACAACTCAGATGGACCCTTGGAGGGATACAAGGCTCGCCTAGTAGCTAAAGGCTTTACTCAGACATATGGAGTGGACTACTCTGAGACCTTTTCTCCAGTGGCGAAACTAAATACAGTTCGAGTACTCTTTTCTGTTGCAGCTAATCTTGACTGGCCACTGAATCAACTGGATGTGAAGAATGCCTTCTTGAATGGAGACTTGGAAGAAGAAGTATATATGGAGCCTCCACTTGGTTTCACTGAGAAGTTTTGAACTAAGGTAAGCAAGCTAAAAAAGTCTCTATATGGACTTAAACAGTCTCCCGGAACCTGGTTTGAAAGATTCACAAGGTTCGTTAAAAGTCAAGGATATAATCAAGGACAATCTGATCATACTCTTTTCACAAAAAGATCCACCAAAGAAAAGGTATCGGTTCTGATTGTCTATGTTGATGACATAATCTTGACTGGAGATGATATTGAAGAGATGAGCAGACTAAAGCAGAGCTTAGCCAAGGAATTCGAGATTAAAGACTTAGGCCAGCTAAGGTACTTTCTTGGAATGGAAGTGGCTAGATCAAAGAAGGGCATTGTGGTTTCGCAACGAAAATATATTCTAGACCTCTTGAAAGAAACTGGAATGAGTGGATGCAAACCTTTAGATACTCCGATAGAAGTTAAGGCTAAGCTCGGAGAAGTTAAAGATTGGGTTCCAGTAGATGCAGGTAGATACCAAAGGCTGGTAGGAAGATTGATTTACTTGTCACATACACGTCCCGACATTGCCTTTGCTGTAAGCATGGTGAGTCAATTTATGCACTCCCCGTACGAAGAACATCTTGAAGTTGTGTATTGAATTCTTAAGTATCTAAAAGGCACACCAGGAAAAGGACTCTTCTTCAAGAAAAATGAGAAGAGAGAGGTTGAAGTGTATACAGATGCGGATTGGGCAGGCTTGATCACTGATAGGAGGTCAACTTTGGGGTACTGCACATTTCTTTGGGGCAATTTAGTTACTTGGAGAAGCGAGAAGCAAAGTGTAGTTGCTAGAAGTAGTGCTGAGGTTGAATTCAGATCAATGGCTCAAGGAGTGTGTGAGGTTCTTTGGCTAAAAAGGGTGCTATCAGATCTTAATATACCAGTGACTTTCCCTATGAAACTGTATTGTGATAACAAGGCAGCTATCAGCATTGCTCATAATCCGGTTCTACACGACAGGACTAAACATGTTGAGATTGACAGACACTTCATAAAGGAGAAACTTGAAGAAGGAATAATTTGCACTCCATTTGTACCATCCATGCAGCAAGATGCAGATGTTTTAACTAAGGGCTTGTTGAGACAGTCATTTGAACTTCAAGTTAGCAAGTTGGGCATGATAGATATATTTGCACCAACTTGAGGGGGAGTATCGGCAAGATATGATTTGCGGCAAATTAAGAAAGATATGATTTTCTGCAAATTTAGAAAGATTTGATTGATTACAGATTTGATTTGATTAATTACAGATTTGAATAAATTTAGGAAAGATTAGATTTGAATAAAATTAGGAAGGTCATATCCTAGGGTTAAGGGAAAGATTTAATCAATCCCTAATTGAGAGAGATTCTAGGAGTAATTGAGAGAGATCCTAGGAGTTTGTCTCTCCTATCTTTTTCTATTTAAGTTGTATGCTCAACATGTTTTTTCAACACATTATCAGTACAGAAGTATTTCTTCTTCTCTCCCTCTTCAGTTCTTCTTCTCTTCCTCTTTATTTTTCCACAATAATCATGCAAATACTGGAAAAGTTGATCAAGCTCAAGAGTTGACTCTGCTTCTCTTGGAGTTGCAAATGTTGATCAAAAGAAAATATGTCTAATCCTTAGGTGCACAATTTGATGTTGGAGGTTGGTGGTGTGAGACAGAAAGTTGTGGAGGAAGGGTCGATGGATAGTTGTAGAAACTATGACAAAGGTGGACGGGTCAGAATGGAGGAATGTAAGGATGTTTTAATAGGAAATATTGGGGTTGAAGAAATGTTATCGCACAAATGAATGTCGTGGACCCTGAAAGTTGCAGACAACAGGATCTATTGGGCGAGAAACCAGTTGAGATGGATAAGAGCTCCAGAGCTGCAAGAAAATACAAGGAGCAGAAGAACCATAGTCTGGTCCACAACACAGGGGTAATCTATGGGGGCTGCTCTCTCTTTCTCTCTCTCGTCAAAGTAGGTAAGATAATTAACATCCAGGATAGTTTGCTAACAGAAAGTATGATGAGGAGTGGGGAGTGTATGGTTAGTGTTGAAGATGTTGCCATACAAACTTCTTCCCCAAATGCAAAAGACTTAGTTGTCAATGCTAGTCTCACCAATTGGAGGTTGTCATCAAGAGGCAAAACATAGAACATGGCCAATGACTGGTCCTATAGAGAAACAGGAAAAAGAGGATAAAAAAGATGTGGGAGATGAAGAGGCAGGAAAAAAAAAACTAGTACAAAATCAAGCGTTCAAAGTAGACAAAAGAGTGGATCACTGGATCTGAATAAATGATTAACAAAGAAGCAGAACAGAAGTGGGTAAGAGATTGGAGGTGTTTTATTAGGTAGGGAGGACTATGCCAGAAAAATGTCTCAGAAGCATTGGCAGTTCTTCAAGGTCTCAGAGAGGCTAAGTCAATGAACTTCAAGAATATGATTGTTGAAGGTGACTCAGAACTTGTCACCTTCAAGTTTCAGAACTTGTGCAGCAGTGGCATGGAGAAGGGTTCCGATTTCTGAAGATAAGTTTGTACAGGCAGCACCATGGAGAATGGTTCTGAAGGTTGAAGCAAAACAATTCCTCTTGGAAAGTTTCAGAGTGAGGGGGGAGGTGGCCATTAAAATCAGAGAAATGAAAATGGCTATGGTATTCCTGGTAGGAGAGGAAGTGATAGTGTGGTTCGGGACATTCTTGGAAGAAGCCATTAAACTAAGCTCAAAGCTGGAATGTAAAGGATCAATGGAAGATCGTGGTAGGAGATATGTAGCAGAAAGAAGGAACAATGCTAAAGGAAGATTTGTGGTGTTAGTGGAGTTTTTTGGGAACACAGGCAGGCAAATGGTCTGTTTCCCAGAAGGAAAACAAATGACTGGTTGGAAAGAGGTCTCAGAGGTTTCGAAGACTTTCTCTGTCAGGGGAGAGAATCAGCAATCTATTAGAGAACAAATCTCTGAGACACCAAAGGAGAAACATGATCCCAGCATAGTCTCTGCAAGGAGGAAGGAGCAGGTGCCTTTCAAAGAGACAGAAGGGTTGATTGCTGTGGGACAAGCTAATAAGGATTGTAGGTTAATCCTCAGCTACCAAGTCAGATTGGGAGAAAAAAATTCATAGTATCTTCTACAGCTCCATTGACTGAATGGAAGAAGGTTAGTTATGAGTTACTGAAGAAATTAAACTTAAAGTGCACTATTATTATTACTCCCTTTGAGGAAAGCAAAGCCCTGGTAGAGCTAGAAGGGGAGGAGCTTGAACTACATGCTCTGTGCTTACATCTGGAAGCAGGAACTGTGACTATATCTAAGTGGACCCCTCTATCCAATTCCAAAGACTTGAATGTCCAAGACAAGGTAATAGTTCGGATTGTGGGACTTCCGTTTCATCTCTGGACAAAAGAGGTGTTTGAATCCATAGATGCTCTGTGCAAAGTTTGGTTGGATGGTGTATTCGGCAGAGACCTCTGTTCAGCAGCTGTCTCTCTGAGTAATGTTTCCCCTGAAGATATTCCTCGTATGATTAAGGTGATGGTTGACAGTGTTTTTTATTCTGTATGGCTAGTAACAGCCATTGAAGCTTCTCTGTGGAGAGAAGGAAGAAGGGAGGAATATGAACAGGTTGATATATGTACTGGGGATAGGATTCTTTTTTGGGAGGACTTATGGATTGGAAACTCAACCCTCAAGGATCTTTTTTTGCCTTTGCATTCCCTCTCTCGGTTTAAAAATGAACTTGTTCAAAGATTTGTCTCATTTTCCTCTTTCTTCTGGTTTCAGTTGGGATTTGAGTTTCAGGGGAGATTTAAGAGATTCCAAACTTGACCAGACAACAAAGTTACTTTGCTTGCTTGATTCTATCTGTCTGGGCCCTTCTAAACCTGATGCTCATATTTGGTCCCCTAACCCTTCGGGCACTTTCTCTTGCGCCTCCTTTTTCTCTTCCTGATGCTCTGCCCCTAGCTCTCAAGTAAAGTCTTGTGGAGATGTGCAAGGGCTGCACTGATTTGGACTGTTTGGGAAGAAAGAAATGCCAAGATCTTTGATGAGAAGGAGAGGAACAAGATCATTGCATGGAATTGCTTAATTAATAGAGCAATTAATTGGGTAAAGACCCTAGAACTATTTTCTCCATTCTTTTTTTTTATCAATAACAAGAAACTTTATTAAAGATATGAAACTATGTGAAGCTTAGGTACAAAGGGGAGGTAAAAAGACTTAACTCCCCACCAAAGAATACAAGGAAAATTCAAAAATTAGCCCAAAAAGTCGAAATCCTATCCACCCCTTGCTTTGCTAACCCATCAGCAAAAGAATTAGCAGTCCTCTTCACCCACTTGTAATGAACCACAATATCCCTACTCAGCTAGTTAAATTTATTCTTCTCATTGTTATCACTCCATAATCCGCTGCCTCCCCCCTTTAGCCACCTAATCACCACCTTCGAGTCACCTTCAAGAACCAAACATCTGATGTTCAACTCCCTTGCTCTTTGGATACCTTCCAGGGCTGTGAGGATCTCAGCCCTAAGAGAGTCACCTTCCCCAATTGGGCCTGAGAACATAGCAATAATAGCCCCCACCTCATTCCTGAATACTCCCCCAATCCCAGAAGGCCCTGGGTTCCTTATACAGCTACCATCAAAATTCAATTTTATGAACCCAGAAGGAGGAGGGGACCCTTACAAAGGGCAGAGGAGGCTATCTCCTTCCAATTTCTCACCACATCAGCCACAGAATAATCTGAGAACAATTCCATAGTTTTCAACCAATGTGCCACCCTTAACAGGATTAGATCTAATAAGTTTCCAATGGTTCTTTACTTATTTGAAAATATTCATGAGTTTCTTTCTTCCCATAGAGACCAACACACTGCAGCCCTAATGCTTCTCCACATAGTCTTCCCTCTCTTCTTCGGCCATCTGAAAAAAGACGGAGAGAACAAGCTTTGGACACTCCCTCTTCTCCATTCTCCTTTGATGATTTATGGAGAAATTGGGAAACAGTTGCCAAAAGCTCTAGTACAAGACCTAAACCGTTAGCAGAATGGAAACCTCCTCAAGAGGGTATCACTAAGCTCAACTTTGATGGCAGCAGTTTAGGCAATCCAGGTCCTTCGGGTGTTGGGGGAGTGTTTAGAAATATCGAAGGGCTAATTATTGCTTTATACTCTGGCCCTATAGGAGTAGGGGGACTCAATCAATACAGAAATTCAAGCAGTGCTACAAGGAGCTGAATTTGCCAAGGAACTGAACTGTGAATAGTTGTTAATTGAAGGTGATTCCAAGCTGGTGAACTAGTGGTTAAAAGAACTAGAAACAGCAGCCTGGTCCTATAAAGGAGCTTTATGAAGATTCAAATGGCTAACTACAAACATGTCAGTCCAATTCCAATGGGAAAGAAGATCAGCAAATGGGCTAGCAGATTCATTAGCTAAACAAGGGGTGCATAGGAATCAGATGTTTGGGGCTAAACTGTAATTTTTGCTTTAATCTGAGGCTGCATCTCATGCCTCATGTTGGGAATTTTCTGTGTATCTTTTATGTTTTTAATCTATAAAGAAATTCATTCATTATTCATCAAAAAAATGTTTTTGGAATTAGAAAAGAACAGATTGCATAGTCTCAAAAGAGCATTGCTTGAGGTAGATAATGGGTTTATTTTTGAAAGGAGTAATATAAGTAGGAAAAAAGGGTAGTCTTTTTGTAGAGCTTTTAGGATGTTTTGAAGGTGAAAAGGTGGAAAAGTGCAGTTGCTTTTTGAAGAAATGATTTGTATGTTAGGGATTAAGTGTTTGTATTGGCATTGAGTCACGAGTGTATTAGGATACTGTGAGATGTTTTGTCTTTGTTTGAAGGCGTCTGGTGGTACTCTGGTGGGTTATTTGTAGGTTTGAGCTTGTATTAGCAAGTATCTGGTTGTAATTTTTGGAATTTGGGTCTTCCATGGTAGGGTTGGGGTGTGGTGTGTTTGGGGTGGGTGTCATTGTATTTGGGATTTTCTCAGTGATGCCTTCTCACCTTAACTTGTATCTCTCTCTTTTTTGTTTCTTTTTCTGATAAGTAAACAGGCTTTGTACGTCCAGCAAGGGAGTTTACCTACACCTAAACAAAGAAAGAAATCATTCCCAAATACATTTAACAAAAGGGCAAGAGATTAATAAGTGATAGCAAGTCTCACTACTAGCTTTGTAGACAACACACATGTGCAGGGATAAGGTCTCTTTCTTTGGAGCAAATTTGAGGTATTAATTCTTTCCAAAAAAAGCTTCCCAGCAAAAACCCCCAACCCTTGGAGGAATAGACATACTCTAGATCTCCTTGATAGGAAAGAAAATCCCAGGGTTAGAAAGTGGTTTAGTTAGCCAAAAGGAGAGAAAATCCATATTCGACTATTCAATTTAGAAGGATCCAAGAAAACCCCATCATAGATTTGAAGTAAGGATGGATGAAATATCCAAGTCTCAATCAAACCCAATTCTTAAATTGGAAGGAAAGATGAAGGTGGAAATAGACTTATCCTTGTAATTTGAAAGGGAAAACAATGAGGGGAAGTGGTCAGGTGAGTTCCCCACCTAAACATGCTCCCAAAATTTAATAAGTTCCCAAAATATAGTTCATACTTGATAAAAGGTAAAAAAGAGGGTAGAATTGTGTGAATGGCCTTCCGTGGAGAAGCCCTTGTAGCCCTAGCCAAAATCCTAGCATCCCACCCATTAGCCACAAGCTCATGAATGCTTATTACCGCCTTAGCCCACAGTTTATCCCTATCTAAGGGTAACCTCCACAACCATTTCCCCAACAGTGCCACATTCCTCTTCTGAATATTCCTGTTCCAACTGTTGCTATAGTAGTCTGAACAGGAAGAAGAAGAAGAAGAAGAAGAAGAAGAAGAAGAAGAAGGGTCTGTCGAAAATCTGATGGGTTAACCCATTCAGTCGACCCCCTTAATCTATATTAGATTCTAATCATAGTTACAAAGACAGAAATGACCTTACTTAAGTGTGGGGCAGAGTAACTCTAATAACATTGCCACATAAGCAAGTTACATAATAAACAGAAGAAGACTAAACTACCCCTATTCGGCACATCTTAACACTCCCCCTCAAGCTGGAGAATATATGTCATATAATCCCAGCTTGTTACATAGATAGTTCACTTTCCCTGAGCTTAGAGCTTTTGTAAACAAATCTGCCCACTGGTCATTGGAGCCCACATGTTCTGTATTTATCTCTCTGGCAAGAACCTTCTCTCTCACAAAGTGGCAATCAACATCTATGTGCTTTGTTCTCTCATGAAAGATAGGATTGGATGAGATATGTGGTGCAGCTTGGTTGTCACAGTACAATTTCATAGGTTTATCCATGTGAAACCCAATTTCTTGTAGGATATTTCTCAGCCACACTAATTCACAAGTAGTGTGAGCCATGGCCCTATATTCGGCTTCAGCACTGCTTCTGGCTACAACCGTCTGCTTTTTACTCTTCCATGTCACAAGATTTCCTCCCAAAAATGTGCAATAGCCTATAGTAGATCTTCTATCACTCACTGAGCCTGCCCAGTCTGCATCTGTATACCCAACTACTTCAAGTTTTCCTCCTGGTTTATACAATAGCCCACGGCCTGGAGCTCCTTTCAGATACCTCACAATTCTAAGGATTGCATCCCAGTGAGGTATACGAGGGTTCTGCATGAATTGGCTCACCACACTGACTGCAAAGGAGATGTCGGGTCTCGTGATAGTCAGATAGTTCAGCTTTCCCACTAGTTGTCTATACCTTCCAGGATCTTCAAATACTTCTCCTGTATCACTGCTCAACTTAACATTTGGTTCCATAGGGGTCTCAGCCGGTTTTGCACCTAACAGTCCTGTTTCTTCCAATAGATCAAGGACATATTTCCTTTGGCACAGATTCACACCTTGTTTTGACTTGGCAATCTCTATTCCCAAGAAATACTTTAATGTTCCAAGGTCCTTTGTTTGAAAATGATTTTGCAGAAATACCTTTAGTTTGCCAATCCCCAATTTATCACTACCAGTGATGACAATATCATCCACATAGACCACTAATAAAATCTTCCCAGCTTCTGAGTCATAGCTGAACACTGAGTGATCAACTTGGCATTGCTTCATTCCAAAACTCTTCACTACTTCGCTGAACTTCCCAAACCAAGCACGTGGAGATTGCTTCAACCCATAAATTGCTTTCTTCAGCTTGCACAACTTACCACCTTCCCCCTGAGCAACAAACCCAGGTGGTTGCTCCATATATACCTCCTCCACTAGATCACCATGAAGGAGATGCCAATCATACATAACTGCCAAGGAAATTAGGACACGAACGGAACCAATTTTAGCCACCGGAGAGAATGTCTCCATATAGTCCACACCATACACCTGTGAGTAACCTTTAGCAACAAGTCTGGCCTTCAGACGCTCCACACTACCATCTGGCAAGTATTTCACAGTATACACTCATTTACAGCCCACAACATGCTTCCCAGGTGGAAGAGTAGTAAGTTCCCACTTTGAGTATGTTGAAGAGCAAAAAGTTCCTCCTCCATTGCCCGCTGCCATCCAGGTGAACTAAGAGCTTCTTGAACATTGTTAGGTAGGGAAATAGAAGACAAAAGTGAAACAAACTGGCGATGTGAAGCAGAAAGACGAGATAATGAAACAAAATTGGAAATGCGATGGAGTGTGGAACTACGTTTACCTTTCCGTAAGGCAATGGGTAGGTCAAGATCTGAAGGTTCAGCAATAGGAGCCATGAGAGGATCCGCAGATGAGGTAGAAGCAGGAGGAGGGGCCGGTGTCGTTCGACGTGTATACACTTGTCGGATCGGTGGTCGTTCAATGGTGACCTGCACTGGATGAGGAGATGAGTCTACTCCAACAACAGCCTCTGGAACTGAATCACTGACAAGAAGAGGAAGAGGAGGTAAGGGTGAGGACAAGGGTGCTTCATGACTGGAGAAGAAGGGGACAGACTCAAAAAATGTGACATCATGGCAGACATAGCACTTTCGGGCAATAGGATTATAACACTTATACCCTTTTTGAGCCCGAGAGTAGCCAAGGAAGACACATTTAATTGAGCATGCATCTAGCTTGTCTATTTCAGGGCTCAGATTATGAACAAAGCACACACAACCAAAGACACGAGGAGTTAATGGAAACGGAGATAAAGTGGGAAACAAGATGGAGAAGGGGGACCGACCATGAAGAATAAAAGAGGGCATCCGATTAATGAGAAAACATGCAGTGAGTACAGCATCACTCCAAAACCATTTAGGAACATGCACGTGGTGAAGCATAGATTAAGCAATTTCAAGAAGATGATGATTCTTCCGTTCAGCCACCCCATTTTGTTGAGGGGTGAAAGCACACGAGGCCTGATGAATAATGCCATGCTGTTCTAAATGTTGTTGAAATGCAGTAAGAAAGTATTCACGACCATTATCTGAATGAAAAACTTTGATTGGAACACCAAATTGTGTGCGTATTTCAGCATGGAATTTTTGAAAAATAGAAAACAATTCACTTCTTTCTTTCATTAAGTAAATCCATGTCATTCTTGAACAATCATCAATAAAGGAGACAAAATACTTGTACCCATTATAAGACTCTATTTTGATTGGACCCCAAACATCTGAATGAACCAAAGAAAAAGGACTCAACATACGACTCTCAACTCTTGGACTGAAGGACACACGACGTGTTTCCCAAACTGACATGACTCACATTGCAAAACTGACAAATGACTCAATGACGGGACCAAAATCTTGAGAGCCTTGAGAGATGGATGTCCCAGTCGGCAATGCCATTGTAGAGGAGTAAGCGAAGTCTGAAGAGCAATTGAAGATCCACCACCGTCAAGATAGTACAGTCCACCAGCTTCATGCCCCCCACCAATCTTCTTCCCCGTCTTGAGATCCTGAAAAACACAGGTGGAAGGAAAGAAGGTAACGGAACAGTTAAGAGCTTTGGTTATTTTACTAACAGACATAAGATTGAATGGAAACTTAGGGACATATAAAACAGATGATAAGGGCACAGAAGCCATGTCAATATTACCAACACCACATATGGGAGATGAGGACCCATTGGCAAGTGTAACAGTTTGTGGTGTGGAGGTTTCAGCAAGAGAAGAGAACACACCTGGAGTCCCGGTCATATGATCTGAGGCTCCAGAGTCAATAATCCAGGAAGGAGTTTTAGATGACATGAAAGCGATACCTGATTGGGCATATGTGGCAGTGGTATGCTGTGAAGTAGTTTGAAGGAACCGTTCATACTCATCACGCGGAACAGTCACCATCTCCCTCCCAGAAGTAGATGTAGATGTGGAAGGTGTTAGGTCTGCCAATTTACTGTCACTAATAGCAACCTCGCCTGCTACAGCATGATTAGCCCATTTAGAGGGAGGGCCATGTAGATCATAACAGAAATTCACTGTGTGTCCATCCCTACCACAATGAGTACACTTCCTTGTAGTGTTATTTTTTCCTCTGCCACGGCTTCCCCCTGAGTCACGGCCACCCCTACCAATCATGGAATTGCCACGGCCCCCTCTGGAATGACCTCCCCCTCTTGTACTATGTCCACCACCTCTAGCTGTCACAAGTGCTGATCTATCATACTGTGTGGGGTTCTCTGTCTGGCCCAAAGAGATTCTACGAAGTCTTGAGAATACTTCCTCAAGTGTAGGAAGAGTAGAGCCCCCCAATATTTGAGTTCTAACCGGTTCATATTCCGACTTCAGCCCCACTAAAAATCTTGTAACATCTAGTTGCTCCCTTTGTTGTTGCTGAAATTGAATATCTAGAGTAAGGGGATGATAGACATTGAGTTCATTCCTTATATTCTTCATGCAGGCATAGTACTCTTCTAGTGTTTTGGTTCCTTGTTGTAAATCAAAGTACTCCTGATACAACTGATATACTCTTGTTGTGTTATCTTGTCCAGAATATAGCTTCTTAGCATGCTCCCATATATCCTTAGTCGTATCAAGGAACATGAAGTTGGCACTGATTTTGGGTTCCATACTATTCCACAGCCAAGTCATGATTTGAGCATCTTCTTGTTCCCAATCATCAAACCCTGGAGAGTCAACCAGTGGCTTCTCATCTCTAACATGCTTTACTTTCTTCTTTGCTTTGAGAAAAACTTCCACTGATTTAGCCCATGTAACATAGTTCTCCCCATTTAGCTTAATTGAGGTCATTTGTACTCCTAGGTAGTCAGAGGAAATTACTACACTAGGTTTCTGATCATTGTAGCCATCTCCTATTGCTGCCATTGTACTCTTTCACAGTTGTCTCTAACTTTACTTCTCAGCTACAAGCTGATTGATGTTGTTCACAGTTTGATATTTCAGCACCTATTGCAGCCTCTAAACACCACTGCTGACTTCACACACTTGTTCTTATTCACACTACTGCTGACTTCACACACTTATGTCTCACATAAGCATCAGTTTACCATTCACTAATCACAAGTAGAGGCCCTCTTACAACTATTCAAGCACCACAACACAGCCAAATCTGCTGCACCCAGTTCAGACTTATTTAACACACTTAAGAGGGTATTACACAACCACAAGGAGTTCGGCAAGGTCACTGCATTCTACCTTACACCACTTGGCCACTTACAGCAGCCCTACACCATTCGGCTACTGCACACACAGCCCTTCCTAGGGCAACAATGAACCTAGTTCTCTAGGTTCTACTCAGTACAACAGCTTCTTGTAGGATTTCTACCCAGAAATATAAGAAACACGAGAAGAAGAGAGAACCGACCTTCCTTTGAGAATATCAATCAACCATTCACTACTGAAGTCACTTTCCTTGTTGAAGAAGGTTATGCGCAGCAGAAAGACAAACTGTAATGTTTCTGACCTAGGGCAAACCGGTTCTCTCCATCGACTGATCAGAAACGAAGGTAAAGAGTCACGAACAATGCCGAGGTGCTTTACCAACTGACTTAGGTCAGGAGCATGGCTCTGATACCATGTTTCGGCTGTTGCTACAGTAGTCCGAACAGGAAGAGGAGAAGAAGAAGAAGAAGAAGAAGAAGAAGAAGAAGAAGAAAAGAAGAAGAAGGGTCTGTCGAAAATCTGATGGGTTAACCCATTCAGTCGACCCCCTTAATCTATATTAGATTCTAATCATAGTTACAAAGACAGAAATGACCTTACTTAAGTGTGAGGCAGAGTAACTCTAATAACACTGCCACATAAGCAAGTTACTTAATAAACAGAAGAAGACTAAACTACCCCTATTCGGCACATCTTAACAATTCCCAATGCCAAGACCACCAAATTTTTTACTTCTACAAACTATCTCCTAAGTCCCAACTAACCCTATGGTCCTTCTTTTCCTCCCCTGGTTCCTATAGGAAATCCCTCATTACCTTTTCCAACTTTCTACTCACACCCTCCAGAATATAAAGAAAAAAAAAAAAACACAAGCAAGTTGGCTAGAGTAGATCTAACCAATCCTACCACCTAACATGATAAATTCTCTTCCACAAAGCAAATCTTTTAGAAATTGGCAACTAGTGGCTAGAGTAGATCTAAAAACACAGTCAAGCTGGCAAGTTTTAAAATATTTTTCAATGGATGACAATGTTAGATATTGGCAACTAGTGGCAAGCTTCCCATTGTCAAGAATTTATTCTATTTCTTCTTGGTCCCACTTGATTTCTAATATCATCAAACTGAACTTTGACAGATGTAGTTTGGGGAACCTTGGAATTTCAAGTATAGATGGAATGATAAGAAATTATGGTGTGCCACACTAGCTTTGTACTCTGGACCTAATTGATATGGTGTGATTCAACTCAAACTAAATTAACTACAGTTTTACAAAGGCTAGGACTGGATAAATATTATATAATTATGGACCGGCTAAAAAAGAATACCACAAACTCTTCGGAATATAAAGACAACATGAGGGAGAATATGTGGAGATTATGGCAAGTGGGTTAGCAAGACAAGGTGTAAATAGAAACCAGTTGTACTAGGGATTAACTCCCCAAGGTGAGAATATGTGGAGATTATTCACATTAGGGTGATACATTGGTTAAAAACTTTGGAATTGTTTGCAGATTTCTCAGTTGATGAGATGCTAAGGAATTGGAGGGAAATTGCAGAATCAACTTCAGCTAAGAAAGCTTCAAGTTCTTGTTGGACCCCTCCACCTTGCGGCTTTATCAAACTGAACTTTGATGGCAGTAGCTTGGGCAATCCAGGGCCATCCGGAATAGGGGGAGTGATAATAGATGAAAAAGGGAATCCGTTAGCTATGTATTCTGATCCAATTGGGGTGGGAGATTCCTTGAGGGCTGAGATACTAGGAGCTCTTGAAGGGGTATAAAGGGTCAAAGACATGCATATTAAGAAATTGATCATAGAAGGTGATTCTGAACTTGTAGTGAACTGGTTAAAAGAGGACAATTACAAGCTCTAGAACTACAGCAACGAAAAGAGGAAATTTAAGTGGCTGACTAAGGACATTGAAGTTAGTTGCACATGGGTAAAGAGAACTGCAAACTCATTGGCAGATGGTTTAGCTAGGAAAGGGGTGAACAGAAACTCTATTTTTCGGGCTGTTTTGTAATTGATTTACGGTTTGGGTGTACATTAATGTATTAGGGAGTTAAGATTCTTTAGCTCCTTAGCTATGTAATTTCTCAATTTTTAATGAAATCACTGTTATTGATAAAAAAAAAAAGTGAGAATATGTGGAAGGAAATTAGAGGGCAGGACAGTAGAGGCTATGCCAATCTTGGGGTGGTTGGTACATTACTATTTAGTCTACCCCACCTCAGAAATTTTTATTTTATTTTGCAAAACCCCCAATTATCACCCACCTGTCACTGTTACAAACTGTGACAATTTTTGGAGGTGGGGGAATCAATAAATTGCCCTTATCTTCATACATTAATAAAATATTCACTGTTGCTGATAAAAAAAAATTGAAGCCGATTCCCATTTTTCCCATGACCTAGATAAATGTAACCACAACCGCATCCTTAACCCACAGCTCATTTATGAAGCCCACTACCACAGGCCAATATGAAATGGTATAGAGAGAATATTCTAAAATGGTTTTTATCTTGTCTTTATTTACTCAGAGTCATAGCAGGGGTCATTGCTTGGAGGAATGGTAAAATCTCAGGCTAACAAGCTTGCAAACAAGGATTCAAGTCTGATAATGGCAGGACCATAGTGGACTTACTCTAATTTTTTGTCCAAGCTAAGGTTTTCCCTATGAGCAATCCTAGTGCTCAATCATAAGGCTACATGCTCCATGTTTCCCAAATTAATGGAAGAATTCAGCCTGCAACATGCTGCCTTGAGACTTGTGAGGGAAGAGATCCCTCAAATAGTGCTGAGAAACCATCATCTTTCTTGGGATTGGAGAGATTAAAATCCTGAGGTTGAAGAGGACATAAGACTCTACCCTATATGTCCACCTTATATTGGACACCCCTGCCTTGGAGTGCATACCACATCAGTGGGCTTATAATGCCACATCAATAATCATGCTTTGCCTAGTCTGAGAAAAGAAGACACCAAAAATGATGCCAAAAGATGCGAAGTCTGAAGAGAAACTTTCCACACCATGCTTATTTCTTAGCGATTATTATTGCTTAAAAGACAAAGTTTGGTTGTCATATCCACAGCTCCAAAGGAACTTCTTATGGAGGGGTTGGGAAGATGAGAAGAAAATTCAAATTGTAAATTGGGAGCAAGTGTGCCTTCCTAAGGATGTGGGTGGACTGAGAATTAGGAAGTTGAAAGAATTTAATTTTGCTCTTCTCAATAAATGGTTATGGAGATTCGCTTCTGAGAGGAATGCACGGTGGAGGAGTCTTATTGCGGCAAAGTATGGAGTGGTATGGGGTGATTGGAGAACTCTAGATCCTCATCCAATTGGGGGTAATTCTCTTTGGGCAGACATCTCTAAGTACAACACTCTTTTTATGAATGGGATCAATATTAAGGTTGGTAAAGTGGACAGAATCAAGTTTTGGAAGGACCCCTGGTGTGTGGAGGGTCTCTTGGATGAAGCCTTTTCATGTCTGTTCCAAATTGCGGTGAATCAAGATTCTTCAGTTGCTGATAACATTTGCATCTCTGGGGATTCCACCATTTGGACCCTCTCTGTAGGAGGAATTTGTTGGATTGGGAAGTGGAAGAGTATGTGGTACTGTTGGGGCTGCTTCAAAATCAGAGAATGGATTTGAGTTTGGAAGATGAATGGTCTTGGAAGTGGAATGTAGATGGTAGCTTCTCAGTTAAATCCCTTTTTCTTAAGGTGTGCAGTTCAGGTCAGGAGAACTTCCCTACTAGGCAGATTTGGAATCCAACTTGCCCCTCCAAGGTCAACTTCCTGATTTGGACAATGGCTCTGGATAAATGTTTGACTAGGATTAACCTGGAGAGAAGGGGTGTTCAGATTCTAGACCCCTCCTGTGTTTTATGTGGAAACTGTGCAGAATCTATAGAGCACTTGTGTATCCACTGTCCGGTTTCCTCTTCAATCTGGGGACATTTTTTCAAGAAGTTGGAGATTTGCTGGTCTATGCCAAAACCTCTGAAGGAGCTGCTAATGTGTTGGAGAATGGAGGGTCTCAGTAAGAAGGAAACCTTGTTTGGAATACCATTCCGCAAGCTGTTCTTTGGTCCATTTGGACTGAAAGAAACAACAGAATCTTCTGTGATCAATCTAAAAGCCCAGAAGTAGTGCAGAAAGCAGTGGGTAAGATTTGTTCCTGGGTGTCAGTGAATGAGGAATTTAAAAATCAGAATGTATCTCACTTATTTTGCACTAAATCATGGATGTACTTGTAATCTGTTTTTGGCCCAGGTAGATCTAGTGGTCTGGGCCTTGTTGTAATCTTCTTTTATTCTGGATAAATTACTTTACCTTTTTCCAAAAAAAAAATATCCATACCCCATATATCCACCTTATCGCAGACGCCCCTGCCTTGGAGCACATACCACATTAGTGGGCTTATAATGCCACATGAATAATCATGCTTTGCCTAGTCTGAGAAAAGAAGACATCAAAGACAATGCAAAAGATGCAAGTCTGAAGAGAAACTTTCCACAGCATGCTTATTTCTTAGCAATTATTATTGCTTAAAAGGCAAATTTTCGTTGTCATATCCATAGATGCACTGATACTTGCATTTAGAAGTAAAACCAGAAGCAGAAACCCAGAAAATCTGAATAGTGTCAGATTCAGTGATCACTGAGGAATAGGATTCATGGATTCAGTAGCACACAGCATGAGCTCATGAAGAAACCTTTTTGAATGATATAACATCCTTACAGACAAGGCAATTAGTGAATGTTGTTTTATATTCGCCAATAGAGAAGCTTTTTATTGATGATGGTAGAAAATATAACATATGGAAAATGTTGATGTACATATGGAAGGGAAGTGGCAAAGAAAATCCAGAAGAGCATAGAAGTCTGACAGGAGCAAAAATAAAAAAAACAAGAAAAGCAAGTCCATTAGGAGCAAACACTACTCAAAAATATAAAATCTTTCAAATGCAGAATGTGGGATGGTGACTCAAAAACTAAAAGACAATCAAAAGATTGGGGACAGAATGTGAGAATTCAGCAGAGAATCTGACACACATCAGAATCTTGTGTGAAAAAACCAGGAATTGACTGAAATGTTACAAGAGCATTGAGAAGAAAGATTCCAATGTACTTATAAGGCATACCCTTGGTTCACCCTGTGAAGCTAAAATGGTTCTCAGAAGATCAAATGGATATGATCCAACAGTTGCCGCACATCCAGCTAATGCTCCACTTATGTAAGACAAGTAAGGGCTCAAATGAATGTGATCCTCTGCATTGTAAACGAAAGGTTACAAAAAAAGAAAAAAATCAGACAACACAAAGAAGGCATGAAGCAACATGAACAAAATGGGTGTCGTATCCATGTCAGACATATGTGCCACCAATATACAACCCTTTAGGGAACCCTTCTCTTGGGATAAAATTTGGACATGAATGGTAATTTTTTTATACTTTATAATTTAATATAATCAATCTTTGTGTAGTGCTGTATGCATTGATGGATAGCATTATCACAATGATGATAATGCTACCCAAAGAGTTTGATGATTATGCCATAGGTAGCTGTAATTGATCAGGAAGTGGTGTATTTAGAGATGGGTTGGGTAGCATTATCACGATGTATTTGGGGGAGGGAGGAAGCAAACTCTTTGTAAGTTGGGCTTTTTTCTCTGTTATAAGGCCTTAAGTTTGCCACCCACCTAGGATGGAAGGGCTTGATTGTTGAAGGGAGCTGCACAGTGGTAATTGGACAAATGTTGCTTAGCACAGATGGACCCAGGACCCTAAGAAATTTCAAGAAGCCAAAGCAGTAACCTCTGAAGTCTAATCTAAACGTATCATTCAGATGGATCCCAGGTCAATTAACGATGTGGTTGACTCACTAGCAAGGTAAGGGGTGGACAGGTCTTCATTACTATTGGAATGTCAAGTGCAAGGATTCAGCTACTTGGCTGATTTATTGAATTCACATTTTACATTATGTTGAGTATAATGGATCAGCTAAGGATATCTATCGTTCCCTGCCCCTAAGTCATCCTCAAGCACAGGTTTTCTTATTTCTTCTTTCAATAATATAGCACTCTGATCATTGTTACTGATAAAAATAAAGGTCCCAATTTGAACGCATCCCACTTTTGATAAACTGAGCAATCCCCAGTAGGCTCTAAAGACGAGAAAATAAACTTGTTCATAATGGCAAAAAGTGCATATGCATGGGTAATTAGGTATTCTTGTCCTTTCAAATACTTATGGCAATTAGGTGGCTCCTTAAATAAAAAATAATTCCCCAAACACCACCCAAAAAAACTAATAGTTGAATCTAAATATTATGGGCACAAGGTATAAGCCAAAAGTATGCATTCATATTTAGGGGCTATTTGATAATGGCTGAAGCAGCTGAACTAAATGACTTAATTGTTTTTGCCTTTCAGTGGACAAATCATTTAAGTAGATTGTCAGCTCCTTTGATGAATGAATGTGGGTTGGCTACTATACTGCCTAGTATTTTACTATATAACTATTGTATCCACCAAAGGACAAAGCAACAAGTCATTCAGTTCAGCCACATCAGATGTTATCAAATAGCCAACATGACAAAATCATTATTGATTTTATTATCATTTATATATTGAACATCAAATTGCAATCCTTATAAACTTCAGCACTCAATGATCCAGATAACTTGATGGACCAAGAAAATCCTAGAACAAATTTCATCAGAATGTTCCAGAAGAAAGTATACCTGTCTTTGATGAACCTGCTGCAAAAGTTTTCAATTTATGCAACACTGTAAATTGTATGGCAGTGTAAGGCATAACCATAAGTAGCGCCGGTACATTACCTCGCCAAAAACCCTGTCAATATGTTATAATGTATTCAAAATATGCTTGGTTGTTTGCTAAAATGTAGTTCACATCACCTTAAGAGCAACTAACCATCAATTGGAGACTGAACAAGGGATATATAAAGATGCTTCTATTAGAGAAAAATATTATAAGCATCCTAGCATTGTCCTAGGACTTCCATCCCAAGGTTTGTCATTTCAAAAGAAATAATTGCATTAGTATTTATTTAGCCATGTAGTTCAACAGTAATAAAAGAGAGAAAAAAGGAGAAGGAAGAGAGCAGAAAGAGAGAAGGAAGAGAGAAGAAAGAGAGTTCTATTCAGTTGTAAGACTGGCGGCGCCTAAGTTAATATTTATACTTAGGGCAACAGCTTATAACAAATAACATAGGAAAAAACCAAAAACGCCCTTACTAGGCCGCCACATATTACAACACTCCCCCTCAAGTTGGAGCATATATGTCAATCATGCCCAACTTGTCACTCAATTCATTATGTCGCAAATAGTGAAGACCCTTTGTAAGGACATCAGCTAATTGTTCCTTGGAACTGATGTAAAGAGTACAAACATCCCCCTTTTCAAGTTTTTCCCTTATGAAATGCTTGTCAACTTCAATATGCTTGGTCTTGTCATGAAGAACTGGTTTGGCTGCAATATTAATGGCTGCCTTGTTGTCACAGTAGAGAGACATTGGACCATCAACAGATAAGCCCAACTCTCCAATCAAATTTTTTACCCATAGCACTTCAGTAACTCCATGTGCCATGGACCTATACTCGGCCTCAACACTAGATCTGGCCACTACGCTTTGTTTTTTGCTTCTCCAAGTGACCAAGTTTCCACCAACAAATGTACAATATCCACTAGTTGATTCCTATCATCAACTGCTCTAGCCCAATTTGCATTTGTGTAGACTTCCACTTTCATATGATCATGTTTCTTGAAAAGTAACCTAGTTCCTGGATATTTCTTTAGATATTTGAGTACTCTCTCAGCTGCCTCTAAATGGGAGGTTGTTGGTGCATGCATAAACTAAGGACACCAACAGCATAAACTATATCTGGTCGAGTCATTGATAGGTAGAGAAATCTTCCTACCAACCTTTGAAACTTCTCGACATCTGTCACTGGTTCTCTAGTACAATCACCAACCCGATGGCTTTCCTCAATAGGGGAATCTACAGGCTTTGCTCCTAACTCTCCTGTGTCCTGCAAGAGATTTAGGACATACTTCCTTTGGGAAATGAAGATGCCATTTTTTGAGAGGGCAACCTCAATACCAAAGAAATAACGTAGTTGTCCCAGATCTTTCACCTCGAACTACATAGCAATGGATTAACTTTTTGAATCTCAAAGTTCCAATTCCCAGTAATCACAATGTCATCAACATAGAAAATCAATACCACAACATTCTTCTGGTTTCTTTTGACAAACAGGATATGGTCAGATTGGCACTACTTGAACCCAATTTGTTGAAGAGCCAAGTGAAATCTACTAAATCAGGCCCTTGGGGATTGTTTCAAACCATATAAAGATTTTTTTAGTTTGCAAATTTTCCCTTCACACCCTTGTGCTACAAACCAGAGGTTAAATCATGTAAACTTCTTCTTCCAGATCCCCATTCAAGAACGCATTTTTGATGTCCAGTTGGTAGAGTTCCCAATCAAAGTTAACAGCCAAGGATAGTATAATCTGAACAGTGTTCATTTTAGCAACTAGGCAAATGTTTATGCATAATCGACCCCATACACCTATGTATACCCTTTTGCAACTAACCTGGCCTTATATCTCTTAACCGACCCATCTGATTTGTGCTTTACTGTGAATACCCATTTGCACCCTATTGGCTCCTTGCCTTCAGGAGGATTCACCAACTCCTACCTTCAGGAGGATTCACCAACTCCTAGGTGTTGTTTTTGTGTATAGCACCAATTTCTTCCTTCATTGCATCTGTCCATCCAAGTATAGACAATGCCTCTGCAACACTTTTGGGAATGGAGACACAATCAATGGCAGTAAAAAAGGCACAAAATGAGGGTGCAATGTTTTCATAGGACAAGAGCTAAACAATAGGATGCTTAGTAGTACATGATCTAACTCCTTTCCTATGAGCAATTGGGACATCAAAATCATTAGTAGAATCATCAATAGCAATAGGTTTAGTAATGTCAAAGGGAACAAGGGTACCTGGATTTTCCTTCGAGAAGTCAGATGGTGCTAGATGTATAATCTCAAGCTGCTCCACAGCCTTTGAATTCAGTTGTCCTTTGCCTCAAGAAGACACGGAATGGAGAGGAGTCGGGAATAAAGGGAAAAGGAATTTGAGAAGCTTTCCTCTCCTCCTTCACACTGTTCTCCCCCTAAGGAGATGCTTGGAAAAAGGATTCATATTCAAAAAATGACACATCCATCGATACAAAGTACTTATGTGTGATAGGATTGAAGCATTTGTATCCCTTCTGGGAAGATGGATAACCCAAAAAAACACATGGAACAAACTTAGGATCCAATTTACCCCGATTTGGAGAAAGATCATGAACAAAACACTTACAACCACACGCGTAGGGGAATAGAGAATAAAGGGGATTGAGGGAAAAAAAAGTTGATGTGGGGCCTTGTATTGCAAGAGGTGTGATGGCATATGATTGATAACATAAGTTGCGGCCATCACAACATCAACCCAAAAACGTTTTGGAACATGCATGTGAAGCATCATATTGCGGACAACTTCAAGAAGATGTCGGTTCTTCCTTTCGGCAATGCCATTCTGCTGTGGTGTTCTAACACACGAGCTTCTATGAAAAGATCCATGAGAGGAGAAAAACTCAACTAAGTCATGATGGAAATATTCCTTCACGTTTTTCGATTGTAAAATTTGGAATTCAACATGAAATGAGTAAAAACCATGCGGTGGAAATCTTGCACAACCTTGAGTACTTCTTCTCTGAAATGCATAGGATATATCCAAGTGTATCTCGAATAATCATCAATAAAGCTGATAAAATACTTGTACCCACCCTCGGTAGGTATGTTTACAAGGCCCCAAACATAAAAAAAAGACAACATGGAAAGGCAAAGATCTTTTATTATTTGATGGAAAAGTTGTTTTACAATCTTACTCAATTGACATGTTTGACAATGTAAACTAGTGATAGACATAGACTTGAACAACTCAGGGAACATAACTTTCAAAGACTCAAAGGACAAATGACCAAGGCGATTATGCCACAACCATAGTTGACTTTTTTTAGACTGACTCATAAGACTCACAAAAGCCGAAGCCACAGGACCAGCTTTATTCTCCAAGATGTAGAGGCCATCAACCATATCTCCTTTACCAATCGTCCTCCCTGAGGTTAAATCCTGGAAAACACAAGAATGAGGAAAAAAGGTTATACAACAGTTTAAGGATTCAGTAATACTACTTATTGATAACAAATTAATAGGAAGCTTGGGAACATGAAGGACATGGGGTAAAACAAGGCCATCAGGAAGGGATACGGATCTTTGACCAGCAATAGTGAATAGAGACCCATTAGCACGTCTCACTTTATCCCTTCCAGAGAGAAGAGTGTAGGCTTGAAATAAATTTGACTTACCAGTCATATGGTTTGATGTCCCTGAGTCAATGATCCAAGGTGACTCAGGAAAAAAGGTACACACATGAAATGCAAAAGCACTTTTACCTAATGTAGAAGCAAATGAAGTAAAAGGGGTAGGAACTGACCTATCCATCTGCTCGAGAGTCCTACTGTACAGTTCCAAATGATCTCTGAAGGAGTTAATGATATCTTCCTTGGGACCAGAACCACTAGGATGCTCTTGGGAAAATCCAGTAGCCAGATTATTTGGTTGGTAATCTTGTGCAGCCAAATTTGCAGAACTAAATTTCTTTTGAGGAAGCTTCTTTGAAGTGTCTTGATTCTTGGTTGCCCACTTGGGCTTCCCCACTAACTCCCAACAAGTTTCTTGAGTGTGTCTAGGCTTTTGGCAGTGCGTGCACCACAGTTTGTCCTCGTCCTCACTTTTCCTTGATTCTCCCTTTTTCATTCCAATGTTACCCCCTCTTGCAGCCAAGGCAACAAGTTGCTCCCCCTCAGAAACATTCATTAGATTTTTTCTACTCTCTTCATATTGGACTGGGGCATATGCTTGTTGAACTAAAGGAAGTTCCCTACTTCCTAAAATCTGCACCCGAAGAGGCTCATAAGCAGGATTCAGCCCATGCAAGAAAGCAAATACTCGTTGTTGGGAGACAAGTTTTTTGTATGCTTGTGCATCCTCATCATTCTTCCACTCAAATAGTGATAATAGTCCAGCTCCTTCCAAATAGATGTAAGGGCTGAATAATATGCAGATTGGCTACAGTCCCCTTGCTTACAAGTAGATGATTCTGCTTGAAGCTGACAAATCTTGGCAAAGTGCCTCTGTTCAGAATAGGTTGCCTGGCTTGTTCCCAAATTTCATAAGTTGTGTCAGCCCATATGAAATTTTTCTTTACATGAGGCAGCATGGAACATAACAGCCATGGCATAACCATGTTGTTTTCTTGATCCCATCGATCATGTTCAACAGTACTAGACTTTGGTTCTTTTATTTTTCCACTTATGTAACCAGCCTTCCCCCTAGCTATGATATACAGTTTGATGCCTTTGGACCATTCTAGATAATTTAGGCCATCAAAGGGGGTAATAGACATAGAGAAATTCATGCTGTCCATTCCCCCATTTAGGTTTCCTTGATGGGAAGTAATACCAGAGATTGCTGAATCCTCAGTAGCCATTTTTCTCAAAAAACTTCACTGCTGATTTTTCAAAAAAAAAAAGACTGAGATAGAAGGTTTGTACTTCTGTAATTTAAGAAGGCTCCAAATATAGGTTTAGCCAGACTGTAGGTCAATAAACCTTAACCGAAACACTTCAGCTTATAAGAGTAGGAGACAACCAGCCCCTACAACCTCAAGACTATGAAATTCACAGTGGTCATACACTTAGAATGTAACAGTACATACAGTGGTCATACACTTAGAAAAACCTTAGGAAAAAAACTCCTTACTGCATTCGGCTTCCACCACAAATCTAGAAAAAACCTTTACTGCATTCGGCTGCCACCACAAACTTCTTGGTACAGCGACCAAGAGAGAAGAGAGAAAAAAAAAACAAAGACTGAAGGTTGCACCCAGATGAAGAACACGATGGAGTGTTCACCTCCTCTTCCAATCAAAAAAGATTTTCAAATGAAGAACACGATCTGAGAAGGTTGCGCCTAGATCAGTGCTCTGATACCATGTAGTTCGACAGTAATAAAAGAGAGAAAAAAGGAGAAGAAAGAGAGTTCTATTCAGTTGTAAGGCCGGTGGCACCTAAGTTAATATCTATACTTAGGGCGACAGCTTATAACAAATAACATAGGAAAAAAGCAAAAATGCCCTTACTAGGCCGCCACATGTTACAACAAACCACACCAGCTCCAAGTTGCACCACTTCCAAATTGCAACCAAGATACAAATCCTGCATGGTGAAGCATATCCAACTCCGGATTTCATGGATGACAGGCTTATTGATTTAAGAACTTAATGAATGAAACATCATTTTTTCTGAAGAATCTGAACAGGTTTTGGAAAAAAGAATTCCAAATTTAATGCAAAAATGAAACCCGGCTCCCCCAAGGGAAGTTTGGTAAAACAATACAAAGTCAATATTTTCTTGAAGACATTTTTGAAAAAAGATCTGCAAAGTTGTTAAACCGCACTTACCAAAGGACTCATGAGAAATAAAACACCAAAATAAACAAGAAAAAGAAAAAAAAAATGAACATCTTCATTTTAATGGTTTCTTTTATGGCAAGGAACTATTCAAAACCTACACTATCAAATTTGTACAAGGTGCCTTCTGCATTAAAACACATTCAAACAATCTATAAGACTAACCTTTGTATGAAGTGCAAATCATCACTAGATATGAAGAATAACTAGAAAAGAAAGTAGGCACTGCAAGGGAAGGAACAAGGAGGGAAGTTAGAAGTAACTAATACCGGCAAGCCTTCCTCTCTAAATATGTCTTTGGTCGCTTGCAAGATACCAGTATACTTTGATGTTCCATACAAATCTCTGTGAAGCAAAGCCCATGAAGAAGTGGGCTCCAACTGAACCTGTCAATAGGTACCAATGAGAATTTCCTCAATCCAGAACAATAGCAATCATAATGTAGATCAATATTATAGCCAGTAATTTTTTGAAACTTTATTTTGAATTGTACAATATTGATAGATAACGACTTTTAACTAGTTTGCCCATCCACTCATTCATGAATTCCAAAGTTTCTCATGCTTTGATTTAGAATAAAATAATCCTTTAGTCTATCCCTAAGAAAAAGAGGTGTTCCATTAATAAAATATATTAGTGATAATTTGTAAAATGCATATGCTTCTGAGAAGGAATGGACCTGTGAATATAACAATTAAGGTAATAATAAAACTAAGAGAGTCAAATTTACAGAGCAGCTGGCACTAACAACAACACACCCAAAATTTTAACCTCTTACAAATACTATTATTTATCCACAATCAATAAAAGTTTCACTGTTACCGATCAAAATAAACACCATCGCATCCCAATAAGATAAAATTCTAGGAAGATTTATGGTGGGGAGAAGCTTTTGAAAGGTTCTTTCGCAACTATCTACTCCATTTCTTCCTTCAAAATAAAACCATTTCTAACTTTGCTTCCTTATCAATTTTTGGGATATCTTGGGAACTTTTTTTTATTAATAACATCTTGGGACCTTGATTTCAGGAAAGGATTGAAACATTTTAAACTTCCACCTACTTTGAACTTGTTGGACTCTTTAGGAGTTTTCCTTGAGCCTGCCATACCTGATTGTAGAGTTTGGACTCCTAATCCACTAGGATCCTTTTGTTGTGACTCTTTCTTTAAATCACTTTTAACTTGTAATTCTCAATAGACATTGCTGGTTAAAGAGATATGGAGTAAACCAATGCCACCAAAAGTGAGAGCCATTTGTTGGGAGGTGTTTTATATGATAATTAAAACTTGTGAATTGCTTTAAAGGAAAAGGCCAGATTGGTATCTATCTCCACATATCTCTCCTTTGTTATACAAGCAGCTACATACCATCTATTAATCTCTTGCTTGTTTGTGGATGAAATTTGGGAGTGGTTCTTTGCTCTCTTTGGTTGCAGGAGGTTCCTCCTTTGGGCTTGAAAAGCCCCTTTAAAACTTCCTTCTTCAATCCACCAAAGAAAAGAGGCAAGTGTATGTAGAGAAGCAATAGGCCACCAATGCTTTGGTCAATATGTAAAGAGAAAAATTAAGGCTTAGTTTGGAAGGAGTACAAATGCAAATATGCAGAGTGTAAAACCTTGTATTTTGTATTATTTTGTATGCATTTGTACTGTACATATTTGTATTTGTACTCTTTCCAAACTGAGCCTAAAGAATTTCCAGGGCAAAAATACTTTGACACTATGATTAGCATCTCCACTTGGTACAAACTTTGCATTCTCCCATCTGGATAAATAGGTGATAAAGAGAAAAATCAAAGAATTTCCAGGACAGCAATACAAATTTTACACTCTCTCATCTAGACAAATAGGTGATGCAAATTTCTCATCCAAAAACCAGTTTCAAAGTTTACCACCTTCCTCCTATCTTCACTTTTTCTCATATGAAGTGGGGACCACTTGCACTCCCATGCATTTACACCTATTTGCATCTTAAATAAATAAAGCAAAGTAAAACCTAAATTGATTCAAATTTTTATTGACAACCATTTATTGATTAGTTCCTAATTTCACAGTTCAGTTTACAACCACTCTCAGACTAATGTATTTTTTCTACAAGTGAATTATAGCATGGTATACCATGGATGAGAGGATCATTAGGTCAATGGTGGCTATCTTATGGGAAATGGATCCTTCAAATGATAAGTCTGCAGTAATAGAGATAGAAACAACATGGTTTTAGAGGATCAATGCAACTAGTGGACTACATTATAAAGACAATATTCACTCTTCAACTCATTTATTCAGATAAATAACTAGCCTGCCAAAAATGTGCTGAACTGCAGTATCCGACTTCTAAATTGTTTTTCCCATTTTCTTTTATTCTTTCTAGTTGTTATTTTCTTAATGTGCAACCGTTTGCACTGGGGCTCGGTCCCTTATTCAATGTATTAGCTATAATTCCAAAAGTAAACTCCTGAATGATCCATTGAACCGAGTGCGCTTTTACTGTTACATGTACACTTTTGAAGCAATAAGAGAAACAGCAATCAGCAACTTACCTGAAATCTAATCTTGATAACATCAAGTGGCGATGTTATCGTCCGAGAAATGCCACCAGATATAGCTCCCGCCGTTGAATCTATCAACGCCCGTTTCAGCTGGCTCGGCTCTTCCATCAACCGAAAACCAGACCAAGTAAGCTAAAACCTAGTGCCGGTATCAAAACCAGAGCCGTGGAACAAATAGTCTCAACTCAAATCAACAACTTAAATTAACAAATCAAACACCTATCTTTGCTCTCTATATAAAAGAGAAACTTTTGAACAAAACAACAATATAACGAAATTCAGGCCCTAGATATAGACATGAAATGATGAATGTGTAGAATACATATTTGTTAAAGTGAGAGATTGAACGTATAAAATTCAGACATGGAAAATTGCATCGCTGAGATATTAAGAAAAAAAAAAAGGAAGACACTACCCTAAACGCGCGAGGGGCAAAAGAAATATATGAGCCGCCATTGAAGGCGAGAAAATCTCTACTTGCCGCCTTCAACCGTTCAACGCAAGGAAATGGGAACTGTGTGAACTCAGAAGAGTTCAAGACTTGTAAAAGAATCGGGGAAAATGAACGAAAACGAACAACTCTTTTTTTTCTTTTTTTTTTTTAACGCACGTACCTTCTCTCTGTTTGACGTCTTCATGTTTTCTATACATTTCTAACGTCTTCCGCTTCGCACCCGCCAGAAGTTTACACGTGGCTGCCTTATGGAATTTAAATATGATCACTTGATCAAGCGTTCGCCACTCTGTCACATGAGCATGCGAAGTCTGGGAGTCCGGATCTCCTGCTCCTGAATTGGGATCTGCTCCAGCGCGCCTCACAACCACATCCCACACTGGAACATCTCCCATCGCTAATAAATACGGGTACGGGGCATATTCCCAATGTACGGCCAGGATATGATGTGAGGTCGTATGAGGCGCATTCTGTGACGAGCAGATCAGGACTCAACAATTCTATCATACCTATCCACACAACGCACTTTTACATTGAGAAATGAGAACATCTCCAATAAATCTATACTAATAAAAGAGTGAATGCCATTTTTTTCTGAAATTTTCATTATACATTTTTATCCTTTTGTTTAAACATACAATGGATAAAAAAAGTGCATATATATCCTTTACTCTCTCTTCATAAACTATTTACTTATAATCGTTCAAAAATTGTCCCTTTAATACCTTAAATTTTTTGATAAATAAATTATAAAAAGTGATTATAAATTATAAATAATTTTGTCTCAGATATATTGTACACTTATAGGAAATGTTCCCAATGCATACTTAGGCCCCATTCGCTTTTCGGTAAATTACTTAAATGCACTTACTTGGGTAAGTCTTTCATTGGTAAGTGCATTTACCCATATTCTTTTATTTCCCAGGTAAATAAGGCAATGACCATTTTACTTATAAAAATCCATTATTACAAATGGCATTTTTGTCCCATTCAAGTATTGGCAACTTTCCCTCAAGGTGGAAAAGTTATTTACCTGATCCTCATACACATAAATCTGAAAATAGAACATTGGATTCTTGGTCAAGAAAAATCAAAATCCCATTGACCAATTTTCCCCCTCTCAAAATCCAAAAAAAGAATGCCCTTTTAGACGTGCATGTAGGGCACACTTTATAGGTGGCCAATGCAAATTCCATTCCAACACCCTTCTGACTTGATTTGACACCATACCTATCATATATGACATGTGTGTCTCAGATATGGAGTTTGGATATGTTCTTTAGAGAGTGTGCCTTACATAGACCTACTAACACATTTCAAACAACTCCTGTAAATTATGGTGATGTTCTATGAGGGAGCATGCTGTGAGGCGGTATGAGTATGAAACATGCTGTGAGATTAGGCCAAGGCATGCTCTCTCGGGAGCAAACCGAACTCTTGGGACTTGGATATGGTGGGTCCAAGGTTAAATTTCAATACAATATCTATTGTATCTTTTGAAAATCCTATTTAGCAAAAGTGTTTTTGAGTCGCCATTGACCTAAATGGTTGGACTGTTTAGCTCAAAAACTATTCAGATAATTGGTTTTGTTTCACCCTTAATTTGTTCATGGACCAAAAATCATTGATTTTGTTAGAGAATCACTAATTCAAGCAATCAAACGGTCAACCTGTTCAATCTAGGCAAGGACGGTTCACGGTTTAACAAGAGGTAGAGAAAGCCTGAGACAAGAATGATCTCAGATCTGAGATCATCCCAAAGAGAGAGAGAGAGCAGATAAATCAGATCTCATATCTCAAATCTGAGATGAGAGAGATGCAATGCTGCATTTCTATTGTCGTCCATCGCCAGAGAACCTCAAATTATCCTCCTCCTCCTCTTTCCCTCATTCCTTCCTTTCTCTCGTTCATTTTCTTTTTTTTTTTTTTTTTCTTTTCTCTCCTCTTTCCTTTTTCTCTTTCCTTTATTTATTTTTTCCTTCTTTTTTTTCTTTGTTAAAACATTGGTTTTCGAGATGAATAGTTCACGACCCTA
The DNA here is from genome assembly GCF_056320005.1 of Nelumbo lutea. NCBI lineage: Eukaryota > Viridiplantae > Streptophyta > Magnoliopsida > Proteales > Nelumbonaceae > Nelumbo > Nelumbo lutea. The sequence goes on from NC_142686.1 coordinate 107,696,682, forward strand.
CTTTGTTAGGACAAAATCAATGTAACATCATTAGAACATTGAAATCAAAGCCTTTGATGTATTAATATAGTGCTACTTACGACTTGATGGGCCACAATGATAAATCTAAGTCCATGATTTTCAATTTTGGCTGCGCAAAAGTAAATTTGCTGCAGGTCAAAACTTGGCAGTTTGAATGGGTTGAATTTTTTTCTTCCAATGGTTGGAGCTTAACATGTCAAACGTTTGAACTATAAATTAAGAGTTGCAGATAAGGCCATTAACGTTGAATCTTCACGGGTCCAAAATCTTGGCATTTGTTCCAATTATTTCAAATTATCCGTTTTACGTAATGTGATGGGTTCGGTTTTATAACTTGCACCCCTTTAATGCTCAAATTGGGTGTGGATTTTAGGATTTAACAGTATTTGAAAATCTGATTTTGAATTTGAGATTTAATATAATCGAATCGAATTTAGATAATTTGAATATTTGACCTATTAAATTTGGATATCTATTCATATCAATCAGATTCGAATTTGAATGACCTAATTCAATTCGATAAATATTCAAATTTGATCGATTTTTTAATTCTTAAATATAGTATATAAAATATTTAAATGTTTATATAATATGTATATAATTAAATTATATAAATAATTTATATATTTATATAAATAAAATATTTAATTTATATATTTATTGATTACCTAAAATAATTAATTGGTCAAATTCAAATCGAATATTCAAATATTTAATCAAATTCGAATTCGAATTCGAATATTAATTTTCAATATCCATTGGATACTAAATCAAATTTGGATGTCGGATTTTTTCTAATCGGATTCGAATTCGGATATTGTCATATTCAATTTGAATTCGATCCATTTACACCCCTAGTGAATCTGACCCATCTAATGCACTATGATCCGACTCCAAGTAATTCACATGGACAATAGTCTTTCAAAATTTCAAGAATAGGCATAAATAATAAAACAAGTAGATGTTCAATTTAACACCCTAGTTTTAACTATTTATTTATTTTTCTAATTAAATATATGGAATGAAAACTTCAAAACAATGTTTAAGCCTAGTTTGTTGTTGAACCACTTTTCTTTCCATAGATCAATGTGTCAATAGTGATATGCATGTGTGCATGTAAGTATTAACCATATATAACATGTAATATTTGAATTTAACTTCAATGATATATATGGAATCCAAGGCAAGTAATCGCTTTATATTGTATATACATACATACATATGGTGAGGATGTTTATTCAAATTACACTTGTGATGAATCACTTGTCCAAGCAACCTTTGTTGAAAACACTGCTTTAAAACCCCATTTTAGGTTGAGCTATTCCATAACTCCAATGACTGGAAGATTTTTTCTTCCAATCTAATCCAAACTAAACTCTAGGCATGAATTGATGTTCACTTTGTTTTTACATCCAATGCTTGAGTGTAAATTCTGAAACTTTTTGTTTTTTTTTTTGTGTTTTGTTTTTTTCTTTGGAAGGGGGGGGGGGGGTTGATCCATTGCCATATCTTGTTAACTTGCCTAGTTGAAAGTAAAATAAAAGGCTGACGCAAACTAAGTGCGTTTCCACTATCATGGTGTATGGGTGTTGCATCTGTATTGGATGTATATGCATTGGACATTGGGAGAATAATAATTTGTGACACAAAGTGCAATGCAATATTTGTTTATTGTTTTCTATTACACATAAGCGCTATTGGATGCCACATACATAGAAATTGCTCCCTCGAAACATATAAAAGTAAAATTCAAAGCAAAGGTGAACCCAAACTTGCATTATTCTCAATTGCACTCATATGTATTTGTAAATTTGTACTAGTGCAAAGTGAGAATGCAATTCAAACAAAATAAAAACCAATGGTTTCAAGTAGGGATGTCAACGGTGCACTACTGCACTAGCTTGAAATTAATTCCATCCCATGTTTGACTTGACATGGCATGTCACACATATAATATACTAGTAAGTGTACATGTTATTTGCATGTGATATTTTTCGGTGATGATAGTAAATAATATGTTTCCAAATATTTCGATAAATTTTTTTTGTTGTATTTCCATGTCTATATATAAAATCTATTCTTATTTGTTATACTTATTTTTGTTTAATATTGATGAATATTTGATATTAGAGAAGTGCCCAAATATTTTTTACATTTTCTTTTGTACTTTTTATACACTTGTGTATTTTCATTTGTTAATTTTGTTATTATTATTTAGCTATGACATAAAAAGTTGACACATGCTGACTCAAAAGGTTGAGTTGTTGACTCGTCATCAAACATGAAACAACTCCATTTTTTTTGTTGGTTTTAAACTTATATTTTATTTTTATTATTAATAAAAACAATTATTCTTTGTCACACTTATTTTTCTTTGATATAATTAACTAATAAAGAATTCAATGGAAAAATACAAATTAATACCTTATATATAAGATTTAGTGAGAGGAAATTGAATGAAAAGAAATATGGTAGTTCAAATTATATTTTATGACCTTACAGTCGAAGAGAGATCAAATTCAAGAATAAAATCAATTTAATTAATAAGTTAAATATAAGACTTAATGTGAGTGATTTGAATGAAGAAAAAATTGATTGTTCAAATTAAATTTTTATCTTTACAATTAGCGAGACCAAAAGATAAAATGTGAATGTTTTAGTGCAATAAAAATTCCACACTCTCATTAAGTATAGATTTATAATCAAAAGAAGCCCATAAACATGAGCGTTCTGAACCTTTGATGCAACAATGTCAACAAGGGCGGATCCACCTAAACTTGAACCCCAAAGCCTATTGAGAGTTGAGACTGACCCAAAACTAACGCAACACGGTCGGGTCATCGGGCTTACACTTAACCCGACCCACTTACATCCTTGGTTTTGAGCAGGTCCGGTCTGTTTGCAGTTGCATCGTGTTCGACTGTTCATCATGGTCCGGGATCAAAACTACTGGTCGAACCAGTGCCATGGTCATCCGCCGAATTTGCTTGAGATAATGAGATGAATTTAAGGATTTTATTGTATTGATGACCCCAGACCAAATTCGACGAACCCGGATCAACCAGATCGACGTTCCCGGTTCAACGGACTGGCCGGACACAATAAGACACGTTTATGTTGTGAAGCGCCGCACCGGCATTCGAGGTTAAACCCTAGAAGGCTATAAAACACGATCTGTCTCGCCCGGGTGGGTATTTGTTCGTTCCGGTTCTATCAGATTCAGACCCCTGCGGATCGATCGATCGAGATTGGAGAGAGAGAGAGAGAGAGAGAGAGAGAGAGAGAGAGAGAGAGAGAGGGAGAGGGAGACAGGAGGTCGGGAAAGGGGAAAACACACTATAATCGTTGAAACTCACCAATCTGTTAGCGTTTTTGTGGTTTGGAATAGCGTTATTCGGCCCGAGAAGCAAGAAATGCATGGCTGTTGTTGGTTAGGTCTGGTCTGAAAGCTAGGTTTAAGAGGTATGGCTTCTGGTATCGAATCTCAAGGGTTTTCGCTTCGAAGATACAAACGCTTGTTTCATAGGTTTTCGATTTATCTTGCGCCATGATATCTGTGATGAACACCGACTGCGAATTAGATAGAAAACCTGATGTCGCGGCTGATATGCATTTTTTCGGGGTTGAACCACCCGAAAAAACTAGGGTTTCAGGCGATACGCTTAGCCGACAGCGAATCGATGTCTCGAATGGGGATTCTATTAGTGGGGATGGTGGAAGGGTTTCCGGGGAAACTAGGGTTTCTCCGAATGCCGATTTTGGGGAATCGAAGAGCAAATCTGAAGTTAGGGCTTCGGGTAGGGAGGTAGCGAGTGGCAGGACTGATGTTTCTGATGTTGGAATTCCTGAAGTGACAGAGACAGCATCCGAGGAAGCTAAGATTTCTTCGGACATCAATTATGGAGTAGGCGGTAGAGTAATTGACGATGGGCCTTTTGAAGTTAAGACGGAGGATCTACCACCTAGTGGTGGCAATGATTATTTCTCTGTTCATGGCACCGGAATGGAGCATTTAACGACTGGGAATGGTGAAGGAGCTAGGGTTTCTTCTATAGAAACAAAAGGAGATATAGAAACCATGGAGGGAAAACCTGTTTCAGATTTTGATTCTTCATATCCTAGTCTCAGTGGATGCGCTGCAACTGAGATGCCTGGGTCATTGGGAGCAGAAGCAGCGAAGGTATTGCCTTATGGGTTTGAAATCGGAGATATGGTATGGGGTAAGGTTAAATCCCATCCATGGTGGCCGGGACACATCTATAATGAAGCATTTGCATCATCTTCAGTGCGGCGGTCAAAGAGAGAGGGTTATGTTCTGGTTGCTTTCTTTGGTGATAGCAGTTATGGATGGTTTGACCCAGCAGAGCTCATTCATTTTGATCCTCATTATGCTGAGAAATCACGCCAGACAAACTCTCGTAACTTCATCAAGGCTGTGGAAGAGGCAATTGATGAGGCAAGCAGGAGACGTGCTCTTGGGTTGACTTGTTTTTGTCGGAACCCATTCAATTTCCGGCCTGCAAGTTTGCCAGGGTACTTTGTAGTTGACGTGGGTGGGTATGAACCTGGGGGAGTTTATTCACTGGAGCAAGTTAAGAAGGCAAGAGATAGCTTTCAGCCAGTGGACACACTTTCTTTTGTACAGCAGTTGGCGTTGATGCCTCAGAGTACCGACCAAAGGAGTATTGATTGGATTAAGAGCATGGCTACTGTTCTTGCATACCGTAAAGCAGTGTTTGAGGAGTTTGATGCGACTTATGCTGAGGCATTTGGAATGCAACCTGTACGTCCATCTCGAGATCTGATGGGGTTTTTGGATCAGCCTGCCAAAGTACCATCTCGAGGTATAAATTAGTGTCTTATATTTCCTGCTTGTTATTCTGACATTTCTTTCTTTACAATTATTTTTCAACCTTGATGTGAATGCATATGAAAAGTTACTGTAGGATGTCTTTGTTTTCATGCAGATCAATGCAACAATCTTTAACATTCTAAAACAGTGCCCTTAATTTTTTTGAGACATACTTGACTAATGGTGTCATTTATGTGCTTCCTACTCTAGTACATGTCTGAGATGCCAATATTTCACTCATTTTTTAGAGATAAATGCTATTTCTGTTTTGTACATTAAGTAATAGCCGCAGTAGTGGGGTAATAATATAGTGGAGCTGCTTTTTTCTGTAAGATATGCTGGATTTTGCCTCTTTATGTTGCACTGTGATATCGGAGTGAGGCTGTTGTGCTGATTGCTGAACATCACGTGCATCATTCACCCATTGTGTGATCAACATATTTCATTTTTAACTGGATTATCCTTTAGATTAGTCGCTTATTATTCTTCTATTTTAACTTTTGGACTGTCTTCATGGGGCATTGATTCCTCTAATTGGGTGTTAAGGTTCCTTTGAATTGAATAGTTTCTCTTAAGTGATGGCCTTTTTCAAACTATCATGCTATTATTTATTTATTTTAACTTGATGGACTCAGGAATGACATGCTATTTGTTTTGAACTGAAAGATCCTATCTGGATTCTAAATTTGATAGTTTAGCAGTCTTGAGATTGTTATTTTAGTGGTAGATGCAGTTTGAACTTCCAAGTTCCAAAGAGTATGAAAACTACTACATTGTTTAGTTTTCCTGCTCAATGCACACAAACTTGGTGGTTTTATTTTGATTTTGATGTTAGAATCTAATATTGTGAATATTGGTCGTCTGGTTAGTTCATTGGGTTTACCATTTTATGATAAAATTTCCTGATTCTTCGTATACAAGTGTTACCTATATTTTGAGGCTCTATTTGAATACTTATATTTTGGTTAGTTCATTGGTGTTTTGTTTTCGATTCTCACTGTTCTTTCGAGTGGAGATCCAAGGGCCATGTGATATTGTTGGATTTTGGGTTTCTTAAGAAAAGTAAGACGCACTCACTGTAACAAAAAGGATGTGGTTGTAGGTTTTAGGGGTGGAGGCTTAAATGATGAAAGAATGATGGTATCTTCGAGGTTTACACTTCATTGGATATTTTTGTTGACTTATAAATGGTCTTTAACAGAGTGAGGGATTGAAAATTTTGACATGCAACTTAGGGATTCTTTTAATTTATGAATCACGTGTCTATACAAAGAAAGTAGAAGGAGCTTATCATGTAATTTCTTATTTTATAGTGATTACATTGTTCTAAAAAATATTCTAAGTTTGGGTTCTTCCAATAATTATGAATTTTTGGAAGGTTGACATATATGGTTTTAAGGCTTTATATAAAAATATACAAGGGAAGGAAATCAAGCACATTGCCTATTCTCACATTTGGAGAGAAGGAAATCAAGCTGCTGCCTGGTTAGCTAACATGGGTTGTCTATCTCCTCTTAGTTTAGTTAGGGATTTTCCTTGGGCCTTAACTTAAATTTGTTTTATGGACATGTGTGGTATGGTCTCTTTTCGTTAGCTCCTTTAGGTGTTTTTCCCATATGTAAAAAAAGAATCTAGTGATTGATAAAAAAAAAGAATCTAGTGTTCCCTATGTTGATGAAAGGACTGGACTTTAGTAGACAGGGCTGTTTTTTTTTTCTTAGATTAATGATATGATAAAAGACAACGACTACCTCAAGATTTTAATGCTGGAACTGTATCAGATAGCAGGTTAGGTGTAGCAATTGGGATCACACGCTTATATTTTTGTATTTTAAATTGTGTGGGAACAGTGATTTAAATGGCACACCTCAGGTGCGCCTAGGCGCACAGGTGAGAACCCCCTATTTGCTAATGTTGTTCATTCATTCATTGCAATAGAAGTATCTTCTTAAAAGGCAATGAAAGTTATAAAATCATTATTTTTTATGTGAGAAATAAAAATTTCAGACCCTAACATAGACTTGTTCGGGCTTGCCTCGAGGGGTGTGGTACAAAGGCGACTCATAGAATCAAGAATGCAATATGTTTTACATCACATTAGCTATTTGAAGCAATGCAATTAAGGAAAAAAGAGATTGTGGGTTTTACATGGTTGACAATGCTTTATATGTTTGCTTTTATTTTTAAATTTTCATTTGGATACGCTTTACATGTTATGTTTATGTATTTTAATTTTAGATAATAGGTTTTTTAAAACATTTATTTTAAAAGTTTATATTTTTTATTAACATTATGTTTAATATTTTTTGAAATTTTTGCATTTTACATTTTTTTTATGAAATTTCTGATTTTTTTTTTATTTTTTACCTTTTCTTTTGTAATTTGCGCCTTGCTTAATAGGCGTGTGCCTCAGGTGCAAATTGGCTCTTGCGCTTTTAAAACACTGCATGGAAAAGAGCCTAACATTGGATTGATTGGAACTTGATCCATGGATGCTATCTATGGACCAGTTTTGTGTTCATTTTATTAGTTGGATAATTTAGCCCTGTAGTTGGAATGCTGTTTTATACTTACTGTTCTGTAAACCAAGGATTTTTGTTTTCTCTTTCTGTGGTTTGTAACAATCAAGTTTTATTAATTTTAAGGCCTAACTTTTAATAAATACCAGTGGCGCTAAGCACCCCTTGTGAGAATTTTAGGCTGGTCCATTAGCTCCAGTCACCTATGCTCTTTGATCCATTTACCTTACATGTATCCCCAATATATTGCACTCTTTGTTTAGCTAATGCATTGGCCAAACAGTTTGTAGATCTGAATCGAGTTAAGTCCCATTCCCATTTGCACTGCTAACGATATTTGCTTCTCTTAATATCAGCTGCATTCATTGTGGCTTTCTACTACAACTTAAATGTTGAAGCTTTGCATGTGAGAAAAAGCTGACAACCCAGAAGTTGCAATGACAATTGAAGTCAGAAATGTACTCTTGTCACCAATACCAAAATTACCTAGAGATGTGGTTTTGCAAGTGACAGAATGCCCCTGGAATCGAGTCACTATTATGGACCTCTATAGTGAGGTAGCTTGTTGCTGACTTACTGCACATCATGCACATCCTGGAAAAATATTACCACAGATATTGGTTTTGTTGAAGGAGGTGGATACTCTTTTGCAATTTATTATTTTCCTAACACGGGAAATTTCAAATGAACAAGAGTCTTTCTTATAACAGAGACTTGCATTGTATTACAATGTTCTCTTTGGATACCCAAACATTCAATGGTTTCCTTTTATGTAATGGCTATTGGTATTGTTTTTTAGTTCATCAGAAAATTCAGTAGGTGTTTATCTTAGTTGCCTCTTCTGGTTTGTTTGGTTCCAGCTTGTGATGGTCAGATCCAAGTGAGCAACTCAAAAGAATTTTATTCCTTTTATTGCTGTTTTCCAATGCTCAAGAGGGAATTAATCAAAAGTTGATAAACCGGCTTTAATATGGTTTCTGTTATCCAATTTTGGCTTGTATCGAGTGGCAGCTTTGTAGGTTTAGAACATTTAATTTCTATATTCCTATTTGTACCATGAATGTCACTCTATATTTGCGTATTATGCATGTCTCATCGAGTGTGTTTGTTTCTGTTTCCAGCTCCTTTGAGTGGTCCTCTTGTGATTGCTGAATCTCTTGGTGAAAAAAAGGGCACTGCAAAGACCATCAAAGTCAAGGATCAATTAAAGAAAGACAAGTATGTTCTAAAACGGAGAGATGAACCAAATGATGCAAGGGCCTACCATATAAATCAAGGGCAAGCAAGTTTCTTAGTGCCTTCAGCTTTCAAGGACGGAACATCAACATTAGGAGCTGGAGAATATGTATTACAAAGGAGAGCTCCAGTTGTCTCAACAAAGACCCAAGCCCCTGGAAGACAGGACCAAAGTGGAATTGTAGGTGGGGAAGGTGCAGTTCTGAATCAGGGTGTATCTGGGCAGGAAGAGAATTTGGATAAGAAACCAATGGTTGCTAAACTGAGTTCAGTTGATGTGAAAGTTAACACTAGTCAGGTTGATTTGCAAACCAGTTTAGCTGCTGGTCTTCCTACAACTCAGCCTACTGCTTATGGCCATACTCCTGAAATGCAAGTGGGTCCAGAAGATAAGAAGTTGTATCAAGACAAGGAGGTATCTGCCTTGCGGGAGAAGGGAAAAATTAGATCAGACAATTGTTCCAGTACCATGATTGGTGATTCTGAACCATCCAGTTTGGTCAGTGCAGAACACAAGAACACAAAACTATCCAGCACTTTTGAAGTACTTGAACGACCCAAACAGAGAATGCCAACAACACTTGAAGATCATCATCAACCAATGGAAGTGCAGGTAGGTTGCAATGTTACACCTCCATTATCTCTTGGTCCCAATCCTCTTGATAGGGCTGGTGGGGTGGGTAGTGATGGTGCATCTAATAGGGTAAATGTTCTGAAATGCCCAAGTGGATATCCTGTTTCTGAGAAATCCACTGTAAGGGAGAAGAAGAAGAAGAAAAAGAAGGAATTAGGTTTGGAAACTGGTACAGATCATCCACCTAAGCGTTTGAAGACTTCCAAAGATGCGGAATCATTAAGAAAATCGGCAGGAAAATCCATTGGGATTGGTTTGGTTCCCCAAGAGGATAAAGTTGATGGGGTCAGTAGTCCTTTTCCCTTGGATGCTACAATGGCACCACCAGTGGTTGACATTGGGGACATTGATGTTGAACTTCCACAGTTAGTGGGTGATCTATTAGCTCTTGCTCTTGATCCCTTTTATGGTGTTGAACGGAATGGTCCTGCCATTGTACGGCATGTTCTCCTTCGGTTCCGGTCCCTCGTTTATCAGAAAAGCTTGATTCTTGTTCCTCTTACTGAGTCTGCTGAAACATCTGATTTTCGTACAAACAGATCTTCCAGTGGTGGTGCTTCTGGCACCGTTCCTAATGAGGATGTGAAGGACTTGCCTTCTGCTAGACCGCCAAAACACCTTTCTAAAGTTGATGATCCAGCAAAAGCTGGTCGGAAGCGAAGTTTATCTGATCGCCAGGAAGAAATAGCTGTAAAGAGGATGAAGAAATTGAACAAGTTGAAGTTGATGACTGAAAAGAAGGCTGGCAGCCAGAAGACCCAAGAAATGCAACGAGGAGAACGCAAAGATGGCAAGGATGCTGGCACGACTATTCTGGCCAAGCAGATGAGGCCGGATTATGAAAAGAAGCCAGAACCACCTGCAAGGATAGCAGAACCCACAATGCTCGTGATGAAATTCCCTCCCCGAACATCGCTGCCATCAGTGCCAGAGCTCAAGGCACGATTCGCACGATTTGGACCTCTTGATCACTCTGCTACCCGAGTATTTTGGAAGTCCTCTACATGTCGGGTTGTGTTCAAGCACAAGTCACATGCCCAGGTAGCACATAGTTATGCTGTTAGAAACAGCTCGCTGTTTGGGAATGTGAAGGTAAACTATCACCTGCGGGAGTTGGAAGCACCAACACCAGAGATGCCTGACTCTGGGAAGTGGCGGGCAGAAGTCACTTCCGATGAAGTGCAATCAAGGACCGTGGTTGCCAGTGACACTGTAAATGAGCCAAGACCGAAAGCAGCCCTGAAGCAGCAGCCAACACAACCATCCGTCCAGCTGAAGTCATGTCTAAAGAAGCCGTCAGGAGATGAGTCAGGGCATGGCATGGGTGGTGTTACAAGGGAGAGCCCCCGTGTAAAATTCATGTTGGGAGGTGAGGAGAGTGGTAGGGGGGAGCAGGTGGTGGTTAGTAGTAGCAACAACAACAACAACAATGGTAGTAATGCCGATGGTGGTGGTGCATCATCTTCTCTTGCAATGGATGTTAATACTAAGAACTTTCAAAAGGTCATTCCTTCGCTGCCTCCATTTATTCCCCTTCCCCCTCGTATTCCTGATGTGCATGAGAGTCGTGGAGTTGTTGGTCATTTACCCAAATCACACCATTTGCATTTTAGCGAAGTGGAGACAAGGAACAACTACAACAACAACAACCAGAATTATATTCCCATCACCACCACCACCATAGATATTTCTCATCAGATGCTGAGCCTTTTGATGAGGTGCAGCGATATAGTTACTGATGTGGAGAGCACGTTAGGATATGTGCCTTACCACCCTCTCTGACCACTGGCAATTTTCAGAATCCAACGAGGGCCAAGATTTGATTGAATCAAACAAATGCGAGAACTCACTATTTGTTGGCTGCATGTGCTTGGCGAGAGAGAGAGAGAGTTGGTAAAAACTCTATGGTCAAGACCCCGGTGGACCGAGTAATAGTGTGGGGAGGAGTGTACGGTTGTGGGGTTTGGTCATGAAGAGCCACATGTGTAATCTAAATTTCATACTCAACAGAAAGATCATCTGTATGGATATTATTCTCTCTCGGATTGTTGCTAATGAATTATTTCTTCTCCCTTTTGCTTGTGCTCTGGGGATCGTCTGCCCCGATTGGCAGGCAGGCACTTGCCATTGGCTACTATATCTCTTTTCTTGTATTTTCAATATATATATAGGTTCAAAGTATCGACATATATCAGCCCGTATCGGCTGATACGTATCGTTTCGGGACTCCTTTGATATGCCCTTATAATGAGTGTATCGGGGGTCTGACCGGTTCAGCAGGTGGAGGAGACCTAAACTGCCTCCTGAACCAATTTTAGAAATAAAAATAAAAAAAGAACAATATTGATTTGCCCGATACGCCCATATCAATATTTTGAACCTTACTTCCAAGTTCCAAATTCCAACCAAGCCTTCCATGCCTTTTAACTATGATTACAGGCGATTTAACAACATTTTAATGGGGAATAGGCAAATAGAGATGGACGTTTGCGGTAACCATACACCCTACTTTCAAGGTAATTAATAAAGATCAAGTGGCCTGGTGGTGGCTACAAGTACCACAATCCGAGACCCCGTCCCAACCTCACTAAGACTGCATAACAAATTAACAAGATCAAGAGACCCCGTCCCAACCCCGGCTCACATTTTGGATGGACAAGTTGAAATCGACGGCCCCCCAGCATCTTCCCCAACCTATTATGAATGGCTGCTTCATTAATTGCGTTGTTAGAACAATGCTTTCGAACCGCGGTTGACCCGGGAATTATTTAGTCAATTAACTCCATTTACCTCAAAGTCTTTTACTAAAAACCATTGAATTGATCACCATTGATTTGGGCAGTCAAATCATCGATCTGTTTAATGTTTTTTGACCGTTTTTTATTTTAATTATTGTTTTTTATTTTTTTTTGTCAGAATAGGTCATTCATTCGAACCAAACGGTTGAATAATCAACCTAGAAACCGGTGGTCAAAACGGTTCCAGGTCATTTTTTAAAGCATTGGTTTATAATAGACTTGTTCATGGGCCGGTTGGGCTTGAACATGAGTTTTAGCCCGTGGGTTTGACCTTGGGCCTAAAAGCCCAACTCAAATTTTTTTTGGGCCAGGCTCGGGATTTGTCAAAAAAGCCTGGCCTGGGCCCGACCTAGTCTGACTATTATATAGTTTAAACCCTAAATTCCTAAACCACCTAACCCTTTCCCATTTCCTTTTTTTCAGTAGTGTTCTATCTTCACTTTTTTTTCTCATTCTCAATTTCTCACTCTCAAACTCTCAGAACCAGTGAACCCAAACACACCATTTTCACTCTGTGAACTCAAGCACTGGCGACCGGCGCCACAAGAACTATGTCATCTCTCTCTCTCTCTCTCTCTCTCTCTCTCTCTGGTCTCTCTCTTTCTCTCTCTCCGGTCTCTCTCTTTCTCTCTCTCCGGCTGACATCGTTTTCATCTTTTATCTTCTCACTTTCTTGGTTTTCATTCTCACTCTTAGACTCCTAGGAACCGACGAACTATGGGCCCATTCTCACTCTCAGGGGTGAACTTAGGCACCAGTGCCACTAGTGAACTAGGTCATTTTTCTCTCTGGCGGTGAGTCCTCACTCTTGTTAAGTTTACCTTTAATCATCTTCATCGTTAGGTTGGACTTTGGGCTCGGGCCTGGGCTTCGGGCTTTTTATGAGGGTCGGGCTTGGGCCCAAGTTGTAGGCCCATTGGTTGGACCAGGCTTGGGCTCGGGCTTGGGCTTGAAATTTTTCTGTTAATGAAGAGCAAAAGCCCAGCCCAGCCCATGAACAGGTCTAGATGTGAATTCACATATGTTTTGGTCCTTTTGGAGGTTTTAGAACACCCATTACGTTTTGGTATATCATCACCACCATTTTGGGTTGGGGTAATCAAGATTTGGGGCTATCCTTATGATGTAGGTGCATTCGGCTGGCTTGTACAAGGTTGACGCGTGTCAAATGGAGGACGCTTGCATAGGCTTACCATGAGGATGCCCAGGGTTACCTGACGCGGACCAGGCGGCCCCAGTCATAGGGCGCCGCGTGGCATTGGCAGAACATCTTGTCAGGCCCTTGTATGGCTCGCATCTGGACCATCCAAGTCCAACTACCCCCTAGCAGCTCTGGCTATAAATGCAAGGCACTCCCCACAAGGTAAAGGATTCAAAACTTTTGGATCTCTAGTGCTCTCCCCTCTAAGGACCTAGTGCTACTTGAGACCTCGTTTGGACCCTTCGGTTCCAGACTCATCACTTACCCAGTGCACATATTGACTTGATCGTTGGAGTCCTTGCCTCGAGTAGTCACCCGAGGCCTCTGACACTTACTCCCTCATAGATTCACTACAGTAGGAACAACATCTCGTCTTCCCTCGAACACCCTTCTCAGTACCAGTCCTTGGCCTCTATGGCATCCGAAGTAATGACTCACCTCGACCTCGGCTCATCTCCCCGGACCCTCAAAGCCTTTGGCTCTCCTTCGAAGCTTGGGAGTGAAATTATTTTGTTGCCCTCGACCAAACTGAGCATCAACAATTGACGTTGTCTGTGGGTAGGTTCGCTAAGATGATTCCCCGAAACACTACACACTCAAGATCTCCTAAAGCTTCAAACACCATGGTACGAAGAGCCAGGAACCTCCAGAACTTGGTCACGAATGAATAGTTTCAGGTAGTCCTTGACCATCTGGAATACCTCATGCAACACAACACCAAGGCAACCACCCCGCCAGGGTGTCAAATCACTAGGGCTGACGTGAGCACATCAAGTCTGGCAGCAACTGACCCGCCAGCCCACCACGTAGCAACGAGAGACCTCCCAGTCGAAGGAAGGAAGAGCTGACGCGGTTCAAAGACAACCAACCTTCTGAGCAACACCACCATTGGAGGAAGAACCCCTGGGATGAGGGCGGGCACCTCGGCTGTCGCAGCGCCCATTCAAGGGCCGAGGTGCCCGCTGCGCCAAATAGGAGGTGCACGGTTCTGCCTCGGAGCATTTCAGAGTTTGTGCCAACCCTAGCCCTAGCCAACCCTCAGACTGCAGAACTACGATTGAGCTCGGGGCCATCAAAGACGAGCTCCACCAAGTTCAAGAGAGATGAGCTGACACCTTGGCCGACTAGAGATATTCGACGGGGAGGATGGATGCTTTCACCCCAAGTATCATCTTTGAGCCTCTCCCCCATCACTTCAAGGCTCCCACACTGGAAATGTACGATGGGACCTCGGACCCCGACGACCACCTGGAGAGTTTTAGAGCGCTCATGATACTTTATGGGTATTCCGACGTCTTGACGTGTGGAACTTTCCAAGCCACCTTCAGGGGAGCCGCCCGTCATTGGTTCTCCAACCCCCTGCCTCGGTCGATTCGCTCATGGGAGCAATTCTTCAACCTATTCCTCGCTCGCTTCATCAGCAACAAACGATGCTAGAAGAGCGTCATCTCGCTAACGTCTATCAAGCAGAAGCAGGGAGAGAGTTTGCGGTCCTACATCGATCGCTTCAAAAAGGAAGAGCTCAAGGTCCGTGACCTCGACCCCATGGTCTCCATGCATGCTGCCATCAACGGCCTCTACCCTGATTTGGCCCTGAAGTGCTTGGTCGCCAAGACCCCGTTGAAGACGAAGCTAGAATTCCTCAAGAAGGCCCAAAAATACATTGTGGCCGAAGAGGCTTCAGCTGGGGACCACCAAGAAAGAGAGGTCGAGTGCCCCAACGGGCCCCCTAAGAAGAAGAGGAAGGGTGGAGGCAGCCACCACAACAACAACAGCAGCAAGGACCACAAGAAGCCACCAGCCTCGGCCCAGGCTTACAGCCAATATATGCCACTCAACTCCACCCAGATGTAGATACTGATGCAGATCGGAGAGGGGAAGTTCATGAAGTGGCATGAGAAGATGAAGAGGAACCCCAAAAGGAGAAATCCCAAAAAATATTGCAAGTACCACTATGGCACTGACCATGACACAGAGGACTGTTATGATTTGAAGAATGAGATAGAGTCCCTCATCCAACGAGGGCACCTTAAGTAGTTCGTGGGTGGCGAGCCTAGTGCCTCATCCTCTCAGCAGCAGCAACAACACCAATAGATAGCTGGCGTCATCGACGTCATCGCCGGGGGCATGACCTCAGGTGGTGCCTCAGCCTCGGCCCGCAAGACCTATGCTAGGCATTTGAACATCCACGGGCCTGCCTCCAAAAAATTGAAGCAGCAAGAAACCCTCTCCTTCACGGATGATGACTTGAAGGGGGTAACAGTCCCCCATGATGATGCTTTGGTGATCTCGGCTATCATTGCAAAATTTGTAGTTAAGAGGATCCTCGTCAATACTGGCTCCTCAACTGACATCCTCTTCTACGAAGCTTTTCAAAAAATGAAGATAGTGCCAGACCGCCTCCAGCCAGCCGATGTTCCATTGGTCGGCTTCTTCGGTAACGCGGTCAGACCGGAGGGAAAATTACCCTACTTGTTACAGTAGAGACCGAGCCTTGGTAGGTGATGAGGATAAACGAGTTCTTGGTCGTGAGGATAGGCTTGCCCTACAATGCAATCATGGGGAGATCGACCCTTCACGCACTCAGGGCCGCCACCTCATCGAATCACCTTGCTCTCAAATTCCCCACCAAGCACGGCGTCAGAGTTGTTCGTGGGGACCAGCAAGCAGCCCGCTAGTGCTATGTTGTAGCATTGAAGGGCAAGAACAAGGAAGCATTGCCACTAAAGGGCTTCGACCTCAGAGAGGAACTAGTGAGCCTAACCAACCAGTCGAGGATATCATCTCGGTTCCCCTAGACAAGGCCGAGCCCAAGAAGACAATTTGTGCTAGGTCCAACCTTCCCCCAGAGAGCCTATCCGAACTGGTAAGTTTCCTCAAAATTAATATCAACGTTTTTTCTTGGTCCGTCACTAACATGCCCAGAATTGACTCCTCGGCCATTACTCATAGGCTGAGCGTGGACCTAAGCTCTAGGACAATTCGACAAAAAAAGATGAACTTTGCACCGAAGCATTGGAAGGCCATAGGAGAGGAATTTGGTAAGCTACTTGATGTCGACTTCATCCGAGAGGTATACTACCCTAAATAGTTGTCAAATGTGGTTTTGGTAAAGAAAGCTAATGGGAAATGGCAGATCTGTATTGACTTCACAGACCTTAACTGAGCCTATCCTAAGAACATTTTTCCTTTGCCAAGAATAGACCACCTCGTCGGTGCCACTGCAGGGTACGGGCTACTCAGCTTCATGGATGCCTTATCCGGGTACAACTAAATAATGGTGCATCCAGAGGACGAGGAGAAGACCTCATTCATCACTGAGCACGACACTTACTGCTACAAAGTGATGCCCTTCGGCCTCAAGAATGCAAAGGCCACTTACTAGCGCCTCGTCAACAAGGTGTTTAAAAATTAGATGGGGAGGAGCGTCGAACCCTACATGGATGATATGGTGGTGAAGAGTCTGAAAACTGAGATGCACACCTCAGACCTGGCTGAGACCTTTGACACTTTGCGGAAGTTCAACATGAAGCTTAATCCCAGCAAGTGTGCCTTCGGCGTCACCTTAGGCAAATTCTTAGGCTTCGTTGTTACTTAAAGAGGCATTGAGGCCAGCCCTGACAAGATACAAACCATACTAGACATGGCATCCCCTCGGTCGGTGAAGGAGACTCGAAGACTCACTGGCCGGATAGCTGCTCTCAACCGCTTCATGTTGAAGTCAACTGACCACTACCTTCCTTTCTTCCACGCCATCAAAAAGTTGAAGGAATTTCAGTGGACGGAAGAATGCCAGTGCACCTTTGACGAGCTAAAGATTTACCTCACCTCACCTCCCCTCCTCGCTTGGCCAGCCCCAGAAGAGACCTTATATCTAAACCTATCGACCGAGGATGAGGCAATCATCTCAGTATTGATAAAAGAAGATGAAACACAGAAGCTGATATACTACATCAACAAGGTCCTCTACGACGTTGAAACCAGATATCCCAAAGTGGAGAAATTGGCCTTTGCCTTTGTGCTCTCAGCTAGAAAGATCAGGCCGTACTTTCAAGTTCACACTATAATGGTCCTGACAAACCAACCCCTTAGGGCTGTCCTCACCAAACCCAAGACCTCAGGGCGCTTAACCAAATAGACCATCGAGCTATCTGAATTTGACATACAGTACCAATCGAGGCCCGCTATCAAAGCATAAGCCCTAGCAAACTTCATAGAAGAATGCACTTTCAGTCAAGCCCCCAAAGATGCCAAAGGGGACCGCTTGACCGAGGTGACTCATCCCAATTGGACACTCTTTGTTGACGGTTCATCCAACGCCAAAGGAAGCGGAGCATGCCTCATCCTCCTCACCCTAGACAACGCAGTCATAGAGTATGCGCTAAGGTTCGACTTTCCCGCATCCAATAACAAAGTCGAGTACAAGGCCCTCCTCACTGGTATGCAGCTTGCTAGGGACCTCGGCTCCTTATATGTCGAAGCCTTCAGCGATTCGCAATTGGTGGTGAATCAAGTCAATGGCGAGTACGAGGCCAGAGAGAAAAGCATGTCCAAGTACCATGCCAAAGTTCAAGAATTAGCCCACCACTTCTAGCACTTCTCCTTGTAGCAGGTCCTGCAAGTTGAGAACGCAAGAGCCGACGCCCTTTCTAAGTTGGCAAGCACCTTTGATGCAGCCCTCAGTTGCACCGTCCGCGTGGAGAAGCTACTTCGGCCCTTTGTAGAAGAAGTCCAAGTACTTCTAGTAGAGGCCGAACCATCATGGATGAATCCCATCATCGGCTTCCTGTTGACAGAATGACTGCCCGAAGACAGGAACGAAGCTAGCGACTCCGACGCCAGGTAGCCCACTACACCTTGCTAGAGGGAAAGTTGTATAGAAAATCCTTCGCCATTCCTTACCTTTGATGCCTCCGTTAGGAGGATGGCGAGTATGTGTTTCAAGAAATTCACGAAGGCATCTGCTATAACCACCTCGGTGGCCAAGCCTTATCCCAAAAAACACTAAGGCTATGGTACTTTTGGCCGACCCTTCACAAAGACGTAGCCGAGCTGGTATGGAAGTGTGACCAATGCCAGAGATATGCCAACTTATGCCATCATCGAGCCACCACCCTCTCGGCTCTCAGCAGCCCCTAGGCCTTTGCCGAATGGAGGATGGACCTCCTCGGCCCCTTTCCTCAAGCAACGGGGGGTAGGAAATACCTCGTCGTCACTGTGGACTATTTCACCAAGTGGGTAGAAGCAGAATCCCTGGCTACCACCATAGCTCGAGCAGTTCAATGCTTTTTTTGGAAGAACATTATTTGCTGCTTCGGCCTTCCCCACATGCTAGTTACCGACAACAGGAAGAAATTTGACGACGCCAAGTTTTGGGAGTAGTGTGCGTCCTTCGGCATTAAGTAGCAGTACAACTTGGTGGGCTACCCCAGACAAATGGCCTAGCCAAGGTCACCTACATAACCATCTTAGATAGACTGAAGACTAGACTAGACCGAGCCAAAGGCCTATGGGCTGATTAGCTAAGTAGTGTCCTCTAGGCATACCAAACCACACCTTGGATGGTCATGGGAGAGACCTCGTTCGTCCTGACCTACAATACGTATGCAGTTATCCCATCAGAGATCGGCCAGCCAATGCTTGGAACCAAAGCATACAACGAAGCCGAGAATAGTGAAACACTTAGAGCAAACTTAGACCTACTAGAAGAAGCCTGGGAGTAGGCACATATTAGAGTCGCTGATAACTCTGCATTTTAATGCCTTAAGGGCATCAATTCAGGGGTATTTTTTTACCTTAGATTAGTCAAATTATGTCATTTTCCCAGTTAATTTCAATGTTGTGACCTCTGAGGGTCTCTGTGCAAATTATGTGCAAAACTGGGAAGTTTTCATGGCTAAAATGCAGATTTTGGGAAGCTGGTGTGAAGTCCAGTTGAGAGAGGGGGTGTTTTTGTGAAAAACTGAAAACAAGGAGGGTGCCTCCTAGCTACTAAACCCAGTTTGGCGCCCCTCCTACTGTATTAGCATGCTCCCCACGCCTTAGCAAACCCTAGGGCACCTTATAACTCATTCTTTTCACTCTTAACAAACCCTAGCCACCCCTAACTGCTAAATCCTCACCTTCCATCCCTTATAATCTCCACCATCAATTCTAGGGCACTCTCTTTTTAGCATTCTAACCCTAGGATCCACCTAACTTCTAATCCTCATCATTCATCTCCCCACCATTAAATCTCATCCATTCCCTCCATCTTATATCCTAACCATTCAATCTAGGGCACCGCCTATTCTTTTAATCTTAACCCTTCATCCCTAGATGTTCTAATCTACACCTTCCATTTCTGAGTGCCCAAATCTCAGCCCTACATAATATTGGGTGCCTTCTCCTTTTATTTTCAGCCATAGGATCACCCCAAAACCATCTTATCCATTCATTAGAAACCCTAGAGCACCCGTATTTTTGCTAAAACCCACCTGCTGCCCCCATTTTCTCTCTAATTTCAGTTATATCCACCCTTCTCTATAAAAAGGACCCCAGGGGCCTTGGAGAAGGGGTTGGTAAATTCACCTAGTTAACAAGGCTAAAGTTTCTTGAGGAGTTTAAGGGTTGTAGAAGGGGAGGACACCCAGTTCATGTCAGGAGGGGTTCCTGCAAGCTGTTCAATCAATCTGCAACTACCGCCACTCGATCTGATCAACCATTCTTTTCTTTTCTTTATTTTCGTTTCTGTTATTTTTATTTCTGCAATCTTTTAGATTTAATTCTTTTTTGTTTCTCTGTTTTGCAGATATGAATTCGTTCGGTTCAAGGCTAAGGTGTCCCTGACACCTTTCATTTGGAACATTTAGATGGAATACCCGTCCCTCAGACATGGAACTTAGAGAACCTCCGGATGTATTACTAGTAAATGCAAATTTTGATAACTTAAGTGGAAAGTTCCTTGTCGACTCAATGATTAGCGTGTATTCTCATTAAATCCCCAGAACCCCTTGGCTTCATGACTAGCCAAAGTGTGCAGCCTCTTTCGAGGACCATGCGCTCGAGCTGGACTTTCGTCGAGCTACATAGCTAGTGGCGAACACCCTATCTTAATGCCTCTCCAAACTAAAACACATCAGGACAGTCGAGGCATCCACCCGCCTCAGTAGTGGATGGCCTCCTAGTCGTATACACTTAGCGCGATTAAGTAAACGGAAACCCCGACCAACTCGGTGGTTTGCCTCGGCCCGAGACCCGACCTCCTTGGAGCGCCACCTCGGCCTCGCCAAAGTAACCATTTGGGAAAGAGACTAACCAGGCGAGCTGCATCTCGGCCTTGGCTCCCCTCCCATACTTCGGAAAAACCACCTCAGCCTAGCCTAAGTATACACTTAGGTTAAAAACGAGCTAAGCAAGTTGCATCTTGGTCGCATACCTTTGCATCGGCCTTAGCCCCTTGACAATCTAAAGCAAGCATGTACCTAAAGTGAGCCACTATGAGGCAATCTTTGAATTGTGATCTCTTCGTTGGGAGGGGTAGAGACCTCTCGGAAAAGAGAGAGAGAGAGAGAGAGAGCAAAAGAATGAAAATAGGAGAACACATTGTCCAAAAAATGCTTGTATTTTTCATTTCACTTCAGTATCAAGCATTTACAAAAAAATTTTACGACCTCGACGACTGAGTCCATTTCCATCTCAAAAAAGAGAAAGAAAAACACAGGAAGAATCACATCAAGCCTCGCCGCTTGCCGGGGGAAGGGCAGAGTCATCAACGCTATCAGCAGCCTGAGCCTCGTCAGGGGAGTCAGGAATCATCTATAGCCCCTCGGCATCGAAGTCGGGCATCACTTGCAAGAGGGCCTTCTTGGTGTCCTCAATTCCATCCAAGTAGGATGTGGACGCATACTCCACAAAGGCCCGCTAGTACTTGGTGGACTTCTTGAAAGCCTCCACCGCCTTGGCCGCTGCCTTAGCCACCTGCTCCTCCATCCCTGCCACAGCCTTCGCAGCTCTCTTCTCCGTCTCGACTGCTCTCTTCTTGGCCTTGGTAGCATGCTCCTCGGCCTGGGTCACCCGCCACTCTGCCTATTTGATAATGCTCTTGAGGCGAATCCTCTCCTCTTGCTCTTTGATGAGGTGGGCCCGCATTTCCTTCATGTCATTCTCCATCTTCATTCGAAGCATTTGTTTGTCCTTGTGGGCCTTCCTAAAGGTGTCCTACTTGTCCTTGGCAGTGGCGATAGCAGCCTGGAGCTTTTCTTCTCCTTCTCGAGCTTGTCCAGGCATGACAAAGTCAGGCTTATTCTGTGTCCCAGACTGACGAAGTAAAGACATGCCTGCAACAAAAGTTATCAGTAAAGACTACAACAAAGAAACAACCACAAGATGAAGCATGAGAACAGAAATTACCTCGGCCAAGTGGTACGATTCGCTTTGCATCATGCTGAAGCGATCCCTCGAGAGGATTGCCCCACTCACCAGGGCTTGGTTGACCCCTTCCTCGGTTATTGAATCCCCTTAAGGGGAGGCTTCTTCGTGGCATCCCCAACCAGACACTCGACATGGGACACCTTCTTCGATGACTGCTCTCTCAAGTCCCCTTCAGCAAGCCTCTTCTTACCTGCCTCAGCCCCCTCTGCGGGCTTCTTGGATGTCTCAACCGACTTCTAGGCCCCCTCGGTCGGCCTCTTCCCCTTGGCAGGGACTTATTGAGTTGCCCCCTTGGTGGGGACTTATTGCTAAGTAACCTCCTTGGGCGGGACTGATGCCCGCTTGCCCCTCATAGGCTCATTCTTGGCAGGCCTCCTCGACGTCTGCCCTCCTGCCTTCTTCTCCTCCTGGGTTCTCTACTTGGCACGGGCACTTTCGAGCAGGAGCTTCTTGGCATCCATTGGTACCTCTGCAAAAGAAAGAATATGAATTAGTATACAAGATGAGGACGAGGGGAACGTGTAGAAAAGCTAAGGAACCTCTCCTACCGAGGGGGGCAAGGCTGAGCCCCGCTAATACCAAGGGGAGCTCCTCCTCCACCAAGGGCTTGGCCTTGACCATCCCTAACACGATCAGGTGTGCCACAACAGTGGCCTCCACGTCTCAAAGCGGAGCGGGACATTTCTCCACTATTGTACAGGCCTCTCCCCACTTCGACCTGAATGACCAACCTTCAAAGCAGGAGATGAAGAAAAATTTGCCCTTCTAGTTATGGACAGTTATGGGGTATCAACTGGCCTCCCACTCCGTGGCTGCAGGTAGTACATGATGGCCTCGAAAGGCATGCTTTCTCGGCACAAACATGGCACTTAACATCTTTGGGGTCAACTCTACATCCCGAAGCTGAGCCCACACTAGCATAGCTACAAGGGTCCTAATGGAGTTAGGGATGAGTTGACTGATAGTTATGTCATACCATTCCAGTAGCTCAGAAATCAAAGGATGGAGAGGGAACCTAAGGACGAACTCTAAAAAATGTTGGTATATACAAATTTCACCCTCTTTAGGGGTCCACGACCGACCACCAAGGTCAAGAACCCTAAGCTAGTAAGACCGAGGTATGTGAAAAATCCTAGCTAGGGCCTTGACTTGGTCCATGTCCAGAGTACTATCAAACTCTGAACGCGGAAGATCATCCATCACCAACCTTCGGGTAGCGCTTTCGACCATCATCCCCGGGATGGGCTCCGAGATCTGCTCCCCCTCGGCTTGGGGGGACCCCTCGACCTCCCTTGGTGTCATGGATGCAGTGCTCTCACAGGGAGGTTATCGCCTCAGCGGCTGCCCTCGGCACCCTTGGAGGCTACCCTATCCCTCAACACCATCACCTCTCGCTGAAAGGGAACGACGACCAACTGACCTAAGGGAGAAAGGGGGAAAGGAGTCTGAGGATAGCTCCCTTTCAAAGCATTTGGAAGTTCATAGCACTCAGGGCCAGAATCTGAGAAAGACATGACTGGAATGAAAACAAAAATAGTTACCTAGAAAGGACGAAGGAAAGAAGAGTGAAGATGAGGTGTGTCGAAAAGTTGATGGTCTGGGAGCGGTGTTCACTCGATAGCAAGGGCGCCTAGAGACAAATGACGAAGAAAAAATGCCACTAAGGCTCTTATTTATAGAAAAATGAACGACTTAGATCTCGTCAGATCCAACAGTCGTGAAGCCTTCGCCTTCGCTGACCATCCGCGATATGACACTCGGCATCCAGCCTCGGGGAAACGAAACGACACCTAGTAAACCAACATGTGCCTAGCCTTGGGGAACCAAAACGATGCCTAGTGAACCGACGCTTAGCGTCGGGAAAACGAAATGACGCCGGGAAAACTGACGGGCCCGTTTATCGCAACCCACCGGTTTGGATGCACAAGCTCGATTAATGCATAGACCGGTTCGCCCAAAGCGCTCATCCCCCCTATGGAAGGCTCTCCTCGCGCTAGACCCATATCGGGCACAATCCTGGTGCGCTAGCTACTAAATCCCGTACCGCACACGACCCCCAGACCATCACTGCGTGAGTATAAGGCATAGGCTTGACTCAGCCGAGCCCCCCTCCACTTCGGGCTTCCCAGTCGAAGCTGAGGCATCCACGGCTTCACTCCTCTTCCACGAATTGAAATCAGGTCAAAGCAAAAGCAAGACGAAGGCGATGCCACTATAGGGTACACTCTGCTGAACAAGCCCGATGGCACCTACCAATATCGACACTCCCTTTGGCCAAAGCCGAGGCCCCTTTCGAGCCCCCACCTCGGCCTCGAGAGTGGGGGGCAAGTGATGTAGGCGCATTTGGCTGGCTTGTACAAGGTTGACGCGTGTTAAATGGAGGATGTCCGCATAGGCTTACCATGAGGATGCTCAGGGTTACCTAACGCGGACCAGGTGGCCCCAGTCGTAGGGTGCCATGTGGCACTGGCAGAACATCTCGCCAGGCCCTCGTACGACTCGCATCTAGACCATCCAAGCCCAACTATCCCCTGGCAGCTCTGACTATAAATGCAAGGCACGACCTACAAGGTAAAGGATTCGAAACTTTTGGATCTCTAGTGCTCTCTCCTCTAAGGACGTAGCGCTACTTGAGACCTTGTCTGGACCCTTCAATTCCAAACTCATCACTTACCTAGTGCACATATTGACTTGATCGTCGGAGTCATCGCCTGGAGTAGTCACCCGAGGCCTCTGACACTTTCTCCCTCGCACATTCACTATAGTGGGAACAACATCTCGTCCTCCCTCAGACGCCCTTCTCAGTACCAACCCTCGACTTCTATGGCATTCGAAGGAATGACTCACCTCGACATCCAGTCCTCAGCCTCGGCCTCCAGTCCTCAGCCTCGGCTTATCTCCCCCGGACCCTCAAAGCCTTCAGCCCTTCTTTGAAGCTTGGGAGTGAAATTACTTTGTTGCCCTCGACCAAACCAAACATCAACACCTTATTTGTCTCTATTGGATATCCATTTACAAGTTCAATGATTTTGTGAATAGAGAAGAGGTTTTAGGGGTGTTTTGATATGCTGGCATGTTTAAGTAAGAGCATTTTGGAGTTCACATGAGTGCCCCCACAATGTCCCACATCATATCCTAACTGTATATTAGGAATATCTCCCGATTTCAAGTACGAGAAATGGTGAAACATCATCAAGAGATGTTCTCATATGAATTCAGCATTTTGGGGTTTTTTGGGTTTAAGGCTTATTGGTTCAAATCTTTTTTGGGGTGTGGGGTTAAGGGATTTTTTTTTTTTTGAAATAAAAAACAATTTAGTAAAATGTACTGGCGGGATCACATCTGCGCCATACAAAGGGCGCCCCACAATGCATTTGTGGGGTTAAGGGATCATTCTTCAATTCAATGCATTTGTGAGTGTAACAATCATATGATTTCTTACTCAACTTTAATTTTCTCGATAATTTGGTTTATTTTGGATAGAATTTGGGTCACCTGTCTTTGTGATCGACAATTTGGTCTGGCTTGCTCGCTTGATAGGCTATTCAAATGGATAGGCTACGAGATTAGATTGTGAAGCGAAAGAAAATCAAGCAAATTCCGGGCGAGCCAAATGTAGGCCCGTTGATGATTCCATCAATCGCATTGGATCATGATTTCATTGCAAATGATTGAGAATCTCTTATGGCAATTACTGATCAATAGGAGGAATCACTTAAATGCCAAAAAAGGGATTGTGTCAATGATATATGTAATCGATAACCATTAGGCTGAAACACATTCAATTCAAGTGCTAGGACATAAGGTTTTACAAATTGAACCGGACATCAAACCATTTTGGAGACTGATTCCTGGTCAAACAGTTAGACTGTCCAGTTCAATAAACGATTTGTTCTTATTAAAAAAATAAAGATAAAAATAAAAATATAGCCAAAAACCATTATCAAGGTTGATGAATTGACAGTTCAGCCATTCAGATCAACGGATCACTAACCAAATCAACAGTTTTTTTTTTTTTTGTCTAAAAACGATTTTAGGATGAAACAGAACCGGTTGCCTGACCAATTCCCTTATCAACCGGTTCGGTCCGGTTTTCAAAACCACTTGGTCCAATAAAAACTCAATGCTTGCATAACCCATTCATTGACACTTGACAGTCTCCTCTCCTGTCGTTGAATTATGGAATTGTGCACTACTAGACCTAGATGGCTCTTATCCCTATATAGATAATTTGCGCAGTCAGATGAAATTTGACCAGCACGAGGTGGTGATTGGTGAATCTAGCTTTTAACTTTCAACAAGGTTTTTAGTAAAGTGTTCATACAACCACATGGTTAAATAAGAAAAAACCTCGCTAATTAATTAATTTTGTGGTGTAGCATGTGACGTGCTAACTGTATAAGTCTTCGACCCCATTAATTTGTGTCAAGCGAGGCGTCGTGTTCCGAGTTCCGACGAGCCGGCGACGGGGATCACCTGCGACCCTCACAACCTTCTGGGGTTTCTGTAAATCTAGAACGAGATGGAGTAGTTGTTCTTCATAGTCGTCGAATCAATCGGTGGGAGAGTTGCAGGGGTCCGAGAAATCGCCGGAGTGTGTATCTCTCTTGTTTTCTTGACAGGCAAGACTAAAAATAGAGGAGGCAAATACTATACATCTGCAAATTTAGAGAATATATTGGTATTTCTATTGATCAGCCCTACCGATACATATAATCATATCTTTGCACTGTCTCCAAATAAACAGTTAATGGCTAAAGCGTGAACTCTGCAAGACTGCACCGACAGAGAAAGAGAAAGTAATCCACTTACATTACAATTGCGCGATAGCCCGAGTCTGAAGCCAACTGCAATGAGAATGGCTTTCAGTCGTTCAAGGCCAGTGAACGCGAAATCTAAATCGACAAACCCTTTCGGATGTTGGAAGGTGGCTTCTGTGGCGGAGACGGAATTTCGTTTGGCAAGGAAACTCCGACAAACTTATACCAGAAGTTCAATTTCCCTTCTGGGTCTTGTGAGGGTTGAGTGACGGGATAGCTTACGGCGAGCTCAGAAGTCCTCTCGCCGGCTCTGTCAAAGAGCTCCTTAATCGGGACTCGGACCTCTCCAACGTACTTGGGATCGGCAAGCCTGCGGTCGCAATAGAGCTCGAGAACGAGGTGGGCTTGGTCGTCTCGGATGGCAGATTCATGGATTTTGAATTTCATCTGGAAATCCCAGAAGGGGTTTGTGCCGCCGTCGTTGTCAGCGGGCGTTTGCTGCTTAGAATCTGGATCGCCGTCGATGAAACCCACCGCATACACCTTCATCTTGAACAAGCTTCTCACCTGCAATTTTCTCACATTCTTGACTCCTTGCGCAGAGATTAGGCGAATATCCAAGGTCGGCGACCCCATTGTTGAAATTCGATGCTTATGACTTCTAAGGGGGATTATCAGGAGAGAGAGAGAGAGAGAGAGAGGTGTTTATAGAATACTCGTCTAATTTACCTATACTGATTACGGTAATTGGAGCAAGTGTGTAACTTGTCTTAGTACTCATTTTGTTAGTACTTGCGGGGTCTTTTGTTTTTTATTAACTTTGTAAAAACAATATCAATAAAGGTCAAAACACTATTCATCTTCTTATTCTTGCCATTTGTTCATCAGAGCCATCACCTGCCGCCGCCTTCGCCCACCTCCACCTCTACCTTTGGCAACATTGCCGGAGATGGGTAGAGACAGAGGTGGCGGTGGCGGCAGATAGAGGAATGACTACCATCGCTGCCGCTATCACCTCTGGCAACGTTGCCGGAGATGGGTGAAGACAGAGGTGGCGGTGGCGGTAGTGGCGGGCAATGAAATGACCACCAGCGCCACCGCTGCCATCTCTGCCTCTAGCCATCTCTGGCAACGTTGTCAGAGGCGGAGGTGGAGGTGGGCGGATGCAGCAGCGGACGGTAGCAGATGACGGTGGCGGACAGCAGCTCTAGTGAACAAATGGCAAGAAGAAGAAGATGAATAGTATTTTTGCCCTTTATTGATATTATTTTTAAAAAGTTAACCTATTTTTGAAAAAATTTTAAATATATTACTTTTATTGATATTAAATCCCAAAAGTTGCCCTTATATGCTAGAAACCCTTTGTAATATGGCATTAGTGAGTTGGGATCTCCTACCAACAAAGCAAGTTTCAACACCCTACCAACTTGATCCGCCACCACACATCTCATGCATAACAAGTTTTACTTTTATGATAAGCCCCAATTTCATAATGAGATGTGTACTATCAAATCAAGTTGGTAAGGTGTTGGAATTTGTTTTGTTGGCAGGGGATCCCAACTCGACATTAGTTGTAGGAAATATAATAGTGTTGAGATAATGTTGGGACCGTTGTATTGGTAGCAGTTCCCTATCGTTTCATGCAATGCAACGAACAACAGGCCTTGGCTTTATAAGGTGGGCCCATCTAAATAATTAAGGTTCCGTTTGATTCACGGGAATAGGGGTCTAGAGTTGGAATCGAACTATTCCGATTCCAATTGTTTGATTGGGTGGAATTGGAATTCCATTCCCATTCTTGCTGAATGGCATTCCCCCATTTGAGGGAATGGCCATTCCTTGCCCCTCCCTTGGGAATGAAATCCTATTGATGCTAATTCCAAATTCTATTCCTATTCCTGTCTTAACTAAATATACCATGGGAATGAACCTTTTTTATTCCGATTCTAGAGGATTGCAAAACAAATGGACCGTAAGCCATGATTGATGGAAACCCCAAAAAGTCCAAAATAACTATTTTAAAGCAACAAAAAAAAGGCTTCCTCATTAAAGCTTCCTTTTGGCATCGTGTTCCAAAGAAGCTCCTCTATTTCAGCCACGTTTTTGGCATTCGAAACATAATGATCGACTTTCTGGATTTTCATCAAATACAATTTCTAAAGTTTTTGTATAGGGCCCAACTCAAAACACCATTATGTTTCAAAAGCCTTTCCAAACAGGTATTTTATGTTTTTCTAAAACAGCTCAACTAAGCTTTAACCCTCCAAAAGAAGCAAAATGGGACCTTTGTAGCTTCTTTTTCTTTTTAAAGATTAGAAATGCACTACACACAACGAGGGGTAGTATGCCCCCAAAAGTTAGTAGAACAAATAAGAAAAAGAGAAATGGGAAGAAATGAGGTGCTAAAATCTAAAGAAGAAGAAGAAGAAAGAACCTCATGAGCAAGTCAGTTAGTCGCCTGATTTGCTTCTCTGAAAACATGTTGATATTGACAACCTCCTTTGATCAGATCTCTCTTCCACAAGCAACTTGAGAATACCTTTTAGCTTCCAAGGAATATCCACATTCCTTTTGAGGTAGGAGATGACAAGAGACGAATCACCCTCAATGATGATAGGAAATTCCCTATAGTTTGTGGCTTGGATGTGGGCTTCCCATGTGGCCCATTCTTCAACCTGTTTGATAGAGCATGTACCAAGTTTATAAGCTTTGACCACAAGTAGCTTACCAAGATGGTTCCAAACTATAATACATGCCACTGAACATTTTTCGTTGCTACTGCGAGAGGCATCAAAATTTATTTTAATATAGCCATATTTTAGAGAATTCCAACTAATTTGTTTCCAAATCTTGCGAAATGTGATAGAGATACTAAATTTACTCTCATAAAAAATTTCCATAAACATATTAAGAGCTTTATCTAAAATTATTGGAATGGGAGTAGTAACCTCGTTAAAGGTTTTGGAGTTCCTATTTTTCCAAACAACCTAGAGAACAAAAGCTAGTTTTTCCTTTATGAATAGAATCTTGTTTTCTTTTTTTAATGCACATTCTTGTCCACCAAGCATAGATTTTCATTTTCATTTGGGCCCTCCAAAGGTGTGTTTAACGTAAGCCTAACTTGCTTTGTGTGATCATAAATATGTTCAGTATCTTTCTCAAACCCATAAAAACTGCAAGAGCCATCAATATTGAGTCATCTTTTTCTCAAATTGCTTTTAATAGGCAGCCTATTATTAAACTGAAAAAATTGAAATAATTTAATGTTTGGAAGGCATTTCAAGTTTTAAATGTTATTTAGCCAATTGGGTTTGAAATAGAGGAACATTTAAGCAAACAAGTTGTTTTTATTGAGAAGGTCCCCTTAGGATTACACCCCTAGACCTTTTTGTCCTCCATTTAATTAGGGGCAGTATGAATAGTCTTAATGTCTTTCCAAACATTTTCAGAGACCTCAACTTTAATTGTGTCCTTCCTCCAACAACCCTTCTCAAAATCTATCATTTCTGCTACTTTAATATTAATATTTGTGATATTTTCATGGTTCAAAGTTTCGGTTAGAGGTTTGTCATATACCCAATTATCTAGTTAGAAATTTATAGTACTTCCATCACCCACTTGCCAACGGGATTTCATTTTAATGAGATCTCTAGCAAGGATGATGCCTTTCCATGCCCAAGAGATTCTCTTTTTAATTTTGGTGTTCAAAAAGTTTTCCCTTCTCAAATATTTATTCTTAATAACTTTTACCCATGAATTATTTTCCTCATTCCATATCCTCCACCCTAACTTAACCAACTTGGCCTCTTTGATCCAATGAAGTCTTCTTATTCCCATACCTACCCACCTTTTGGGAGTACAGGATTTTTCCCAATTTATCAAGTAGAGAGCTTTCTTACCATTAATATTGTCCCAAAGAAAATCTCTTTGAATTTTATCCGATTCATCTATAGAATTTTTAGGGATTTTAAAGGAACTCATTATATATTGAGGTATCATGTTTGTTGTTGAATTGATAAGGGTTAATCTACCTGTAGTTGATAGAGAATGTTTTTTCCAATTAACCAATTTATTCATCATTTTCTCTTTGATATGAGTAAATGTGTTCTTTGTAACTCTTCCTGTGAGAATGGGGTCCCCTAAATAAGAATTAGATTTATCCTCCAAAGGGATTTTGAACATTTTAGAGAGCATCTTCTGGAATCTATGAGGAGTATTCTTTGAGAAACAAACTGCAGATTTGTTAAAATTTGGACATTGGCCTGAGGCCTTTGCATAATTTGTAATGATTTCTTTAATTTGCATGCACGTAGGAATGGTAGTATTTGCAAAAATGGAGCATTTATCTGCAAATTGCATGATAAGAATCTTTGGACCCCCTCTCGAAATTTTACAACCAATATGCTTTTCATTATTCCTTGCTTCTTTTTCCAATTTCTTTGAGAGTGCTTCAACACATAGAACAAAGATGTATAGAGATAGAAGGTCTCCTTGCCTAATACCTCTACTAGGTTTAAATTCATTTGCTGGAGTTCCATTAATTAAAATCTTATAGGAGACCATTTTTATAGACTCCGTAACCCATGCAATCCATTTTTCATGAAAGCCAAATTTCTTTAGAACTTTCTCAATAAACTCCCATTCCAATTTGTCATAGGTCTTCTCCATATCAATTTTACTGGTCGTGATCCCTGAGCTTCTTTTCTTCTTTTTCATAGTATGTATCATCTCATGCACAATAAGAATATTTTCATTTATTTGTCTGTTTGGCACAACGACACTCTGATAAGAGGTTATAATTTTGTCTAGGAGATGTTTAATCCTATTGACAAGGATTTTAGTAATGATTTTATAAATGACATTACAAAGACTGATAGGCCTGTAATCATTCACAGTTTTAGGGTTCTTTTTTTTTTTATGAGTGATAAAAGTCTAGTTCAAAATCCTAGATAATTTTCCACTATGGAAGAAAGCTTTAACTACAACACACATTGAATCTCCTATAATATTCCAGAATTTTTTGAAAAATGAAACATTTAAGCCATTTGGACCTGGAGCCTTAAGATCCTTCATAGACTCAAGAGCCTCACAATCTCAACATTTGTAACATCTCTAGATATTTGAGCATCATGCTACTCAGTAACACATTGGTCAATTTCATTTATAAAATCTAAGTACCCTCTGATTTGAACCTTTGCCTATATTTTTCTATGAAGTGAAAAATTCCTTATTGGTCATTGATCCAATTGCCTTCATCATTTTTGACTTTAATAATCCTATTTCAATATTATAGTAGCCATTGTATGAAAGAACTTATTGTTTCTATCTCCCAAATTGATTCGGTCATTTCTTGCTCTTTGAGTGCAATAAGCCTCATCCCTTTCCAACAATTTATCAAGTTGTTTTTGAAGAGCATTTTCAAGATTTAAGAGGGTGATAATATTTGGATCTTTAAAAATATCTTTTTGAACTTGATTCAATCTATTAACTAGATTTTTTTTCCAAGGTATTGCCGAAATGTTTTTTGCTCTACTTCTTTTAGCTCTTTTGCAAGGTTGCTTCTCTTTTTTTTTTTTTTCCCTTACAAATCTGATAGCCTTGGACCCATTAACCTCAATATTCCAGCCTCTACCAACAACTTCAGAGATATTTGGGTCGATACATCACATAGCTTCGAATTTGAAAGGTTTGGTGTCCAAAAATTCATCAAACTAGTATGTAGTAAAAGGGGGGAATGATCTGAAGCCGAGAAGGGTAGGTTAGAGAAGGGCTTCTTCAAGCGTCAGTGAAAACAACCCATCAAACTGCAGCCCTCCCAAACGGGCCCTCAAAATTCTAATTAACCCGCCTTAAGTCAAAGGTTAACCACAAGAATTGGTCGAACCGTATTTGCTCCGTAACTTTGACCCTTCTCTTTGGCGATTTGTTTACGACTATTAAATACATCTCATTTGCCAAATTGCATCTCGTGTGTGTGTGTGTGTTTTTTTTTTTGGTTTTTGGTTTTGTGTAATATTCCATCTTCTCTTCTGAATGTGAAACAGAAGATTTAGAAGAGAAGATGGAAAACAGATTAGAGATAACTGTGATCTCGGCGAGGGATCTCAGAAACGTGAGGAGGGTTTTCAAGAGCCATATGAGAGTCTATGCCGTGATCTCCGTCAGCAGCGATCCCAATAAAATCCAGAGAACGCCCGTCGACCAAAAGGGCGGGACAAATCCCAACTGGAATTGCACCATGAACTTCAGTCTTGGTGAGTGCGATTTGCCCGTCCACCGGAACAAACCGATCCTCCTTTCCTTCAAGCTCTGTTGCAACCGGACTCGGGGCGACAAGCTTTTAGGGGAGGTCTTCGTACCCATCATAGATCTTCTCAACAACGCTCCGCCCACCGGGAATTCTACGCCGACGCGTACAATCTCTTGTCAGGTCCGTGATCTGTTAGGAAATCTGCATGGTATACTGAATTTCTCGTATAAGTTTCGTGGCACAGGCGGCTGGCAGCAGCAGCCGGAGCATGGCACCTTCCCCTCCGATGGTGCATCAGAGACGTCCCCATGTACGCCGATGGTTGCGGCAGATGTGGCGGAAAAAGGAATCGACGACCAGTCTCTCGGGGAAGAGGAGCCGGATCATTGTCAGAGTACGGCTGACTCAGAGGAGGGAGAGGATTCTGACTCTGAGGATTATGAGGACGCGGATGACCATTTGCAGCAGGATGTGATTTAAAAATTTATTAGATTTATCAATTCTGTCAATTTTTTCTATTTAATCTTCCGCTTGTAAATTGCTATATTTCATCCAGTAAGACGAGACGATTGCATGCGGATTTTGCGTGCGAGCGAGCGAAACATTTTATTATTCAACCAAACCTTTCCCATTGATTCCTAATAATAATAATAATAATAATAATAATAAGGAAAAATTGCAGATTAATATCTTCTATTTTGAGTCTAGTCTCATTTTGAATTTAAAAAATGTGTCAATTCGGTACTTAAACTTTTAAAATTATTAATTTAATATCTACTATTAATTAGCTGTTAGTTATATATATCACATGGCATCATGTATGACGTAAAATATTTGAAAATATCAAAATTACCCTTTTAAATAAAACACTAGACATCATCTTACTAAGAACATGAAACTGGGGTATACGTTTTGGGTATCCCATCTAAGTCACCATGAAAACTGCATTGTTACCCACTATAAGAGGACCATTTTTCACTAAATTTGCAGCAATTTGATCATGCTGGTCTAGATCCTCATTGTTGAGGACACTAGCAAGGTAGATGATTAGATAAAATTTTAGTGAGAAGACTCAAGTATTTCTTTAGTTTTGGTAGGTATTTTGGGACATGGAATATCTATTTTGAAAGCGCAAACAAATAAGCTTTAAGAGTTTATTAAGTTGAGAAGTAATTTTTTTCCTTTGTTTAAGAATTTTGAACTGACATTTACCATCATGATCTACAAAGGTTGTATTTGTTTCACATTTTCAATTTACTTTCAAAATTTAACTAAAAATATTATACTCAGAAATCGAGAAAGTTTCGGCGGCTAAAATCTTAAGGCTCAATTTGGAAAAAGTACAAATACAAATATGTGTTGTGCAAATACATACAAAATAATACACAATACATGGTTTTGTACTCTACATATTTGTATGTACTCTTTCCAAATTGAGCCTAAAGACTCATTTCTTCTTTTTGTTCCATAAATTTGCTTCCAATCACGTATCGTGCATTTCTATTCATGCATCAAAAGGGTAACTAGCTTTCATGTAGCCAATAAATTAGTCTCTTCCAAGGCTTGACGTTCAAGAGAGAATTGTCATCCGTTGCCAAATTTAGGCATTTGGATGGTTGATAGAGAAAATTAGATGATACTCAAGAGGGTATTTGTGTCTTTTCACATGCCACTTAACAGTGGTTAACAATTTTGGACTAAACTAGCACGTTTTGGAAGTTTAGGTATTGGATAGACACGTTTTGAAGTTCGGGGACCAAAGTGAAAATAGGCCCAAAGTATAGAGTACTAATATGCAATTTTCCCTAATGATGATGATAATGATGAGAAGGTAGCTACGGAGGGAGGAATTGGCATTTGCCTAGCACACAACACCTGATGCAAATCTTTTCGGACAAAATTCCTTTCTATACAAACATAGATGGATGAAAAGACCGCACCAACACATGTTGTTAGGACAGAGGTTGGAGGGGTGTAATTCGGCATGCCTTAGCTTGATTTATATTTTATGTTGAAGTTTGAGTTTGATTCAAATAAATATTTAATGAATTCAAGTTCTGCTCCAAAGTTTAAAAAACTAATATATTGTTATAATTTATAATTATATAATGTATTTTTATAATATATAATATAGATTAATTGAATCAGGCCTATGAGTGCTTACACAAATTTCATGTATTTAATTAACATAAAATATGGAGACAAATTACAAAAATGAATTTGTAATAAAGAAAATACAAGAGATAAAACTCTCTTTGATTTTGATCAATAATGTGAGTAACTTCTAATTAACAGTCAAATTTAGTGAAGACAGGCTATTGGCATGGTTCTCGTACTTTTCAAAGTGTTGATGTGGATTTTTTTTTTCTTTTTAATTTGGTGCTTCTATAGAGTTGATATAGATTTCTTCATTTTGAACTATTGACTTGATTAGTTATGACTAATACTTATCTAAAAACGACTTTCTTGCAATGGATTGATCTTTTTGAGAGACCTTGAATCCAAGGATGGAGTAGAAAACTAAGAAGCTTCTTTCCTTTTTTCTTCTCTCTTGATCTTGAAGTAGTTGGAGTTTGTAAGAGCTTGTGGTTGCTTATAAGTTTCAAGTGTTAGTGTGAGTGAATGAGAGCTTATGTAAATGTGCTTGTCAAAATAGAGATACCCTTTCTTCCTAGCCAAAGGCTATTTATATAGCCTAGGATTAGGACTGCCACCTCAACCCACTTTGTTAATCAACTCCATGTAAGTGGGTGTTAAATTAGGGTTAACTCCCATACATTATCTATTATATGGGAGTTAGTGGCCTGGACAATGGGATCACCCCATTTCAATAGGACATGGGCCTAATTGGACTTGGTACACTTGGATTCTTGGGCCATGGGTTATATTTACATGGACGGGATTTGGGCCCATGAAGGCCCATTAATTTGGAAGGATTAATATGTAAATTGAGCCCATTTATCTGACTTAAAATATTTACACGTCTATCGTGAGCTTTCAAACCAAACTTTTTATTGGTTGAACTTGAATTTAAATAACCGAATTTAAGGTTCAAGTTAAATTCAAACTTAGTTCTTGAATAAAACCTAATCAAACTTGAACATGAACTATTCTATTAAAGCTCAATTCAATTTAAACTTGGTTTTTGAATAAAACCGAATTCAATTCAAACTTGAATTTAAATAACCGAATTTAAGGTCCAAATTCAATTCAGACTTGGTTCTTGAATCAAACCTAAACAAACTTGAACATGAACTATACTATCAAAGCTCAATTCAATTGCACCCCATTGGATTGGACATATTTGTTCTTGATCCCGCTTAGTTTGTGGGCTGTTGAATACAAGAAGTTGCAAAGTGATGTTTGGTTGGGAGCTCTCGAATAAGCAAAGAACTTCAACTTGGGAGACGGGAAGTAGGACATTGAAGAAATAAGGAGACCATTCCCAAACCTTTGAATCTCATATCATTATTAAGGGTCCGTTTGGTTTATGGGAATAGGGGTCTGGAATCAGAATTAGAGTGCTCCATTCCAACTCTAACTGTTTTGTTGGGCAGAATTTGAATCCTATCCCCATTCTTGGTGGATTGGCATTCCCCCATATGAGGGAATGGCCATTCCCTCCCCCTCCCCCTTCCCTGGGTGAGAATCCATTCCAGTTAATTCTAATTCCGATTCCGATTCCAATCTGAACTAAATAGATAAGGAGAATACATCGTTCTGATTCCAATTCCAGTTCCAACTGTGAACCAACATACTCTAAAATGAGTCAATGGTTACTAACCTCTATATTTTACATATTTCAACCTACTCTCATTGAAATTCAATTGGAATTAAGTTTGCCCTCATTGGAATCTTCTACCAAGACTTTGTCCAAGAACGTGAGTCCAAGGATTTTTAGCTCGGTTTGGTTTTTCCATGTTTAGGCGCTTTCTCTCTTCAAATGGGATTTTTGAGTAAGTGCTTTTAAATACATTTTAAGTATTTTGTATGATGATGTTCGATGAAGGAAGATTTGGCCCGATCTCTCTATTATGAGACACGTGGCAGAAACGACAGCTCAGCAAAAGGGGCCAAGCCTAGGCGGGAACAAGGGGGCACACTTCGCCGAATTGACCAACCTTGTAACAGCTCGGGATAGACTTCGCCGAACTGCCACCTCGTAACAGCTCGGGATAGACTTCGCCTAACTGCCACCTTGTAACAGCTCGGGATAGACTTCGCCAAACTGACCCTTGTAACAGCTCGGGATAGACTTCGCCGAACTGCCACCTTGTAACAGCTCGAGATAGACTTCGCCGAACTACTACCTTGTAACAGCTCGGGATACACTTCGCCGAACTGACCCACCTTGTAACAGCTCGGGATAGACTTCGCCGAACTGACCCACCTTGTAACAGCTCGGGATACACTTCACCTAACTGACCCTTGTAACAGCTCGGGATAGACTTCGCCGAACTGACCCACCTTGTAACAGCTCGGGATACACTTCGCCGAACTAACCCACCTTGTAACAGTTCGGGAGACCTCCGAACTCAAGACCGCCTCGCTCAGCACTTCGCATCATCTTCTGGGCACCAAAGCCAAACAAGTCGTACCATGCCTGACACCAGGGAAGTCCGTGCCCGAAGGCGCCACGCCTGACTGACTTGGGATTTGACGTTTGGCAGCAGCACTCTAAACG
Source organism: Nelumbo lutea (assembly GCF_056320005.1). NCBI lineage: Eukaryota > Viridiplantae > Streptophyta > Magnoliopsida > Proteales > Nelumbonaceae > Nelumbo > Nelumbo lutea. The sequence goes on from NC_142686.1 coordinate 107,734,049, forward strand.
GCCACCTGCCACCGCCACTGACGCCACCATCTCTAGTTAGACGGTTAGGCAGTGACGGTTCTGTCTCAGTAGAAAGGACGACGGTCGAGTTGACAAGCGCAAGGGTAATCATACTCGATCTGACAAGGGCCTCGGGACGAGTACACGAAGTGACTATAAGAGCCCCCTGCCCCCCGACAACGGAGGTATGCAAACTTTGCGCTATCTGGTATTACCTTGCTTTTGAAGGATTCTAACTTGAGCTTCGGAGCCTCTACACCGGGTTCCCCCCCGGAGCTTTCCCATCTCCTCCGTTTCAGGTTCCCTGCTACCCCGTTTGGAAGCAAGGCAGCGGACAGCTAAGACCAATCGGATTGCGCTCCATCAATTGGCGCCGTCTGTGGGAAACGCTTCAAAAAGCCTCCCTCCAAACTTCGACACCCCCTTTTTTCTTCAAAAAACCCAACACTCATGGCCTCCTCCAGCAACACCGGACGTGGCACGGAGACAAACGCCACCGGGGAGCAATTTCAGGTCCCCGTAGTGTGCGTTGGACAGTTCACCATCCCCCTTTCGGCGGATGGGATCCCCATCTTGAACACGCCACAAACAGTGGCACCCGTAAACCCTCCTACCACAAGCGTCCCCTTTCCTCTCCCCATTGAGACAACTTTCACTGAACCAACTGCCGTCCCCTGGCAGCTAGCCAAAACCGATTGGAGGACCTGATGCAGTGCATGTGGGCAATGCAAGTCCAAATGCAACAGTTCCAGCAACACCAGCTTCACCAGCACCAAGTGTTGCATAACATCTCCCAGTATCACTATCAACAGCAGTTCCCCCAACTGCCACTGAACCAACCACTACTTCCACCTCGCCACCGCGCTCCGAGGCTGGTCAAGGCCTCCCCGCAGGATGGGCGCCCCCGCCAGGCGAAGGCCTCCAGGTCCCAGAACCACCCCAACAGCCAGGCCTCGTCCCCAGGCCGAAGAGAGAAAAATGTCATCCCCGCCTCGCAACCCGCAGGCGGGTCGGGAACCTCGCCCGCGAGGTCGGCACCCCGGCGCTCCCAGCCCGAGCTCCCGCTCACCGAAAACCGATTCAGCGCCCTGGCGGCAGACTACCAGCACTCCGGGCCCATCGAGCTCGGTAACACGGAGGCCAGCAGCGCCAGCACAAGGCCCGCTCAACGGCGAAGGCGCCGGCGAAGTCGCCAAACCGCCACCCGCGCCTTGTCGGAATTCAGAGGCAAAGACACGAGCTCGTACGAGGTAGGGGCTGCCCCGGCTCTCTCCGTTCCTTCCCCCCCACTATTTATAGCTACAGTAACCAAGAATCGACCGTGCAAACCGAAGACGATCCAACAGCCCACGTTCTTACCAACCGTACAACCCTTAAGGTCGAGACGTGATTGGCGCACGTCTTTCCGAAAAAAGTGAAACGTCAGCGCGTCTTTTTGAAACCGACATCGCTTCGACACGCGTCTTTTCGAAACTGACCTGCCGCACGTCTCCCTAACAGTCGACCGCGCACGTACAGCAGTGGCGTGCCTTTTTGAAATGACCCGCTGTCACGTCCCAGCGGCGCGAGTTGGTTTGAAATTTAAAACGCGCGGTCACAACCACCAGCGTTCTTGAGTAAGCACGTTTCCAGCCTTCTCGAAAACCGAAAGAACCCTAGCAAAAGCGTCTCGTACAGTGAAGGTTTGAAGGACGGGACAAATCCACCAGCTACCTCGCGAAAACTCCCCGCACCATGGCAAGACCCTCGGCGCAAGGAGTGGGGGGCAATTGATGAAGGAAGATTTGGCCCGACCTCTATATTATGAGACACGTGGCAGAAACGACAGCTCGGCAAAAGGGGCCAAGCCTAGGCGGGAACAAGGGGACACACTTCGCCGAACTGACCAACCTTGTAACAGCTCGGGATAGACTTCGCCGAACTGCCACCTCGTAACAGCTCGGGATAGACTTCGCCTAACTGCCACCTTGTAACAGCTCGGGATAGACTTCGCCAAACTGACCCTTGTAATAGCTCGTGATAGACTTCGCCGAACTGCCACCTTGTAACAGCTCGGGATAGACTTCGCCGAACTACCACCTTGTAACAGCTCAGGATACACTTCGCCGAACTACCACCTTGTAATAGCTCGGGATACATTTCGCCGAACTGACCCTCTTGTCGGGCAGTGTTTGATCATTAAGGGCTGAGAGGTTAAGTGTAAGACCATTGAGGATAATGCTTGATGGGCTAATCTTGCACCTGCCCACAGTCCCTAGGTTTTTATAAGATGGCTTGGCCCAAGGACCACTTAATGTAAGTGTTGGGCCCATAGGGTCCATATGATGGACTCAAGGGGTTCATTGAGTTTTTCAGTGAATTCGGCTGGGCCTTGTATTAAAGGCTGGGCCGAACCCATGTAGCTGGTGTGTAGATCAATGCTTGGGTCCCACGCCATACAAAGAAGCCCAACTGGGCAACAGATTGGAATGTAATTAGACACTGAACACTTAATGGGCCAAAAGCCCATTTCGAGGTGGGCTGATATGATCACCCATCCATGGGGCAAATTTGAGATTAAAGTTAGTAAAAGGATTGGGCCTTTAGCCTTATCCACTCTTAGAGACCAAATTCAAATTAGATTTGAATCTGGTAACCTCCTGATAAGATCAGGAGTAAGTTAACTCTATCTGCAGAAAGGATTAAGATTATCCCCTATCCAAATACTGATTTGGATTGGGATAACTCCTAAAAAGGAGGATTCTTAATCAAGAAGAAAGGAGGAGAAACCCTAACCAAGAAAGAGAAATATCAGATTTCGAACCACCTTGAAGAGATATAGGATATCTCCTGCGAATTGAGAGAGGATCTCATTCATACTCTCCAGAAAAATAGAAAAAGCAGTTCAGCCTTTTTCGTTTTGGAGATCTCCTCCTGCCGCCGCCATCTGCCATTGCAAGATTAGATCTTTGCAGAAAAGAAAGTCAAGAAATCTGTTCTTGACATCAGTCTTGCAAGAAAGACTGAAAAAGATTCAGTGTTTAGTACTTCCAGAGGATTCTTGTGAAGGATCCAGTGTGTAGGATGCACCCTGCTGGTTCTGTTCCATTCACAGCTGTGTCATCTTCAGCAGGAACGGATCTTGGAGCATTCTTTGGGCGTGAACACCAACTTTGGGAGATACTGCTTCTCCGGATCAGGTATATTCCTCCCATTTATCTTTTGGTACAGATCTGGTTTGATTATGGTTCAAGTAGGATCCTTGAATATTGTATTCTAAATTTAGGGAATATGATTCCCAGTTGGGAGAAGGTAGGAAATTTTTTTGAAATTCGCCCACCCATTCCGCAACCTTTATGGCATCCATTAGATGGATCCTACCATTCTTTCAGTGGTATCAGAGCCACAGGTTCGAATCTTGAACCAAAAGAAAATCAGATCTGACCCTGCGCAGATGGATAGAAGGTGTTCTTTCAGGATTTGCGCAGATTGTTTTCTTTATTTCAAGAAACTGTTTCTTGTTAAGGGCGATTGATCTGAAATTAATTTTATTAAATCCAAAATTTATTTAGAATTGTTCTTTATTTATTTTGATTTACAGGACTGTTCGAACCTAGAGATCACAGTGCAGATTTGGCGCAGATAGTCTGTGCACCCTTTTTCTTTCTATTTATTTATATTCGGTTTGTAAATATTTTTTTTTATTTTAGACTGAATGTATAGGATTTGATCAAGAATGTAATTAATAGAAATAGGATTTCTGTTATTTTTTCTTGATTAAAGAAGAAGGAAGAAGAAGACGGCGCTAGAGATTTGCAGTTGGAGAAATCGCTTTCTGCGATTTGCAGTTTGTGAAACTGCAACCCTTGTGATTAACCTCTGTTTTGCAGGTGGTGCGAACAATCCATAGTTTGATTTGTGATTGTTTGAAATCAAAATTATTAATTTCAGATCTTTCATGAATTAATTCTTGAATTGAAAATCAGTTTTGGATCCTCTCGGACTAGATTGGACCGAATCTGGGGTTCGATAGGGACTGTTTTTCAGTCAGTATTTCTCACACTTGCTGTTCCAAATCTGATGTTCAATTACAAGGATTACTTCGGCCCACCTGTAAAGCCCAGTTTTAAAGGGTTAAAACTGCAAAAGGCCCATTACTGTGAGATAAGCTGTATGGGCCGAACTGCTATCTGCGATTCAGCCCATACACCTAGTAGTCATTAATTGTTAATGACTTAGTTTTTAAATGGGCTGTTCAATGGGCTTTATAGCAGTTAATTGATTGGATCAATTCCTCCTTTACATGTGATGTTTGGATGTTTGATGTGCTGCGACCATGGGCCATAAGTACTTGGCCCATGAAGACTCGTTAGTGGCTCTTGCGCACACCATGGCTAAATGCATATTATTGCCATGGTGTCCTTCAAGGTCATTGGATGACCCCTCTTTGTTTTGTGGGCCCCACAACCCTGAAAAGGGATGCGTACGGAACCCCTAACCGATTAAGGCCCACCAGAAATCTGACTTTATGAAAGTCAGTGGGAGCCACTCTGGTTTGACCTAAATTAAAACTAGGGCGTTTTTGTTCCCTCTAGCAAATATGAATGCTTGTGATAGGGAGACCCATATGATGGACTCTCTAAAGGCCTTCCGTCATTAGCACAATGATGGGTCCTTCAGTAATGAGGAAACGCACCATAAAATTGGGCTATCCATTTGCTGTTGGATCTATTAGAGTGTTTCATAAGATGATAGGGGCGTCATAGACCGATGTGGGAGGGGCTTCACCAGAAAATGGGAACTCTCTCACGGTACATTGGCATAACCTGAATATGATGGGTAAGCACTCACTGGACAGAAAGGTTTACCTGAAAACGGCTCTGAACCTTGTCTGACAGAGGCCAAAGGGAAACTCATTTGATGAGTGGAAATGATCCGTCACAGAAAGGTGGTGAGGTTATGCAGCTGAAACAGTTGGCTTCACGCACCCCATGTGATTTCCCACATTTCCAGAGACATTTCGTTGCCTCCGTCACTGAGAAAGGAGGGAAATCTCAGAGATGAACAAATGGGAATGGAACATAGATTAAAAGCCATATCTATGTAGGTAACATGAATCAAACTAAGTTTGTGGACTAATGATTTTGCTATTTTATCAGAAAATGGCAAACGGTCAATTTGCAAAGATTCTAAACGATAAGAAGCTTAAGGGCTCAAACTATGCCGACTGGTACAGAAATCTTATGCTGGTCCTAACTTCCGAAAAGTTAGACAAGGTGGTGAAAAATCCTGCACCGGAACGTCCGGGTGATAGGGCTTCTGAGGCCCGTAGGAGGGACTACCAAGAGTGGGAGGATAAGAACTCCCTAGCCTGCTGCTTTGTCGTTGCCTCATTAGACAACTCAATACAGAGGCAGTTCGATCAGATCGAACTAGCCAAGGACATATTGGACAGTCTAAGAACAGTGTATGAAGAGCAGAACCGTTCTACTCGACAGAAGGTCCTGAAATTGTTCATGACCGCGCAGATGACCAAAGGGCAGAAAGTTCATGACCATTGTCTTCAGATGATGGGTTACATTAACGAACTTGAAGCTCTTGGATCCGGGCTAGATCTTGGCACACAAGTGGACGCCATCCTCAATTCTTTGCCCTCTTCCTTCAATACATTCACAATGAACTACAATATGAATAAGCTGAATGTCAGCGTCCAGGAACTCAGCAATATGTTGCAGAGAGCCGAGGATCTACTCAAGAAGGATGAGCCTGTAGTTATGCTTGCTGAAGCTAACAAATCGGGCAAGAAAAAGAGAAAGGCAAAGAAGCCTCAGAAGAAGGCTGCCAATCCTAAGAAGCAGAAGAAGAACAAGGCATCTGATGTCTGTCACTTCTGCAAGCAGACCGGCCACTAGAAGAGGAATTGTCCTGCCTACCTGGAATCTAAGAAAGGTAACATCGAAACTTGTGCCATAGAAACTAACATGTTAGTTACTTCTGTGTCCTGGTGTGTTGACTCCGGGGCTTCAACTCATGCGTGTAACTCACTACAGGGGTTCAAAGTTAGCAGAAGGTTGAGTGAAGGTGAAGTGACATTATTCTTGGGAACAACTGCAAGTGTTGCAGCAGCGGCAATAGGAACCGTAGAATTAGTTTTTAAAGAAGGAATACTTGTACTTAAAGATTGTCTTTATGTACAGAACTTGAGAAGAAATTTAATTTCTGTTTCAAAACTGTGTGCTGATGGATATATTGTTTATTTTAGTAATGTGATTACTGTTAAACGGAATAATAAATTCATCGCATGCGGGGAACAAGAGAACAGTCTCTATGTTCTACATCCTTCTCTGGAAACTAACTTAACCGAAACTACGTCGGTCGAAAATCCCAAGAAAAGGAATCGTGATACAGTAAGTCCCACGTGCCTCTGGCATTACCGACTTGGCCATATCGGTATTGACCAAATCACAAGGTTGGTAAAGGATGGTCCTTTGGATTTTCTAACTGTAGAAAATCTTCCCACTTGTGAACCTTGCCTTCAAGGTAAGATGTCTAAGCGGCCATTTGACGGTAAGCCTGAAAGATCTGAAGGCACACTTGACCTAATACATACTGATGTATGTGGTCCCCTAAGTGTCAGGACACGGAATCAACACGTGTACTTCATCACCTTTACAGATGATTTTTCACGATATGGTTACGTGTACCTAATGAGACATAAGTCTGAATCATTTGAAAAGTTCAAAGAGTTCAAACAGGAAGTCGAGAAACAGTTAGGGAGAGAAATTAAGGCCCTTCGATCAGATCGAGGTGGCGAGTATCTCTCTGACGAATTCAGGGACTACTTAAAGGCCAATGGGATAGTGTCACAATTAGCTCCTCCTGGTACACCTCAACTCAACGGTGTTTTAGAGAGGAGGAATAGGACCTTGTTAGACATGGTCCGGTCACTTCTCGTACGCTCACAATTACCCACATCCTTTTGGGGATACGCATTAGAGACTGCTATCTACGTGCTGAATCGGGTTCCAACCAAATCAGCTTTAAAACTCGCTTGGTGGCGAAAGGGTATACTCAGAAAGAAGGCATCGACTATGAGGAAACCTTTTCGCCCGTGGCCATGCTTAAATCCATTAGGATCCTGCTAGCTGTAGCAGCGTACCATGACTATGAGATTTGGCAAATGGATGTCAAAACCACGTTCCTGAATGGAGATCTTAGTGAAGATATCTACATGCAGCAGCCGCAAGGCTTCATTGCTGCTGGTCAGGAACACATGGTATGTAAACTTAATAGATCCATATATGGACTTAAGCAGGCTTCTAGGAGTTGGAACATCCGTTTTGATTCTGCAGTCTAAACGTTTGACTTTGAGCGGAATCCGGATGAGCCCTGTGTTTACAGGAAGTCCAGTGGGGATAAGATCACCTTTTTGGTGTTGTACGTGGACGATATCCTACTCATTGGGAATGATGTAGGAATGTTGACTTCGGTCAAGGTATGGCTATCACAGCAGTTCTCCATGAAAGATCTTGGAGAAGCTTCATACATACTGGGTCTTCGACTCTATAGAGATAGATCGAAGCGGATAATTGGATTATTCCAGGCTGCTTATATTGACAAAATTGTCAAGAGGTACAGCATGGAGAACTCCAAGAAAGGAAACGTTCCTTTCAGGCACGATGTCACTCTCTCCAAGAAGATGTCTCCCAAGACTTCTGAGGAGATTGAGAGCATGAGAGACGTTCCCTATGCCTCAGCCGTAGGGAGCATCATGTATGCCATGCTGTGCACTCGCCCTGACATTGCTCAGGCGGTGAGTGTGGTAAGTAGATTCCAGGCAAACCCAGGGCAGGAGAATTAGACTGCTGTGAAGAACATACTCAAATACCTTCGAAGGACAAAAGATTTTTGTTTGGTATTCGATGGTAGTTCACTGCAAGTGCTAGGGTATACCGATGCCGATTTCCAGTCGGATCCAGATGATAGAAAGTCTACATCTGGGTATGTTTTCACGATAGGATCGTGTGCTGTTTGCTGGAAAAGCAGCAAACAGGGGTCCACTGCAGACTCCACAACCGAGGCCGAGTACATTGCCGCAAGTGAAGCTGCCAAGGAAGCCGTGTGGATGAAGAAGTTCATACACGAATTGGGAGCGATTCCATCCAGCACATCTCCTATCCCGTTGTTGTGTGACAACAATGAAGCGATCGCCCAGGCTAAAGAGCCTCGGGCTCACTCGAAGTCGAAACACATCGAGAGAAAGTACCATGTACTGCGGGAGATCGTTGGTAGAGGGGACGTCCTGATTCAGAAGGTAGCATCAGCGGATAATGTGGCAGACCCATTGACTAAGCCACTGACACAAAAGGTGTTTGAGAAACACATGGAAAGTATGGAACTCCGGCTTGTACCAGATTGGACCTAAGTGCAAGTGGGAGCTGTTAGACAGTTTTTTTGTATGCCCTTAGCTTCAATCTGATTTGATGTGCTTTTGTTATTTAGTGGAAATAAATAAAGTGCATGTTTGATTCATGTTGTTTGGTTTAATTCTGTGTAAAACCCTAAAACTGGACATTTATAGAGACTCATGTTAGTTTTAAATGTTCACAGCCGTTGGATAAGTCTGGGGAGATTTATCCTGCCAAGGCTGATACTGGTGTGCCACCAAGTGTTGGGATGGCCTGTCTCAGCCATCAGGGTAAGACCCGAGGCACATGCAGTATGGGATTACTTGAATCCTTGAACCGGACCAGATTTCCAGTATTGCCCTGGACCTTGGAGATAGATGGGCAAAACTGGAAAGTTACACCTGACCCCTAGACTCGATTATGACATTTCACTAGGTGTTGGATCAGGCTGCCTTTGATATGCCAATCAGTGAGATCCTTAGCGAGGATCAAAACCTGGGTATGTTGGGGCAGTTTGAGAATTCATCTGAGTGGGTGATCATAGTGACAGAATCAGCCACTTTGTCGGACAAAGGGTAATGATCGGGAATGCACTCTCTCTGATGGAAACCAAACTGCCGGCAGTTGATTTCAATCGTTGGAATTTTGTTTTGCAAAATTAATATTTATATATATATATATGTACGGTTTCGAATTGTTTACAAATGGTTTTAATTCCCGGGATCCATGTGAGAGGAGAGTGCGGCACTGTTCCTTGTAGCTGAGGGAGAGGTTCTCTCTTGTCGGGCAGTGTTTGATCATTAAGGGCTGAGAGGTTAAGTGTAAGACCATTGAGGATAATGCCTGATGGGCTAATCTTGCACCTGCCCACAGTCCCTAGGTTTTTATAAGATGGCTTGGCCCAAGGACCACTTAATGTAAGTGTTGGGCCCATAGGGTCCATATGATGGACTCAAGGGGTTCATTGAGTTTTTCAGTGAATTCGGCTGGGCCTTGTATTAAAGGCTGGGCCGAACCCATGTGGCTGGTGTGTAGATCAATGCTTGGGTCCCACGCCATACAAAGAAGCCCAACTAGGCAGCAGATTGGAATGTAATTAGACACTGAACACTTAATGGGTCAAAAGCCCATTTCGAGGTGGGCTGATATGATCACCCATCCATGGGGCGAATTTGAGATTAAAGTTAGTAAAAGGATTGGGCCTTTAGCCTTATCCACTCTTAGAGACCAAATTCAAATTAGATTTGAATCTGGTAACCTCCTGATAAGATCAGGAGTAAGTTAACTCTATCTGCAGAAAGGATTAAGATTATCCCCTATCCAAATACTGATTTGGATTGGGATAACTCCTAAAAATGAGGATTCTTAATCAAGAAGAAAGGAGGAGATTTCGAACCACCTTGAAATTAAGTGACCAAGGTTTGAATCTTGCTATAGCTAAAATTTGAAGTTTTTTACACTAACAAAACGAAATTAATGATAGGGGATCATTAATTAAAGGAATCAATGAGAGAATTTGAATTAAGTGCTAAAATTCAAAATTTTAATTTAAATTTGCCTTGGAGTAATTGGCTAATTAATGAAAGAGAAATTAGACTTAAATAAACAACATTAATGAGAGATTCAATATTAAATATGGATTAACGATGGCCGATACGTTGTGATATTTTGAACCTTGCTTGTATGTAAGAGGGTTAGATTTCTAGACTTTTCTTGTTTAAAACCCCCGAATTTTGAATTTATCCCCTTTTCGTTGCAAGGCATAAAAGGTACATATCACTTTTTAGGTTTATTACATTCCCTCTCATTATGTCCAATATTTAAGGCATTAATTCCCATTATTCCTTGTTGAGTCCTATATTTAAGCTAAGTTAGTTTTACTTTATAAATTTCATCAATTAAATCCATACATAATAATTAATTTTAATAGTGTAATAATATGTATTTCTTAAAATTGACCTAAAAACAAACCATTTATTTCTATCTAGGTGACAAATAAGCAAATCAACCACATTTGGGTCAAATGGGTTAACCCATGACACCATAATTAAATAATAAAGCTTTATAAGTATATAACAATACAAAATTTATAGAAAATAGAAAAGTTTTGTGAAAAAATTTTAGCTCATGTCTAATATTAAATATTTTTCATATTAAACAAATTAATTATGATAAATAAGAAATATTTTTATTAATGAAGGAGACAAAATACAAAATTTAAAACCAACTTAGAAATGAAATTGTTTTCTCATTTGAGTACAGGGCCAATGGTTTAACCATTCTAGTTAAATAGGTCACCCCATGTTTTCATGGCTGAATAATAAAATTTTAAAATAAAATAAAAAGAATTACAAAAATACAAAAAGTGGGCAAACTCTAATATTATACATTAATCTTAAATATGAATTATTTTATTAATGATATAAATGAAATACAAAATTTGAAATTGATCCAAAAACAAAACTGTATTCTTATCTAAGTGGTTAGTTCAATGGTTATCCCATTTCCATTTGGCCAAAAAAGTACAGATTCTTTTTTTTTTTTTGTTAATGTCAAAAATGGAATACAAGATTTAAAATTGGCTCAAAAGCACAACAGTTTTTATGTCCATGTATTAGGTCAATTATTCAATTGTTTAGGTCGAATGCATCAAACTGCAATGCCATAATTAAATAAAAATTAAAAATAGATTGGAATACAAAAAAAAGTTATAAAATATATTTGGGCAAATATATCATATTATATATTCATCATGTTAAAAAATAAGTGTGATAAATAAAAATTACTTTAATTAATAATGGAAATGGAACATAAATGAAAAAATAGAATTAATATCTAACCTATTATCCCATTGGTTGAGTTAAATGGTTTAATGATTCAATTAACTAGGCAACCATTTCATGCCATCATTTTTTTTTCCTTTACAAGCACGCAATTTGGTGGTAAATGGACCAAATTAATACCCTTGGGGATGAAACTTGGGAGTGCTTGGGTTGGGTTTTTGTCAAAATTTAAATTGGCTTGGCTTGAAAACCCTAGGCCTCAAGCAATGTAAAATGTTAGCTTAGTACAAGTCAATTTGCATCCCTAAATATCCAAGTTAGTGATGGCTTAACCAATTGATCAATTTGACCATAAGATGAAAAAACATTGATAAAAATCCACTCTTCTAAAAATCAATTGGAACCACATTTCCCTCCCAATAAAAAAGTAAACCTATGAAATCACAAGTAAAATAATGAAAAATAAAAAAAATAAAAAAATTATGCATGTTTTTAATATTATATTAAACAAAAATACATAAAATGAAATTTTATTATTACTATACATGGAAATAGATAAAATTGAAAAAAAAAAGAAAAAAAGAATTAATATCTTTCCCACAATTCCTTGACTTTGTCTACTAAGTCAAAGGTTTTAACCAATAAAGTCAATTGATTGTTGACCAAGTCAACGCTTTTTTTTTGGCCTTGTATGACAAGTAGGGGTGGATTCGAACCGAGTCGAGCCGAATAGTATCAGGCTCGAGCTCGGTTCGAGCTAGAACCTTGAGCTCGAGCTCGGCTCATTTTATATTTTCTAAAAATATTTATTATATATTTTATAAATATTTTATAAACAAAAAAATTATATATAAAAAATTTATTTTATATTTAAAATTAAGAATTATAACCATTAATAATTATAATATTTTCATTATATATATTATTTTCTATAATTTTATTATATATATTTATTATTATGTATATTATATATTCAAGCCAGCTCGCGAGCCTCACGAGTCGAGCTCTAGTAAGTTCAAGCTCGGCTGATTTATTAATCGAGCCACTGAATTAGGCTCGAGCTTGAGCTTGAACTTGACTGAATCCGAGTGGAGCCGAGCTTTTCACGAGCCAAGCTCAAACAACTCGTGAAAAGCTCGACTCGTTGCCACCCCTAATAACAAGACTGTTTTATTCAATTGTAAATTGAAAACATTGATTTAAATTACAAGTAAGATTAATTTTAAGCTAGATCTTTGGGTCAGAAGGCAACAAACCCACCAATATGAATATGCTTCTATGACCTCTCTTCATCATTCGGGTTAAAATTGTTATTATAAATTTATTACTACTACTACTATCATCATCTTGTCACTTGTGCATATTTACTAGTTTCAGAAATACGGAAAGCGAAAGCATTTAAAATAGAAAATAACTTTTGATGAGTATTCAAATTGAAAATTTGAAATAGTTCAATTTTCAATCATTGTTTCTCATTCGTTTTACCACAAAAAAATAGTTCAATGTAAATGACATGAAACCAAGTTTTCCTTGTGTATATTCAGAGAAATAACAAAAAAAATAAGGGAAAGCTCGTTTTATGGTTAACCAGCAGAAGACTCACTGCACTGGGTCACCGATTCAACCCGGTTCAACCGTCCGTTCTGATCCGAGTCTGACACAGCACTTGTGAAAGTATAGATCGAATATTGATTTCCTTTCCTTTCCTTTGCGTGTAAGCAGACTAATAATGTCCATTAGGAAAACTAACGGCGATGCTTCCTCCGTTAGGAAAAACCTAGGTGCCGGAATATATTTCCGTGAGATCCAAGAATCAAGAATGTACAAGGGGAATGTAATCTTAGAAGGACAATATCATCCTATTGTTTGTATATAATGTCAAATATATCCACCAAGCACTGGCAGCCAGCCACGCTCACAGATATGTACAGGAGAACGAAGAAGACACGTAAGCCATCTGGGAGAAGGACTCATTGGTAAATAAATTTTCTAATGTAATCCTTTTTTTGGAAAGGAATTTGGCTGATCTATTATCTACTCCACTCCCCCAACTCAAACAAAACCATCACCACCCCCGACGTCTGAAAGCCAGCCAGCGCTTCTCTCTCTCTCTCTCTCTCTCTCTGCCTTCTCACCTCATCGCTTGATATTTGTTTCCCTCTCTCTTTCGATCCATGCGAAAGCTCTAATGACTCCATACTGCTCCTGAATTCTTCTTAATTCCACTCCTATCCTTCCATGGCATCTCTATCCGCCTGCTCCTCTGCCTCATGGCCGCTTCCAGACTCAAACCCTGATAACCCCAAGCCTAATTCGGACATTCTCTCCACTCCTCAGTACCAGCACGCAACAATCTCAGATCAAGCTCAGGTTTCGGAAGAGTCTTCTTCACCTCTGGAACAACGAAGGGCGGAGACTGAGGAACATGATGAAGATGGAGACGAAGGTCAGGAAGCCGCCTCCAATTCTAATCCGCCATCTTCGGCCTCTCCTTTTGTTCAAAACCCCAACTCAAATCCTATTCTCCACGATAATCTGGATCCTGCGCCGTCTACAGTCCCGAATCTCCTTCACATCTCCTTCAATCAGGACCACGGATGCTTTGCTGCCGGCACCGATCATGGATTCCGGATCTATAACTGCGATCCTTTCCGCGAGATCTTCAGGCGAGATTTCGATAACGGAGGTGGTATAGGCGTTGTTGAGATGCTGTTCCGGTGCAATATTCTTGCGCTTGTCGGGGGCGGACCTGATCCACAGTACCCTATCAATAAGGTCATGATTTGGGATGATCACCAGAGTCGGTGCATTGGTGAGCTCTCTTTCAGATCCGAGGTCCGCGCGGTAAGGTTGCGTCGAGACCGTATAATTGTTGTTCTGGAGCAGAAGATATTCGTGTACAATTTCGCGGACCTGAAGGTGTTGCATCAAATTGAGACAATTGCCAATCCGAAGGGGTTGTGTGCGGTCTCACAGATGTCGGGGTCGCTCGTGCTGGTTTGCCCCGGGCTACAGAAGGGGCAAGTTAGGGTTGAGCATTACGGTTCGAAGCGTACGAAGTTCATCATGGCTCATGATTCAAGGATTGCGTGTTTTGCACTCACACAGGATGGAAGGTTTCTTGCTACGGCCAGTACTAAGGGAACTCTTGTTAGGATATTCAATACGTTCGATGGAACGTTGCTGCAAGAGGTATGTGACTGTTGCAATCGTCTCTTTGTTTCATCCTTTCCTTTTCATCAAAAGTTCGGTATAGTTGCTCGCTTGTATTGTGACCGTGAAACTTCAGATGCTTTATTGTTCTAGCTAGTGCCTCCCGCATTCAGTGCTTTCTGCGAGTAATGTGTTGTTTTGTTCTGGTATTTGTTTTTGCTTTAGAGTTATGTTTCATTTATTAGCTGAGTAGTGCCGTAGGAACACTTGGTTTATTCTAGAGTTTGGAGTTTGGACTTATGTTGCATAACATGGGTAGCGGTGCAGTAGACAAGCATTAAACTCAAGACAATTAAGAGTTATACTATATTACTATTACAGTGTTTTTTGATAAGGGGTTAGCTCTCCTGTAGATAAGGCAAGGGTCAGTAGATTGGGATATGTACCATGTAGAAATTATTAGGAGAATCTCTATGCCTCAACCTCGTTTGGTTATTCTGCTTTCATTCAGCAACGCATTTCTTCTGTCGGTTGGCCATCAGATGTGGTTGTGCGTTAATCTTTGGATTGCAACCTTCAAGCTCTTTAAACCAAGAACAGCCCCTACTTGTTATGGTTGAGTGTTCTTCAAAAGATTTAGACTTGTGCACTAGCTGTTGCCTTTCATCCTCACCTCTTTATTTTCCTGTGCATATGCCTCTAGAGTTTTCATAGTTATGTCTTTTTCTCATCATTTCTCCGTCTTGGTTGACTGATGATAGTTACATTTGTGATGCTTCAAAGCAACTATCCAAGTACTAGTGGACAATCTTCAGATGGCTTCCACCCCACTGACACATCTCATTCTTTTTTTTTGATGAATCCCACTAACCCATCTCATAGAGTCATAGTAGCTCAAGAAAGGGTTATATGACAAAACTAGTGTGGAAAACAAAGTCCAGAAAGTTTTGGCCTTGATACTTTTCTGTTTCTGTTTCTGTTTTTTGCATTTGCTTTCTTTTCTTCTGATTTTCTTATGTTCCTTTAGATGCACCAGATTTTGGATGTTTAATGCAACATTCAGAAAATAACCAGCTTTTGTATTGAAATTGGCAAATCATGATCCTTGAATCTAATTAATTAAGAGAAGGACATTTATTTATGTCATGTCAGTTTGATAACAGACACTCCATTGGGATTTTTTTTTTCTTTTAACAATATAGTTTGTATTAATTAGCTTAAAAGCACAATTAAGTAGAGTGTTCACTGATATGCAAAAGGAAAGATAGATATCCCTCCAATATCTTGTGCCCCCCCCCCCCCCCCCCCTTCCAAAAAGGAAAAAAAAGAAAGAAAGAAAGACAAAATGATTTTAGCATACAAGAAAGACCCAATTTAGCAAGTATGGTTTTTAATGCACTAAGGTGAAGCTAGGTGATGGGGGCACCTTGTAGGCATTAAGTTTTTTACAATAAAAGCATTAACCCTAGGGTAGTTTCCTAGGTCTCATAGTAATTAGTAGTAATCTTTAACTGATGGTTACCATGATCATTATGAATTAAGCATAAAGGTCATATGAAAACATAGAAAGTCAACATTTATGCGAAATCTTCAGGTTCTTCCTTACTTATACTAAACCCTTTTGAATTCTTGAAGGGTTCTAGACTATGTCACCGACTTCTGGGTCAATTGAACCCAAACAAATAAGAAATAATAAAAGAGATTAGTATAAGAATAATAAAATATTATAAGCCTAGAAAATATTTAGGCATTTGGGCGAGACGACCCTCTAAGGTACCTTGTCACCTAGGTATTGTTAGTGAGCATATCCAAATCTTTATTTATCACATATAAGGTCTTATTTCCCTTCCCCATTCAATATGAGGTTTTAAACTTCATTTGAGATGTTCTTGTATTTATTAAAATAATAATTACTCCTATTACTTATTACTTATCTCTATTAAATGAATAATATAATATTATAATATTATTGTAGTTCTAGACTGCAACTTGAGGCTTTAGCTTTAATCCTAGTTTGCTAGTGATAGGCAAACGACTAGGCCCAATACCACCCATTGGCCCACCAGCATGATACCCATGCAACCTCATCCGAAGACCTATATGAGGGGACCACACCAAAAAGTTAGTTACAATTTAGAGCCTACCCATGTGATGAAAGGCCTATAAATAATAGAATATCCATAAAGAGGATCACCTTTCTTGAGCACTAAACCTTTCTCTTCTTAGGAGGCTGGAGCTCCCTCGATGAAACTCATGAGGTAGGTAGACCCTACCAAGTGGTATCAGAGCTCAGTCTTGAGCAATGGGAACTCGATCCTCTGCCAATGATGACCATATTGAGAAGCTTGAAGGGGATATCACTAAAATCAAGGCAACTCTCACAGTAGTCTTGACCAAGCTAGAAAAGGCACCCATCGGTGAGAACAATGAATCCGAAGGAGAGGGGAGTAGTTGAACCAGCAATTGAAGTGGGGGAATAGGGGCGATGAACCATACCAAGATCACATTTTTGAACTTCTCAAGTGAGGACCCTATTCCATGGATTTACAAAGCTGAAAGGTACTTTGAGTACCATGAAACACTAGGGAATCAGAGGGTTTCGATCGTCACATCCCCAAGTGACTTGGGCGGATTTCACTAAAGCCCTATGCATGCCATTTGGACCCACTGGGTTTGAGAATTATGATGAGTAGCTGGCCAAGTTGCACCTGACCAGATCTGTAAGAGACTATCAGGTGGAGTTCGAGCGTCTCTCCTCTAGGGTGCAAGGGTGGCTGGAGAACACTCTGTTAGGAAGCTTTATTGGGGGATTAAGAGAAGACATCCGTGTGGAAGTGAAATTCATGCAACCCCCTATTGTCATGGCTGTTGTGGGCCTGACTAGGCTGAATAAAGAAAGTTTGGTCGACTTAAAAGACCACTAGTTTGATCCCGGGGACCCCTACTGAAAACACCCCCTACAAGCCGAGCCACTAATGATAAAACTGGCCCAAACCCAATTGCACCTGCTTCCCCTAGACTTGATACCCAGGGTTTCAGGTCCAATGTCCCCTACAAAAGAATGGCATGGCTCGAAATGCAGGCTTGAAGGGAAAGAGACCTGTGTTACAATTGTGATGAACGGTTTGACCTAGGTCATAGATGTAAGGCCCAACAAGCCTTTCTTTTGCAAACTGATGGGCCAGAGGAGAGAGAAAATTCAGAAGGGGTACTCAATGAAGACAACCCAGCTAACCTTGACATGATTTTTGGGCTTGGCCCACCTGAAATATCATTGCAATCCCTCATTGGGCTCACTTCACTTCAAACCATGCGCATTATGGGCCGACTAAAGGGTCGAGAGGTATGCCTCTTGGTGGATAACGGGAGCACTATGAACTTTATTTTTGATGATCTCAGTTGGGGTTAGCCATCAAACCCACCTTAAAATTTAATGTCCAGGTGGCCAACGACAACCAGTTGCCATGTGAAGGTATTTGTAGAGGGCTTGATTTGATCATCCAAGGGGAGATTTTCTAAGTATACTTGTATACTTTGGCCTTTAGTGGGGCCGGCATCGTGCATGGGGTGTAGTGGTTTTGCCAATTGGGTGACTTAGGTCGAGTAGCTTGCGATTGGTCCAAGTTGACCATGGAATTCCAGAGAGGGAACCGAACGATTACCCTAAGTGGGTCTTGGACGCTAACCCTACAGTTGGCTACCCTTAGCTCCTTACTCAAGTCTAGTTGGGGCCATAATAGGCCCACCCTAATGCTCTTGGACCATTGCTTCCCTAGCCCACACCTGGAGTCCACACCCATTGAAGCTAACCTGGGCTACCAAGACCCCCATTTCCAAGAAATTCTGGCTGAGTTTCAAGAAGTTTCCAAGGAGTCGCAGGGGCTCCAACCAGAAAGAACGCACAATCATCGAATCCCCATCTTGCCTAGTACAGCACTGGCGGACGCCCGATCTTACCGGTACCACATTATCAATGCCAAGAAATTGAAAGCTTAGAGCAATACCTTCTACATAAGGGCTTCATTCAACCCAACAACAGTCCATATTCCTCCTCGGTTCTATTGGTTAAAAAAAGGATAATACTTGGAGGTTTTGTGTGCATTATCAGGCATTCAACACTATCACGGTCAAAGACCGGTTTCCCATCCCTTTGATTGATGAGTTGTTGGACGAGCAACAGGAAGCCTGAGTTTTTTCCAAAGTTGGACCTCAAATCGGGTTACCATTAGATTTGAGTTCATAGTGAAGATGCACACAAAACGGCTTTCAGGACTCATGATGGTCATTATGAGTTCCTGGTTATGTTGTTTGGCTTATTTAATGCATCATCGACCTTTCAACCGCTCATCAACGACATCTTCAGACCCTACCTCCGTAAGCTCATTTTGGGTTTTTTTTTTTATGATATTTTAATTTACAGTCCTAATTGGGGACAACACCTCCTACATTTGCAACTAACCTTGGATGTGCTGAGGCAAAATCAACACTCCGCCAAGCTCTCCAAGTGTGTGTTTGGACAGGGATGGATACAATACTTGGGTCACGTGGTCTAGAGAGGGGGTGGATGAAGGCCGGTCCTACTAAGGTAGCCAGCAGTGCACTAGGCCCGGCCCACAACAGTCAAGCAACTACAAGCCTTCTTGGGCCTAACGGGTTACTACAGATGATATTCTTCAGAAATTATGGGCTGATGGTAGTCCCATTGACCCAACTATTGCGAGAGGATGCCTTCCATTGGACTACAGAAGCCCAACAGACATTTGACTCTCTTAAGCAAACAGTATAATCACCCCCCACATTGACTTTGCCCGATTTTGACCAACCCTTTGTTGTTGAGTGCGACACCTTGGGCATCAGCGTCAGTGCTGTCCTAATGCAAGGGGGCAAGTAATTGGCTTATTTCAGCAAGGCTCTCTCCCCTCGAGCCAGGAACCAGTCCACCTATGTTAAGGAACTGATGGCTGTGGTCTTAGCAGTTCTTAAATGACAACACTATCTCCTCAGTCGGCGCTTCTCCATTCAAACAGATCAGTGAACCCTTAAATACTTGTTGGAACAGTGCATCCTCAAAGAAGAACAACAAAAAAGGGTATCAAAATTATTGGGGTTTGATTACATAATAGAATACAAAACTCGGGCTTCCAACTGGGTAGCAGACGCCCTGTCAAGGCAAGATTAGTTACAGGTGATGATTGAAACCAGACCGGTTTATCCATTATTGGAGGTCCTTAAACAAGAGGCTTTGGTTGATCCAGAACTGGAGAACATCAAGAAGAAATTGGTTGAGGATCCTACCCAAATGCTCGGTTACTTGGTGAAGGACTCGTTGTACTATAAGGGGAGGTTTGTCCTACCACCAGAATCCCCACATCTGAAGGATCTACTGCAGCTTTTTCACTCATACCTGGAAGCCATCAACTCAAGAGTATTGAGAACTTACCGGTGCAACTCAATACTATTGGAAGGGGATTAGGAAGCAGGTCCAACACTTTGTGGCCAGCTGCCCAACTTGTCGGCAGCAGAAATACGACACTCAGCAACCTGTCGGACTTCTTCAACCTCTCAAGATACCCTATCAAGTTGGGGAGGATCTCACCATGAACTTCATCACTGATTCACGGGACTGCCACCCTCACAAGGCAAGGTCGTAATAATGGTGGTGGTGGACAGGCTACGCAAATATGCCCATTTCGTTGCTCTGTCTCACCCATTCACAGTGGCACAAGTAGCATACTTATTTGTTAGAAATATTACCAAGTTGCATGTGACGCCAAAGTCTATTGTCTCTGATTGGGATCCCCTATTCATGGGAAAGTTTTGGCAGGAATATTTTAAAATTCAGGGAACCCACTGGGCACATTCCACCAGCTATCACCCCTAGTCCAATGGGCAAACACAAGTCGTTAATAGATGCATTGAAACTTACCTAAGATGCTTTGCTGGACAGAGACCAAAACTATGGCTGAAATGGTTACCGTGGGCTGAGTTATGGTACAACTCCACTTACCATGTGACCGCGGGGATGATGCCGTTCAGGGCTTTGTACAGGAGGGACCTTCCCGCCGGTCTCCCCTATGAATTAGGTTCTACATCAGTGGCCGCAGTGGATGAATACCTCTCCAGTAGAGATTTAATCTTACAAGAGCTTAAAAGCAACTTACAGAGAGCTCAACAGGTTATGAAGGCTACCTATGATCGCAAACACCGGCCGTTGGAATTCCAGTTAGGTGACATGGTTTACTTGAAGCTGCACCCCTATCAACCGACTTCGGTGGCTAAACGTGCTTGGCAGAAGTTGGCACCCAAGTACTATGGTCCCTTCAAGATCCTAGAAAGAGAGGGTCTGTTGATGTTATAACCATTTATTAGGGTTTTGGAATTTGGGCCCGTATATTTTTCTCTTTTTGATAGATAACCCCGTGCATCTTTCATACCATGAATTTGTGGATCTGTGGGGGAGTTGATAGGCAAACAGCTAGGCCCAGCACCACCTATCGGCCCACCAGCATGATACCCATGCAGCCTTATCCAAAGACCTGTGTGGGGGGACCACACCAGCAAGTTAGTTACAACTGAGAGTATGCCCATGTGACGTAAGGCCTATAAATAACAGAATATCAGTAAAGAGGGTCACCTTTCTTGAGCACCAAACCTTTCTCTTCTTCTTCTTTTCTCTATAGGAGGCCAGAGCTCTCTCAAAGAAGCTCCTGAGGTAGGCAGACCCTACCAGCTAGTGAGTGTGAAGAGTCTGTTGATGTTATAACCATTTATTAGGGTTTTGGAATTTGGGTCCGTGTATTTTTCTTTTTTTGATAGATAACCCCGTGCATCTTTCATACCATGAATTTGTGGATCTGTGGGGTTCAGTTCAAGCTTCCTACCAAGGAAAAAGTGAAATGCAACGGAACGGGATCTGCGTGCCTCACAGGCACATCCACCGTGCATTGGGAACATCTCCCGTGAATAATAACTTATAAGTACAGGAGGTGTTTCCAATGCATGGTAGGATGTGCGTGTGAGGTCGGTGTGAGGTGCAGATCTGGTCTCAAATACAAACAATTATCAAATTTAGCCATTTGGGCCTTGTGGGGTTTATTTTTGCACGCCATGTTTGAAAATGCAAGTTATATATTCTTCTTCTGAAACCTGCAAAGTATGCTTTTCTGTTGCATGGAACATTGTTGTGAGAGATCCTCTCTCTAACTGGTAGGTGATGATCTGAATAAGCTACAAATATCTCTATTTACCGCTTAAGAGTTACACTGAACTTTTTTTTTTGGAGGACAGGAAAGATGACTTTTTCTTTTGCATTGTTGACGGATTTTGTACTGCCCACTTGAAGAAAGAAGCATGGAGAACCAAAGACTTATTTCAGGATCGCTGGCCTGTTTAACCCAAATAAACCACATGAAAATGTTAAACTTAGGCTAGCTGCTCTTAAAAATGAAATTTATTAACTCTGGTTTTCTACTTAATAAATAGTAAAGATTAAGATTTTTATATGCATTCTATTATCTGGTAATAAATACATGTATACACACAATGTACCTTCTAATATCTAATAGTATATCACGCATAGCCATGGATATATACATTGTATTATCTAAGAATATGTTGGTGTAGGGCTCTATTTAGTTGATAGAATATCTAATTATATAATGAAGGTTTCTTCAAAAAGTTATTTGTAATTGGATTTTTAGAGTCGGTTGCTCTCTCCTTGAAGTGCTCATCTTTGGAAGTGGAGGGATATTTCCAAGTGGTAATCAGATAGATGAGAGTGGGATGAGTTGGACCTTGGAATCTTCTATGTCAAATTGGAGAGGCCAACATTTTATAGTCAAAATTGAATTGATCTTCTTTTGGTTTCCAAGATCTGCTAATTCAATGGTGAATGCATTGCCAGGGAAGGGGTTAAAATTGGAAGCAATGTATAGTAAAGCAGTAGTGGTGTGATTATCAGTTGACTGGCTGTGGAGTTAGTCGCATTTGTTTTGTGTAAGCCAAGTTGGGTAATCTGACCTTTAACCCATTGGTCTGATAATTATTCTACCTAGAGTCTAAGTTGGGTAATCTGACCTTTAAAATGGACGACCTTGTATATGCTATGATCTTAAATCCAGAAATACAGTTGTTAGTCCTGGGATTGGTAACTTATTTCATTCACAGTTTATTTCTATTTATAGATTTTTCTTCAGGAATATGGTGAAATCAAATGGATGTTCAATGTAGGTACGAAGGGGTGCAGATAGAGCAGAGATTTACAGCCTGGCTTTTTCCTCTACGATGCAGTGGCTGGCTGTTTCAAGTGATAAGGGCACGGTTCACGTTTTCAGCCTCAAGCTTAATTCAGGATCCCCAGGGGACGACACCGCACGTACTCCTTCTGACCCCAATCTTGCTGTTCCATCGGCAAGTTCATCTCTCTCCTTCATTAAAGGTTCTTACCTTTGCTCTTATATAACTATAGTATGGTATGATAATGACTAACCTTGTTTGGTAATTTGACTAGCAGATCCTTAAGAGCAACTACAATAGAAAAGATGTTGTGTCTTGTAATGTTATTTTATGGATATTGTTCTTGTTTATCAACAGATGCTTTACTATGTGATTGGAGAAAACAAATTATATACCAAATATATTCCCATTATTGAGCGGAATGGATTGACTGGGAGTATCGAGTTCCCCAAGCTTGTTATCAGTTTTGAACCATTCTTGAATCTTGACTTTTTGCCCTCTAAACTGGGTTTGTGGTTATGTAGGGGTGCTGCCGAAGTATTTCAGCTCAGAGTGGTCAGTGGCCCAATTTCGCTTGCATGAAGGTTCTCAGTACATTGTTGCTTTTGGCCATCAAAAGAACACTATTGTGATTCTTGGCATGGATGGAAGGTAGTTGATCACATCTCAATGCTATTAAAGTAGGGCTCTAACTTGGGGGGCTTCAAGCTTTGGGCTGGGCCTTGGACAAAACTTGGGCCTGACCTAAAATTGGGTTTGGCTTGGGTTGTGGCTTTTGGTAGCTTGAGTCCAGCTTGGCCCAATGCGACTCCAACCCAAGCCAATCTGAACCTGGCTGACATAGCATAATATACATGTATATTTCATATTAATACCATCATATACACCGTAAATATGTCTTTATGTAATGGTATTACATACTACACATAAGAGGGGTCTTGGGATGGGGAATAGAGTAGGGTTAGGGTGTTCATGAGGCCCACTGGCCATACCACAAAGAAGCTGAGTGATCTGAGTGACCATCTCACTTAGAGATAGGATTAGCTGAATGCAAGAGCTTTTTAGCGGGTTGTGGAACCAATGATAATGCTCCACACCAGTCATAAAATACATGGGTCCACAACCATTTAAACTCTCACTGTGGGCCCCATATATTTTATGACTGGCTTGGGGCATTTTCATTGGTTCCATTGCATGCTACACAGCCATCGGTTCAGCTAGTCAGAATCATCTGAATATGATTAACCTAACCAACTGGTGGTGGGTCAGTTGGTTGGGCCTTTTGGCTTGTTGTAGTGGAGCATCCCCCTCCCAGGTTTGTGTTATCCGATTGAAAAGGCAGTGTAAGCGCACATGTAAAAGTTTTTCTGGTCTGCTCAGGAATCAAGGCAAGTATCTAAAATCACACCTATGCACAAACATGTACAAATACATACATGTCACGCATGTTATCTATACAAAAGTATCTTCTAATTGTCTATGTGCATGTATATATGAAATATGTTGATATGCATTTATCAATGACATTTATGCTTTTATTTTTGATCTATTATGCTCTTAATAGAGCAAGAATATTAGGAGCGTGATAGGCCAAACCTGCCCCCGAGTGGTTTTTGGCTGCTAACTCAGGCTTCAGCCCAACTGAGCCAATTTGCATCCCTACAATACTGAGTTTATCGTTGGGAGTATACCCTTTAGATGATTAGGAAAATGTAGCATATACTTTTTTTAGATATGTGGAAGGAAGTTTTTGGCCCTTAATTATTAAAAAAACAAAGTCCTTGGCCCTTTTCTCTGGCTCAATTGGGATAACCTAAACAAGGGAGCTTGGAGCACAGTTTAAATGGACTTAGGAGGTCAGACAATGGTTTGGCTGATGTTTTAGCAAAGCAAGGAATTAGTATGGAGACTATGTTTTGGCCCATGTTTATAACTTGTTTGTGATACGAGGGGTCGCATTACTTTGGTGTCAACGGTTGTAATTTTCTCTTTAAAGTTACCGCAAGTAACCAGTAAACTTGAAGTATATAGCTGACTTATGAAATTTTAATGGACATATGCAGCTTCTATCGATGCCAATTTGATCCGGTGACAGGAGGAGAGATGACTCAATTAGAATTCTACAACTTCCTGAAGCTAGAAGAAACGTTCTAAGTTGAAGATGACGGGTTCTTCTCTATTTTTTTGGCTTTACTATTGTTCTGATCATATACTGATATTTTCTTTTGGGGTGGGCGGGGGTACTAAATAAGTTGTACATGTTTCTAGAGATGGGTTTAGAGCCTGCAAAACTACACCTGGGCTGTGTTGGTACCACTTGTGCATATATATGCAAATAATAATAGAGATGCTTGTATATCTGGACCTTGTTTTTAACCGATATTAGCTCGGAGGAATTTATAAAGCTGTGTCAAATGTTGTGCCATCAGTTGATTCCTTGCATAAATAGCTTTGCCTCCAGCAAGTTGAACTCAACTGCTTACCTTTTGGCCTTAGTATTGCTTTGAAGAGTTTTATTACAATGGTGCAATGGGTTGATCAGCTATGATATTTTGTCTAGCTTGATTGTTCTACAAGCAGAGTAAGATCTCGTGTAAGATTCGAATAGCCTACGTCCAACTGAAGTGGCATACTTGGTGAGCAGGCTGTGCCCGAATCTCTTTTTCATTTTTTCTTTTTTGGAAAAGTTATATTGGCAATTAGGTTGATCTTGTATTCTAGCTTCTAGGTGCAAAGGCTGTGTTTGGTTTAAATTTTGAAGGGAGAAACCTATAGCTTCTATGTGCAACCGCACCTAACGTTATATTTCATTATTTTGTTCGTTCATAGAAGAGTCATCAGTGAGGATTTGTTAATGGAAGCTGGCGACCTGAGTTCAAATCAGCCCCCACAACGTCCTACAGCACATCCTCGCACGAAACATGACACCTACAAAGAATCAACCTGAGCCCATCAATCTGAAATATAAATTCAAACTAAAGAGACCTAACAACAGTGGCGAATCTAGGACCTTTAATTAGTGGATAAGACCTTCTAAAACCATGAAAAAAAATATCTGCCACTGCCTAACAACCTTGACATGGTCACCATAGCATTTCCTGTCAACATTGCCAGTCATGAGCTTAAACTTGTCATTATACCTTTAACCTGTAATGCTTCTAAAATACCTGACTACGTAGGTTGCTTTTCATAGAGAAGTTTATCATTACAAAATACCTGCGTGAAATGCAATGACAACATTAACATAGCTTAATGTTTTTAAATTACCTTAGTAAAATGCATGACTAGGTGATCTATTCTATAGCCATGGTCATGAACTTAAATCTGACATTACAACATAGTCATGTGCATGAGCTTAAACCTGTCATTGCAAATTACCTGTGAAATGCATGACTAGGTGGGCTCTTTCATAGGGAAACCATGCATGGCAACATAGCTTAATTAGAGCAAAATGATGTACTCTACCTGTTGTGCAAGCTGCTGTATCATCCATTTTCCAAAATTACAACAGGTATCAGCATAATAACCAGCAACAAAGTCAAGAAGCTAAAAGTAACGGACATAATTGTCTACTGGTGAACACAACAAACACCAATATAATGCAATTGCAGGACAGCCATAAAATGGACTCATGAACCTTGCCGCAATCTCCTCCAGTCCAGTCCTGAAACATCTCCCAACTGATTTGGTCTCTATATGAAGACCACCTTGCCATCTCATTCCTTCAGAGTCATTCTGTTGGGGTTTCTGGGATGAGGTCTTCATCTACGACGTCAATTTCATCTATTGTAATGAGTTGATTTGCCTCATGAATCCCTTGTTGAGTAAGTTGGTCGGATGGATCAACTCCCATTATATGATTATGAAGTACACAGCACGCCACGACAATCTTAACTTGTGTAGGGAAACCAAAGTATTGGGCTGCACTAAGAATGGCCCAATGCTTCTTTAGAATACCAAAAGCATGTTCTGCCATTTCTTAGTGAGGAATGTCTTTCATTAAATATCTCGTACTTGTGCAAAAAAACCAGGCATGTTTCTATATCCAGCATCTACGACGTAATAGAATATAATTAACAAGACACTAGTTCCAATAGGTCATTCATTGTTGCAAATGGAAAGGAAGAACACATAACTATGCAATTTACCTTGAGGTACATGAAGTTTAGAATCCCTCTGCAAGGAATCATATAGGATCATCGCATCAATAGCTAGCCCCTTCCACCCAGCCAGTACATATGTAAATTTTAAATCAAATGCGACTGCGGCCATCATACTTTGAGTCATTTCCCCCTTCTTCCCCTGAAACCTTTCTCGCTCTTCAATTGGTACCTTGCATGGGATATGAGTCCCATCAACAACACCTACACAATCCTACAGTTTTACTAAATTTGGTTACTCTAAATGTAATGAGATTTGATTGGAGAATTGGAGCATATACTTTGAAGTATGGCATGAAATGAGGGTCATTACTAATTTAAGGGGGTATATGCTCCCTAGATAGCTAAAGGACTATATAACCTCAGGACAGCAAGTTCAAATCAGCCCCTCACAAAATTGCCCCCCACAACGTCCTACAGCACATCCCCGCTTTATATTGGGAACATCTCCCGATGATAAGCCTAGAAACATCATCGAGAGATGTTTTCAATACACGGTAGGGATGTGCTGTGGGACGTTGTGGGGGCTGATTTGGTCTCAAGGACAGCACGCAAAACTCTATGAAAATAATGACTTATGGTCTCTTGAGAATGTCCAAACTCCAAAGTGCACATGGATAACACTATTTCGGATATTATGTCCAATAGTGTACAAGAAAATTGCCACTTGCTCCTCTACAGACATATGGGTAGTTGGTCCAAGTTCGCCATGTGTCATGAGCAAATCACATAGGGTGTCGAAGCATACCCTTCTCATCCTAATTTGTGAAATACACAACTTCTCGTTCCGAAATATGCTTTTAAGATACACTCCTCTCTATAAACTTATGCCTCTCGTGTTCTCCGATTGGCAAATAATGTGTAGTATCCCAACATGATCACAGTCATGAAGATACCAAATAAGGCAATAATGGCCCCTCCAACCCGCCTACCTCTGTCAATGTCATCCAGTAACCTCATATCCTCTTAGCAAACAATAAATATAGACATGTATCAAAACTAAAATAGGAATGCGTATAGATGGAGTGTTACACTAATGATTTCAATCACTGGTGTTTTGAACCGCCATTGATTCAGACGGTCAGACTGTTTGGCCCAGAAACTGTTTAGGTAATCAGTTCTGTTTTACTCCAAACCCGATATTTGACTAAAAACCATTAAAAAAGTTAATAATCCATTGACCTAAGTGGTCAAACCGTTGAACCATTTAAGGGTTTTGACTGTTTTTTATTTTTTAATTTATTTGTCAGAACAAGCCACCCATTTGAACCGGACAATCGGACCATCAACCCAAAAACCGATAACGAGAAAGATTCTATTTCTGGATTGTTTTTTAAAACATTAATCGCATACAAACAAAATAAAATACTTCCACGTTTCCAGGTCGAATCTCTTTCATATCTACCTCTGTTTGCAATAGCAACATAGGTAAGATATCCTGTCCATGGTCTAATTTAACATATCTATTCTCATAAAATATTATATTGTGATGTACCAATGTGTCAATTTAATAAATAAATGGGTTTTATTATATCGGATCTTGTCAGGTCGGGTCCAATAATCCGTCCCAATCACAGGCCCCTATATAGGATCTTGCTTGGAAATGGTTATATACATCTCTTTCTGACAAGGGCCCCCGGGTTAAAGGTCATCAACACAAGCTCAACCTGAGAATTGGACTTAAGTCATAAGGTTGAATTGGATCTTGGCCCAGCCCAAACTAAAGTTTGACAACTGAATTGAGTCAGAGTGGTGGCTCGGTTGGCGTGTTTGCTGGCAGAGTGGCAGGGGTGTCAATTGGACTGGATCCAATCCGATCCAGCTCAATATGAATCCATTATAAATGGATGAGGTCCAATCGAATCCAATAAATGTTGGATCACTTTGGACTGGTCCAATTCAATATCTGAACCATCTAATCTGTTCAAATTTATTTTAATTTATATTGGTTTCAACTCAAACCCGATCAATTAACACCTATATTTTTATCTTATATCAATGGATCAGAAATTGGCTCAACCCAACCCAATATAAATTCATTATGGTCGGACCAGGTCTAATCCAATCCAATAAATACTTTGAACCATTAAGTTTATTGGTCCAATCCAATCCAAGCCCAAGAGTTGAAAATGAGACTAATAATGGAGTAAACCAAGTTTGACTCGGTGCTAAAGGATGGAAGTTTTCTTGCTATCGTTCACTTTTAGACATGAAAAGTTTCGTGAAAGGGCATGAATCGCATGATCAACAAGCAAATATATGTCTATATATGTACTAGCAAGCAAAGTTCAAAATATCGATATGTATCGGCTGATACGTATAGTTTCTGGAGCTCTCCTATACATCCCTACAAAGGGTGTATCGGGGTTCTGACTGTTTCGAGGGGTGGAGGAACCTTAAACCAGCCCCCTGAACCAGTTTTGAAAAAAAAAACACTATCGATATTGTCCGATACACCCCTACCAGCGTATCATCAAAGACATCAGAGTCAAAGTAATTCATTACTGTTAAATAATCATAACAGTAATTATGTGCCTGCCTTTTTTGAAAGAAAAGTACGTACTTGCTAGACGTTCATAGGTCAGGTTCAGACTTGGCTTTTGTCAAAATTTAAATGAGAATAATCTAAAACTCGAGCCTGACATAATGAAAAATTAGACCCAAAACCCAGCCCGTGAATAGGTCTAATCCCTGCCTTGCCCATAAAAGAATAGAGTATAAAAACCCTCCAATATAATGAATAATAAGTTTGACGTTGTACTTAATACATCTAGTTGAACTACAAGCATAACAAATATGTTCATCATTTAATTATAATAAAGATTCCAACATTTACGATAAACTTTAGCTGATATAGTAACATCTTATTTTTTTATTTTGTATTCTATTTGTCTAAAGGAGTGGTAGTTATATAAAATCGGTCAGAAATCGCAATATTTGGTTTGCCACCTGAAATATATAAATTACTTTGGGTCAAAAATCAAAACTAAGGTTTAAAATGTCAATATATCCCGATATGATGCAAGGGGTGGATCGGTACTTTGAACTATGGAGATCGGCTTCTATCAGGGCAAATATGTGCCCATGCCACACCATTCTAACAACCTTTTGTAACCTTGCATTGGGAATATCATCCCATGAAATAAAGCATATAAGTACGAAGATATTCACAATGCAAGGCAGTAAAAGCTGCCCGAATGAGATTTTCCCTGACTGAAGTCGAACTCTGAACCATCTACCTATTTTTTTTTTAAATAATGGAGGGAGTAAGTTTTAGCCCTCACTACCCCCTGAAAATTGAAATAGGTCAAAAGCCCGAAACACTCATATATTTGTGTGCTAGTGATTCATATATGGACCAATACGTGACAAAGTTTTGAACCTTGCCCAAAACTAAGAATTTATGACTTTGGTATATAAGAATTTATGTTGACACAAGTTTATGCGTGGGGTGAAAGAGTTTTCAAATCTCTTTGTTTGGCTTTAAAAAAGATAAACTATTTTTTTATTATTATTTGGATGTAATTCATTTTAATGGTATAAGGTGGTGTGGTATTGCATTCTCATATTAATTATTTGAATATTAGGTATGTCATAGTTAAGATAAAAATTGAAAATTAACAAAAGTAATAATATAATTAAAAATAAACTTAAATATTTATCATTCAATTAGTTCAACATGGACTAAGAGTTCTATGTTGACAACAACCACATAAGCCTCCAATGACCTGATGGGGTTTTTATAATTTGAAACTTAGAGCCGATTATCAGAGTTTTGTTGGTTTCTGGACCAACACACAACCTAATTTTAAATGTACAACTGACTTTGACTATAATTTTCCCTTTAAATTATATATTTCATTTACATTATATAAAATAGTTTTTACATATCACACTTAATTTTTGTTTGTCTATGGTATAATTTGAGTCAAACCACTAATCCACCTTTTAAAAATAAAAATTGTTGGATTTCTAAATTGACATTAAATTTTGTATTACATTTCCATCATTGATAAAGCTATTTCTTATGTATAAAACTTATTTTTGTTCAATATAATGAATGCACAATATTAGAGATGTACCCAATATTTTATTTTTTATAAATATATAACATAGATACGTGCCCAAATTTTTCTTTATCTATTTTCTTTTATTTTTGTGATTCTGTCTTTTCTATTATTAAAAATTTTATTATTTGACTATGACATCATTTCATTTATAAGTAGATTTTGAATTTGGCATTTCATTTTCATCATCAATAAAAATACTTTTTACATTTCATAGTTAATTATTTTAATTTTTTATTGTTCAATTATGGCATTATTTATTAATCCATTGACCCCAAATGGTCGAAATGCTTACCGACCATTGGGAAGGAAGGAAATGGTTTTGTTTTCAATTTTTTTTTTCAAAATATTTATTTTTATACTATTAAAATTAATATTGTGGATTTAATTACAAGAATTTAATGATGAGAAAAATATATCTTAAATATAGGATTTAATGAGAGAGAATAGGAGAATATTTTTATTTCCAATTGTTTTAAATTTTATATTCCATTTCCATCATTAATAAAAATATTTCTCATTTATATACTTATTTTTGTTTAATACGTATGTTAAAAATGTTCCCAATTTTTTTTATTTTATCAATTTTTAATTTTATTATTTAACCATGGCAACATGGATTAACCCATTTGACCCAAAATGGTTTAATTTCTTATCACCACCTAGATGAAAACACTATTTTTGCTAGGTAGACTTTAAAAGTATAATCTTTTATGCTATTGTAATTATTAATTTATTAAGTATGGATTTAATTAATAGAACTTAATGATGAGAAAAAACAAAAATAACTTAAATATATGATTCAATGAACATGAATGCAAGTTAATAACTTAAATGTTGGATTTAATAAGAGAGAATTAAATGCATTGAATATCTTTAAATTACCTCTTTTCAACTCATTTAATATCAAGAATTGGTTACCCTATTTGCCCTCAATTTTTTATCAATAAATTTAAATATAGAGGGGTAAAGATCCTTAGAAAATTCCAAAAATATTCTTAAGGCCACTCATACTTTCTAAAGTAGTTTATATATATAACAGCTCAATTTGACATTTTTGCCCAACAAAACAGACTGGGAAAACTTGAAAACGGGGAGCGTCATTTGCCAAAAATAAATAAATTAATTTAATTCCTTTCTCTTCAGAGAAGGACGACTCTAAGGTATGAACAACCAACCAACATCCATCATAAAAAAATGTCCAGAAAGCATGTCACATGGTTCATACATTTTATGATATAATCGGATCGAGCTTGGGCTACCTAATCACTGAATTTAGGTCTGGCTTGAAAAATAAAAAGCCCACTTTTAAGCTAAAGCCCACCTCGAGGACAGAAATTTCAAACTTAACCCATGTAAAAGTGGATTAAATCAATCGAGGCTTGGGTTGAACCCGTTCAAGTTGCACCCTTATAAGTCCCAAATCGATTATTAATTGAAACAAAATTATAGACCCGGAATCATCATGGTTAATAGTACTCAAAACTATTTAAGCAATAACTTAAAATTTAAAGTTTGATGATATATCCTTAATGTAAATGATAAAAAAAATACTAAATTATTTATATCTTAATAAATTAAATATTTTTAACTATTATTATATTATTTATTATCTAACAAATTTATCGTTTCAAGCATAAAATATGATGAATTTATAAAATCATTAAGAAAATATTATACATTTAGTAAAATAATAGGTTTTAGGTCTGAACCAGTTTGGAACAAACAAGAAGCGGAACCGACCCTGAAACTAGGGGTGTCAATTGGACTGAATTTGGTCCAATCCGATCCAGTCCAATGTGATTCCTTTATAAATGAACCAGGTACAATTCAATCCAATGAATGTTTTGGACCAATTTGGACCGGTCCAATTCAATATCTAGACAGTCCAATCTGTTCAAATTCATTTTGATTTAGATCGGTTTCAACCCAAACCCGGTCCATTGACACATATATTATTATCTTATATCAATGGACCAGATATTGGCTTAATCCAATCCAATCCAGTATAAATTTGTTATGGATAAACCAGGTCCAATCCAATTTAATAAATATTTTGGACCGAATTGGAATGCCTTGTTGGTTCATCCAATTCGTTCAAACTGATTTTAGACTTCCAATCCAAAACCCGTCCATTGACACCCTTACCTGACACAAAAGCAACTTTAACTAATGAACATAGATATTAAACTTACCATAACTTTTCTGAAGAGCCCCTGTTAGTAATTTATAGTTAAAAAATATTAAACATTTTATCAAATTTCCCATACCACCCCCTCCAAGTGAATTGTTGGCCTCAGCAATTGAACCAACCAAAGGTGCCTCTCTGTCTCTTGTAGTATTATCAAGAGAAGAACCAGCAATAGGTGTGTCATATCCATCTTTGTCCCTTGTAGTATTATAAATTTAAAATTAAGATTTACAGAATAATTACATATTCCATATTGTTGAGATAATCACATAATTAGATCATTACATAACTTGCAACTTTGGTGCAATATATGATCAATGTTAATTATGATGGAGATAAATGGATAAAACGATTTCCTACAAAGTACAACCTATCAATACAATAATTATTGTGACTTAGCATTAACTTATCACAATGCAATATATCATGAGGCCAAATTCTATAAAACAAGTTGAAATCTCGAGGCATAAGTGGTAGGGGGTGTTTTTTTTTTGGATTTTGAGAGAAGGAAAAGTTGGTTAATGGGATTTTGGTTCCCATTGATCAAGAATATCATGTTCTTTTTACAGATTAATGTGGGGATCAAGGAAAGTTTATTTTCCTGGGTAAATGATACCCATCACCAAGGTGGATAAATAACTTTCTCACTTGGGGGAAAGCTTCCAACACTTGAATGGGTCAGTACTGCCCCTTTTAATAATGAATTCTTATAGTTAAAGTGGTCATTTCCTTTTTTTTTTTACTTGGGAAATAAAAGAACATGGATAAATACACTTACCTGGATAAGTGTTTTCCAGGAAAAACTTACCCAAATAATTGCATTTACCTGAGTAAATAACTTACCAAAAAGCAAATGGGGTTGTAAATGAAAATCCCCTATCCTCTAATTATCATTATAAGAAATTGAAGGAGACAAACACTTGGCATACCACATGCTACAAATGTCCAAAAAAGGTTTCAATTTCACCTCTTGTATTGTTCGCTCATTCTTCTCGAACCTAATATTAGACAGAACTAATGGAAAGCTAAGGCCTCGTTCGCATTTCGGTAAGTTACTTATCCGGGTAAATACCTAGAAAAATAAACTTTTCCCAATCCCCACATAAATCTGAAAAATAAACATGTGATTCTTGGTCAATAGATTTTTGAACATAAAAATTAGGGTACAATGACTAAAGAGGGGCAATAAATAGAAAATCAGGGTCTTTTGATAATTGTTATCTACCATTCTTTATATATATATTATAAATAATATTATATATAGACACACCGATTGATTCAATTAACAGCCAAAATTTTCATATTGACTAATCAAAATCAAACTAATACCTTCCACTTTTTAAAATTCGATTAATCAACATTTTCTATTAAATTTTATCAGTTTGGCTCAAATTTTTTTTTTTTTTGATGAACACAGTAGTAATAATGTATCACCTCAACCAAATCAACCATATGACATTATTATCTCCGCTTTCTGAACGCAGACCCTTGCTAACGGTTAACTTTTTCTGTTGCCTGTTGGAAGTCAATAGCCTATAATTGCTGTTGAGCCCATTTTGGGGTTCACTCATTCACGCCCATGTCTATCTTTTCGGATTTTTTAATTCCTAACCAACCAACGTCATCAGTTGCGTGTCGTCGTTTCATTGGTGGATGGAAAACGAATGCTGCGACCAAAAAATTTGCAAGATTTGACCAGTCAAGAACTCTGGAATTCTCCGTTACTTGTCCCCGCCGGGTTGGTTGCCACTTGCCAGGTGGTGATGGTCTGATAGAGTGAGTGGAGTCTCTCTCACTTTAATCTTTATATATAATCACACTCTGCACCTCGAAATCTAACAAACAGAACTACATCTTAGAATAGAAGACAGAAAGGATCTCAACTTCTCAACCCCCTACTCATCTTCTTCTTCCTGTATCTCCATCTACTTCTGTGTGAGTAAAGAAATGGCGGTGAAGCTTTATGGAATCGCCATGTCCACCTGCACCACACGCGTAATGACCTGTCTTCACGAGAAGGGAGTCGACTTCGAAATCGTCCCCATCAACCTATCCGCCGGCGAACACAAACAGCCTTCTTTCATCTCCAAAAACGTAAATTAATTGCTTATTGTTATGCATGAAACTTTAGGGTTTTTTCCCCTGCGCATATCATTCATTTTTCTTTTTCTTTTTCTTTTTTTTTTTTTGCAGCCATTCGGTCAAATCCCGGCTCTTGAGGACGGTGATCTCACAGTCTTTGGTGAGCATGCTCGATCTAATGGTGGTCACGATTAATGTGACATTTGTTTTTGTTAATTTCTTTATTATTTTTTTTTTTTCATATCGATCGGACGACAGAGTCTCGTGCAATCACCAAATACTTGGCGACAAAACACAAGGACAAGGGCACTGATCTTCTGAGGCTGGACAATCTGAAAGAAGCAGCGTTGGTTAACGTCTGGTTAGAGGTGGAAGCGCAACAATTCAACCCTCCAATCTCAGCACTGGTTTACCAGAGAATGTTTAGCCCTCTCTTTGGAGGAACACCGGATGAGAAAGTGATCGAGGTCAACGCCGAGAAGCTGGGGAAGGTACTGGACGTGTATGAAGAGAGACTTTCCAAGAGCAAATACCTCGCCGGAGATTTCTACAGCCTGGCGGACCTTCACCACCTCTCCTACACGTATTACCTCATGAAGAATCCCGAGGCCAACCTCATCAACTCTCGTCCCCATGTCAAAGCTTGGTGGGAGGATATTTCGTCTCGTCCTGCCTTTAAAAAGGCTGCAGAGGGAATGACCGCTTAGAACTATAAATCTGCCGCACCGATTACAGTTTTAGTTCTTCATCATCTTTTCCTTGCATTTCTTATCACTCTCATGGTAGGATTAAATGCATTGCGGACTTTGCCAAAGATGGTAATCCTTCTACCATCTTTTTCTTGGGATTTTTTTTTAATGAGTTCTGTTTTGGGAAGTTGTTCTATATAATTTTTAAGGTGTCTGTGACACTTACATCTGTTTGATTTTCTGTTGCATTCTTCATTTTTACAACTTGTGCAAAAGAAGGAATTGGTTTGCACTTCAATACCAAGCATTTACAAAGAGTCCATTTAAAGAAAGAAAAAAATGTAATCTATTGAACTTCTGCATCAAACGAATGCAATGCAATGTTTTTAAAACCGAACCGGTCAGGGTCCGGTTTACGGGTTGAACGGTCCGACCGTTTGAATTGAAGATACGGCCCATTCTAACAAAAAAAAAATTACCAAAACTGTTGGACGGTTCAACCACTTGGGTCAGTGGTCTCTTGACCAAATTAACGTTTTTTGGCAAAATAAAGGTTCTGGGGTAGAACCGAATCGGTCACCTGACCAGTTCTCATCTTTTTGGTCTGACCATCTGATCCAATCCGATTTTGAAAATCATGATGCAATGTATAAGAATGCAAACGGATCGGATCTGATTTGAATCAGGATATATTTAAACTCGATTGGGTCTAATAAATACTGATTTGATTTTCAATTGGTGACTGGTAAATGATGATTGAATTGGAGAGCTCAGAGTTTAGGAGCGAAACTTGGGCTGGTCCAATATGATCCCAGACTGATCCATCCCACAATTTTATACTGACTGGTATTAGATTTTGGTCCTCAAGCTGAGCCCAGGCCCAAAAGTTTGGGCTCTTAAATTTTTAGAGTGGGGCTCTAGCCTAGCCCTTAGGAAGCCCAAACCCAGCTTGAGCCTAATCCCGTTATTTGCATATATATATATAATTGCATACATATACATATATGTATATCAATTTTTAGTGTGAATTAATCAAGTAATACGAACTTGGCCCTGGAAAAGCCCAACCGAAGTGTATCGAATTTTTAGTGTGAATTGAATAATGTGGACTTGACTTCAAGCTCAAACCGAACTCAAGTTTTTAGGCCTAATTCTTAGGGTTCGACTAGGATTGAGGTAAAACTCGGCCCAACCTGCCCAAGTTGCACTCGTATCAGAATTTGTTTGTATTGGTTGGTTATATTACCATGTATGAGAATGATTGAATTCCAATGAAAGTTAATCGACGCAACACAATAGCAAGCGAGATAGACGAGAATTGTCACATGGTGCATGATGAACCTACAATTTATCTATATTTTATGAGGTTTTTGCATGAAATTTTATGATGGTTTAATTAAATTTTGCCCTATTTTAGCTTGATTGCAAGAAAGATTTCAGGGGGAGCCAAATCAATAAAAAGAAGGCAAAAGCAAGAAAAGAAAACCCAAAATTTACCAATTTCAGTCCGGCCCAGCCATGAGAGCAAGAGAATTTCATTTGGCCCAAGAAGAGCATGTGAAACTCTTTGGAAAATCCAAGGGAAGAAGCCTAGCAAGAAGGAAATTTCGGCCCAGCCCATTTTTAGCCCAAATAACAGCCTAGAGTGTAGCCCACATGAGCTCAAAAGCAAGCTAAGTTGTAGCCCAAATAGCAGCCCAAAGGGAGATAGGGGCGGCAACTTCTAGGAGTTTCTTGAAGAGAATGAGGGAGCACTCTAGAAGGTTCATGAGGGGTGTAATACACCCCATTCTAGAGGCTTCAAGAAGGGGCAAGAGCCCCCTTGAAAAACTATATAAGGAGGCCTCTAGGAGGGGAGAAAGTTGTTCAATTGCTTGAGAGGAAGGCTCTCCCACTCTTAGAGGTTCGACCACCTTGAGAGAAGAGAAGAGAAGAAGGCTAGGCGCAAGGAAGAAGAAGAAGAAGGGCTGAAGGAAGTTCAAGACAAGCAAGCTAGAAGAAGAAGGTGAGTTCGAATTGAGGGTTTGTGATTCAAAGATCTTTTGTAATAAATCATTTGTAGTTTCATTCTCTTTTGATTTGAATTCAGTTTCTTAGTTATATTTTCTTTCTTCTTTCTCCTTGTTTCCATTCTTCCTTGATGTATTTCAGCTTGTAAAATTTCAGTTCAGCAATCTAATTCTTTTTGATTCATTCAAATGGTCATGAATTATACTTGAAGTTTCTTGAATAAGGGTGTTATTGTAGAGTAATTCGGCCAACTAACCTTCAAAACTCATATCTGAATTCTCAGATCTGAGATTGCAAGATCTGAATTGCTTGAAAGAGAATTCAGATCTGCAATTTTCAGATTGGCCGAATTAATCTACAGCTTGGAATTCCTAGAGTGCTTGAGAGAGATTCTAGGAATTCAGATCTACTATTCAAGAACTGAATTGAGTGCAAGGTTAGAGATAACTTGCACAATTCAGTTGGTGATCAATTCAGATTTGAATTGATGCCTTAGAAGTGTTTGAAGAAATGCATGCATGGGGATTAGATTCTTGCTAGAGATAGAAGAACCGTCACTCATGCATAGGATGAACATGCGCTTGAGAGAGGCTGTTCATGACCTTGGGGTTTCACTAAACCAAGGCTCAATCATGATTCATTCGAATGATCCAAATTGATAGATTGCTGAATTCTGAGATTGACATTTACTGCTTACTCTTCTAACCTGAATTGAAGGCAATTGGGCCAATGATTTAGATAGATTTTAATTTAGGATTTCTTAGCTTTCATTAGAGTTTTGATTTATTTTGTTGATCAGATAAGAAGTGCTCAATTTAGTATTGGTAATTGTTTCCTAAATCCTCGTGGGAACGATACTTCACTCACTACTTTATTACTTGAACGGCTAGTGCACTTGCTAGTGTCACAATGAGCAACACACATCAAGTTTTTGGCGCCGTTGCCGGGGATTTAGAGAAACAATATTAGGAAACATTGAGCATTCTTAATCTGATCTCATTCAGCATTGCATTCATAGTTGGGTTAATTTGCTAACTTTTTCATTTCAGCTTGGACTGCAACTACTGTACTACTGTAGATTGTTTCTTCTTTCTTAAGTAGATTACTTTCTTTTTCTGGTTTCAGTTTCATTTTAATAAAGGCATATTTGATTTCTATTCAATCTTGGTGTTGTTCCCTTCAAAAAGAAAAAAAAAAGAAAAAATTTCACATAAACATGAGTGTTGTAGATCTGAGTTGCATTCGGCACTCAGATCAGCAGATTTCAGATCTGCAGCACTCAGCCGAAAAGAGTTGCTTGTGTTTCAGATTTTATTATTCTTTTCTTTCATTACAAAAAGAAAAAAAAAACAAATGAAAAAAAAAGGGGGAGAT
Organism: Nelumbo lutea; assembly: GCF_056320005.1. NCBI lineage: Eukaryota > Viridiplantae > Streptophyta > Magnoliopsida > Proteales > Nelumbonaceae > Nelumbo > Nelumbo lutea. The sequence continues at coordinate 107,773,180 of NC_142686.1, forward strand.
CTTTTGAACAACCAGAGGAGCAATTAAGAATTCGGATCAGAATTCAGATTTGAATTCAGATCTGAATTCTACTATTGCAGATCTGCAATAGTTCAGATCTGAGTTCCTCTGAACTCAGACCTGAACTGATGAAATTTTGAGGGGAATTGGGTGTCATCACCACCCCAATTCACCCTAGGGCACTTCTGCTATTCCCCAAAAACAATTTGGTAGCAATAACTGAAGGTAAGGCAATTGAGAATTCAGATCCAAACTCAGACTTGAGTTCAGATCTGAATTCTGCTGTTACAGATCTGCTCAGTTCAGATCTGAATTCCTCTGAACTCAGATCTGAACCGATGCAAGTTTGAGGTGAATTGGGTGCCATCACTACCCCAATCCACCCTATGATACATCCAACCTGCCTCAAGGGTGAATGGATAGCAAAGAATGAGAGAAATTCAAATCTGAAATGCAGTTGATATGATGTGAGGACTGAACTGATACAGAGCATACTATGAATTCTGGGTGGACTGAATTCTTGGCTTTACCCACTTGTAACCGAGCTACATTAGCTAAGGAGGTGTATGTTTGGATTGAATAATTGTTATGCCTCAGATATTTAAGAAAAATTAGCACTTTCCAAGTATTTCTTTTAGCATTCAAATCTGTAGCAGGGCTGCTATAGTGCAATAGTTAGTAGACCTAATTTCAGATTTCTACAAAAGTTGTATGGACCGAATAGCTTGCAATACCAAACATTGCAGACCCAATTTTCAGGTCTTAGCAAGTGTTTGATATGCATCAGCTATACAGGTTTGAGCTTCAATTGTAGAGTTTAAAATCTTTAACCCAAGCCTAACTCAGGACTGGTTTTAGTTTATTTCAGATCCTTTTAAATTATTTTTTTTTTTTCAGATTAGATCTGATTTCAGCCCTAAAGCATCACAAGATTGATTCCAACCTTAATGAATGTATATTGTAGTGTATACCAATGAGTGTGTATGAGATATCCAGCTCAGATCTGAATTATTATTTATTAATTTCTCTAGACTAACAATACCAAAGACTTGTAGATATGAACTCAGATCTAAATTGGGTCTGAATTCAGATGTTGCAATCGATGGATGTAGATAAAGGAACCATGAATAAGATGATTGGTTTAAATCTGCTTTTAGTATAATCAGCTTCATTTATTCATGATAGGATGTAGGTTTTGTATTCCAATACTTCACTTTACAGTGTGATAGGATTAGTTATTTATTTTCTTTTGTGAATATTGGCATTTTTATTGCTTTGACTTTAACAGTTTATGACAAGCAGACCTGAACTGGAAGAGATCCTTTACGACCCGGAGATTGAACGGACTCTCCGTGTCCGTTTGAGAGCTGCTAAGCAAGTCAGACAAGAAGCACAAGAAATGGCTGAATAAAGAACTATGATGGATTATGCCAAGCCCACCCTCACCGGGACTGTCTCCAGCATTATCAGGCCAACTATTGCTGCCAATAACTTCGAAATTAAACCGGCCATAATCCAAATGATACAAAATACGGTTCAGTTTTGTGGTATGGCCCATGAGGATCCGAATGCCCATATTGCTAACTTCTTGGAAATCTGTGACACCTTCAAACACAATGGGGTAAGTGATGATGCCATCCGGCTGAGGTTATTCCCATTTTCTTTGAAGGATAAAGCCAAAGCTTGGTTGAACTCATTACCGGCAGGATCTATAGCCACATGGGACGAAATGGCCAGCCGTTTTCTCTCTAAATATTTTCCCCCTTCTAAAACTGCTAAAATGAGGAATGACATCACTACTTTTTTCCAGCAAGAGGGGGAATCTTTATATGAATCGTGGGAACGATACAAGGAGCTGTTAAGGAGAGTTCCTCACCATGGCCTCCCCATTTGGCTGCAAGTGCAGACTTTCTATAATGGTCTTACTGACTCAAATAAGACCATATTAGATGCTGCAGCCGGAGGATCCATAAATAATAAAACTCCTGAGGTTGCCCATGCACTTATTGAGGAAATGGCAGCCAACAATTATCAATGGCATTCGGAAAGGACTCAAACTAGGAAGCAGCAAGGCTTGCATAATGTTGACACTTATACAGCACTAGCTGCACAAATAGGAGCACTCAGTAAAAAAATAGATGAAATGCAGACAGCTGCCATGCATGTGCAGCCTCTTAATTGTGAATTGTGTGGGGGAGGCCACATCAGTACAGACTGCCAAGTTGGCAATCGGTTCAGACCATCTACTGAACAAGTTGACTATGTCAGCAATTCGTCAAGACAGCAGGGTTACCAGAGTCACCATACTTTTCATCTAGGATGGAGGGGACATTCAAACCAGTCCTGGCCAAATCAGCATATTTCCAAGCCGTTCCACCAGACTTATCATCAGCCTGAACCGAAATCCAATTTGGAGGAACTGATGACAAAATTTATAGCAGGTGCAGAAACTAGGTTCCAGAACCAGGAAGCCTCAATCAAAAACCTGGAAAACCAAGTGGGGCAATTGGCACAATTAATCTCTTCCAGACTGCCGGGAACTCTTCCAAGCAACACTGAAGTGAATCCACGAGAGCAGGTGCAAGCTATTACCTTAAGAAGTGGAAAAGAGTTGCCTGAGGTAGAAAAGAAGAATTGGGCTGAACCCAAGGCAGAAACAAGCCTTGGAACCAGACAACAGAAGACGGAACAACCAGAAGCACAACAAGGGATGCACCAACAACCGCAAGTTCCATTCCCTAACAGGCTGAAGCAACAAAAATTGGAGAAGGAATTTGGTAAGTTTCTTGAAATATTTAAAAGTTTACATATTAATATTCCTTTTGCTGATGCTTTAGCCCAGATGCCACACTATGCAAGGTTTTTGAAGGAATTATGAGGAATGTTCTGCTATCCTTTTGAACAAGCTGCCTCAGAAACTCAAAGATCCAGGGAGTTTCACTATTCCTTGTACCATTGGCAGTTTAAAAATTGAAAAAGCTTTATGTGACCTGGGAGCTAGCATCAATTTAATGCCATATTCTATCTTCAAGAAATTGGGGTTGAATGAACCCCAACCCACTAGAGTGGCATTACAATTGGCTGATAGATCCATTAGACATCCTAGGGGGATCATAGAAGATGTGTTAGTTAAAGTTGACAAATTCATTTTTCCAGTTGATTTCATTGTGTTAGACATGCAAGAAGATGTGGAGGTCCCGCTTATCCTAGGGAGACCTTTCCTGGCTACTGGTAAAGCAATGATTGATGTCCAACAAGGACAACTCAGCCTTAGGATACAAGATGAGGAGATAATTTTTAAAATGTCTGATGCTATGAAACATGCACCCTCTAGTGATGATTCTTGTTTTATGATTGATGCCATTAAATTGACAATTGATGAATGCTTCCAAGTAAGTAGAATAACTGATCCTCTTGAACTCTGCCTCCAGCAGGGAGAACTTGAAGAAGCAGAAAATGAAAAAATAAACCTCATGATAGCATACCTGAATGATAAGCCTCAATTCAAGGGAAAGGGGTTTCTTAAATTAGAGAACTTAGGCAAATTGCCCGGACCATCAGGTAAGCCATCACCCCAAGAACCCCCCACCCTTGAACTGAAGCAATTACCATCCCATTTAGAGTATGCTTTCCTTGAGGAACCATCAGATCTCCCCGTGATAATTTCCGCAGCGCTGAATCCCTTACAAAGAGAAAAATTATTAAGAGTGTTGCGGGAACACAAAAACGCTATAGCTTGGAAGGTAGAAGATATCAAAGGCATTAATCCATCAATCTGCACTCATAGAATTTTGATGGAAGAGGACAGCAAGCCTTCCGTTCAGCCCCAAAGGCGCCTGAACCCCAACATGAAAGAAGTGGTAAAGGCTGAAATAATTAAGTTGTTAGATGCTGGGATCATTTATCCTATTTCTGATAGTTCTTGGGTAAGCCCTGTGCAAGTTGTGCCCAAAAAAAGGGGGTACGACTGTTGTTCCAAATGAGAAAAATGAACTCATCCCTACTAGAACCGTTACCGGATGGCGTGTGTGTATTGACTATAGAAAATTAAATGAAGCCACCCGGAAGGACCATTTTCCTCTCCCATTTATGGATCAAATGTTGGAGAGGCTAGCCGGGCATGAGTATTATTGTTTCTTGGATGGATATTCAGGGTATAACCAGATACCAATTGCACCAGAAGATCAAGAAAATACCACTTTTACTTGCCCATATGGAACCTTTGCATACCGAAGGATGCCCTTTGGGTTATGCAATGCCCCAGCAACCTTTCAGCGATGTATGATGTCTATATTTTCTGATATGGTTGAAAAATTTATTGAGATCTTCATGGATGATTTTTCAGTTTTTGGCTCTTTGTTTGATGCATGTTTGAATAATCTGGAACAGGTGCTTACTAGATGTAAAGAAACACATCTTGTGTTGAATTGGGAGAAATGTCATTTTATGGTGCAAGAAGGCATAGTGCTTGGACACAAGATCTCTCAAAGAGGTATAGAAGTCGACAAGGCCAAGGTGGAGGCAATTGAAAAATTGCCAACCCCAACATCTGTTCGTTCTTTGAGAAGTTTCTTAGGACATGTCGGATTCTATAGAAGGTTTATTAAAGATTTCTCAAAAATTTTCAAGCCATTATCTACCTTGCTTCAGAAAGAAGTGCCTTTTGAATTTTCAACTGAATGTCTTCATGCTTTCAACATCTTGAAAGATAAATTGATCCATGCACCTATCATGGTAGCACCAGATTGGACCCTCCCATTTGAATTGATGTGTGATGCGAGTGATTTTGCTATAGGAGTTGTTTTAGGACAAAGAATGAACAAACATTTTCAGCCAATTTACTATGCTAGCAGAACCTTGACTGGACCCCAACTCAATTACACCACCACAGAAAAGGAGCTGTTAGCAGTAATATTTGCACTTGATAAGTTTCGTTCATATCTGATATTATCCAAGGTTGTTGTCCACACAGATCACTCGGCATTAAGGCACTTGCTTACCAGGCAAAACTCAAAACCAAGACTGATCAGGTGGATCCTTTTATTGCAAGAGTTTGACATTGAGATTAGAGACCTGAAGGGTGCTGCAAACCTAGCTGCTGACCATCTCTCCCGGTTGGACACGGTAAGCTCAAAAGAGGAGATAACCAGCAACATTCGAGAAGAATTTCCGGATGAGCAGTTGTACTCAATACAGAAATACTCATATCCTTGGTATGCTGATTTTGCTAATTATCTAGCTGCACAAGTCCTTCCTCCTAACCTTTCATATCAACAGAAAAAGAAATTCTTTTCTGATGTAAAATACTATCTGTGGGAGGAACACTTTTTGTATAAATTGTGTGCAGATCAGATCATAAGGAGATGTGTCCCCGAGGAGGAGATGGAGTCGGTACTCCAATTTTGCCATGATAAAGAAGCAGGAGGTCATTTTGGAGCTAGTCGCACTGCAGCCAAGGTTTTGCAATCAGGTTTTTATTGGCCCACACTCTTCAAAGATGCCCATCGGTATGTGTCCACATGTGACAAATGCCAAAGATCGGGAAACATTTCCCGACGGAATGAAATGCCCCTTTCCAATATTTTAATCTGTGACTATTTATCCAAATTCTTTTGGGAATAAGTACATCCTCGTTGCAGTTGACTATTTATCCAAATGGGTAGAAGCCATGGCTTTACCCACAAATGACTCAAGAAGGGTGGTACACTTCCTAAAGAAGCTATTCTCCCGATTTGGCACTCCGCGAGCTATAATTAGTGATAGGGGAACTCACTTTTGCAATAGCCAATTTGAGAGGTTAATGCAGAAATATGGAATTACACATAAATTAGCTACCCCTTATCACCCTCAAACCAGTGGCCAAGTGGAGTTGGCTAACAGGGAACTCAAAAGAATTCTGGAAAAGACCGTAGCATCCGCCAGAAAAGATTGGTCCATCAAATTAGATGATGCATTATGGGCATACAGAACTGCATTTAAGACACCCATTGGCATGTCCCCCTACAGATTGGTTTTTGGTAAAGCATGCCATTTACCAGTTGAATTGGAATACAAGGCCTATTGGGCTCTTAAATTCTTAAATTTTGACATTCAGGCCACAGGGGCTAAAAGGCGATTGCAATTGAATGAATTGGATGAATTCAGACTTACCACCTATGAGAATGCCAAAGTTTATAAAGAAAGAATAAAAAACTGGCATGATAAGAACTTGCTGAGACGGGACTTTTATGTAGGCCAACAGGTATTGTTATATAATTCCCGTCTCTGCTTGTTTCCAGGTAAGCTGAGATCCAGGTGGTCTGGACCCTTTACCATTTCACAGGTTTTTCCCCATGGGGCTATAGAACTCACCACCCGGTTCAGGGCACGTTTAAAGTAAATGGTCAGCGCCTGAAACCATATTTAATGGGCAGTACTGTACCCCCTCCATCCACTGTTTATCTAGATAACCAATAATCTCTTATGCTTGCTCATGAACAAGTTAAGGAATCTTTTTGTCATTTATTTTTTAGAATATTAGTTAGTAAAATAAAGATCTTTTTCTCAAAATTCCAATTCTTTAAGGACTCAGTTCATCATTTTCTTTTCTTCAGTTTTCTCTAGCAAGTGTGACTCCCTAACACTACGAACATTGAGGACAATGTTCATCTCAAGTGTGGGGGAGTGAGCCCGAGGCTAGGGTATGGGGGTTGAAACCATGCACCTCATGCACCCCAACACACATATGCAGGCAATGACATCACAAAAAAAAAAAAAAAGACTGGAACCCCTCAAGTTCATTACTATTTATTTGATGATTTTTTTAAGAATGAATTCAATGAGTTGAGGGAAACTGATGTACTTGTTAAGTTTTTATTCTTGTGAATGACCCAATTTGATATATGCAGGAGAAAAGGGGAGCTGAATATGCCTTTCAGCATGACTAGCCCTAACTTCCTTCATGTGTATGGAAGCCCTTGATTTCATTGTTAATGGTCAAGAAAACTAGTGCACATCTGAAATGTTGATTCTTGAGGTTCAATAATTGCAAAAGAAGGACAAAAGCCCAAATTGACTCCGCTATTCTGAGCTGAATAGTAAAACTAGCAGCTTAGAACATGAGTCCTATTTACCTACCTCAAGCAAGTGACCAGTGTGAGATGGAGCATAAGATGCACTCACACCAAAAAATAAAATAAAATAAAATAAAATAAAATAAAAAAAGAGAAAAGTGTGAGATGGAGCATAAAATGCACTCACACCGAAAAGAAAAAAAAGGTGAGATGGAGCATAAAATGCACTCACCCTTAGAAATAAGTAATTGTGGTGACAACCGAGGTTCAAAGGGGCACTCTAAAGTTGAACTCTCATTAAGATTTAGTTACAGATGTGAAACTTAGTGAAATTTCATTATTAACCTTGACAATTAAGGAGCTGATTTATATATGAATTAGGAGTGAAGGCTAGACTATGATGAAATTCATATTCTTCTTTCCTTGGATCTGATACATATCTTAAATGGTAATTTACAAGAATAAAAGTTGAGTACTTACAAAAGTTCCCCGACTATTTTTTTTTCTATCTTAAAAAGTTCACCAGGTAAATGGTGAGAACAGAAGGGGGGAATGTTAAGTTTATGGCTGATGTCTTTGCTTGAGGACAAGCAAAAGCTTAAGTGTGGGGGTATTTGATGAACCTACAATTTATCTATATTTTATGAGGTTTTTGCATGAAATTTTATGATGGTTTAATTAAATTTTGCCCTATTTTACCTTGATTGCAAGAAAGATTTCAAGGGGCGCCAAATCAATAAAAAGAAGGCAAAAGCAAGAAAAGAAAACCCAAAATTTACCAACTTCAGTCCGGCCCAGCCATGAGAGCAAGAGAATTTCATTCGGCCCAAGAAGAGCATGTGAAACTCTTTGGAAAATCCAAGGGAAGAAGCCTAGCAAGAAGGAAATTTCGGCCCATCCCATTTTTAGCCCAAATAACAGCCTAGAGTGTAGCCCACATGAGCTCAAAAGCAAGATAAGTTGTAGCCCAAATAGCAGCCCAAAGGGAGATAGGAGCGGCAACTTCTAGGAGTTTCTTGAAGAGAATGAGGGAGCACTCTAGAAAGTTCATGAGGGGTGTAATACACCCCATTCTAGAGGCTTCAAGAAGGGGCAAGAGCCCCCTTGAAAAACTATATAAGGAGGCCTCTAGGAGGGGAGAAAGTTGTTCAATTGCTTGAGAGGAAGGCTCTCCCACTCTTAGAGGTTCGGCCACCTTGAGAGAAGAGAAGAGAAGAAGGCTAGGCGCAAGGAAGAAGAAGAAGAAGGGCTGAAGGAAGTTCAAGACAAGCAAGCTAGAAGAAGAAGGTGAGTTCGAATTGAGGGTTTGTGATTCAAAGATCTTTTGTAATAAATCATTTGTAGTTTCATTCTCTTTTGATTTGAATTCAGTTTCTTAGTTATATTTTCTTTCTTCTTTCTCCTTGTTTCCATTCTTCCTTGATGTATTTCAGCTTGTAAAATTTCAGTTCAGCAATCTAATTCTTTTTGATTCATTCAAATGGTCATGAATTATACTTGAAGTTTCTTGAATAAGGGTGTTATTGTAGAGTAATTCGGCCAACTAACCTTCAAAACTCATATCTGAATTCTCAGATCTGAGATTGCAAGATCTGAATTGCTTGAAAGAGAATTCAGATCTGCAATTTTCAGATTGGCCGAATTAATCTACAGCTTGGAATTCCTAGAGTGCTTGAGAGAGATTCTAGGAATTCAGATCTACTATTCAAGAACTGAATTGAGTGCAAGGTTAGAGATAACTTGCACAATTCAGTTGGTGATCAATTCAGATTTGAATTGATGCCTTAGAAGTGTTTGAAGAAATGCATGCATGGGGATTAGATTCTTGCTAGAGATAGAAGAACCGTCACTCATGCATAGGATGAACATGCGCTTGAGAGAGGCTGTTCATGACCTTGGGGTTTCACTAAACCAAGGCTCAATCATGATTCATTCGAATGATCCAAATTGATAGATTGCTGAATTCTGAGATTGACATTTACTGCTTACTCTTCTAACCTGAATTGAAGGCAATTGGGCCAATGATTTAGATAGATTTTAATTTAGGATTTCTTAGCTTTCATTAGAGTTTTGATTTATTTTGTTGATCAGATAAGAAGTGCTCAATTTAGTATTGGTAATTGTTTCCTAAATCCTCGTGGGAACGATACTTCACTCACTACTTTATTACTTGAACGGCTAGTGCACTTGCTAGTGTCACAATGAGCAACACACATCAGTGCATTCTCATGCATTTACCCTATAACGAATTTAGGGGTCAACTGTGGATGATCAGGACTCGAATAGTCCTTTTTTATGCTGAATTGAATAATTGTGAGCCAATGTTTTGAACCCGTTAACCTATTGATCTGATCATTATTTCAAAGTAGGAATATATAAGGCACATGGTATCCATGTATACAGGTATAGGGAAAGATATAAATTAACATTGAACTATCAAAGTTAACTTTAATGACATGTAGGGCCATTCATAAAAATTGAAATATTGATCCGAATCAAAAAATTCAGTTTTGTTTTCGATTTTTATTTTTTAGTTCAGATTTTTAATTTTTGATTTATTTCGTTTGATTTTTAATCAAATAAATCGAATGTTCATCCTTAGGTTTTGATGTTGCGCAATTCAGACACTCTTAGTTGGCTGCGGACTGGCTCCTACCTGGCAATGGACGGCACCTGAGAAAAAGACAGTGAAGAATTCCCGGGGAACTTGTCCAGTGGGAATACCCCAATGCTTAAGTTAGAGCGCTGGAGAAAATAGTGAAGAGTGTAAAAAAGACTAAGAGTGTAGGTCGCGCTAAATCACTGAGAGAGAGCCCTTCCCTTCCACCAGGGGACTTATATAGGCATTCTTGTCAAATCGGGCGTAACCGCCATTGGGCTTCTGTCACAGCCGTTATCAAACAGGGCTGCACAGGTAACCGTTGTAGGGTACTACCCAATCGGGTCAGTGACACGTACAGGCATGCCACCATCTGTCTAGAGACGTGGGTGCAGTCTGTTGAATTGGCAGGGACTGTGCCGTTAGTCAAGAGATGTGGACGCAGTCTGACGGGTATGGTCTTGTCAGATATAAGCTTTCTGAAAGCATCACATCGCTTAGTCACGAGCTACCTTGTAGCGAGCTATTCTGTCGCATAGCGAGCTATCCTGTCGCGAGCTCCTTGGGATACTTCAAGGTGACTCCTCTCAAGATTGCCTTTAGGACAATTTTTCTGCCTAAGTGTTGGAGCGAGCTGGTTATCCTAGCTCGCGAGCTGGGATAGACTTGTCTTGGAGTATTCCCTTTCAGTAGCTCGGGGGACTTCAAGCTCGCGTTGTAGTGAGCTATGGCGTGATGAACTATCTTGTGGGCCCGTTACTTAGTCGCGGTCAGGCTGTGGTGTTGAGCTGTTGCTCGTGCTAAGTCATGTGCACGTGTCATCATCTCAAGGGGTCGGGTCAAAACACCCTCCATCAATTGCCCCCCACTCCTCGGGCTATGTATGCCACCTTAGCGTGAAGAGTTCATGAAGTGTGACGGGTGGATTTGATCGAAGTTCAAACTTGATTGACTACTCGCATTAAATGTGTGCGCGGAAGTCTGGGGATTTCTGACTTTTTGAATGCCGAGAAATGCGCCAAAGCGGCTCTTAACTCTGGATGTCGTGCAATTGTCATTATCTCGATCATGGGAGACATGTAGTCAGTCACATTCCGGTTTAAGAAGACATGTGGTCAGCTTGACTGCTAACCGTCAAATCTGTCTCAATATAGGCCATTGATCTGGGGGCACAGTGGCTATAAATAGGATGGCCCCCAAGCCTCATTTTCCTTCACGCTAACGTGTTGTCTTCGGATTTTGAGGTCGCGCATCTATCTAGTTTGCTCGAGCTCTTCTCCTGTTCACACCATTTCATCTTTTCCGGTGAGTCTAATCATTCTGTCAATCATGTCTAGGTATCTGTACCACATCTACTCCCAAGACGGAAACCAGAATGATGCCCCCTCGAGCTTAGGGAGAGCTTGGGAACAGGCTTCGGAGGCTCGGGAGGCCTCCGTCGAGGTGGCTTCTACTTCTCGGGGCAAGGAGCCCGACATAGCTTCAGTCCCTCCTCAATGACAATGGAGAGACTTAGGTCTCTAGTTCACTACTTTAACCTTCCCGGGGACCTCATATACAGTCTCCCCACCGGTAACTTTCCCTGTGAACATGGTCCCAACGATATAGTGATTTTCCAGGAACAGCTCGAGACTGACCTGCGTCTTCCTTTGCACCCTCTGATAGTGGAGGTGTTGAATCATTTCAACGTCACCATTGACCAGCTCCATACCAACGCTATCTGGAATGTAGTTGGGACTATTTCTCTATGCTATGAGTATTGTCTTCCCCTTGATCTTGATATCTTTTCTACCATTCTTTGCATCAAGAATGCTACTCCCAAAGTGCCTCTGGAAAGGTGTTCCTACTACTTCTCGCCCCGCCGCGGCTTCAGGCTCTTTCACGAGCAATGAACAGGGTCTCGGCCTGTAAGCGGGATTATTTTGTGGTCCGTAACCCCGAGGGGTGGCCTTTCCCAACTTCTTGGAGGGCTGCCATCCTGGATTCTGGGGTTGAGTTGGACCCTAAAAATCGAAAAATGCTACAGTCATGGGCAGCAGTAGGCCTTCACTGTTCGGACTACTTGACCGAGGAAAAGCTCGCGCAGGCTGGTCTGAGTTTGAGTAGATTGCCTTTTAGGTCGCGTAGTGCCTTGTAACTATATATATATATAGTTATACCTTGTGGTTTTTTGGTAGCCATCATGTCTGGTGTTAACGCGCGCCGCCTTCTTTCCAGCAACTAGAAGCGTAAGGCGAAGAAGTCACGTCCTGACCGAACTTCTACTTCTGAGGGCACTGAGTTGGAGTCTGCTGAACCAGACTTTGTTTCTCCACCGCCTGAGGCTCCATTGGTCCCATCTGAAGGAGTTGTCGGGGAAGGTGGCCCCGAGGAGGGCGAGCTCCCGAGGCCAGGGTTGTTTCCTCCTAGGACATCCCATCCATTCCCTTACCCGCAGTTCTTGGTAGAGAACTGGGAGGGTGTCAATGACTACATCGTGGCTGGGCGGAAGAGCCGAAGGGTAATCTGCCACGAGGAGGTGGTAAGTGGTCTTTTCTCTTTCTTCTCGTTCTTTCCTTTCTTTTCCTTTTTTCTGGCCTTAGTCTCTTGTTGGTAGGTGAACTCCGCCATCCACGCCATGGCCCTCTAGACCAACATCTACTCCGGCGACGCTCGCAATCAGAGGGCCATCGTCTAGAAGCTCCAAGGCACCTCAACCAGGCCCGAGGTGAGATCCTTCAGGCTCGCAAGTGGAGCGAGGCCCAGGAGCTGCTTGCCCATGACCAGGAGGCACAGATCGCCAGGCTTTCTGAGGAGAGCACGCGCTACAGGGAGGAGTCGAGGGTGGCAGCGGAGAGGGAGCTCCTTCGCCAGCAGGTTCGAGACTTGGAGTCTACACTTCTGGACCGAATTCGGAACTTTGACACCATGGTGGAGGCCGAGCAGGCTAAGGCATTCTGGGACTTCAAGGACTCCCAGGAGTATCACGACCTCCAAGTGGAGTACGACACGAGCTCGTACCACTCTAGATTCAAGCTCTGTCGTTGGTTGGTCCGAAAGAAGTTCTCTGGGCTCAACCTTGACGGTATCACAATGAAGGGCCTGGCTCCCGAGACGGCGACCAGACGGAGGAGGAGGAGCCTGACTCCCCGAAGGACGAGGATGAGGTGGAGGAGGTGGACCCTTGAGGTTGGCGGCTCTTATGTGTTTCTATTCTTCTTATTAACTTCTGGTGGTTCCCGGGTGCTAGAACCCGGTTTTCAAAAATCTTCTTCTTGGGCAGTTATACCCCATTTTTTACTTCTTGTTGAACTTTCTCGAGCTTTTTTAGCTCGGTTTTTATTTATGCATTAGTAATGAATTTTTTCCTTTTTCTGCTAAGTATGGTGTGCTCTTTTATTTTTTTCCAAAGAGATCTCATCACTCGAGCTATTAGAGCTACATACCCAAAATAGGATTTTTCGGTAATTATTACCTAAGCTATCCCTTAGTGTTTTGAAGCATTTTTATAGTATACCGCAAAATAGTTATCGTGTATGCCTGCTCTCCAAAATAGGCATTTTTATAGAACATGAGATTCTTGGTCAATGAGAACTAAAATCCCATTGATCAACTTTCCCCACTCTCCAAATCCAAAAAAAAACACGTCCTTACAGTGGGGATGACCAACACCATAGGTCCATGACTAGGCAAAGGTCATATAATTTTCTACCCACTTCACATACCCACGCTTTTGGATACAAATATGATATTTTAAACCTTGGTCTAGACTCCACGGGAGAAAAACAAAAAACATGTTGATTTTAATCCTTTTGTTCCTCAAATCATAATACTACAAATCAAAAGGATTATTATATTTATGGTTTAAGTTCTATAATTGTACATTTTCTTGACACTTTAACACAATATTTATAATACATATATATTTTATTTCAGTATATGTTAACCAATATAAAAAGGACGAAGAAAAGGTATCAATTCGATTTCAATTAACTAATAAAAAAAACAAAGGTTAAATGAATGGGCCATCCAATTTAAAAAAAAAAAAAGTTTAATAAGTCAAAGACCTGTTGACCTGGGCAATCGAATTATCGACTCGTTTAACGTTTTTTAATTATTTTTTATTTTTTTATTTTTTATCAGAATGGGCCATCCATTTGAACTGGATGATCGAACCGTTGGCCCAAAAACCTGTGGCCAAAACAATTCCGTTTCCGAATCATTTTTTAAAATCATGCTTTCTAGTCCTTTCTCTCTAGTCCTTACCCTTATGCTTTTTGAAACATGGAATTTCTTGGTTACAACCCTTTCTGAATCGTTCTAGCTAGCAACCTGGAATTTCTTGGTATTCGCTTCTTTCTCTTTTACTAATAAATCAGATTTGGTTGAATTTCCCAGCAAAATAAATAAAAATTTATTTTATGCATGATTTTCAAAATCGGACCAGACCGTATGGTTGGACTCGAAAATCATTTTTTACGCATGGTTTTCAAAATTATTTTACGCATAATTTTCCTCAAAACTGTTGATTTTGGTCAACAAACCGCCAAACCGGTCGATTAATCGTTCGAACCATTTTAACCATTTTTCAATATTTTTATTTTTTTTTATCGGAACGGGGCTGATCATTCAACCCGATAACCAGACCCTGACCGATTCGATCACCAGATTGATTTTAAAAACCATGATTTTACGCTATATGATTTCCCACGCAAAAAGGGCAAGCTGGGTTTTAAAATTTTTCACCCAAACATAAGGATATACGATATACGTAAACAGATTGCTAACGGATTGCTAGAGGGGTGGTCTTTGTCCCATTGATTACCCAATAGGAGAGGCTTAAGTCCATTTTAAAAAGATAAGGGAGGTTCAAATCTTTTCCCAAAAAAAAATCATTCCAGATTTCCATTGTTTGAAAATAATTTCCAAGTTGATCATTTATAGTGGGCCCTCCGTTGCTTTGGCCTTTGAAATTAACTAAAAGGCCAAAAAGTCCGAAGTCCAAATCCCCGCTTGTCAGGGTAGAAACCGATAAAATAGTAACTTACCGCCGACAGCAGGGTTCGAACCTGCGCGGGCGAAGCCCAACAGATTTCAAGTCTGTCTCCTTAACCACTCGGACATATCGACGTTGTTATATACGATGTCGCAAAAATATGTTTATGATTAACAATAGTCTCTTCAACATATTTTTTATATCACCGTACTCTTGCAATGTCGTAGAAATTATCCAAAATATTTAAATAAGATAATTTTTATACATACAAACACATGTATAATATCATATATTTATCATATTAAACAAAAAGTAAGTGTGACATATCAAAACTATTTTTACACATTAAAATCCAAAAAAAGAATTATAAAAAAATTGAACATATATATAATTCTATATTTGCACTGCTATTAAGAATATAAATAAGATTATGGAATTTTTTTTTACTAAAACACTTATTTTTCAATTTAATCACTATTTAATTGAAATGTTTAAATTATAAAGTGAACTACTATTTTTCACATCATTCAATTTCTTCTATTTAACTCTTACATTTTTTTTATAAACGAATAAAATAAAAAAGATAAAACATTACAAAGAGAACAATCTAGCCAAGCAAATAGACCTATTAACGATAGTTGAAACTTCGCAACTAGATTCAATTATCACATATTCGGATGAGATGTTTATGTAATCAGATTTGGATTTTACATTATGCACTCGATTAATAATAAAAAACAAAACAAATAAAATACATAATTATAAAAAAAAATGGATGTATTATTATTATCATTCTCATCATCTAGAATTGCAATGTGCAAAGCACATGCACACTTATTAATTATTATTAAAATGGCAAAACCATGATAACCGAGTATGTTAAATCTAGATAACGAAATGATGAGAATGCTATTAGGGGGTTGCAGTGGTAAGGTTCTCAAAGTCTCATCTAAGTTGACTAGCTACCTGTGGTGATGTACCTAAGCGTGTGTAATAGGAATTTTGCACTATAGTGTCTTGCAAGAATTTCGTTTCACGATTGTTTTGAAATACACAAAAAAAAATCATATTGGGTAAAGATATAGGCTGGCCGGGCGTCTGAAGTGTTTTTACTTATTAATATAATATAATGACAAGTTGAAAAATAAATCAATTTTTCCAAATTTCAACATGTCACATCATCTTAGTGATTAAAAATCGTGGAAGCGATTTAACAATAATCAATTTTAACAATTAAAAAAATGGAGAAATACCAATCAGCTGAGATCAAAATTTATTAGGCCCAAAGTACAAGGAGCATCATGACCGTAAATTGATGTTAAATTCATAGAAAGGATGTGGTTTATAGGTTGCAAATGGCTATTTGTAGGGAGTTGGAATTCAGAATTCTGCATCTTGTGTTTCTGTACTTTTTCCTTAAAAAGACGCCTACTTTTTCAAATTCTGAAATTGATCATTGGAAGAACCTTTTTTCTTTTTCCAAATACGGATTGCCAAACATGATTAATTTGCGTTTCCATTTTTTCCTGATGTGACAAGCTTGTAAAATGCTCAAGTGTCAAACGCCTAATTAGACATCAATAAAATGGACCTGTGATTTATGATAGTGAGGGAGATTAGATTCAAAGCTAATTATTGGTGGCCTTAGAAAGAAAGATTGGAGGGAAGAAAAAAAAAAAAGAAAAATTGTGGGATGAATGATAATGCTCCACGTTACTATTTTATTATATAGCTCATGATCATTTAGGACCCATTTGGCATGTCTTTTTGGGAAGATTTTCTAATAGCTTTGACAGTTAAAATATATACCAAGCTTTTATACGAAAATTTGAGTAATCCGAAGCATGTTTGATAGAAACACGTATTTTCGTATCTTTCTATACGATAATAAAATGCGAAAGACATGAAAAGTTTCACTTAGAGCTTTCCGAAATCAGCCCAAAATAGGTTTTTCATATCTTTTCGGCACTCTATCTTTTGACGACTAGATCTTTCGTGAATCAAACAGAAATAGACCAAAAACCAATCTACCTGACTTATAAATAATTAAAAAACCACATAGAAAGATGTGTCAAACGGGCACTTAATCTTTTATTATGGCCTAATGGATTCCATACATTTTATAACTAACATGGGATGTTATCATTGATTACACAGCCATCGCATTTTATTAATCCAGATTTGAGAAAGAAGACCCAACCTCCGTTGAGAATAAAAAAGATGAGAGAAAAGAATGTTTCAACATAATTAGAATAAGGCTCAACAACATTCTTATTCATGCATACAAGTTACTCAAAAAATATGTTAACGCATATGAGGGAGGCAACTCATGATTGCTGACATATTAGCTAACCAAGGGCATGAATTGGATGAGTCGTTCCTTGGGCAACGTGGTAACCCCCGAAAAGCTTGTAATTTCATGGTTTGATTAACCTAAAGAGATCTTGGCGTGTTAACCCTCAGTCACCACCAGCGAGTACATTATAAATATTTGTGCAAATCTCTTAAATTATTCATGCTTTCATGAAATTGAAAATTTGTATCCTTATTCTTTACTATCATGTCAGTGACAAAAACTCTTCCATTTTTTTGCGATAAAAACCTTTAAACTTTTATTTTATAACAAAGACTCCTTCGACCGTTAAATCAAATATAGAAAGCATTAAATCACCAAAATACTCCACTAAAACTTTCTCTATTTTCTTTTACTCGTCATTTTCTCTTAAAAGTTAAATCACCCAAAAATACATATTTGATTGTCGCCCAAAAAGGAATAAAAGAGAACTCTTCATCGCCTTCATCTTTTCGATTGACGCAACGGTGGAGCGGTAGTAGGAGCTCTCCACTTCGGACGTTTCCTTCCGAAGAGACAGCAACCTAAACTAATAAGCCATTAGAAAAATAAAAAGAGGTCCAATCCCCGGTTATTTTCAACACAGCTAAAATCTAATCTATTGACAGTCATCATGGCAAACAAAGCTTTTAAAGAAAACAAACTCTCGACTAGGTGAGAGCCTGTAGGTTACAAGAACTGGAACTGGTTCGGTGGAATTAGATTTTCCACTGTCAGAAAAAAATCTTCGTAGTCTTACTTTCTTGCTTTCTCCGGTTACTGATGCAGCACAATCTGGGCACTCCTACCTGGTTGAGAGTTGGCTTTTAACTGTGAAGGATGGCACTTGAGAGGAAGAAGATGAAGAGTTCCTAAGGAGCTCTCCCGGAGGGAATGCTCCGATGGCTAAGTTATAATTCTAGGGAAAACTCAAAGAAGATGCAGAGAGTTAAGAGTGTTGAAAATGCTACTTTCAATACCTCTGCTTCGTGAGGGTTGGGGTCCTTTTATACCGGAGCTCAGTCACATCCGGCATAACCACCACTGCCCTAGCCATTACTGCTAGGGCAGGTGTGGCAAGTGCAGGTTGCTACTACAGGCTGCTACTGCAAGGTACAGACTCGACAGGCGTGCTATGCTTTTCAGATACGGCAAACAGAATGCCACCTGGCAAGTGATCTGAGCCCTGCCACCGGATCCGGTAGGTATAGATGTCAGGCAAGCACAGATGTCAGACAGATCTCCCTGCAGCCTGCCGAGCTATTGTACGTCAAACCACCTGGGGCAGGTTTGCCTTGCACCAAGGTGCCAAGGTGCCCGCACTGGAGGCAGGCCTTAAGCAAGTTCAAACAAGAGTTTCGACGGTGTTGCCCCGAGGTGTTTCTCCCTCGGGACACTTAGCCAAAAGTCAGGGTGCTCCCTTCTTAGGAAGGGAGAGCTCGGGGCCCCTTAAGAGGAGCTCGAGTCTCAAGGGGAACTCGGGTCCCCTCGGGTCTTAGGAGGAGTTCAAGTCCCCTTGCACAGGGGAGCTCGAGGAACTCCGCCTTCAGGCTTGGGGCGAACTGAGCCTTGCTTCTTGACGAGTTCACACCCGCCGAGTTGTGGCCAGGCTGTCACGCTGAGTTATCTCTTATGACAGGTCATGTCCATGTATCCCCGTGCTACGCGGTCGGACCAAATCTCTTTACATCGGTACATTTTGATTATTTGGATTTGGTCTTCTCACCGTTGAAATAAATAAGAAAAGTATAATTTAGAAATTAAAATAATTAAATAAATATCTTTTTTGAAAATAACTGACGGAAAGACTAACGAAAGGGGCCTTTATCTAGCGGTTAAAATTCAGGGAGTCTTTATCGCAAAAAAAAAAAAAAGTGCCAGGGTCTCCCCTAACGGAAGGCGAGGAGTGGCATTATCATCCACCAACCACCGGAAAATTCTACCTTTAGTTGGCGGGAGTCGACAGTCGAGAAGGTGACAGGCGGCTTCTTGTCGTTCCAGCAAGAATCCCATCTACCGACGGCTCGGTAAATTTTGACGTCATAGCGTTTGTCATTGCTGGTCCCGCATTCAATGGCATTGATGAAACAGAATATTCCAATGGCATGAAAATCTAATTTTCTGAATCTGCAGGGGCATTCTGGTAGCCACCTAACCTTTACCGGTCCACGCATAGATCTTTCCAGAACCAGAACAAGTGGCCAACCGGGTTAACGGGAACTCGGTTGGGTTCCTCACTTCCTCCCTCTATAAAATGCTCTCCCGAGCTTCTTTCGCCAACCATCTCTGATCTCTCCTTAGTCTATCGCTTTCTGCATCCATCTAAATCTAAATCCTAAGGCCATGGCGGTTCCCAAAGTCCACGGTAGCGTATTTTCAACGGCGACGAACCGCGTCGTCGCATGCCTTCACGAGAAAGGCATCGCCTTCGAGTTCTCTCCCGTCGACATGAGATCCGGAGCTCACAAGAAAGAAACATTTCTTTCCCTCAACGTAAGTCCAAACATTCATATTTTCAGTCCACGCAAGTGAGTAAATGCTGAAAAGAAAAGGAACAATTCTATGATTTTCTTTCTTGCTGATTCTTCTGTTTGCTGGGTTTGCAATTGCAGCCATTCGGTCAGGTTCCGGCATTTGAAGAAGGAGATTTGAAGCTGTTTGGTAAGGGTTTTTTTCTTTTTTGCTTCGATCAGCTGATAAGCTTTGAAGTTTGAAGGCCGCATTAATTGTTGACTGAAGATGAAGCTATATATATTTCTGAGACTTATTTATAATCATATGTTTTGCAGAATCAAGGGCGATCACCAAGTACATAGCCCACGAGTACCAGGAATCTGGGACTGAGTTGATCTACAAGGAACCAAAGAAAATGGCGATCCTGGCGGTGTGGATGGAGGTGGAGGCTCACCAGTTTGATCCGGCGTCGTCGGCGTTGGCCTGGGAACTGGTGTTCAAGCCCATGTTTGGCATGACGACGGATGCGGCCGCCGTGGAGCAGAATGAAGCGAAGCTGAGTAAGGTTCTGGACGTATACGAGGCTCGGCTGTCGGAGTCTAAGTACTTGGCCGGAGACTGCTTCACTTTGGCCGATCTCCACCACCTCCCTAACATCAATTGCTTGATGGGAACGCCGGTGAAGAAACTCTTCGAGAGTCGCCCTCACGTCAACGCCTGGTGCTCCGACATCTTGTCCCGTCCGGCATGGTCAAAGGTCCTTGAGACGCAAAAGCAGCCCTAGAATGAAGCCAGAAGCCATGGGCTCTTTTGTCTATTGCCTACCCTTTATGATCAACGTGTTGATTGTTGTTGCAACTCATCACAAGTCACCGCCTGTGACTTCGTGGGACCTACGTTCGCTGTTTGAATAAGAGTCTAATTTACAGTATGGATATTTTCAATAATTGTCGAATCATCGTTTTCTTATCGGATAACGTTGGAGAGTATTACACTTTTATTTATTATTTATTTTTTCTTTTTTAGTTTTTTTTTTTAATTTTAGTTGGGTGGTTATCAGGGGTGTGAATTGGATCGGATTTGATCCAATCCGATTCACTCTAATGTGAACATCATAAATGGATCAGTTCCTTTAAATTCGTTTTGATTAAGATTGGTTTCAATCCAAACCTGGTCTATTGATACTTATAAACTTAAAATGGATTCAGCATCTGCTAATTCTACATCTCGTTAGCCGTCATCGGGATCTGCGCATCATACATGGCACGTTAGAATTATGATCTCATCTACTACTTATTCTTTGTCTTCCTAATTGTATTGAGAATAAAAATTAAAAATTATAATAGGGGTAATGCATTAATCAAATCATATTGTATTGATAAAGTATTTGAGAAATTTAAGTATTTAGGATTTAAATAATATAATATATGATTTTAATATAAAGTTAGAAAAAAATACTACTTGAGTATTCTAATACAGTAGAAAGTTTGATGCGTATCAAATCTGATATTGCATTTGTAGTAACTAAATTCAATCGATTTACAAGTAAGCATTGGAAAACAATTGGGAGAGTTTTTGGGTATCTTAAGAGAATCTTAAAATTTAGTTTGTTTTACTGTGATTATCCAGTTGTATTAGAAGGGTATTACCGGTAATGGAGATAACAATTTTACTTCTTGATGGATTTTTGTCGTTGGTGAGGGTGTGATCTCTTGGGCATCTAAGAGCCAAATTTGTATATCTCACTCGACCATGGAATCCAAATTCATAGCCTTAGCAGCTACTAGAAAAGAGGCTGAACGGATTAGGAATTTATTATTGGATATAAAATTGACCTACTCCTATGCCTCCAATTTTCATTTATTGTAATAGTGAGGCAACTCGGTCAAGAGCGTATAATGGTACCTACAATGGTAAGTCCAGACATATAAATCTGATATATGAATTCATTAGGTAACTGATTCAAGATAAAGTCATCACTATAACATATGTGAGGTCAAATAAAAACTTGGCAGATCCTCTTATCAGGGGTTTGACTAGAGAATTGATAAAATGACAACCAAAGAGATGGGATTAAAACATTTTACTTAATCATATGTAATGGTAATCCAATATGAACTGAAAAACCACCAGTATTGGGTTTAATGGGTAACAACAAATTATAGCAATGTGACTGTTACTACTGACATTGAGAAATTTTCCATCACAAAATAAACAGTGTTGTTCGTTATGATGAGAGGTTGAATTGAACTCTTAATGAAGTTTTAAAATGTGTCAAATAATGGAACACATAGTGGAACTTCACCTATGTGAACATAGAAGTGGTGCCGCTTCTCATGAGAGTTTGGGTTTGTTCTCGGGATTGTTCATGAAACCAAGAAAGAAGCACATGACCATAATAATGCTGAGCAAAAATGGAAAATCTTGCAGAAATTGTATATTTTTTGTGTATATGGGTGTCCCCGATCTGTATTGAGAGTAATTGGTTTAAAGTCTTACTACCAATAGCTTTGACAAGGCTCTGAGATATCTATACTAACAAAAGGTTTAAATTGATAAACACATTTTGTATGCATAACTTTGTCATAGTAGTTTGGATTGAGAGAGAACTATGTAATTAATCAATCAATGTGGGGGATTATTGGATTTTAATCTCATAAGAGATTAAATCCAATGGGTTTGATTGGTCAATTATATGAGAAATTGCACCTGCACACTTGATTGAAAAATTAGTTTTTCTCTTACAAAACCCAGTTTTGAACTTGTCCCACATTGGAAAATTATAAGCTTTGTTTTCAATATTTCAATATAAGTTGATTTACGCTCTTTAGAAATAGTAGAGGAGTATGGGGGTTTGATACAGCGGAACGTGCACACACGTGTGTGTGGCGCATTGAGGCACTTTATATGCACACTTTGCTCACACTTCATGTGGCTCGCGAAGGGCAGCTTTGGTTTTGGTGCGTTATTGACTGTTGATTACCGTTGATGAAATCAACAATCACGATTCAATCGAGTGTGATCAAGAGGCACAATTCAAAGTTAACGGTCATTAACCGTTAACTACTTTTTAAACAGTCACAATGTTTGAAATTGTGACTGTTCAATGTGCTTTCTCAAAACCAATACTTACATTTTCTTCATACCTCTTCATAAATTATTTAAGGGGCATGAATCAGATTCCAAAAACACATTTTCAAAATTCACTCTATATCTTAATCTGAGTTACAGTCTCACAAAAGATTTCTTCAAAAAAATTTCAACTTTATTAGTTGCAGTTTTTCGCCCAAGACTCTATTACCTATGAACGGATTTACCTATAATCTAACAAGAAATTCAATAAAACTGAGTAACGTCAAATAACGTTCTAAACACAGTATATTCAGAGACGCCTCATAACTTTTCCAAAATCACAGTTACCTCATTTTCCAAAATCCCTCACGGTGCTCCGACATCTTTCCCGTCCAGGTCAAAGGTCCCTGAAATGCAAAATCAGCCCTAGAAAACCATGGGCTCTTTTGTCTATTGCCTACCTTTTATGAGCAACGTGTTGATTGTTATTACAACTCATCACAAGTCACCGCCTGACTTCGTGGGACCTACGTTCGCTGTTTGGATAAGTGTTGGATATTTTCAATAATTGTCGAATCATCGTTTTCTTATCGGATAACGTTGGAAAGTATTCCACTTTTATTTATTTTTTCTTTTTTTCTTTTTAACTTTCTTTTTTTTTTTAATTTTAATTAGGTCGTTAACAGGATGTCAATTGGATTGGATTTTATCCAATCCGATTCACTCTAACGTGAACATCATAAATGGATCAGTTCCTTTAAATTGGTTTCAATCCAAACCTGGTCTATTGATACTTACAAAGATAAAATGAATTCCGCATCCGCTACTCCTACATCTCGTTAGCCGTCACCAATAAAAGAATTGGGATCTGCGCATCATACCGGGCACCTTATAATGACCTTACAGTTACACGCACATCTCATCGGGAGTTGAGATTTCAATTCTATTAAGACGATTAATCTCTTTCTCCCCCACAAAACCGATTAACCTTTGAAAACCCTTATACCCTCTTCCCTGAACTATGAGTCGTGAACTCCGGTGGGAAGGTCATCTTCAACTTCTCTTCTTCCTCTACTTTCTTACTCTCAAATTTTGTTTGGAGGAAAAGATTGCTGCTTATTTTCTTTCCATGGCACGATTTCATGTATGCATCTAAATGCTCCCTGTTTTGGGTTGTAGCTAATTTACTTCGGTTAGTTTTAGGTGCATTTGTTAAAATGCAAGCTTGCTAATTAGAATGAAATTTATAGTCAAAACCTGAATTGAATGTGTATGTGTTACTCTGATACCAGATCTTGAATATGTTGAGGAATATTTTGTCAACGATTTCTTAATTTGTAAATTTATTATAAACGACTTATGTTGGCTTTTGTTCTCTTATCTTTTTTTTTTTACTTTTTCTATTTTATATTATACCAGCAGGACTCATGCGATGCATTGGGATTTATTAAGCGAATGTTAAACAATAAAAATATATATTTTTTATTTTTAAATAATTAATAATTATTTATATTTTGGGTTCGACTATGAAATGGGAAATATGTGATATCATAAATTATTTTACCAATCAACTGGTATTATAAATGTGTATCTGATGTAACGGTTTCTGGGCACGTATCAATTTCTTCATGATGTATCAATTTTTTAGTTAAGTATCTCGTCAATGATGTCTGCTCCCAAGTGGCCTGTGACTCAGAGGCTGAAGTGGAGCTCCCTAATGACGAGTTGTCTAGTGGCGAGCTACCTAGTGGTGAATTGCCTTGTGGTGAGCTACCTTGATGAGTTGCTTGGTGGTGAAACCTGACTCCTCCCTGCAGGAGATGATTAGCTCATCTTTGCAGACAGCGGGAACTGAGGGACCCATCCTCCCTGCAGGAGATGATCTGCTCATCCATGTAGATGGTGGGAGATGAGGGACTTGCAAGAACTGAATCAGAGAACTCGGGGATGTTTACCCAGCGAGATCACTCCGATGGCTAAGCTAGCACTTTGATAGTAAAGAGCTTGAAAATGATATTAGAGAATGAGAGAGCTAGAGAGTAGGGGTTACCATCTTTTCATCCATCTTCCCCTCTAGGGGGTGAGGTCTTTATATACTAGAGTCCTCATGGGTTAGGTGGAGCAGTTCCTGGATTCCCAATGTGATGGGACCTGCTTTCGTGGTAGGTGGGAGTAAAGCTACCAACTGGTAAGGTTGCCCATTTTCGCCTAAGTCGGGGAGTGGGTGAGCTAATGTAGCTGTTACAAGTCACAATCCCATAAAACACGGGGTACGATGGTGAGCTCCTTGGGGTTGTAAATTTGGCGCGTGGGCCAAGCCGCTAGCTCGCGCCAGGGTCAGGCTGCCAGCTCGTGCCAAGGCCAAGTTGTCAGCTCGTGTGAAGGCCAGGCTGGAAGTTCGTGTGAAGGCCAGGCTGCCAACTCGTGTCAGGGCCAGGCTGCCAGCTCGTGCCAAGGCCAAGCTGCCAGCTCGTGCCAAGGCCAGGCTGCCAACTCGTGTGAAGGCCAGGCTGCCAGCTCGTGTTAAGGCCAGGCCACCAGCTCGTGCCAAGGCCAGGCTGCTAGCTCGCGCGTGCGCCAGACCGCACCCATGCCAGGTTGCGCCTGTGCCTGGCCACGCCTGTTCTAGGCTACACCTAGTGGAACACCATCAACTTAGCAAAGGCAAATTGTTGCCAAAGTGGTCCCGGGTGTCACCTATTTGCTCTGAGGTGCCAGGCTACATGAGGGTGAGCTGCCTATGGCGAGCTCAAGCTGTCTAGTTAAGAGGCTACACTTAATTGGCATGAGGTACCAGGTGTTACAATGTCACTGGAAGGCCAAATCCACCCTCATTAGTATCCAATCATGTGTTATTTATCAAAATTCATGGATGGATTTTGATTGATGAAAACTCTTCCGATACTATATCTTTCCCGTATCATAGTTTTTCCCTTATATTTTATATACTACTTTTAATAATTGTTTTACAATACAAAAATAATAATAATTAATTTCAGCCAGGGTTGTTCATCAAACTGATGAAACCAACCGACTTGAACCGAGTTGGTCGGTTTTCTATTATTTTCAATCAGCTTTGGTTCAACAATTTTCTAACTTGATCAAGTTGGATCAGTTTTGTTTTGGCCATTTCTAAATTGGCTTTAGTCTAAAATATTTTATGTATAAATTTAATTTTTATATTTTATTTTTTCATAATACCATTATAATTTTTAGATGTAAATTTATTTTTTTAAGTTGAAATCTTTTGAAGCGACAGACAAAACCGAAAAAAAAGACTCAAACTGATAAAACCCAAGTTGTCCTATTTTCACTAATGGCCAGTCAACTTCGGCTCACCAATTCCCCAACCTTACCAAGTCGATTTGGTTTGCGAACCAACCTACAACCAAACAGAACCAACCCATGAACACTTCTAATTTTATTTAAACTAATAGTCTAATATGTCTCTAATAAATAATAATAGTTAATATCCAATAATTATTGAAAATTTATTATAAAAATACACAATTATTGAAAATATATTGATAATGAAAATACAACAATTATAAAAATATAATAAATACTAAAAATATATATTAAATTAATCAATAAATAGTGTAATCTCAAAAACTAATTTAATCTCTAATAAATATTAATTAGTAAATTAGAACAAAAATAATGTGGTCACTAAAGTGGAGGTTGGATCAGAACCTAATAAAGTGGGTTTTTGCCCCCCCCCCCCCCCCCCCGCCCCAACCATCAACTAAAATGTAAAGGATGATTACTCTTCAACACTCCTCCAACTCTCAAAATTAATATATATATATATATATATATATATATATATATATATATATATATATATATATATATATATATATATATATTTTTTAAATTGTAATAGACCCAAACAACTTTCTCAGGCCATTTTCCCTCAAACCATGTTTCTCCTACTCCCTATCTCATTTTATTATTTAACACTTAAATTAACCCCCCCCCCTCCAAAAAAAAAAAAAAAGAAAATTCCTAGCTCAGCCAGTACTCTCATCCCCAACACATTAATTGATTATTAATAGACATTTATTGAACAGGTCTTGAAAAATTTTGGATTTCATCATAAATACATTGTTTGGGTTATGGAATGCATTAAATCTGTATCCCTCCAAATTCTTATAAATGATTCTCCTTCTAAAGAAATTACTCCCTCAAGAGGTATTAGGCAAAGAGTAAACGAGATCCTCTATCTCCCTATATTTTTTAAAGATGGATAAAGAGGCTTCTAATAGGGAAAAGGAAATTGGTTGCAAAGTATCTAAAAATGGGCCTACTATTTCCATCTTAATTTACAGATGACTGCATTATTTTTGCCAAAACATCAACAAATACTTACCTAAAAATCAAAGATATATATTTTGGATAATATTGTTGCAGCTTCGTGACAATGCCCTAATTAATCAAAAGTCTACTTTGGGTTTCTCTAAGAATGTTCCCCCTAGATTGCAAAAAATCATGTCCAAAGCACTCAAAATTCCACTTGACAGCAAAAAGGATTCTTATCTTGGAAAACCTATAATTGATTGTCGACTATCACATCTCAGAATCTCAAAGATAAAATTAGTAGTAAACTTGTAGGTAGAAGAAAAACACCCTATCCATGGCGGGTAAACTAACGTTGGTCAACTCAACAACAAACATTTGGGTAGAGAGAATTTCAGGACTATTAAACTAAGAAAAAACACATCTTGGGCTTGGAGAGGCATCCTCCAATCCCATGAGGTGATCAAGATGGATCATTGGTGATGGGTGTAAAGTCAATGTGCATAATCATCTTATCATCATCGAGGGAGATTGATTCGAAGTTGGTCATTGATTGTTATAAGAAGATAGTGCTACCGCCATGGAGATTGAAAAGTGTAATTGAGGATTACAAGAGGATCAGGTGTCTCTTGGATTGCACACTCTGCTATCGCCATGTCTATCGTGAAGCAAACCAAGCTGCCGACTCACCTATCTTCCGGTGGAGATGGTTTTTCTTCTTTGGATCAGCCTAGAGAGATTTCTATAATTTGTTACGTCCCACCTTGTGTAGAAATTTACCAAAAAAGAGGCATTGGTTTGAAAATAT
Source organism: Nelumbo lutea (assembly GCF_056320005.1). Lineage (NCBI taxonomy): Eukaryota > Viridiplantae > Streptophyta > Magnoliopsida > Proteales > Nelumbonaceae > Nelumbo > Nelumbo lutea. The sequence continues at coordinate 107,800,771 of NC_142686.1, forward strand.
GTGACCTGTGACCTAACCCGAATTTTAGTTCAGATCGGCTTGGTTCAGCCCGCCTTCTAGTTCGGTTCACTAGATAGGAGACCTAACCCGCTTTTTAAGTTAAGTCGGGTCGAGATCATGGATTGGATCAACTTTTGCCAGGTTTAAATGAAGGTCAAGAATTGCTACCCATGGTGTGCAGGAAAGCCTCAGAATTATAGGACATATTGTGCAGCCTCATGAGTTTGCAATAAGAACAGAAGTCACATCTGCCCCCATAGAAAGCGCTCCACACAAATACAATACATCCTGATGAAGGAAGATTTGGCCCGACCTCACAGTTATGCGACATGTGGCAGAAACAACAGCTCGGCGAAAGGGCCAAGCCTAAGGCGTGAACAAGGGGACACCAGCGGACCGAAGTCCCTACGGGGGGCTCGAACTCACCCTTGGCCTAAAACCAGAGTAATCCGAACTGGCCAACCTTGTAACAGCTCGGGATATACCTCGCCGAACTGGCCAACCTTGTAACAGCTCGGGATATACCTCGCCGAACTGGCCAACCTTGTAACAGTTCGGGATATACCTCGCCAAACTGGCCAACCTTGTAACAGCTCAGGGTATACCTCGCTGAACTGGCCTGCCTTGTAACAGTTCGGGATACACCTCGTCGAACTGACCTGCCCTATAGATACCTCCGAACTCAAGACTTCGCCCCGCTCACCACTCCGCATCACCTTCTGGGCACCAACACCAAACAAGTCGTACCATGCCTGACACTGAGCAAGTCCGTGCCCGAGGGCACCGCACCTGACTGACTTGGGTTTTGACGCTTGGCGGCCGCACTCTAAACGGCCACCTGCCACCGCCACTGACACCGCCATCTCCAGTTAGAGAGACGGTTAGACAGTGACGGTTCTGTCCTAGCAGAAAGGACGACGGCCGAATTGACAAGCGCAAGGGTAATCATACTCGACCTGACAAGGGCCTCAGAGCGAGTGCACGAAGTGATTATAAGAGTCCCCTGCCCCCAACAAACAAGGTATGCAAAAACTTTGCGCTATCTGGTGTTATCTTGCTTTTGAAGGATTCCCTGCTACCCAGTTCAGAAGCAAGGTCGTTGACAGCTAAGACCGGCCGGATCGCGCTTCATCAATTGGTGTCGTCTGTGGGAACGCTTCAAAAAGCCTCCCTCCAAACTTCCATAACCCCTTTTCTTCAAACAACCCAACACTCATGGCCTCCTCCAGCAACGCCGGACGTGGCACGGAGACAAACACCACCGGGGAACAACTTCAAGTCCCCGTGGTGTGCATTGGACAGTTCACCATCCCCCTTTCGGTGGATGGGATCCCCAGCTTGAACGTGCCACAAGTAGTGGCGCCCGTAAACCTTCCTACCACAAGCATCCCCTTTCCTCCCCCTATTGAGACAACCTTTACTGAACCAACTGTCGTCCCCCTGGCAGCCAGCCAAAACCGGTTGGACGACCTGATGCAGTGCATGCGGGCAATGCAAGCCCAAATGCAACAGTTCCAGCAGCACCAGCTTCACCAGCACCAAGTGCTGCACAACATCACCCAGTATCGCTATCAACAGCAGTTCCCCCAACTGCCACTGAACCAACCACTACTTCCACCTCGCCACCCCGCTCCGAGGCCGGTCAAGGCCTCCCCGCAGGATGGACGCCCCCACCAGGGAAAGGCCTCCCGGCCCCAGAACCCCGCTAACAGCCACGGCTCGTCCCCAGGCCGAAGAGAGAAAAATATCATCCCCGCCTCGCAACTCGCAGGCGGGTTGGGAACCTCCCCACGAGATCGGCACCTCGGCGCTCCAAGCCCGGGTTCCTGCTCACAGAAAACCGATTCGGCGCCCTGGCGAAAGACTACCAGCATTCCGGGCCCATCGAGCTCGGTAACACGGAGGCCAGCAGCGCCAGTACAAGGCCCACTCAACAATGAAGGCGCCGGCGAAGTCGCCGATCCGCCACCCGTGTCTTGTTAGAGCTCAGAGGCAAAGAGACGAGCTCGGACGAGGTAGGAGCTGCCCTGATTCTCTCGGTTCCTTCCCCCCTCGCATCAGAACTCCTGGCGGTCCTCTTACCCAAAAATTTCAAGCTCCCACCTCTGGACAAGTACGATGGGTCCTTCGACCCCAACGACCACGTTGACGCTTTCAAGTCCCAAATGCACCTCGCCAGGGCCAGCGGATCGTGCATGTGTGTGGCCTTCACCATCACCCTCAGGGGGGTAGCCCGCACTTGGTACAGGAACCTGGCCCCCGGGTCAATAAAGTGCTGGGCCTAGTTCGTGCAGGTCTTCACCGCACACTTTGTCACCAGCCAACGGTGCCCCAGAACAGAGGAAAGCATCTTCGGAGTAGTCCAAAGGGAAGGAGAATCCATCTGGGGCTACATCAAGCAATTCAACGAAGCATGCTTGCAGATACCACGGTTGGACCCCGCAGTGCAGCTCGCGGCGCCAAAAGAGGGGTAACGCACAAAGAATTCAAATGGCACATGGTGGCTAACCAGCTCGCAACCGTGGCCGAATTCCTCAAGCTCGCGGACAGGTTCATGAGGACTGAGGAAGAAATCAACCAACGAACCGAAGGCAGGAATGAGAAAAGAAAGAGGGAAAGCAAGCTCTCCAACCCGGTCGACAGGAAAAACCCGGCCTGGGAGCCAAAGCCGAACCAGTCGTTCCGAGCTCCCCTAGCAGTTCAGACGGATTACACGCCGTTAAACACAAAGCGGACCGAGATCTTAATGACGATCAAGGATGCCCCGTACGTGAAGTGGCCACCTCGCCAAAAGGGAAATCCGGACGAGAGAAATAAGAATTTGTATTGTAGTTTCCATAGAGACCATGGTCATAGTACCGGGCAGTGTAATAACCTCCAGGACGAGATAGAGGGGCTCATCCGTCGCGGATACTTGAGAAACTTTGTACAGCACAACAATAATAACAATAAAGCATGTCGGCAAGGGGAGCACGAAAAGGATGCCCCCGAGTCTAGCAGCAGACCTGCCGAACCGTTGCAGCAACAGCCTCCGGAAGAGAGGCCAGTTCGGGGAACCATCCACGTGATTGTGGGAGGTTCGGTGGTGGTAGGGTGTACCTCGGCAGCAGCCCGGACTTTAGTTCGCGAAGCGGCCCTCAAGGAACGGAACCCCCCAAAGAGACCAAAGACCGAAGAACCAATCTTCTTCACGGAGGACGACGCGCGAGGGGCCCGCTACCCCCATGATGACGCGCTTGTCATTAAACTAAGGATCAGCGACTTCGAGGTCAGACGCGTACTCGTAGATTCGGGCAGCTAAGCGGACATCCTCTTTAAATCAGTGTTTGACCAGCTACAGTTATAGAGGAGTGAGCTGAAGCCCGCGAACACTCCGCTGGCGGGTTTCAGCGGAGAGGAAGTTAGGCCCCTCAGAAAAATAACAGTACCTGTGGAAGTCGGCACATGGCTTTGTGCGGTCAAACTCAACCATGATTTCCTGGTGGTCGTGACCCCCTCCCCATACAATGCTATAATAGGGCGGCCGATCACGCATATCATACAGGCGATGGTCTCCACCTACTATTTGGCCATGAAGTTTCCTACGGACTTCGGTGTGGAGGCAGCGCGGGGCGACCAACTCGAGTCCCGCAAGTGTTATTTTGTCGCCCTGAAGGGAAAAACCAAGGCGGCCGACGACCTCAAACTAAAGCAGCCTGCGGAGAAAGGTGAGGAACGAGCTTCGACCACAGAGGAAACGGTCGCAATCCCGACTTCGGCTACGGACCCAACTCGCACACTTCAGATCAGAGCTTCCGTCGAGGAACCCCTACGAACCGAACTGGTGAGTTTTTTACTTCAAAATTTAGATATTTTTGCCTGGTCCACGGCTAACATGCCAGGCATTAGTTCCGGCATGATAACTCACAAACTTAGTACTGACCCTGTAGTCAGAACCGTTAGACAGAAGAAACGCAACTTAGCCCCAGAACGTTGGAGGGCGGTCGACGAGGAGGTCGAGAATCACCTCGCAGCAAACTTCATAAGGGAAGTCCATTACCCGAGCAAGGTGGCCAACCCGGTGTTGGTAAAAAAGGCAAATGGCAAGTGGCGCATGTGCGTCGACTACACCGACCTGAACCGAGATTGCCCAAATGATTGCTTCCCCCTCCCCAGAATTGACCGCCTAGTGGACGCGACCTCGGGACATGAGTTGCTAAGCTTCCTGGACGCCTACTCGGGCTACAACCAAATCCGGATGGACCCATCCGATGAGGAAAAAACTAGCTTCATAACCGAGTTCGGCCTATATTGCTACAAGGTCATGCCCTTCGGATTAAAAAATGCCGGGGCGACTTTCCAAAGACTTGTAAATAGGCTGTTTCGGCCCCTGATTGGCACGAAGATAGAGTGCTATGTAGACGACATGGTCGTCAAGACAGATTTCACAAGAATTAATACAAGACTTAGATTCTGTCTTCCAAATCCTGCGTCAGTTTAGCATGAAATTGAACCCCAACAAATGTGTCTTCGACGTCACCTCGGGCAAATTCCTATGCTACATTGTCAATCGGCGCAGTGTTGAGGCCAACCCGGACAAGATAACAGCCATTCTAGATATGAGACCACCTCGGAAAGTAAAAGAAGTTCAGAGGCTAAATGGCCGCATAGCCGCTCTAAGCCGCTTCATGTCCAAATCAGCAGACCGTTGCCTACCTTTCTTCAAAGCAATCAAAGGTAAAGGGTTCGAGTGGACCCAGGACTGCCAGCTCGCGTTTGACGAGCTAAAAGGTTACCTCGCTAGTGTGCCGACCTTAGCCCGGCTCGAGGTGGGCGAGGTCTTAGAACTGTACCTCTCGGCAAGCGACGAGGTGGTCAGTTCGGTACTAATAAAAGAAACAAACCGGGTCCAGCGACCCATCTATTATGTTAGTAAAATTTTGTAGGGAGTAGAGACAAGGTACCCGCAGATAGAAAAGCTAGCATACGCACTGGTGACAGCAGCTCGGAAACTCCGCCCATACTTCCAGGCTCACACCGTCATCGTCCTGACTGACAAATCTCTGAGACAAGTTTTACTCAAACCCAAGGTTTCCGGTCGACTAACAAAATGGGTCATCGAACTCAGCGAGTACGACCTCCAGTACAAGCCAAGAACTGCTATTAAGGCCCAAACTTTGGCAGATTTTATCGCCGAGTGCACTTCCAGCCACGAAGCCCTACAATTCGAGCCCGAGTACCCCAGTTCGGGCAAACCCGGAGCTCCCGAGCCAATAGAGTCTGAACCCCATGAAGTAGTAGCCAGTGTGGCATCTCTCCTGGTCAGACGAAACGCGAACTAGGATGAGGAGCCCTGGATCCTTCACGTGGATGGTTCGTCGAACCAGCAAGGCAGCGGGGCTGGAATAGTCTTATGAGGCTCGGGCGGCACAAAATTAGAATACGCACTACGCTTTGAGTTCGCGGCATCCAACAACGAGGTAGAGTACGAAGCACTGATAGCTGGGCTGGACCTAGCGCGAAAGGTAAAGGCAAAACACATGGTCATCTGCAGCGATTCCCAGCTCGTGGTCAACCAAGTTACAGGCGAGTATGAAGCACACGAGCTCTCCATGATCGCATATTTAGCAAAAGTAAAAGAGGCCCTGCTCAATTTCCAGTCACACTTCATCAGGCAAATCCCGAGGTCAAAGAACATGACCTCGTCATGAAGGCCTATGCGGCGGACACTTGGGGGGCAGAGCACTCGCCCAAAAAGCATTTCGACAAGGACACTACTAGCCAACGATGAAGGCAGAAGCTATAGAGCTCGTCAAAAAATGCGACAAGTGTCAGAAGCACGCCAATATCCACCATCAACCTGCCTCCGACCTCAAATACCTCGCCAGCCCATGGTCCTTTGCACAATGGGGCATCAACCTCCTGGGGCTATTCCCACCAGCAACAGGTGGAAGAAAATTCCTAGTCGTTGCAGTAGATTACTTTACGAAGTGAATAGAAGCCGAACCTCTGGCAACTGTTACGGCCCGAAACATACAGAACTTCTTTTGGAAGAACATAGTATGTCGCTTCGTGTTACCTCGGGTACTAATCTCCGACAACGGCAAGCAGTTCGAGGATATCAAATTCCAAGAGTGGTGCCAGAACATGGTGATTCAGCAAAACTTCACATCAGTCGCGCACCAGCAGGCAAATGGTCAGACGGAAGTAATGAACAGAGCCATCATGCACGGACTGAAGGCACGTCTGGATCGAGCCAAGGGATTGTGGGCCGAAGAGCTACCAAGTGTCTTGTGGCTCACCGAACTACAGAAAAAACTGCCACGAGAGAAACCCCCTTCAACCTCACCTACGGCACTGAATCAGTGATCCCGGCGAAAATCGAAGTACCAACATTGCGACTAGAAACATACGACGATCGGACAAACAGAGATGAGTTACGTACCAACCTTGACCTATTGGACGAGGTAAGGGACCTCGCGCACATCCGGACAGCGGCATACCAGCAGCAGGTAGCTTGCTACTACAATGCCAGAGTAAAGCAACGAAGCTTCCGAGTCGGCGACCTGGTCCTTCGTAAGATTATGGTGCTCAAACCCGGCGTGGGCAAACTTTGACCAAACTGAGAAGGGGCCTATAAAGTAAAGAGAGCGCTTGGGGGGCATACGAACTCGAAACCTTGGAAGGCAAACAAGTACCTCGAGCGTGGAACATCGTGAACTTAAGGCGATACTACCTATAAATCGCCAAGCGAAGTGTACGAAATCAGGTCCTATGGGCCACGATGTAGAGCCGAGAGGAACCTCGGCGTAAACAAGCAAAGAAAAGTTGGGCATATTATCAACTTGGCCAAAAATCAGTTCGCTGCAAAAACCTTCGTGGCAAAACAGGTCGCGGAAGCATAATAACCCGGACAACAAAGTGGCGTATTCAGTTCGACAAAGAATCAATTCTTGGAAAAAGAACACGGGCAAAAAGATTATCTATTCCGTTGCAAGAAACAGGAGTACATTGGCCATCAGAAGGCACTTCAAAAAAAAAAGGATTATCTTTACATGCCTGGAGCTACTTCTTCGCCATCAGAAGGCACTTCAACAACACCCGAAGGCCCTGCCTCTCCTTCAGAGTCCGGCTCGCCATCGGCAGCATTGGCCATCTCCTGAGTTATATGCGAAGTGGATATGGCACTAACATCGTGGTCAGGGTACGTGTTCCGGATCATCCACCTGCTCAGTTTGAACCCCCTTCTGTAAGAATCCACCATCAGATCGTCAAAACGCGGAGAGGCAATGTAGTCTTCAACGGACTTCTTCTTGGCGTCTTCAATGCCTTGGGACAAAATCTGTGTTCTCTCCCTGATGTCCTCCTGAAGATATTTGACTTGATGCTGCAAATCCAACTTCAAGTCTACCATATGCTTGACAACTACCCCCATGGCCTCGGCGTCACGCTGAGACCTTACCTGCCTTGCCATCGCGACGCGAGCAGCCTCTTCGGCAGCATAAGCGGCGGCCTCAGCAGCTCGGGTATTCGCCTCTGCAGCACGGAAAACTTCTTCAGCAGCATGAGCGGCAACCTCAGCAGCTCGCGCCTGTCGCGAGCTCCTCTCCACTTGGGCCGCTAAGGCATGAATTGAAGAATTCACCTACCAAAAGAAACAAGTGAGCAATAACAGCAAAAGCGACAGAAAATGAAAAAGGCAGACGGAATCTAACTTACCACCATAGCATGTGTTACGGCGCGGCAGGCGACCTGATTCAAAGGAAGATCGGTCCACGCCGCGATCTCCTCAGGGAAAGTAGCCTCCCTACTCTTCTAAAGAGCGTAGTTCGGCATCAACACGCTCCTGAACTCCCCTTGAGATCCCTAACCTGATGGCCCAGCCCGCGTATGAGCGGACCCAGAGTGAGCAGGAGCACTTGAGTATGCAGGAGCGCCCGTATGAGTGGTCTCAGCGTAAGGCACCCCAGCAGTTTCATGCATCGGTGGAGTCACCTCAGGCTCCCTGGGCAGATCCTCCGGCGTGTGGTCTGGAACTTGGGGCTCCTCATCCAGGGGCAGCTCGGTACGAGTTCACTTGGCGACCCACTTCCTCCTCTTCATACCCTGGAACAGACGCCCCCCACGAGTTCTCTCCGCGTCCATCACACCTGCAAAAACGAGTTCGACATCAGAAAAAATGAAAGAACAAAGCAAGCAAGAAACCGCATAGCTAGAAACCTACTCGAACTCAGGTCGGCCGCAATAAGCTTGGCCTCCGTTAAGTAGTGATGGCACTTTAAACCTTGCCGTGCCCATTGTCGGAGGCCCTTCACCGTCTCTTTATCGAGAGTAACACCTGAATCAGGAGCGGCCTCACCCCACCTGGTCTGAAAGGGCCATCCTTGTGCACTTCGCACACCGAAGTAGTCCCGCTTCCACGCCAGGACCTTATTAGGAAGATCGTGCAGAAGCTTAAAGCCCTGACGAGGAAAAAGGTAATATGCCCGTCTTCCCCCCAGAAGAGAACCCACCTGTCTCTTGAGCATCAAGATGGAGGAGAATATCTCTAAGTCTAAGGGGAAATTCTGCTCGCAAAAAAGGGAAACTGTCCCCACCAGGTTCCGAATAGAGTTCGGATGAAGTTGGCCAATGGTGACACCGAAGTGGTTTATGACTTCGACGAGAAGGGGGTGGAAAGAAAGTCGCAACCCCGCAGCGAGCTACTCTCGAAAAATCATGATCTCATCAGAACTGTGTTCCCAAGGAAAGCTACCCGAAGGAATAAAATATGTATACCCCCCAGGAAGGTTGTAAGACATAAGTATAGATTGAAGCCCCTCAGGCATCATAGTCGAGGGACCAAACCTGTCTAGCATCCGACCTCGGCGAGAGGTAGACGCCAAACTGCCCGAAGCGGCTCGGCCTACTGGTTCATAGTCCTCGAGTTCCACCTCAGGATCACTGAGGCAATCGAGGGACACGGCTCGGTTGGTAGAACCTACGTCGGCCCTACTTGAAGTGTCGTCTGAGCTATCAAAGCTAGACATTGAGGAAAAGGTGGATTTAGGAAGGTACTCACCGGAAGAAAGTTTTGAAGGCTCCGAAGACGGGAACAAGCCAAAGAACCTTGAAGGCTATGTAACCTGCCTTGACGCGAGCTGGAAAAAACTTGGACGCGAGCTCAGTAGACAAACCGCAGAAGTGACAAATCGATTGGGGTCCCCCACTATTTATAGCTACAGTAACCATGAATCGACCGTTCAGATCAAAGATGATCCGATGGCCCACGTTTTCGCTGACCGCATGTCCCATAAGGTCGAGACGTGATTGGCGCACGTCTTTCCGAAAAGAGCGAAACGTCAGCGCACGCCTTCTTGAAACCGACGTCGCGCCGACAGGCGTCTTTTCGAAACTGACTGCGCCGCACATCTCCCTGACAGCCGCCCGCGCACATACAGCAGTGGCACGCCTTTTTTGAATGACCCGCTGTCACGTCCCAGCGGCGTGAATTTTTGAAATTTAAAACGCGCGCCGTCACAACCATCAGCATTTATGAGTAGGCACGTTTCCAGCCTTCTCGAAAATCGAAGAACCCTGGCAAAAGCAACTCGCGCAGTCAAGATTCGAAGGACGGGACAAATCCACCTACTACCTCGCGAAACTCCCCACACCAGGGCAAGACCCTTGGTGCGAGGAGTGGGGGGCAATTGATGAAGGAAGATTTGGCCCGACCTCACAGTTATGCGACACGTGGCAGAAACAACAGCTCGGCGAAAGGGCCAAGCCTAAGGCGTGAACAAGGGGACACCAGTGGACCGAAGTCCCTACGGGGGCCCGAACTCACCCTTGGCCCAAAACTAGAGTAATCCGAACTGGCCAACCTTGTAACAGCTCGGGATATACCTCGCCGAACTGGCCAACCTTGTAACAGCTCGGGATATACCTCGCCGAACTGGCCAACCATGTAACAGCTCAGGGTATACCTCACCGAACTGGCCTGCCTTGTAACAGTTCGGGATACACCTCGCCGAACTGACCTGCCCTATAGATACCTCCGAACTCAAGACTTCGCCCCGCTCACCACTCCGCATCACCTTCTGGGCACCAAAACCAAACAAGTTGTACCATGCCTGACACTGAGGAAGTCCGTGCCTGAGGGCGCCGCACCTGACTGACTTGGGATCTGATGATTGGCGGCCGCACTCTAAACGGCCACCTGCCACCACCACTGACACCGCCATCTCCAGTTAGAGAGACGGTTAGGCAGTGACGGTTCTGTCCCAACAGAAAGGACGACGACCGAATTGACAAACGCAGGGGTAATCATACCCGACCTGACAAGGGCCTCGGAGCGAGTGCGCGAAGTGATTATAAGAGCCCCCTGCCCCCAACTTATAAGGTATGCAAAAACTTTGCGCTATATGGTGTTATCTTGCTTTTGAAAGATTCCAACTTGAGCTTCGGAGCCGCTACACCGGGTTCCCCCCGGAGCTTCCTCATCTCCTCCGTTTCAGGTTCCCTGCTACCCAGTTCAGAAACAAGGTCGTTGACAGTTAAGACCGGCCGGATCACGCTTCATCACATCCCAACCGTGTACTGAGAAATGAGAAGAGAACAAACCTATTGGGGGCATGTGGGACGATTTTGGGGCGCGTTCAGTGGTGACTGGATCTACTCCTCACAAATGAGCGCCTCACAGCCACATCCCCCATGCATTGAGAACATCTCCCATGAATAATAACCAATAAGTAGGGGTGTCAATTGGAGTGGATTTGGTCAAATCCAATGTGAGTCCATTACAAATGGACCTGGTCCAATTCAGTCCAATGAATATTTTGGACCATTTTGGACTGGTCCAGAGAATGTTCAATCTATTCAAATTCCTGTTAATTTAGATCGATTTCAACTCAAACCTGGTCCATTGAAAACTATGTTCTTATCTTCTATCAATGGACCAGATATTGGCTCAATCCAATATAAATTTATTATGGACCCATCCAATATGTTATATTGGTCCGTCCAATCCGTCCAAAAGATTTTGATTTGGACAGAGTCTTCCAATAAGTACGGAGCCGATCCGGTCTCCGTTCAGTGGGGGCAGATGTGAACTCGTGAGAACAGACCTGCTTGTAGTAGGCAAAAGTGGAGAAAGTGGAGCGGTAGACTGACAGCAGCTTCCTCATGTTCCGACTGGTTTGGTAGTTGAGAGGTCATAGTGTTTGTCAATTCCCGGGGCCCTAGCTGTTTGTGAAATTGTTTATTTACTCTATTATTTATACCCTCCGAATCCACTAAAACAGCCATTGTTGATTTGTTGAATGATCATGAACCACGAACGTTCCTTTCTTTTTTTGCTTTTTAAAGAACCACAAGTGGCTTATGAATTCAGACCGGCCGGCCACACAACCATGAAACTTTCCAGCTTTTACTAGTCCACGCCTTGGATCTTTCCAGAACAAGTGGCCGGCCGGCCCAAAGGCGGCCGAGTTCCATCCTTCGGTCGGTCCCTCCCCCTCTATAAAAAAGCCCTCTACAAGCTTCTTAATTTGCCCAACCATCTCTCCCCATCTAATTAATCTCTTTCAGTCTTTCTGCATCCATTTAAATCTAAGTCAGACGGCCATGGCAGTTCTGAAAGTCCACGGCAGCGTTATATCAACGGCTGCGAGGCGCGTCTTAGCATGCCTTTACGAGAAAGGACTCGACTTCGAGTTCGTTACCGTCGACATGAGAGTCGGAGATCACAAGAAGGAACCATTTCTTGCCCTCAACGTAAGTGTAAACATTAACATTCATCCACGAAGCCAGTGAATTATTGGCAAGCCAAAAACAAAGAACAACTCTGACTTTCTTTTTCTGTTGTATGGGTTTGCAGCCATTCGGTCAGGTTCCGGCATTTGAAGACGGAGACTTGAAGCTATTTGGTAAGTTTTGCCTCGATCAGTGCAAAGACGTAAGCTTAATTTGAAAGTCGAATTGTTCAGTACTGAAAGCTATGTGTTTTAATTGCAGAATCAAGGGCGATCACCAAGTACCTAGCCCACGAGTACCAGGAATCCGGGACTGAGTTGATCTACAAGGACTCAAAGAAAATGGCGATTCAGGCGGTGTGGATGGAGGTGGAAGCCCACCAGTATGACCCGGCGGCCTCAAAGCTGGTGTGGGAGCTGGCCGCGAAGCCCGCGTTTGGCATGACCACGGATGCAGCAGTCGTAGAGGAGAACGAAGCCAAGCTGAATAAGGTTCTGGATGTATACGAGGCTCGGCTTTCACAGTCCAAGTACTTGGCCGGAGACTGCTTCACCTTGGCCGATCTCCACCACCTCCCTACCGTTACTTACTTGATGGGAACGCCGGCCAAGAAACTCTTCGAAAGCCGCCCCCACGTCAACGCCTGGTGCACCGACATCATGTCCCGACCAGCTTGGACAAAGGTCGTTGAGATGCAGAAGCAACACTAGATGAAGAAGCCATGGACTCTGTCTCTCTTCCGCATCGTCTCTCAAATTTCGAGCAGGGTTTTAACGGTGGTTTTGTCGTCGGTCGATTTTTTAGCGAACGAAGTTCGGATTGTTGTTACAACTCAGAAGTCATCTACTATACTTTAGCTTTTGTAATAAGAAGAATCGATATTTCAATAATAGTCCGTTTGTCGTATAATAATAATAATAATAATAATAATAATAATAATAATAATAATAATAATAATGGAGATTGTTCATTATAATAATAATGGAGAGTGTTCACTCTATTCTTGTTGTGCATGGGAGCTTTAGTGGGTAACAGGATAAGATTAAAAAAACTGACACACCACGTGGATAGCATCATCCAGGTCTGACTTCAATCGGATCAAATCATCTACATCTACTGCATCTTAATTGTTCCTAAAAGATGCGTTTGGATGCACTACAAGTTTAATTGCACTGATACAAAATTGTGGTAGTGAAAATGATTTGACGCAAATTCTTATTTATTCTTTGTATAAATTTTTTCTCAAACCAGAATTTACATCCCATTCATTAGACTCGTAAATCGGGTTGTGTTGTCTGGCATGACGGTCTGTGAGCCGTGTTGAAATTAGGGTTTTAGGTCCATGGATCGATACGATACTTTACGACCGAACGGGCAATGCTGCCTAGATCGATACAAACCATATATATTATATATTTATATAATATTATATAAATTATAATTATATAATATATTAATAAAATTATATGTTTTTTATTTTATTATACTAATTTATTTAATTATTATATATATATATAAATAATTTTATACATAAAATTCATATAAAATTAAAATTTAAAGTTTTTATCAATTTTTTTAAATAAATTGCTTTAACCTGATGGACTATTCGACTTGGCCCAAAACTCGGCCCATGGTACAATACGGACCCGCATAGGCCTGGACTATGAGCCATGCCAAGCTGACCCCAAATTTTTCATCGAAAAAAACAACACGGCCCATGACGATCCACGAACCAACACAGCTGCTGTACCCATGCCAATTAGATTGTTTTGCCAGACGAGAGGCAACAAACAAGATCTGATTCGGAACATGGCAATGAAGTCAAAGAATGAAAAATAAGAGAAAAGGTTAAGACGCCTGTTGCACATGTGAGGTGTACCATGATTCAATGCTGAGATGGCACATTGCTATTACGAGTGCAAGGAAGTGTGCATGATGTCACGTGCAGGAGATCCGGATTCCATTCATTATTAACACTTCACTCTAATAATACTTGTTCGGTACCGTCGGCGTTTCCTAAACAAACGGTGCCACGTCTGTGCGTCTCGAGTTTGGGGAAAAGTGCCTCCATTTTATGTAGCCGTTTGGGAAGCTTCACATTCTCGCTTCCCCTAACAGTCCCGACTCCCGCGTTTCACCGAACGCCAATCTTACCTGGCGTTGATGTATTAGTTGAGTTGGTATGGTATAGTGTGTAACGGCCACAAAAAATAAAAAAAAAAAACAGGCTTGTAGCGCCGAGGCAATCATTCCACACAGCAATAGGAGGAATCGCTTTCTCTCTCATCCTTAGCCCGTTCGATATACCCATTCAGGGGCCAACTGCTTACTTCTTAATTTTCGCCGCTTTGTCAAAAATTTTTATAGTTACCTGCATTTTAGGGCGAGTGCCAATTTAATATCTGAATTTTAAAATATGATAATCTATTACTCAAACTTTCAAAATGTAATAATCTAGTAATTGTTAATGGACTATCAATTATGTATATCATGTGACCTTATATGTGATTTAAGACTTTTAAAATATTAAAATTACCCTTGGAAATGATTAGATTCCTGGAATCTAAATTTCTTTATAGAGGTGAAGCCTCCATCCACCACCAACCAAACATTCTTTGTCGCACTGGAGAATGCCTGCGTCAATGGCTCCAGCCATGCCCGATTCCACCCCAACATCGTCATGATCTCACTCATCTTTCAATGGAAAAACATAGTTTTAGCCCTTTCTTTGAATTGGTATCAAATATCATTCCCTGATTCTGTTGGTCTAACGGAGAACTCTTTGGCGGATTCCCGATGCAAGGTGTTTGGAGAGGAAATCCACACAAGGAAGGGTTGTTAAGAAATGCAGTCGGCCCTTGATTTTCAAAAGTGCCGGTCTGAGGGATTTGTTCGTTGAGGTTGTTATGCCTGAGACCGAAGCTTACCATCATCAACAATCTGCCAAGTGATGTTGGGAACTCGCCGGAGAAATGATTGGAGAGGTTTAGAGTCTCAGAAAGTGATTTCAAATCGCTGAGATCAGCTAGGATCAATCCGTTGAATTCGTTAGACGACAAATCGAGTTGAACCAAGTTGTCGAGATTGGGCCAAATTCCATCGAAAATCTCGTCGGAGAATTTGCAACCGGAGAGAACAAGCCTCTACAGCTAACAACAATTCACAAGGTCACTCGGGAGGGATCCAAAAAGCGAGTTTTGCGAAAGATCAAGGTTTTGAAGGTGGAGGGGATGGCAATTTGAAGACGAAAACGAACCAGATAGATTGTTACTGTAGAGGAAGATACTATGGAGAGGTAGCGTTGAAGAGCTAAAGAGGAATGGAACCATAGAAGCAGTTGCCATAGAGTTGGAGTCTGCCAAAAAAGATAAGAGCTCCAAGCTTGGAGGGAATGTAGCCACGGAGATTCTGTCTGGAAATGACAATTGTGATAACGTGAGGGTCAGAGTATCAAGCAACATTCATGTAGGAAATTCCGGACCAATGGCATGGATCGGTGTTGTTTTTGTTCCAATTGGTGAATGCAGAGATGTCTGACGTTTGGTCACCGGCAGACTTCAAAGCCAAAAGGGAGAGACCATTGGGGATAAGGAGAAGGCAAAATTAGGGTTTTAGAGCAGCATAAAATGGAAAGAGTAAAAAGAGCTTCATTTTGTGCCAGATTTTGAATCGCATAAAAAAATCATTAATGGAAGGATGCTCGTAATTAATCAGATACTAAATTGACACTCAGCCTAAAGTATAAGGTACCTATCGGGAATTTTCTGTTTTCCTCTTTTCTCTAGTAAGACTCAAGTATGAGTTTTCATAAGAGTTGTTATCCATCTAAACTGACTGGAACTACCAGCCTACCTCCATAACCTCCATCAACAACAGAACCCATTGGGTGCTTTGTCCAAGTGCAAGTTGAAAGCTCAAACATGCAATTCCTGAAATCATAAGTAATATATAGAGCCATATATGAAAGCATAGAGAACGATTCACAGGTTCTCCTATAATCACACTTAGGTGGGACTCAAGGATACCCAGACCCACAGGTCATCCAAGTTCACTTGTTATCCGGACTTGCAATTAGCCTGGGATTTCAAATGGGGCTCGCAAGACAATAGATTCACAATCTATCACATTCTCCATTTTGTGGGGCAAACACAGAGGAAGCTTCATAGGAGCAATGGTTTGGTACCTTAACATGTAAAAAAGTATGGCCAAACTGAACAGAGGAGTCTTAAAGGAATGGCATTTTGCGGACTTCAAGTAGTTGGGGCGAAGGGTGAGATGGATAGGAGAATATAAGTTTCAGACTTGTGAATATGGTTTCCATTCAAAATCCACCGTTAGATCTCAAAATCGGCTATTATATGCAAGACTGTCATCAAAAGCCTATCAATAGTTAATCGTTGACACCCAGCAGAAAAACCCTAGCATAATGCATTAAATTTTTTAAATACCCATTTCTCTTTCATGTTAAATTGAACAAAGTAAAACACTTTGTAAGCCCACCAGGTTCGTTGTCCTAATCAGAAATAGAATAAGCTTGAATGAGATTTCATTGCAAAGGCAGGGGGAGGGAATGAAAAATCCCTCAAATGGGAAAATGACATTCCACCTAGAATGAAAACGGGATTCTAATCCTCTTCAAACAAACAGTTAAAATCTAAAGGTAAATTTCAATTCCAACCCCCCGATTCCCACAAACTAAACAGGGAGGCAATCACAGGGGGTTTTCACGATTGTCAGACACCTCACAGAGATTCTTACATTTAACCGCAATTTCTTAATAGTTTTGTTCCATCGCCCAACACCTATTCTGCATTAATCCCGTTCATTGAAATCGAAGAACAAGAAAAAAAAATTTAGGAAAACGGAGGCGATTATTTGTGAATTTTACCACATACTTGGAGTGTACTTCAATAGCAACACCATAAAAAACTGAATCTCAAGGTGAGATTTTTCTATTGGAGACGATTAATTAAGAAAAGAAGAAGGATTGCTACAAGGTTAACAGCACCACTCAAAGGGCTGCATTCTCTATATGGCACAAGTAATTAAGCCTTCTTGGGGGATTTAGGTTGAGAGGCCTTCTCGCTCTTCTCCGTCTTCTTGGGCAACAGCACAGAGTGAATGTTGGGGAGGACACCACCGCTGGCAATGGTGACTCCGTCCAGCAATCTACCCAGTTCCTCGTCGTTTCTTACTGCCAACAGTACGTGTCTGGGTATGATACGGTTCTTCTTGTTATCTCTTGCCGCGTTTCCAGCCAACTCTAACACCTATTTTCACCCAGAGTTCACGAAGCAAACGACACGATTTAGGGAAAAATTAACAACGAAACGAAGCAGAAGTAAGTTGATGACTTGAAGAAGCTGGCAAATAGAAGATCTAGTAATTTACCTCAGCTGCCAGATACTCGAGAACAGCGGCGAGATAGACTGGAGCACCGGTTCCGATCCTCTGAGCGTAGCGACCTTTCTTCAGGAAGCGAGCAACACGACCGACGGGAAATTGCAAACCAGCCTTGATGGACTTCGAGACGGCCTTCTTTCGCTCACCACCTCGCCTGCCACCGGCTGCCTTTGTGGACTTCGTGCCCTCCATTACTGATTTTCAGAGAAAAGAAGAGATTCGAGAGAATCAGAAGACTTTAGAGGGAAGAGTTTGATTTTTGAATGTGGAATGGTTAATTTGGAGAATGCAATTCTATTTATAGTGGTAACGGGGCGGGAATTCCATTTTCGCGATCGTGATCCAACGGCCGTAAGGCATGACGCGATGGCAATCCATGAGTCCGTGGTTCGTCCAATGGGGTTGTCTTTCCGCTTCAAGACTACAGCTTCTGTCGCGATGGTGATCCAACGACCGTGAGGCCTGACACGGTGGCAATCCGTGCGTTCCGAGCCCGCAATGAGGTTACCTTTTCGCTTTCAAGACCACGGTTTTAGCTGCTGGAATCTCGGTAGTCGGTACAAATGACTGATCACGTTCTTTATCTTGACTTTTTTTTCTTTCTTCACTTCACCGGTGATCCAACGATATTATTGATATTACCAATGCTATATGTTTGGTTTGAAGGAGAGAGTAGGGAAAGGAAGGGAAATGCGGGGAAACTTATACAATATTTGTAAAGGTTTCTTTTTCTTACTCTTTCCTTTAAACCAAATATAGCTTAAGGGAAAATTTATGATATGTACAGAGTTTTGAACCATCAAAATCTAGCAAGATGGCATAATGGTCTGCTACAAATATTTCGATTTCCCTCCTCAATTGCCACTATGTAATGAAAATAAAATCAATGAGCAATTGAGCAGCGTGTCAATGACAACAATAAATTAAGTTAATAAAACACAAATAAATTCATGTTAACTTATAAAACAATTAATCTAATCAATATAACTATTAAAATTAAGTTTTAAGTTTTAATTGAATCTTATTCATATTTCCTAAATCCCAGTATAGTAATATGACATAAAAAAATATCATTTGTTAACAATAAATCAGTAATACAACATTTTCCTAGACTTGTTATACTTGAATTTGGTTTTCACTAATGATACATGAAAAAAAAATCAAGTGAACAACACACACACACTCAAAAGGTGGATTTGATCTTAGCCGAGCTGAATACTTGGCTATTCAAGCTCAACTCGCTGAAATTGTGTTAGGCTCAAGCTTGATTCAAGCTATAGATTTGAGCTCAATCTCGATTCGATTCAAAGCTTGCAAGTTCGAGCTCGGCTTGGCTCGAACTCGATTGCAAGCCAAGATTTTTTTCTAAAAAATATAAAGTATGCATATAAAAATATTTTTTTTATTTTACATATTAAAAATTAAGAATTATAAAAATAATTTATTATTATACATATAAAAAATGTTTTATTTTACATACAAAAAATAAGAATTATAAAAATTATTTACCATTATACATAAAAATAAAAATATCGTATATAAAATATTATTATATAATAAAAATTATTTATTATATATATTTATATATTTATATTTATATTTATATGTATATGTATGTATGTATGTATGTATGTATGTATGTATGTATGTATCTTCTTTCCTTATCATGAATAATTCAGATAGGATAGGAAAGATTGAGTCTCTGTAAACTTAGGAGTTCTAGTTGCCATAAGCTTAGGGGTTCAGTGGTTGTATTCATGTATATATATTTGAATTCTCAATGAATAAGAGACAGAAAAAGGAAAAACCAAAAAAACTTTGGTTTTTTACATGGTATTAGAGCCAATTGAAAGTCACAGAGAGAGAGAGAGAGAGGAAGAAGAAGAAGAAGAAGAGAGATGGCCATCGACAACGAAAGTGGCAAGGGATACTCGACGAGTTGGAGCTTGTCGACAAAGCCCTGTGATTCATGCAAATCGGCGTCAGCCCTACTATTCTGCCAGGCAAACTCGGCATTCCTCTGCTTCAACTACAACGCCAAGCTTCATGGCGCGAACAAGCTTGCCTCCCGGCACGAGCGGGTCTAGATGTGCGAGGTCTGTGAGCAAGCCCCAGCCAGTGTCACCTATAAGACTGACGTTGCTGCCCTCTGCATCACTTGCAACCGAGACATCCACTCGGCAAACCCCACTCGCCTGGCGGCACGAGCAAATTCCTGCCATTTCGTTCTACGAATCGGCTGCCTTTGCCATGAAATCTAACGTAGCCAACCTCCTTGTTCCTGATGGTCTCCTCAAGTCCTCGGACAACGATGACGATCATAATGACAAAGAGGAAGACAATAACACCTGCCGCGAGGAGGCTGAAGCTGCTTCTTCGTTACTTCCAAACCCAAACCCTGCCAAACTCATGGAAACACCCGATCTGAAGTTAGACGACTATTTCTTCTCCGACGTGGATCCTTATCTCGATCTCAACTATGGGTCATCCATGGAGACGAGGTATCACCACCAGAACAGCACCAATGTTGATAGCATAGTTCATGTGCATATGAAACCCCCTCCGCCACCACTGATGAACACCTATGACCGCTGCTTTGATATGGGTTTCTGTCGATCCAAGCCTTCTTACGGCTACACCACTCTAACAATTAGCCAGAGCGTCTCTTCATCGTCATTGGACATTGGAGTAGTGCCCGACGGGAACAGCAACGCAGTCTCGGATATAACAAATCCGTTCGGACGGAAAGGCAGAGTGGATACGGGCGGGGGGAATCATGGAGAAGGGGCAGGAGGAAAAAAGTCATGGCGGCCAAGTCAGGGCCAATACAGTCAAAGTCTCTACGCAAGGCAATGCATTTCAAGGAAAATCGGTCGATGCAGTCAAAACTGGGTTAAATGGACTAAGTAGTGAGTAATGGAACATGTTACTCAACCTTTTGAACACACAAAAAAAGGGGAGTCAACAACGAAGTGGTAAGCAAAAATTGTTAGAGTGGATAATAGACACAGGGGCTTCTCATCATATGACAGGAAGCCTTGAGTTGATAGAGACGTAAAGAACGTCATTCCATGCTCAGCCGGGCTGCCAGATGGAAAAGCGACAATAGTAGTGAAAGAAGGCACAATTGTGTTGGGCGGTCATCTGAAACTAACTAATGTTTTATATGTGCCTAGTTTGAATTGCAATTTAATTTCGGTGTCGCAATTGATTGAGAAGTCGAATTGTATTGTTCAGTTTACTAATAAATTTTGTGTGATATAGGACTGAACTACGAGGATGCTAATTGGAGTGGGTGAGTAGTGAGAGGGACTCTATTATTTTTAGAGCATTGCTTCAGCAAGACCTATGAAAACTACAGAGAGCAAGATGTGTGATATTTGGCATCAAAGGTTAGGGCATTCTTCTCATAAAATTGTTAAGTTGTTGCCTTTTGTTAGTACTAAAAATAATAAGAATGACAGTATTAAGGGTTGTGACGTATGCTTCCGAGCTAAACAATGTTGAGAAGAGTTTGTCTCTAGTAATAATAAAGCATCCGATATTTTTTAGTTAATTCATTGTGATTTATGTGGTCTTTATAGGACTACAGCTTTTTGTGGTGCTCATTATTTCTTGACAATAGTAGATGATTTTTCTAGAGGTGTTTGGATTTATTTTCTGATTGATAAGACGGAAGTGGGACAAGTTCTTCAAATTTTTTTTTTATTATGGTTCAAAGGCAATTTAACAAACCTGTCAAAGTGATTTGTACTGATAATGGGACCGAATTTGTCTATTTGGCTAGTTATTTTGCTCAACATGGTATTATTCATCAAACCACTTGTGTCGGGACCTCTCAACAAAACGGGAGGGTTGAACGCAAACACCACCACATACTCAATGTTGCCCGAGCATTGCGTTTTCAAGCTAGCATGCCTATTGATTTTTGGGAGGAATGTGTATTGACCACATGTTATTTGATCAATCGGACACCGTCCATTCTGTTGAAAGGAAAGACTCCCTATGAAGTTTTATTTGGGCAACCTCCTTCTTATGATAATGTGCGAGTTTTTTGTTGCTTGGCATATGCACACAATCATGGACATGGAGGGGATAAATTTGTCAGTCGAAGCAAACAGTGTGTTTTTGTTGGGTATCCTTTTGGAAAGAAATGATGGAGCTTGTATGATTTAGAGTCCAGCACGTTCTTTGCATCAAGAGATGTTACTTTTTTAGAGGATGAATTCCCTTATGCACGCAAGGAAAATGAACATCCAAACAAAGCACAAGGCCAATTTCATTGTGGAATAGGTGGAACAGATGAAGTATTGGTGACGTCTGCTTATTTACCAGGACAAGCAAATGGCGAGAAGGAGATTGACCAGCGAGGAAAACTTGCTGAAGAAGGAGTTTGTGTAGAATAAGGAACCCACCTAGACCTGAATGCAAATGTTGGTGAACCCATGCATTCTTGTGACACCACCACAGAAAATGTAAGCGAAGACAGTCCTGACGTAGGGGGGGGGCGATGTTGAGCAACAACAACATTCTGAATTTCATTTGGGGCGTGGGCATCAATAGAAATAGCAGTCCACAAGGTTGAGAGATTATGTACTTCACACCACACAACGATTGAGTCTCTCTCCGCGTCCCTTTGCAAGTTCACTCAGCCAATCACATTCTATAGGTAGTCCTTATCCCATAGATAACTATGTGAATTGTAACAATTTTTCTTATCGACATCGTGCTTTCTTGGCAGCTATTACTGTAGGAGTTGAACCTATTTCTTTTGCTGAGGTTGTGAAGGATGAAAAATGGAGGGATGTAATGCAAAAAGAAATGCAGGCACTTGAAAATAATCAAACATGGACCATGGAGCCTTTACCATCTGAAAAATGAGCCATATGATGCAAATGGGTGTACCGAATCAAGTATAACGTTGTTGGGGTGGAAAGATACAAAGCCTGTCTCGTGAGTTTTGGGAACAAGCAGGTTGAGGGAATTGATTATAATTAAACTTTTGCCCCAGTTGCAAAAATGGTTATTGTCCGTACCTTTCTTGCAATCGTAGCAGTTAGAAATTGGGAGCTTATTCAAATGGATGTACATAACGCATTCTTGCATGGTGACCTTCATGAGGAAGTCTACATACGAATGCCACCTAGTTTTCAGTCAAATAAACCAGGTATGGTGTGTCAGTTGTGAAAATCTTTGTATGGCTTGAAAAAAGTGACTACCTACAGCGAGTAGCTCGATATTATAATGCCCAGGTCAAGAAGTGACTATTCCGAGTCGGCGACCTGGTCCTCTGTAAGGTGATGGTACCTGAGCCCACATCTGGACTGTGGCTTACCAGCAATGAGTAGCTCGATATTATAATGCCCAGGTCAAGAAGTGACTATTTCGAGTCGGCGACCAGATCCTTCGTAAGGTGATGGTACCTGAGCCCGGTGTGGGTAAGCTCGGTCTGAACTGAAAAGGTCCATACTGGGTGAGACGGGTGTTCGGAGAAGGGACCTACGAGCTCGAGACCATGGAAGGAAAATGAGTACCTCAAGCTTGGAACGTTGACAACCTGAGAAGATACTATTATGAATTCGCGACTCCAACGCAACTGAAAAATTACTAAGTCCACAAGATCACTAAGCTGATCAAAAGGATGAAGAAGTGGAAAGAGGACCCCACGTCACTCCTAGAGCCTAAGGGTTGTGGTGTCGAGCTAATAAAAGACTCTGGCACAATATAAGACCTAGTCACCTCTTCAGCATGGGCATAGAAGTCCTAGTCGCCTCTTCGACATAAGCAGCCTAAGACCCAGTCGCCTCTTCAGCATGGGCTTACAAAGACCTAGTCGCTTTGGCATAGGCATCCTAAGACCATGTTGCTTCAGCATAGGCAACCAAAACCCCAGTCGCTTTGGCATGGGTATGTCAAAAGTAGCTCGTACGCAGATAGGTCGGGCATATACCATACAGTGTCTGTTCACCCCGCGCATACAACGACATCGAATTATTCCTACATGATCTAGCTCGTCAGCTCGATGATTCAGGAGTAATATATACTTAAAAAAACTTTGTGCACAAGAGGTTTTGAAGTATTGTATTTCTTTAATGGGGAGATACTTGGAGTACATGGCAAAAAAAAAACAAGAGATTACAACTATTTAACCAAGCTCGGAGGCTCAGGACATCAAGTATGTACGGGGGTCCAAGAAAAGAGGCATATAAACGTCATCCAATTTGGGGCTCCTCACCCCCAACAATGGCATCAACAGGAAGGTCGGTCTCCATGTGGTCCTCGGTGGCGGCATCCCCTTCTCCCTCCTCCGTTGTCTGTTCGTCGAAGAGGTCATCGCTACTCTCCTCTTCGGAGTCTGGGTCGTTAGTAGCCTCCCCAGCCATCTCCTCAGTAACCCGGGATGTGGTGATAGCGCTGAGGTCGAGCTCGGGGAACTTACATCATGTCAGCCACCTGCTAAGTTTGAAGCCCTTGCGATATGCAACCGTTCTAGTCTCGATCAACAGATTATGCTACTCTGCCGAAGACTTGTACTCCACGATGGCCTTGACCTTGGCCTCCTTCAGCGCTTCGGTGAAGATCTTCATGCGCTTCTTCACAAGTTCTTCGAGGTTCTCCTTTTCTCTTTGGAGGGCCTCCCTCTCTTCTTTGAGCCTCTTCTTCTCCTCTCTCAACAGCACGATCAACTCCTTTTGAGCTCGTGCATCCTTCTCCAGTTTATGGATCTCGCCACAAGCTAAATCTATTTCGCACTGAATGCTTCAAGAAGTTTCTTCGGCTTGGAGGGCCCGCTTCAGCTGCACCTCGGACTAATAAGTCAAAGCATGGATCGCGGAATTCACTTCCCAAAAGAAGAAAAAAATCTAAGTATCAAGAAAGAGGCGTGAAGAATATAGTCCAAGGTTTAGGTATGTACCACCATGCAGTGAGTCACCTCTCTAGCCCTGGGCTGAGCCACCGGCAGATCGACCCAATGTACAACCTCCTCGGAGAAGACCGCTTCCTTGCTCTTGAGGAGATCGAATCTTCGAGTCAAAATTCTCCAACCTGCTTGGGAGGAGTCATCTCTCAAAGGGTTGGCCGCCTGAGTGTTCTGGGGCTCGGATACTGGGATC